>NC_140168.1:154663662-155263662 GCF_963971535.1 Notolepis coatsorum | reverse complement strand
TACGCCCAGAGTTGAGAGTGAGGGGGGTGTCGATTCAGATAAAGAATCCACGTCTTCTAGCCATAAACGCTCTGGCCTGCGTTTTGCCCATCTCCAGATGGAGGAGAGAGCGGTTTTGCGCAGGGAGGAGAGAGACAGGGAAGAGAGAGAGAGAGACAGGGATGAGAGAAGGGAGGAGAAAGACAGAGAGGACAAAGCGGCTGTACAAGATAGAGAGGAGAGAAAGGAGGAGAGAGACAGACTGGAGAGAAAGGAGATGGAGGAGAGAGCCGGGCTGGAGAGAAAGGAGGAGAAAGACAGGGAACTTCAACTGGCCATAGAGAGGCTGAGGTTGGAGGCTGGAGCTGGTAGTGTTACCTCCTCTCCAGCTGGGGTTTCCCCGGCTCACTTTAATATCGGCCAGCACGTTAATCTGGTGCCCATGTTCCGAGAGTCAGAGGTAGAGGCTTATTTTTCTGCTTTTGAGCGGATTGCACAGGCTCTGCATTGGCCGGAGGATATGTGGGTGATTTTACTTCAGACCAGGCTCACTGGCAAAGCCAGTGCAGCGGTAGCGTCATTAACTATGGCTGACAGTCAAAATGATGAGCGGGTGAAGAATGCTGTTTTACGTGTGTATGAGTTGGTTCCCGAAGCATATAGACAGTGTTTTCGCTCGCTCAGAAAATCCCCTTCTCAGACAGATACAGATTTCTCCCGTGAACAGAGGAATCTTTTTGAACGATGGTGCGCGGCGAGTAAGGTGCAGGATCTTGCAGCCATGAGCGAGTTGGTACTCATGGAACAATTTAAACTCTGTATGCCCGAACGAACCGAGCTGTATCTGAATGAACAGAAAGTGTCTACTCTCCAAGACGCTGCTGTTTTGGCGGATGAATTGGCGTTGACGCACAAACATGCTTCTGTGCGTAACGATACTGTGTATGTTAAAAACGGTGTGTTTCCCTCTCGGGAATTACCATTTTGGGGAAATGGCGAGCGTGCGTATCGGCCACGCTCGCCTCCGTCTGAAAAGAGACATTGTAATTATTGTAAGAAACCAGGTCATTTGGTGGCGGACTGTTATGCATTTGTGCGCGATCGGCAAGATACTAAAAGGCCAGCTCAGAAACCAAAGGGGGTGGGGTTGATTAGCACTGTCTCACGCCCAGAGGAGGAGAAACCAGACAGTTGTTTCGAACCTTTTATATTTTCTGGTTTTGTGTCACTGTCGGGTAAAGTCTGTGACCAACGCGAGGTGAGGATTCTTCGTGATACAGGTGGTTCGCAGTCCTTTATTCTGGCGGATGTATTGCCGTTAAATGAGGAGTCGTCTTGTAACTCAAGTGCTATTGTGCGCGGGATAGAAATGGGCTTCACACCCGCTCCGTTGCATATGATACATGTGAGATCAGAACTAGTCACAGACTTCCGGTTTAGCTGCAATATGTAGCGCACGCATTTGGTTATAGCTCCGCTCCCGTTAACGTTAATTTCGTTTAAAAACCTTATTTGGACAATACCAAAAGAGATTAAACCACATCGTATGTATTGATAAGACCTTCTACTAACTATATCAAAAGACAACATGGATAAGGATAAGAAAAAGGGTGGAAAGAAACAAGAAACAGCAATTCCAACGGCGCAGATTGAAACACGTTCAAGAAAAATAACAAGCGACGCTGCGGCAGATCCGTCGGTGACAAGCCCCGACGTGGGGAATATAGAGGAGAATACACCGGGACCAACGACTACTGGCCCCGAGAGGGAGACAATAGATGACAACATAACAGGAACGACAGGGAAAAGTACCGTGAGGGATAAAGCAGGTGATTTTGAGAAGATAATAGCAAACAAATCCATCGGATCCCTCACTGCACCCATAACATCAACTGACACAAGCAGTGCAATTACACAACCCGACTTCAACTCACTGACTATCCTGATGAAAGAACAGATGGTCGCTTTCAAATCACACGTTGCACACATCGATACTAAATTCGAACACATCGATGCTAAACTCGAAGAGGTTATGAGAGCGGCCGCTGTACAGTCCATGCGAATCACGACAGTGGAGAATACGGTGACAGAAATTACACGGGCAGTCAAAGAGAACGAGAACATCATCAACGTTGGTTTGACAGAGTTTCAAGTTCAAGTTTATTTAATAGTTGTCATACAGAAGTACAGAATACTTTTGTACAAAATGCTTCTTACTGTTGCGCTCCAGAGACTGTGCAAGACAAGATAAGTATGAAATAAAAACATAGTAAAATTAGAAGTAAAAAAAAGAGGTCACAGTGTTCAGTTTAGACATATGTACAATGTTCGATGCAGAATAGACGTCAGTGGAGGTTTCTCTATGACAACACGTGAAACACAAATTCACTCATAATTCATAATTATTATTAATTTACATATACCTATATAAAAAAAAAAAAAAAAAAAAAACTATATATATATATTTTTTTTTAATTATTATTATTATTATTTTTTTATTATAAATGTTTTCCTCTGTAAAAAAAATGCCAGTGAATTTTTTTTTCTTCAAAAATGGCCAAAATGTACAGCTCTGAGCAGGCCTGCACTGCAGTATTGCCTGCAGTAATTATTCGTGAAGAAAACTTCACAGGTGTGACCCATTGTTAAATAAATAATAAATAACAGCGAATCAAAATAGGCTATTAACTTCATCTAAGCACGGTCTGTGCAGTTAAACTCTTGCCATTGAATGGAGGATTGATTGATTGACAGCCCTTGACATCCAATACACGGAGGTTGAATATGATTGGCAGCCTTGCAAATCCAATCAGAGATTTCTGCATTGCAAAGTCAAAATGGGTCCAGCTGCATGTGAGGAGGATAGGTTTAGCTCGGGCCAATCTCAAGTTTCTCAAGTTTCTTTATTAGTTGTCATACAGAAGTACAGAATACTTTTATACAAAATGTAACATAAAGAAGCATTTTGTATAAAAGTATTCTGTACTTCTGTATGACAAATAATAAAGAAACTTGAGAAACTTGAGATTGGCCCGAGCTAAACCTATCCTCCTCACATGCAGCTGGACCCATTTTGACTATGTGAAAGTTGAGACTATGAGAAAGTTGTTGTTTAGTAGTTAGTAAGCTGTACAGCTATAACAAGTCAGGCTAAATTAAACTTTGCGCCAACATTAGGACCGAAGTATAAACCAGCAACTGAGCAACATGAAGAAGTGGATTTATGCATCTGGATCAGAAAAAACGTTGTGGATGAAAAAGTAAGTACTGTAGGCTACAGTGCTTGTATGCTAACAGTAGCTAGGCAGCTTAGCCTACATCACAATGATAATCACCAAGCTAACTTACTGTACACACTGTAGGGCTGGGCAATTAATCGAAACAGAATCGCGATATCGATTCATAGACCTATGCAATCTAATTTCTAAGTTATGACTATTTTCTTTTATTAAAAAAAACTTTTTTTTTTTTTTTTTTTTTTTTTATCTGGGTTGAACATGATTTGTGGAACTCCCTCTGGTGTTGTGGTCGTGGTATTCACTGACCTTTGGGAAGTATTTCGACATGCACATGGGTATCTTAGTGGTGTAGTGTATCTTGTAGATCAGGCCCATTGCAAGTTGCTGTACTCTGTCGTCTACTCTAAGCCATCCTAGGTTGTCAAAGTGGACAGGGGTGAGGTGGGTTTTAGGAGTAAGGTCAAGCAGTAGTCTGACCAGTTTGTTTTGTGATGTTTGTAATCTTGTTTTTAGTGCATTTGAGGTGCTTTGGTACCATGAGGTGCAAGCATAGTCGTAGTACCCTTGAATGAGTGCTCCTGTTAGAGTCTTCAAGGTATTCTTGTTTACCAGAGAGGAGATCCGGTACAGGAATCTAGTTCGTTGGTTGACTTAGTTTTATTACATTGGATCCCATTTTGTCACAGGAAAGATTTGCCTCTATAGGATGGAACCCAGGTAGGTAATTTCATCTTTCCTTTTAAGATAAGATAAGATATTCCTTTATTGATCCCCTTGGGGAAATTCAGGCATCATAGCAGCATGGGGGAAGGGGGGGGGGGGGTACAGGTAGTGAAAACAACACAAGCAGTGTAAACAAATAGGTCAATATAATTTACTATCTAACTAACTGAAATGTACATTATTCATTATTCACAGTATCACAGTATCCACATAAGGTGCAGTATGCATAAGGTAGTGTTATTGTCCTACTTGGGTTCCTATTAGTTCTAGGTCGATGTCTGGCAGCAGTCGCTGCCCACTGTTGTGGAGCCTGATGGCCACTGGTATGAAGGACTGTCCGAGGCGGTTAGTTGAGTGTCGGGGGGGTATGAGTCTGTGGCTTCCTTGTCACCTTCACCTAATATGTTTTGATCTGGTCAGGTGCGCTGTCACCTAAAATGTTTTGATCTGATCAGGTGCGCTGTCACCTAATATGTTTTGATCTGGTCAGGTGCGCTGTCACCTAATATGATTTCATCTGGTCAGGTGCGCTGTCACCTAATATGTTTTCATCTGGTCAGGTCCGCTGTCACCTAATGTTAATATGTTTTCATCTGTGTCCACTGACCACTGACACACAGTGGGGGATGTTTTAAAAATATTATTTAATATATAATATAATATAATAATTTGTGCTTCACCTAAAAATTTGGTCAGCAGCCTCCACTGATAGACGTAGTTACCATACAATATACAATACTGTGCAGTGTACTAATATACAATACTATATAGTGCAAGGCAGAAATGGAGAAATGGGACAAGGTGCAATTTAGGTACAATTCACAGTAGGTGTACGAGTTGTAGTGCAAATCCTTTATCAATAAATATAAAGTGTAAGTGTGTTTGTGTGATCTAAAGTGTGGAGAGTGGGTGCTGCAGTGTGTTGTTTGTTTGAGTGAGTGTGTGCGTGTGGGTGTGTGTGCTGTGTGCATTTGATGGTTGTTGCATAGTGATTATTGTTCATTTAGCGATTATTGTTCGTTTAGCAGCCTGATGGCCTGGGGATAGAAGCTTCTTCTGAGTCTTTCTGTGCTCGCCTTAAGACTCCGGTATCGCTTGCCTGACCGCAGCAGTTCAAAGAGGCAGTTGTTCGGGTGGCTCGAGTCCTTAATAATTCTCTTAGCCTTCCCCTTGCACCGCTTGTTGTAAATGTTCTGGAGGGTGGGAAGCCCCCCTCCAATTGTGCGTTCGGCTGAACGTGTCACTCTTTGTAGTCTGCTACGGTCTTGTGCAGTGCTATTCCCAAACCAGGAGGTGATGTTGCCGGTCAGGATGCTCTCTATTGTACATGAGTAGAAGTTCCTAAGGATCTTCTGACTGACTTGGAACTTCCTTAGGCGCCTGAGGAAGTAGAGGCGTTGTCGTGCCTTCTTCACAACACTGTCAATGTGTGTGGTCCATGTCAAGTCCTCGGATATGTGGGCTCCGAGGTACTTGAAACTGTTCACTCTCTCAACCGGTGCCCCGTCGATGCTGAGGGGGCTGTAGTCCTTGACCCCCGACCTCCTGAAGTCCACAATAATCTCTTTTGTTTTGCTGACGTTCAAGGAGAGGCAGTTCTCCTGACACCACTGTGACTTCCAGGTAGGCCCTTTCGTCGTTGGCAGAGATCAGGCCCACCACTACTGTGTCATCAGCAAATTTGATGATGGTGTTGTTGTTCCGCTGTGCTACGCAGTCATGTGTGTACAGGGAGTAGAGGAGGGGGCTCAGAACACAGCCATGGGGGGCCCCTATGTTGAGCGTGATGGATGAGGAGGTGCAGTTGCCGGCTCTTACCACCTGGGGTCTGCCCGTCAGGAAGTCCAAGACGCACTGGCACAGGTCATAGTTCAAGCCCAGGTCCCAGGTCCCATGAGTTTGGAGGGGACTATGGTATTGAATGCTGAGCTGTAGTCGATGAACAGCATTCTCACATAGTTCCCCTGCCTCTTGTCCAGGTGTGATGCTGCTGTGTGCAGCACATGGGCTATGGCGTCCTCCGTGGACCTGTTGGGGCGATATGCAAATTGCAGAGGGTCCAGGTTGATGGGGAGGGAGGAACAGATGTAGCCCTTCACTAGCTTCTCAAAGCACTTCATGGCTATGGAGGTGAGGGCTACAGGGCGGTAGTCGTTGAGGCAAGCGGGCGTCGATTTTTTGGGTACAGGGATGATGGTGGACTTCTTCAGACAGGTGGGGATGACAGCCTGTTCCAAGGACAGGTTGAAGATGTCAGTGAATACCGGGGCCAGTTGGTCGGCACAGACTTTTAGGACGCGGCCGGGGATGCCGTCCGGTCCTGCTGCCTTCCTGATATTCACTTTTTTAAAGATCCGTCTCACCTCATGCTCTGTTACCCTGAACACTGAGTCTCCATCAGCAGACCCCCCCCCCCCCCATTGCCGTGGTTTGTAGGCTGGTGTTGTTATTCACAGCCTCAAACCTCGCATAGAAGGAATTGAGATCATTTGCTAAGGAGATGTCACTGTTCAGTTTGAGGGGGGTGCCTTTGTAGTCTGTCATTGTTCTGAGGCCCTGCCACATGCCTCTAGAGTCAGCCTGTTCAAACTGAAGTTCAACTTTATCCCTGTAACGCCGTTTTGCCTCTATTACTGCTCTCCTGACGTTGTATCTTGCCATCTTGTGTTCATCTTCCATGTTGCCTGTCACCAGCCCGGTGTTGTATGCTGATGTGCGCACTTTCAGAGCCTCACGGACGGATTTGTCTACCCAGGGCTTTTGATTTGGGTAGATTTTAATTTTGGTGGAGGGGATTGTTTCTTCTACCTGAGTACAGACATAGTCAATCACCGTTTCGGTGTATTCGTTAATATTGGCTGTGTTATCACGGAATACACTCCAGTCTGTGCATTCCAGTACAGCTTGGAGTGACTCCTCTGACGTCACGGCCCAACGCTTAACCTCTCGCGAGACCACCGGCGTTCGCTTGAGACTTTGTTTGTACTTTGGCAAAAGAAATATTGCGGCGTGATCGCTTTTACCGAATGGACTAAGAGCCTGTGACTTGTACCCATTCTTAAATTGCGAGTATACATGGTCTAATATGTTCTCGCCTCTGGTGGGACAGGTCACATGCTGATAGAAATTCGGCAGCACCTTTTTAAGACGCGCGCTGTTGAAATCGCCCAGAACCAAAATGGCAGCGTCAACATTAGCTGCCTGGAGTTTGTTTACCTCGTCGTGAAGTTTTGAAAGTGCGACCCCAGTGTTCGCGTGTGGTGGAATGTACACTCCGATGAGGATGATGGACGTTAACTCTCAGAGTTACTCTCAGAGGTAACAGAGGAGATAAGAAGGGTGGAAGAGGCATGCCGGAGGAAAATACAAGAAGTTAAAGATGAAGCGAGGGAGAGGCTACTCGAAACCCAACGTTACTACAAGCGAAACAACATCCGCATTGTAGGACTTGATGAATCAGTCAATTGCACAGACGACAAGTTTCCAACAGTGCTATCAGAGATTTTGGGTAACAACTTTCTAAACACAGAGCTGATAGTGGACCAAGTTTACAGAATCGGTACTCGGGATCAAAGAAGCAACGGTCCAAGAGTCATCATTGTTACTCTGCGCAAGGCGGCAATAAGAGATGACATCATCAAAATTGCTCGCAACCAAAGGGGAAAGCTGAAACATGGTGAAAACCCAATATTTATCTACGAGGATCTTTGCAAAGAGGCCATCGCTCAGCGTTTCCCCTACAAGGAGGTGATGCAGAAATTGTTCAAGTCTGGCCTCAGACCAAGGCTAGTATACCCGGCACTATTATCGATCGTGGGCAGTGACGGCCGTAGGGTAGGATTACACACGCCTAAAGAAGCCGAGGAATACTGGAATCTACATGGAGCAGAACCCCCAAGGCAGAGCGAAACACTGTCTAACAACAGATAAGCCTTCTCATCTCTCTCTTTCTCTTTGTATATCAGTATTAGAATGACTTTATCCGGGCTCAACAAAAGTAGCAGATGATATTCATGCCGGCTACACCAAGGCATAATGTGTATAATATGATTCGTAATGCATTATATTTTCAGACCTCTGGTCTCCGTGGAGACAAGAATATATCATTGACACTAAGAACAATCTGGAATATTCTGGGCTCATCGCTCGACTGCTCTGGGTCACTTAGAAATATCCCGAAAATACTAGTAGTCATGACCCTGGGTAGGAAGATCATTCTGGAACATAACAGCAGTCTGTTAGTATATACTAGTGTATTCTACAACCTTCTAGAATATAATGCACCATTACAACGAAGGCCTGCAACTCTAACATTAACATCCGATGTGTATAAGCATAAGCATATGATCAATTGACTGAAGTTTAATCAGGCCTTAATAAGACTTTATAAAAAAAAATCAACCACACCTAAACGTATGAGCACAACAAGGTTATTCTAATAATTTAAATAATCACTCCACTGATGTAGAGATTGGCACATTGTAGCTCTAAAAGTCTCTGTTTTTCTCTTTTTCTCTTTTATCTATTCACTCAATTCTGTTCTAGTGGCTTCTCCACGTTGAGTTTTATTCTATCTCTCACTCCTTTTTTTTCTCTTATCTTACATTGTTCTTTCCCATTGTTGTTCATATTAAGGTGTTAATGTTTCTCTACAATCTTTTCCTTTTTTCTGATGTTTCCTACATAAGTTAGTAGAAGGTTCAAATGAATATATCGATGAAAGTGTATTATTATTTATTTTCATTTTTCATAATATTTCATTACAGTAAGGGAAGGCGCAAGACCAAAAGCGACATTCTATTGAATTAGAATGAAAATGTTAGATCCTATGGCAATTAGCATAGGAAGATTAGGATTACAAAGCTCAGTTTGGGCAATCCGGTGGCCTAAGGGAGGGAGTCATACGCGGAGGATGTGTTTTTGGAACACAGGCCTGTACGACTCTCTGGGTGAGGGGAAAAAAGGGGATTTTTATTTGTATATATATATGTTTTTAAGCTCGGCTCTCAACGGGACCTCAATAATTGGATGTACATCTATTGTAGCTTCGCACTCCAGAAGCATTACCAAAAACTACACAAAAACATGTATAGATTATGGCTAGTTTGAATATAATGATATGGAACACTGGTGGGATAAACAAACAACACAAACGCAAAAGCATGCTCACACTGATGAAAAAAGAACATGTGGACGTGGCTCTACTAAGCGAAACGCACATTTTAGCGGATAACACATATCATAATATTAGTCACTCTTCTTTTGTTACGAGAACTCGAGGTGTAGCCATAGTCGTCAGACGTAAGTTAAATATTGAATTAAAGGGGGTATGGTCGGATGCGGATGGGCGTATAACTATAGCTAGGATTGTACACAATAACAGGAAAATAGCGTTGGCAGCGGTATATGCCCCAAATTTGTACGAAGAGGGTTTCTTCACTACACTAACCGATGAAATGTTAAACCATCCCGATTACTCATTTATAATAGGTGCGGATTTTAATGCCATTTGGAATCCAAGGATGGACAAATCTTACCTCGCCTTTTCCAGCGAACAAAAAAATTCATCTAAAGCATTAAAGGATTGGTCAAAGATTACAGGTGTAAATGATTTATGGCGTTCACTTAATCCCACGACCCGAAAGTACTCTTGTCGATCGGCGAGACATAACACATTATCCAGAATTGATTATGTCTTTGCATCCCCGAGACTATTTGATAAATATGAAGTGGAAATGATACCCAATGCACTAAATAACAGATCACTGTTATTTACTCCTAAAAGCAACATTTGGTATACTATCTTCCCGGGCCCCAAGATGGCGTTTTAATTCGATGCTGCTTAATAACAAGGAATTCATTACACAACTCAAAGAAGCTCTCATAGTATTCCTACGGGAGAATGCAAACTCGGTGCAAGACCCCAGAATAATATGGATGTCGGTAAAGGGTATGATCAAGGATTTCAGTGATAGATTTTCCTCCAAAATGCGCAAGAATCAATGCACAAAACTGTCTGAACTGGAAACGCTTTACTCAATGTTATTTAATTCTTTAAAATACAACAACTCAACTAGACTAGAAAATCAAGTTAACGTACTAAAAACAGAGATCAATGCCATATACAGACAACAATCGGAAATGCAAATACGCAGCACAAGACAACAGCAGTACTCCCAAGGTTCTAAACCTAGTCACCTATTAGCCATGCGATTAAGAATGAATGCAAAATTTGCAGATATAACTACCATTAGAGCACAACAAGTACTTGAAACAGACCCTGTAAAAATAAACGATACATTCAAAGAATTCTACTCCGACTTATATAAATCAGAAACGACCTTCGATCAAAACAAAATGGACACATATCTTAATCAAATTATTCTCCCTAAACTTTCAGAGGATGACGCTAAACAGTTAGAAACACCGATCACACTACAGGAACTCAAGAAGGCCATATCCGAAATGCAAAATGGTAAGGCTCCTGGAAGAGACGGTATCCCATCAGAAATGTACCTTTCTTGTTGGGACATAATTGGACCCTTATTACTAAATATGATCTTATACTCAGTCAAGGAGGGGAACTTCCATAAAAACGACAATATTGCACTCATTTCAGTCCTTCTCAAAAAAGACAAAGACCCCACCGAGTGCGGTAGTTACAGACCCTTAAGCCGACTCGGAACCGATGTCAAACTGTACTCTAAGGTATTAGCCATCAGATTACAAAAGCATATGACGTCTTTAGTTCATCCGGACCAAACTGGCTTCATAAGAGGTCGCCTGATCACTGATAACATAAGAAGAATACTGCACGTACTAGATGCAGACAAGGACGACACCATACCTAAGGCGATGCTGTCCCTGGATGCTATGAAAGCCTTTGACAGGCTGGAATGGTCGTATCTATGGGCAGTATTAGAAAGGATGGGGTTAGGAAAAGGATTCATTGATATGATTAAAGTATTATACAAAGACCCATCGGCCATGATTACAACAGGTACATTCATCTCCAAAATCTTTCCGGTATCACGCTCAGCCAGACAGGGTTGCCCTCTTAGTCCCGGACTATTCGATCTATCATTAGAGCCTTTGCAGGGGTCTCAAACTCGCGGCCCGCGGGCCAATTGCGGCCCGCGGGATGATATTTTGCGGCCCCCTACTGGACGTCAACGTTTAGTGTTAGTGCGGCCCGCGCGCAACTGTTTGCCGAGTCGTTGCGCGAGAGTTGGAAGTTTTATTTATTTTATCACTTGTAGGCTACCATAGCGCAGGCTCATGACAGCAACGTTATGTTAGTGACTTGGTTGAAACGTGATTCCGGAGTGATATCAAGTAAAGTGGAAGCAAATGCATCCTCGCTCTCTCTCTCCTCTGCGAGCAGTGCTCTGCATGTCCCGCAGCACTGCCACTGTGTGTCTGTGTATGGGTCTGGTCCAATCACATATGCGTCCCGTCAGCGTTTTCCCCCCTCACCCACAGTCTGCGAATCAGATGCAGAGTAGGGGAGTAGGGCTGGTCTTCACGGACTGCATGTCGTCTCTCTCTTTCAGTTCAAATCGGAGCAGAGTTGACAGCGCATCTATTCTACAGTAAACTCGCTCCCAGTTTTATCTCTGTGAGATAAATGTAGCTATTAGCCTATTTTCGTCCGCAGGCAGGCAGCAGAAAAATATGGCATTTTCAAAGATGGTCAGTAAAAGAAATGTCGACTGCATTCAAAGGTGAATGGACGGGGAAATAATCCGTTCATGCTGAGTCCCAGCCAGGGGCGTAGCTGGAGATTCTGGGCCCCATGAAAGAATCAATTTGTGGGCCCCCAATCTAGGGTGACCAGATGCAAAAAGTCCAAAAGTGGGACAACAGTAAGATTTTGGTGGGACAAAGTGGGACAACAGTAAGATTTTGGTGGGACAAAGTGGGACAGATAGATAATGTAAATTTTTTTATTAGAATAACTGAGTCTGGCAAAATGACAGGAGCTAGTTTCATACCACAGTCGGCTGACCTGTATGAATGGGAGTGTTGTACTGTGTGATAGACACTTGTTATCTCAGCTGCAGTGACCTTGTCCGTCTGGCTATCATTGTTTGGTTTAAAAAGAAACGTATCCATAGATCTGGATGTTTCTTTTTGGTGAACCACTTTCAAGTGAGACTCACGTCCACTGTGGCGCTTCAAGTCGTATTCTCCTCCATGCGCAATTGAAAACGAACTATGACACAAAACACAGAAAGCCTGCTGCGGATTGCCTGCCATCTGCCTCACCCAGTCATGTGTCGTTTGCCAGTCTTGGTTGTAACTGCAGGTCCGTTTCTTTTTACTGCTTTCCATCTTGAACTAGTTCGCTTGTAATGTTGTTGTGTTTTTTTTGACCAATCAGATTTGCGATATGAGGTAGCGTCACAAGTTCAACTCTCACGAGCAGAGCAGTGCGCTAAATTACTATAACCAATCAGATCTGCGATATGAGGTAGCGTCACGACTCAGTCACGTCACAAGCAGGCAAGCAGCGCGCTAAAGTACTATAACCAATCAGAGCAATGTGTGTGGACAAGAGGCGGGTTGCTACGTTTACTGTCTGTAGGTAGGGGCTTTTAGACGCATGTTTTTTTTGGCTTCGAAAAGAGGGACATCCTCTCAATATGAGGGACGCGGGACATTTGGTCAAATGGTGGGACAGTACAACCAAAAGGGGGACACCTGGTCACCCTACCCCAATCTATTAAAAAATGTGGGGCCCCCAATCTATAAAAAAATGTGGGGCATTTGCTGGGCCCTTGGAATCATCCTAACCCCCCCCCCCCCCCCCCCCCCCCCCCAGCTACTCCCCTGGTCCCAGCACCAAACCAATTATGTGACTATATGCCAAGAAACGGTAGCTATTTGAAAATAATGTATGACTGAAGTGATGGAGACCATGTTTGAAGGCAAACAAAAGCAAATCCCCCTCAGATCGCACAGCAACCAGAATAACTGAAATACTGGCACAGTGCATTTCCATAGCTGTGGATAAGTCTACTGACACAGCTGTGGATAAGTCTACTGACACCACTAAGAAGCCTGAAGATAAGATTGAGAAGATTGGATCAGTTGTACTTTTTTTTGAATACTTGAAACCCTTTTTTTGTGGAATATTTGATGCGGCCCAGCCTCACCCAGACTCCACCTCCAGCGGCCCCCAGGTAAATTGAGTTTGAGACCCCTGCTTTAGCACAATATATAAGACAATCCCAATCCATAGAACCAATCGTAATCAAGGGCACACAACATAAAATTAGTTTATATGCGGACGACGTAATATTGTTCATGCAAAGCCCCAACACCACATTGCCTCATCTACTCAAGTTGATTGAGAACTTTGGTGATCTATCGGGATTTAAAATAAATTGGCCGAAGTCGGCTTTCCTTCCACTTAACACCCCTGCAAAAAAAGATACAACCCTCCCAGGTGAGATACCTATGGTAAAACATTTTAGATGCTTGGGTGTGGAAATATTTCCCACCATAAGACAAACGGTGAAGCACAATTACACAAAAAAAAGAACAAAATCAAAGACGACCTGGACAGGTGGGCAAAACTTAAAAACTCAGTACAGGCAAGGGTATCAATAGTTAAGATGGATGTACTACCTAGAATCAACTTCTTCAGTTCAATGCTACCGTTACCCCCTCCAGAGGGTTACTGGAAAAGATTACACTCCTCCACATACAAATTTATTTGGAATAACAAACCACCACATATAAAAAGATCCACCGCACAGAGAAATAAAGCAGATGGTGGCATGGCAGTTCCAGATTTTTTCCAATATTTTAAGGCGTACACATTAAGACCATTGACAACATGGTTTGATCCCCAAGCATTAGTATCCTGGAGAAAATTGGAAGAAAACATAGTAGCCCCACATAGACTGAAGGACATAGCACACACTAAACTACCAATCAAGCACTGTGAGCGGAAATTTGGCCCCATAATTACCCATGCGATCCGGATATGGCGTGAAACACAAAAAAATATCCTAACCCACAAAAATGGCACAATCACACTCCCTTATTCAATAACAATGCACTCTTAATTGAAACACGTCCTATAAGATTCCCTATATGGGAAGAGCAAGGCATACACTCATTAGGGGATGTTTTTAACAAACAGGGTTTTTGTAGTTATGGAGAAATATGCACAAAATTTTATCTCACCGAGTCCACATGGCTTTTTTACATACAGTTACGGCTATGTTTGAAGTCTCACGGTGTTCCATTAGACATACCAGTTGAACACCACAGATACCACAAATTCTTCTATGAAAGAGAGACATCGAGAGGTTTTGTATCAGGTTTTTATTATCAATTACTAACGTCCTCGTATGAAACCCTCCAACTAGACTCTGTCTGGAGGAGGGATATACCAGACCTGGAAAGTGACTTTGATTGGCAAGGAGCATGGGCAAATGTCCGTCTTACATCAAGGAACCCGGACCATCAACAAATCAATCTTAACTATATTCACAGGACATACTTGACTCCTATAAGAGTGAACAGAATGGGTCTTAAACAAGACTCAAAATGCTCCCAATGTACAAATGGAGACGAAGGGACATTTATGCACATGTATTGGGACTGCCCACCAGTTAAGGCATTCTGGAAAGATGTGACCCATCAATTATCAAAACTCGTATCTTGGAATATACCAGTACACCCCTCTATATTACATTTGAATGATGTTTTTGAGTTTGCAGTAAATCCACAACTAAAGAGATTGGTTTTATCGGGTATCACAGTAGCTAAAAAGCTGATCGCATCACGCTGGTTTCAACCGGAAAAAATGTGCCGGAAGGTTTGGTTTCTTACATATCTTGATGTGATTTATCAAGAAATATCTACAGCAAGAATTCTGGGTCGAACGAATCCAAAATGTCAATGTGGTTAGAAGTGGTGGAGAGAATAAAAGCTAGCTTATAATGGTAGTGTCTGGTTAGGAGTGAGGGATAATGGAGGTACTATCCAAGGAGGGTCCGGGAGGGGGGGGTTCGAGCTGGAGCATATGTGTGTAGGGTTTTAGATAATAGGTATTAGAGGTATATCCTGTATAAGACATTGGTATAATTGGTCATTTCGTTGGATATACACTGTATACGGTAAAATATTATTATATATATTTTTTTGTTTTCTGTTTCTGTACTTGCATGTAATTTTAGCCACCTTAATTGTTAGTTTCATTATGCATTGTGTGTTGAGTACTGAATTTTAATAATTTTGTTTTGCAATAATAAAAAAACTAGTCACAGGTTGTTTTTCCGTGGCGGTTCGTTCATCTTTTCCGGTAGCCGGTATTGATTTTATCATGGGGAATGATATAGCTGGGGGGAAGGTAATTCCATTTCTGGAGATGGTGGACGCCCCAGTGTCTGAGTTTCTGTGCGATGCGCTGATTAAAAGTCACCCAAATGTTTTTCCTATCTGTGCTGTGACTAGGGCTCAGGAAAGACGAGAGCAGGCAGTGACGCTGCGTGACTCCATCTGTGGTGACGCTCTCGCTCAGGACAGGTGGCCGTCTAGTGACGAGATAAAAAGGGGTGTGAGTAGCGTTCAGGGGAAACTGGTAAATCCCAAGTTTTCCGACATGCCGTTGCCTCTAACACGTCAAGCGTTGAATGACGCTCAGAAAAATTATTCCTCCCTAACAAGTTGTTTTGCGGCGGTAGCCAGCACTACTGATAGTAGGAAACACACCTTCTTAATAGAGGAAGGGGTGTTGATGCGAACTTGGGTAGCTAGGCCAGGTGTGACAGGCTTAGAGTGTGGGGATGCCTGGAATGTAGTGCACCAGGTTGTATTACCAGTGGAGTGTAGACTTCACATTTTGATGTTAGCTCATGAACATATTTGGTCTGGTCATTTGGTTATTTCAAAAACTTATGACAGAATACTGCAAAATTTCTTTTGGCCCGGTCTGAAGGCCGATGTGGTAAAATTTTGTAGTACTTGTAGTACATGTCAAATTGTGGGAAAGCCAAATCAGGGGGTTCCTTTAGCTCCCCTGCACCCCATTCCAGCGGTAGGGGAACCTTTTGAACATGTGATCATTGACTGTGTTGGCCCCCTGCCTAAGACAAAGGCAGGTCACCAATACATGTTAACTATTATGTGTCTTGCCACCCGTTTCCCAGAGGCAATACCTCTGAGGAAGATTACTGCCCCAGCAATTACCAAGGCATTAAACAGGTTTTTTGCAACTTACGGTTTACCAAAAACCGTGCAAAGTGATCAAGGCTCGAATTTCATGTCTAAGACCTTTAATCAATCATTACAGGCTTTGGGTATCAGTCACACGGTGTCAAGCGCGTACCATCCTGAATCGCAGGTGGCGCTAGAGCGCTGGCACCAGACGCTGAAGGCGATGCTAAAAAAGTTCTGTGTTGATACGGGTTGTGGTTGGGACGAGGGTGTGCCATTTGTACTGTTTGCTATTCGGGATGCTAAACAGGAGTCACTTGGGTTTAGCCCAGCAGAGTTAGTGTTTGGTCACAGTGTGCGTGGTCCATTGAAACTGCTCAAAGAGAAGATGTTGTCTGGTTCTTCTCCTAAATCGACTGTGTTTGATTTTGTCTCCCGGTGCAAGGAGCGTCTCCGCTGTGCGTCCTCGCTGGCTAGGGAGGCCCTCGCCTCTGCCCAGGGGGAGATGAAGGTGAGGTTTGACAAGAAGGCGGTGGGGCGGCAGTTCGAGGCTGGCGATGAAGTGCTGGTTTTGCTGCCCATGCCTGGGTCAGCTCTCTCTGCCCGGTTTGCAGGGCCCTGTAAGGTGGAGAGGAAAGTATCAGACACCAATTATGTTATATGTACGCCCGAGAGGCGCAGGAAGACACGGTTGTGTCATATTAACATGTTGAAGAAGTATCTCACCCGTGCTGGTGAGAGTGAGCAGGAGGTGCAGTCTGGCAGCCCAGGAGCTATTCCAGCTGTTTTGTTAACGTGTGTTAATCCCCTGCCGGACGACGATTTGAAGGCGTTGTCCGAGGGTCAGCAGACGGGGCGTTTGACTAACTCGGAGTTCATGAGTGAGGTCACTGCCCATCTGTTGTATCTGCTCGAGTCACATGATGATGTACGTCAACTGTTGTTGTCCTATCCTGTGTTGTTGTCTGATGTGCCTTCCAGAACGACCGTCCTGGAGCACGATATTGATGTGGGTGGTGCGACCCCCATTAAACAACACGCGTATCGGTGTCCGGTGGCGAAGAGGGAGGTGATGAGGAAGGAGGCTGAGTATTTGATGGAACATGGGATGGCTAAGGATAGCCGTAGTCCCTGGAGCTCTCCTTGCCTTTTAGCTCCTAAGGCTGATGGGTCTCCCCGGTTCTGCACTGATTACAGGAAGGTGAACGCGGTGACGGTGCCTGACTCGTTCCCGTGGCCCAGAATGGATGACTGCATTGACAGTATTGGTCCCGCTGTATTTATTACGAAGCTCGATCTCTTGAAGGGGTACTGGCAGGTTCCCCTGACGGAGCGAGCATCTGATATTTCGGCGTTCGTTACACCAGACTGTTCTTTGCAGTACACCGTCATGGCCTTCGGAATGAGGAACGCACCGGCCACGTTCCAACGTTTGATGCACATGGTGTTGGGGGGTGTGTCTAAGTGTAACGTCTATTTGGACGATGTGGTGGTGTACTCGGACACCTGGGGGGAGCACATTGACAAATTACGGGTTGTTTTTGCACGCTTGGCGGAGGCTTCATTAACTCTGAACCTCGCCAAGTGTGAGTTTGGGAAAGCCACGGTGACGTACTTGGGGAAGCAGGTGGGTCACGGACAGGTCCGCCCGGTGGACGCTAAGGTGACAGCGATCCTGGCGTATCCGGCTCCTTCCACGAGACGCAAGCTACAGCGTTTCCTGGGGATGGCAGGGTATTACCGGTGTTTTTGTAAGAATTTTTCTGTGGTGGTGGCTTCCCTCACTTCTTTATGTAGTCCTATTGTACCTTTTGTGTGGTCCGAGGAGTGTCAGTGCGCCTTCGAGGCTGCTAAGTCTCTCCTATGCAGTGCTCCTGTTCTGGCAGCCCCTGACTTTGCATTGCCCTTTCAGCTGGAGGTCGACGCGAGTGCTGCTGGGGCTGGAGCTGTGCTGTTGCAGGCGGGAGAGGGCGAGGTGCATCATCCGGTTTGCTACTTCTCGGTGAAGTTCAAGCTGCATCAGTTGAACTACTCGACCATCGAGAAGGAGACGCTGGCGATGCTCCTCGCTCTCCAGCACTTCGAGGTGTACGTGGGTTCCAGCGCTATTCCGGTGTTGGTCCACACGGACCACAATCCCCTGGTGTTCTTGGCTCATATGTATAACCACAACCAGAGGTTGATGCGTTGGGCCCTGTTGGTGCAGGGCTACAACATTGTCATCCGTCACAAAAAGGGGGTGGACAATGTTGTGGCCGATGCCTTATCCAGAGGGTAGGTCTGGGGGTACTGCTCTGATGTTGGTTGTATGGGAAATAATGTTTTGTTCACCCGGTGGGTTCGCTTCTATGGGGGGAGGTGTCACGTACGTGGGTTGTTCATTATCATTATTGCCATATATTTTAACACCATGTAACATCAGGGTAATATATTATTTGTGTTGTTTGCTATGTGTGGTGTTGTGTCATCTCCTAATCGCCTGTTTCTATTCACAGATGCCACTCATCTCCCTGATTGGATTGGTTGCATCTGATTGGTGCACCTTCGAACAGGCAGTGGAGATGGGTGGTTAATAGAGTGGAGATGACACACATCGGGGCGCCTCTCTCTGTCAGTTGCCACTGATCAGAGTATTGGGAGGTTGCCATTGATTGACCACTGTGTGTGGATACCTTGTGCTTTTGTTTGCCACTGTGTGTGGACTTACCAGTAGCCGGATATATATGTATTGTGTTGTGGGCCTTAGAGCCATTTGCCTTCCTGCTTGGAAGTAAGTATCTATATATATGTATCTATCGGAGTTGCTCTGGTACTAAGTTATATACTATATCTTATATTATGTTATATCATATGGTATTATATATATATTATTAGTATTCTCCTATACCTCACTTTGTCTGTTCTCCAATTACCTTTTTCCCTATTTGTTTACATGTTTGTGGGTTGTTTTTTCCCTTTGGTGCCTATTTAAATATCAGTGGAGGTTTCAAGCCCTACCCTGCATAATAAATATAATTTACTACTTGGAACAACGCCTTGTGTTTATTTTCTTTACCTGCCTGGGACCTTGCTTAATGCACTACTGGAGGGGCTGGTTTTCACATACAGCCCACTCCAGCTTATATTCTATATTGTCTTTAGACATTACTATGTGACAATGTGTCTCCGCAGTCTAGAACAACAGGTCCAGTGTAGTTGGTGGTCCTCACCTTTGCATAGGCGGAGAGCAGCATTGTATCTGCTTCTGGATGTTTGAAGACATACTCTCCATTAGCAATGCCAGTGCTGACGTTGGTTGACACTGCTCCCTCACAGTATATGATATCACCCTGCACTTGACCAACTTGTGTTTTCAGCTGTTTTTTCACAAGTTTTTGCAATCTGACCTTGTTTCCTGAGTTGACCATGAGTTCACTGAATTCAGCAGCACCTGAGAACCTGTCTTCGGGTTTCAGGAAAACATTTGGGACGTGTGGATGTTTTGCTCATCATCATGCTCATCATCCTTGATGCTGAAGGGAAGGTCATACTTGTCGTTGATGAGAATGATGAGGTAAGCATTGGCATGGCGTGAGAAGATGATTGCGCAGATTTTATGCAGGTAGAACCATCCCGCTTCCTAGCCTCTCGGTCCTCAGGTGTGGGGGTGGCAAGCCGCCATATCAGACCCATGTCTACAAGGCTCACGTAGTTATGCGGTTCCTCAGGAACTGGTTCTAGGGTGAAAAGCTCTAACAACTTGCTCTTCACAGTCTTGCGCATTGAAGAGTGAAAGGCACTCCTCTGTCACTCTTCTCTCAAGGGATGATTCAAGTTGTATCATACCAGATCCCTCTGCTAGGTCCACCAGGGCCGCTAGTACTGATCTCTCCATATGAGCCACCTGCATATGAGCACCAGAAGGTGTGCAGCTCTTTTCACTTGCAAAATTCTATCTCTTATTCCTGTGGATGGTTGCAGTAAGAGGTTTGATCTTGGTGAACACCCGCTCTTGCAGAAAAGTCTCAACCTGAGCTTGGCCATCTGGAATTGCAGTCTTAAGGTCATACAGTAACTCTGGTGAGGCGACGAGGCCAGACTGTAGTGACCTCAGTGTAGGTGAGGAGATGTCAAATGGATCAGCTTCAAAATCCCTCATGCATGCCTGCAGGTCCTGAACTGCTTGCTCATCCTTCTGCATCCTTGCTGGCTGGCATTCGACATGCTTCCTGTGACGACGCTGGCACTGGAGGCCCGCTTCACACTTCACCCTTGCAATGTTGTTTGCATTCCTTGTTGTTGAGAACAGTTGTTTCTCATTCTTTAAAAGCTGAGTCCATCCTTGTTTTAGCTTTGAGTTCAGATTCATAGTTGTTTCTATCCAAAGATTGAGGGGCTGGCAGGAGTAGGGTAGCCCTGTCATCGACTGGGTAAAGTGATCGTTGAAGAACTCCATTTGTTCATCTGACAGTGAAGAGAGCATTGCCCAGTAGTCTGTCAACCACCTCCCATAGTCATGGTTGTCATATGCCGCCACCCCTACAACAAGGTGACACAAGAGATGCTCCGTTCCACCACTGAGGACCTATCCAGAAATGGATGGCCTGCGGCATCCTGGAAGAGAGAGTGGGAGAGTGCTGGGCCAACCCGTATCCACCACTACATCTGGGATCCAGGAGATGGCGCCACAGGAGACGATCTTCCACGCCGGCAATGGGTTCTGCTGAACCATTTAAGATCTGGGGTCGCTTTAAAGAATCATTAAAGAAGTGGGGCCTGGCAGACAGCGCTGCATGTGAGTGTGGAGACCCTGAGCAGACTGTTGACCACATCCTGACCATCTGCCCCCTATACAAACCACCCTCGGAAGCCAGCCTCTTTGATGTGGGACCAGAGTTAAGGGCATGGCTACAAGATACAGAGTTGGACCTCTGACGTTACAGGAAAGAAGAAGAAGAAGTCCTGGCAGCATGTTGTAGGTTGACGATAGGTACTCAGAGCCATTTCTTACATGACATGCATCAAGACATTGTACAAGTGGGTCAGACATCTCCAATAACGAGACCCAAAAGTCCCCCATGTCTGTACCAGGCTTCTCATAAACTCTGTTGATAAGCTCCTTCATGTCGCCATCATTCTCAAGATCACAGTAAGCTGTCTGTAGAGCCTCTTGAGTTTCAGTCAGTGCATTCCGCATGTTGAGGTTATCCTTGATGTCTTCCGATAGTTCTTTGTGCTCAAGAATCTTTGACAGTTGATTTGGGATAAGAACCTCTCTCAAGAGCAGGATGCACTGCACGCCCCGTCTGTAGTGCTTTCCTCGTAGTGCTTGGTCTACCAACCCCTCCACTACTACCCCTGCTGTAACCAGAGTGTCTGCCATTCCAGAGCCCTTGAATCTCTTGTAGATGGCATAGATGTAGGACATCAGCTGGTGGAAAGCTCAGAGGATTGGGATGATGTCCTTGAACATTTCTGAATTCTCCGCCTGAGCTGAGTGATCGTCTTGTAGGTGGGCAGGTCACCAACAAGAAAGGAGAATGGAATATTCTTCAGCCGCATGGCCTCCACATGTTTCACCATGATGTCATTCACCACTGACTTGCTTGGAGGTTCATTGTATGTTGTGTGGTAGTAAGGCTTGCTCTTGTTGGGTAGTGGATGACAGCAGGACTGGGCACCACTGTATCCTGGAACACGCTGCTCTTCAGGTGGTGGTCTTGTACCATGATTGTCTACATGAGACAGTGCATGTATCACAGAGCGAGCACGCTGCGGAGCTGACCCATCGACTGGTGGATCTACCCTGGGACGAGCAGGTGGCTCACTCTTGCTACCATCTGTACTGGCAAACCTTTGTCAGTTCTGCACACTTCTGCTCCACATCCATCAGAGCCCAGTGGTCATAGAGGAGCAGTGTATCTGCATAGCTGATGCAGACACCACTCTTGTGCAGAGTGTCTACCAGATCTTTACTCCTTGTCATGCCATGGACATTTATGGCCAGGTTGATAGCAGTGGTAGTGTGCTGTCCAGTGAGGTGGTACATTCGCAGACCCAGAGTTTTTGTTAACACCAAAGTAAGATGAATAAATAAGTAGCGCACAAGGGTTAAATTCGGCTCAAGCAACTAACCTTGCTAGCTTTGCATACAGAATACTATTTTATGTTAGGCTATAGTGCAAAATCATTTTTGGTTTATTAAAAAATGTGATGGTATGAACTGGACACCATATTCTCAGTAGCCTACCCTATTTAATGGAAAACCGCAAATCAGTAACTGTTGTTTACACAGAAACATTGACTTTATTGACCTCAGAGATTACTTCTGTGTACTTATACTGTATTCAACTCATCATGAGCAGAGCTTTCATTAGAGCCTAATATAAAGGCTCTGTGACGATTTTGAAAAAGATCCATTTTGGAGCTCAAAATTGGCAGCCATCTTGCATTTGAAGGTCAACAATAGGTAAAATCATCATATAAACACCAAATATGTATTCCTTGATCAAAATAGGCTCTGAAACCATGTATTGTGCATCATTGTAGGTCAAACCATTAAAAAGTTCATTTTCACGGCAGCCATTTCGGATTTTGGTCTCTCACAAATTTTCCCCGCCTTTTAAAAAAATACACCCGGGCTAAATTTGTTTATTAACCCTCCTAGATGACAAATCCATTGAGAAGCGGACCTTCGCTCTCCACGGTCACGGAAGTGCCACAGATGACCCTACTATTGTGTGAGATGGCTGTTGTGGTTTCATTGGCAGTGTCTGCTGCTGCAGCTGGTTCCTCACTAAACCTTCCTCGATGTTCATGCTTCCTGTAACCTTCGTCATGTAGACAGGTAGGGTGCCTTCCCTTGCACGTGTCACAGGCATGGCGGTGAAGGCAATCTTTAGCGCCGTGGCCCGGTTTCAGACAACCGTAACACAGCCTATTGTCCTTTACATATGCTCGCCGCTCCTCCAGTGACTTGTCCTTGAAGCTTGAGCACTTTGGGAGTTGGTGTCTTTCTTCTTTACACCACATGCACGGGGGCTTTCCTGTTCCTTTTCCCTGTGCGTCGTTGTTTACGGCGGTCTGAGTACTGAGGACGTTTACTTTACTTCCTTTCCTTATCCTTTGAAAATACTCTTTCATGAGTTGAATTGTTTGACTGGAGAGCATATAAGGAGGTGACTGGGTTGCATGATATCGCTGCTTCAAATGACACAAAGCCGGTA
The DNA here is from genome assembly GCF_963971535.1 of Notolepis coatsorum. Lineage (NCBI taxonomy): Eukaryota > Metazoa > Chordata > Actinopteri > Aulopiformes > Paralepididae > Notolepis > Notolepis coatsorum. The sequence continues at coordinate 155,240,342 of NC_140168.1, read as the reverse complement.
AACTCCTTGAAAGTGGGAAAGTCTTTACCTTCCAAGAGGGCCTTTGTAACTTGACGGTTCCATCGGGATGCGAGCCAGTCAGGGATCTTTTGTATGAGTTTCTGGTTTTCTTCACAGTCACTTAGGATTTCTAGACCCTTCACATGAGGCGTAGCTTTGGAGGCAAGCATTGAGGAAGTCAGAGTATGCTCTTAAACCTTCAGCATCTTTAGGCTGTATTTTCGGCCATTTTGCTAGTTTATCCCTAAAGGCTCTCTGGACGATGAATGGTTGACCGTAGCATTTGTTAAGCTTTTCCCATGCATCTCTGTATGCGTCGTCGTCGCTTCTATAGAATGTGCCTTCAAGAAATATTTGTGCGGGGCCACTTATGTACTGTTTTAAATAAAACAATTTATCTGCGGAAGAGATTCCTTTATTATCTATTAGTGACATGAAAGAAGCCTTCTAGGAAGAGCAGTGGATCTCCACTGAACACTACTGGGTTAGGCGCTGGTAGTCTGTGTATGGCTATACTGTCTTGGATTGCTTTGGCCAGACAGGACACGTCACTAGATGGCGCTGAAGTAACAGCGTGTGCATTCTGTTGAGTTAGACTGGTGGGGAGAATGTGAGCTGATGTGACAACTTGTGGGTTCTGAAACAGGCTGAATGTAATTTCGTTCCATGAGCTGTTCATCATATTCCTGGACGTTCTGTTATACGTACCGCCCATCGTCGCCGATCTGTTTGATCTCTCTGTCATAAGTCTGGAGTTTGACGTGAGCAGTCTCCAGGTTCCCTTTTACTTGTAGTCGCTGTAATTCAACCCTCTGCTGGTCTAGCTCCTTGTTATGCTGCTCTTCCATAGTCCTAGCTCCTTGTTATGCTGCTTTTCCATTAGCCTTATTTTTTCCCTTTGCTCTATTTCTTCTTCCATCAATTTGTATTAAATTTCCTTAGCGGCGAGCTCTGCGACTGCATCTGCTCTCTCAGCTGCTATACTCAGTGATGTTGAGTGACAAAGTGAGTGTTGTGATTGAGAGGGAGTGCTGTAAATGGAGTGGGCATAGTCGTGTGCGTGTAGCTGATGGAGACACTTCCTTTCACGCTCTGCATCAAAGTCACCATCTACTTGTGCTATGCGCCCATAGATTATTTTCATCATATCTTTAGTCATTGCTTCGCATGTGTCTACTTTGCGTCTCATTTCATTTGTTACTGTTCTACGTTCTCTTATTTCACTGTACACTTTCATGACATCTGCTGCTCCCCTTTCAATAAGGTCTGCCATGTTAGCCAGGTCAGAGTCTGATATGTCTATCTTTAAATCATCCTTGCTTGTTCTGATAGAATCTTTCTAAAAGGCATATAATGTAAGCAATCATTTTCCCTTTTTATCAAGTTCATCACTTTGGTAGGCTAGCATTTTTTCTGTGGGCACACTAATACGATGAGAACGACGTGGCAATGTTAATCCTGTCATGCTATACTTTCCTTTATTTCCATTGTTTTTGTAACGTTACATTCCTTTATTTGGTTATCTTCCTCTTTCGTGATGCCATCCATGTTGAATGTGGCCGCTTCTTTACTTGCTTCTGTGGCGCCGTCCATTTTGAATGTGGCCGCTTCTTTACCTTGCTTCGCTGTATCACCGTTGGTCGCTGCAACTCACTGCTTTGATCTTGGTGATGATTGGTGATTCTTACTGTAGCAGGCCCGCAAATTAAGACAACGATTCTCAAACTCATGTTGACCATTTATTTCAGTTCCTTTCCATATGATCATTAACACCGTAAGAACTGTGGTACAGAAAGGAAGAAAGGGAGGGGCGATTAGATAATTTTCTCCATCACTTATATTATACGTTAAGCTAACGTCGTTAGCTACCAGAAGCTCTAAACTAGGCTAACAACCATTAGCTTCAACACAGCGCCAAACATCAATCAGAAAAATAGGAATAACGTTATGTAAGGTTCACAACATATTAACACACCTTTTTGCTTCTTCGGTGGTTGCTATTAATAACAGAAGTGTCTTTACAGATATACGTTGTCTACAGTGACGGCTGCTGACCAAATTTCTTGGTGAAGCACAACATTTTTATATTATATTATATATTAAATTATATTTTTTAAACATCCCCAATGCTGCAACACCCCCATTCCTCCCAGGTGTCAGGCTCCTTATTCGCTTCCATTCATTTTGGGGACCATGTTTAAATATCATACTTCTGAAGTATAAACAAACTATTACTGCTGTGACGATTTCAATAAAACAGACCATTCTGAGTCAATGGTACAGCAAAACTGTACATTGGAATATTGGTAAACATATCGGTCAATCCCATTGTCCCGTGGGATTATGCCCCCCCCCCCCCCCCCCCCTCCCCGCTTCCTTCCTTAGAACACTGACGCCAGTCCAGCTGCAGCTGCGCAGGTACGAACTGGCATTGCCAGGCATTCTCTGATTGGAGTTCAAGGCTGTCAATCATTCAATTCCCGATTCAATGGCAAGAGCTTAGATGCACGGACCGGGCTTAGATGACGTTAATAGCCTATTTTGATTGGCTATTATATTATCCCGGTCAACCCGTGCAGGGAAAGTTGCACTAGAGTGATTGACAGCTAGCCATTACTGACTGCAGTGCATGCCTGATCAGAGAGCTCAGAGCTGTCACTTTTGGCCATTTTTGAAGAAAAAAAAATTCACTGGCATTTTTTTTACAGAGGATTACATTTCTAATAAAAAAATTATAATAATAAAATACACATATATATATATGTAAATTAATAATAATTATGAATTATGAGTGAATTTGTGTTCCACGTGTTGTCATGGAATAACCTCCACTGGTTGTCTACCATTTCAAGACACCACACCTTATCCTGTGGCGCAACATTCTCCTTCTGGCAAAAAGCCGGGAGTTTTACCGGATATTAATCTTGACGCACTATGTATGTACTAAGCTTCCGCCTTTTTACAAAGTAAAAGTCCTCACAACCAAAACGCAACGGAAGTATGAAAACACAACGTAGATAATTACATATTGTAAATTTAAGTCCCTTTTTTTTTATTACATCTAGGAAACTAAATTGGATCCTTTAAATACATTATATCTATAAATCTTATTTCTGGCGTAAGTAATGGCTGCTCTTAGTGTAGTAATGGAGATGAGAGGTGGGGATTGAGCTATGCGTCTCGGGTTGGTTCTGAAATAGGTCTCCAAAGGAGCACACGCACGCAATAAATAAATAATTTATTTCACATGCATAACTCGGAGTTGTGGGATATTTTCAATGTTTTAGCTAATTTTGATTTAAATTGTATAATTCCCATTTTAAAATGTTTTACCATGGTATGTTTGGTATCCTTTTTTTCAGCACAGCCTCACATATATGACCTGACAGTTAGTTTTCATACTGTATAATACTGTATATACTGTATACTGCATAATGTACAACACAAAACACAAAATCGGAACAGTGGAAATGCACCCTCAGGTAGCATATTTACATAAACAAAATAGAACAGGACATAATTCAATTAAAAAAAATTATTTTCTCCATACACAGGTAATAAACCCAGACAAAATTTAGATTCTCAACTGGAAAATCTCACCATCATGCTTTTTTCGAAAGAGTCGGTAAAAAAGTAAGTAAAAGTAAAAGAAAAAAAATTAAATAGTGCATCATTATGGAATGTAACTAAAGTAATGTGCAATAAAAATACTTGTAATAAAAAAAAAAGTTAAAGTAAAAAGGAATATTCAATATACATATATACACTATATAGACTACACACATATATGTGTGTGTGTGTGTGCGACATTGTACTGTGCTGTACTGTGCTGTCCTGTATGTGCTCAACTGTGCCACGCTTCAAAACAGTTTCTGCCAATGACGAGACAGAGGGCTACATCACAGTGCTTGCATTTCCAGGGAGTCAGGGTCCTTTTCCCCCCTTTGTGACACTGTTGGCAGATCCTGCGGCCATGTGTGGCTTTCTGTCTGACGTCCTCTGTAGGTGTGGCGATGGCAACAGGGAGATGCTCTGACTTCCTGTCAAGAGGAGCTAGTGTGATGTCCACGCCACACAACTCACGCACCATCTCGCACAAGAAGTCCTTGTGAGTCATGTGTGCCTCCTGTTTTGCCTTACTGATTTCACAGTGGAGGATGTAGGCGTTGGTGCTTGCGATGTCCGTAAAGTGGAAGAACATGGTCCGGTACCAGCGGGAAGTTCTGCGGTGTGTGGAGTAGTACTGGATCAGCTGGTCTCAACTCCGCCCATGTGCTTGTTGTAGTGAATGATGGGGTTGGGACAACGACACGTCTTGACCATCCAGTGCCCATGCTCCTTCAAGATTCAAGAGATTCAAGACTTTTATTCATCACATACATACCAGGCATACAGTGAAATGCGGGTGGCCATGCCCGCTTCGATTGTGCAATAATACAAAATAATAAAATAGACATAATAAACAGGTATAAAAATACATAAAGCATATATACCTTTACTCTCCTCTGGACCGTGTCTGTAGGTTGAAGGACCGCTGGGTGGATGGTGGAGCACACGGCCACCTAGACAGAATAGAATAGAATAGAAAATAAATGAATCATCCACAGGCAAATGTTACACTACAAATCGCTCACAGTAGAGGAGTATAGGAGTACATACCTCCTTTGTGTCCATCCACTTGGTGAAGACCAGGGACCCCTCTCTGATCCATCTAATGGAGCCTCTCTCCGACTTCTTGGTGAGGGCATTTGGTCTGCCCCTGGGACACCCTCTCCGGATCTCCCTGTACCTACCACAGGCTCCAAACTTCATGGCATGCAAGGCCATGAACAGCTTGGGACTGGTGTAGAAGTTGTCTACATAGATGTGGTATCCAGTCCCAAGGTACGCTGGCTGAATAATAATAATAATAATAATAATAATAATAATAATAATAATAATAATAATAATAATAATAATAATAATAATAATAATAATAATAATAATAATAATAATAATAATAATAATAATAATAATAATAATAATAATAATAATAAAATTTAATAATAATAATAATAATAATAATAATAATAATAATAATAATAATAATAATAATAATAATAATAATAATAATAATAATAATAATAATAATAATAATAATAATAATACATCAATTAGGTATAGCACTTTTCCAAATGCTCAATGACACTTTACAGAGCAATATAAACAATACAGTTTTAGTAGAAAAATTATTATACCTGAATGAGATCGACAACGGCATCATAGGTCAGCCCGTGTTCAGTTGTCGGCGTTTGTTGTTTGCCAATGTAGACGTTGAAGTTCAGAGTGTAGCCGTTATCCCCCGTTTTGTTGGCTTGTCCTTCATGTACTGGGTAGATAGATAGAATAGTTTATTGATTTAGAATGGAATAACATGTATACATTTGAACAGGTATACATGTGTGGACGTGGTGTTTGTAGTGTCAGGATGTGTGGTATAAAAGGAAAAAAATACCTGGGTCATACCAGTATGCGCCTTTGTCGCCACCATTTGCTCATCCACCGCCAGGTCCTTCTTTGGGTGGTAATGGGCCTTGCAGGAATCAAGAATTTTGTCCATCATCCACCGCCAGGTCCTTCTTTGGGTGGTAATGGGCCTTGCAGGAATCAAGAATTTTGTCCATCAGAGGCTTGATCCTGGAGAGAACAAAGTCACGAATAAGAATAACAAAACAAATTGCCTAAGAATAAAATAGGCCTAAGAATAAGATAATAATAGAGTACGTACCGGGACAGCTTGTCATACTGCGGTGTTCCCTTTTTGGTGTCATTGGTGTCATCATCCTCTGGATCGCTCATGTGGAGGTTCCATAGGATCGACCTGAAGTCAAAGTCAGCTTTATTGTCACTTCTCATAACATAGGACACTATAAACATAAGTAACATATGGGACACGATGTACATACACTATACAAGACTATATAGAGTGATGTACCTGAACACGTTCAATGAACAATCGTTCATGAACGCGTTCGTATTTTGGGCGAACTTGAACTGAACGTATTGTATATCCGCTAAATGAACGTAATTGAGAACGCGTTCATTCTCAGCCCTGTGTAACGGAGTTAAAAAGTGCGTTCATTCTCAGCACTCTATTATAACGGCGTTCAAAGATGTGCCATATTTCATATGCATTTCAGCCGAAAACTCAGTTAAAACACACTGTAAACAGGACAAAAATGATGAGTAAAACCACCCGATCTGGCAACGTGCCTGTCACCCCCTGCTACGTCATCAGACTCCTCCTCACAACAAGCAGTGGAACAGCTGAATCTGCGCGCAGAAGCCGAGAGCTGCAGCAGCAGCACTCGCTCAGTCAGAGTCAGACTCTAGACGTCGTCGTATGCATTTAAAAGAGTTTACAATTCAAACTATTTGATAAACTTCTACTTTCAGCCCGGAAATGCATTCTGATAAACTGGATTAAGGATAAGCCTCCATTTTTACAAATGTGGTAAAGAGAGATCTTCGGTGTGCTGCTACCCCATGAAAGACTCTGTGCATAGAGGCAACAACGCTTGCTTTCAGGAGGTGTGGGCCCCACTATTAGACTATTTTCCTGCTGAAATGTATCGGATCCTTCTAAAGGCCCAGTGCCCCATTGTATGGACAGACCTAGGATAGGAAAAAATAAATATATGTATGTCTACATGTGAATGGGCTCGAGGCAAGTGCAATAATGTACAGTGCCTGTCTTGGTCTGCTTTCCTTTTTGCTTGTTTTTCTTTTTGTTTTGTTTTTGCTTGCTTATGGTGTGGATGATGGCATAGAGATGAACTGGAGGACCCCCCCCCCCCCCCTTGTCCCAATGTGTGTTTTTGTAATGTAAGTAACTGTACGTGAAACATCTATAATAAAAAAAATAACTAAAAAGAACTAAATTAGTTCATTTTTGAAACCATGAACTTTAGTTCAACATTTTGAATTATGAACTATGAACTGAACTAGTTCATTTAAAAGAATTTGAACTGTGAACTGAACTAGTTCATGTAGAAAGTGAACTTTCCCAACACTGACTATATATTATACCTGTATCGGTCCAGGAACATGACCAGCCTTGGAAATGCCACAGATAGTACGTGCTGTACTTTCCAGTAGTCCGGGATGGCAGGCAGATGGAGGAGAGCCGTGTACAACTGCAGGCCGATGAATTTGGACATCTCATCCGCGTCGACATCCACCCACTTGTGCTTCTGGCCCAGAGCTTTCCTTCTCGCAGCATACTTGTTAGTGTTGTCAGCCACAGTCTTCATTGAACCTAAGGAGAAAAACAACATAAACAGATCTTTAGGTGAGTATGCTGCGTGGGCATCCAGCTGGGGTCCTGGGGGCCTGCGAGGCATGAAACGGGGCTTGGTCAGGATCCTTTTCAGTGTTCCAGGTTGTCAGATCTGCCTGGGCTTGGGGTCTTCGCATGGCACACACATTGTACATAAATAAAACATTGCTCATTTATCACACTACAACACTCTGCACAGTGCACACAAACTGTATATACGCTCTCAACATTCCATTCTGTATATATTGCAAAGTCTGCAAACTGAGTAATAAAAAAAAGCTATAAACAGCCATAATAAGTATGTCTCACCTGTCTGGGTCTGACCTGGACCTGGACCTGGCTTGGGTCCTTCCGGTCAATGTTCCAGGTAAATCATCATCATCATCATCATCATCATCATCATCATCATCATCATCATCATCATCATCATCATCATCATCATCATCATCATCATCATCATCATCATCATCATCATCGCTGTGTAGACAATGACATGTAAACACATTATTTTCAACTTTTATGAACAGTTTTATAAACAAAAGCACTAACTTCCATAATAAGTCTGTCTCACCTGTCTGGGTCATTTGACCTGGCTGGGCCCCGCCTGGCTGGGCCTTTCCGCCTTGTCCTTCCGGTCGTTGTTCCAGGTTGTTCCAGTGGCGGCTGCTGGATGCTTCGCCACTAGGGGCGCTATACCAAACATTTTGCAAACATGTACAAGGCACGCATTGGCGAATATTATCACCATTGCCATCGATCAATATATGATCACAGTCAGTCAAATGCAACCACGTTTCCAATAGCCCAAGACAAACACGCACAGCTCTCTCTCTCTCTCTCTCTCTCTCTCTCGCTCTCTCTCCTCTCTCTCTCTCTCCCTCTCTCTCTCAGATCGATTCAATAAGAAACACATATGTATAAACATATGCGAAATTAGAGAGAGAGAGAGAGAGAGAGAGAGAGAGAGAGAGAGAGAGAGAGAGAGAGAGAGAGAGAGGAGAGAGAGAGAGAGAGAGAGCGAGAGGAGAGAGAGAGAGAGAGAGAGTGGGAGAGAGAGAGAGAGAGATGAGAGAGAGAGAGAGAGAGAGAGAAGAGAGAGAGAGAGAGAGAGAGAGAGAGAGAGAGAGAGAGAGAGAGAGAGAGAGAGAGAGAGAGGGGGAGAGGAGAGAGAGAGCGAGAGAGAGAGAGCGAGAGAGAGACCGAATTAACTCACTGTTTACGTGGTCCACTCACTGTTGTCCCGACTCCCCAGACTGTTGATGTATATCAAGCCGGAGGGCTTGATAAAGTGTATAATCCGCTGTTGATGATGTATATCCAGTCCACTGTCCAGACTGCCATATAGCTTGTTAGCTGTTAGCAGTTAGCACCACACAACAAGTAGTTTGATTTCTTTGTCCATTTCCGCGTCGAACAGACTGCAAACTACCTGGCGTTCTATCGCCATGCTCTAAGACAAACTCTAACCTTAACCAACTTTGAAAGAGTGCCTAAGCTTAACCGTCGAAAGAACTTGCAGTCACGCTCTAAGACAAATAGCTCGCATCTCAGTAACAACAACACAACTATGATCTCGCAGTTCACGTTAGGTCGAGTTGAAAATGTAATGCTCTGAGATGCTCTGGAGCAATCTCTCTCTCTCTGTCTCTCGGATCAACCCAATAAAATAATTAACACATGTATGTTGTCATTTTAAACAACTCACCATTAATTCATTATGCATCAGCAGCATCTAAATTAATGTTATAGTTCACAACACAGCAGCGCGTTTTGAATCGCTAGCCTATTATCGTCTCAGCAAGCACAGTCAATACTTTTTTCCGTAGCCGCATTTCGCGGAGACAGCTGTGTAGCGAGAGAGAGAGAGCAAGAGAGAGAGAGACTCACTGTTTAGTTGAAACGTCCAGGGCAGGAGGGCTTGATAAAGTGTATAATCCACTGTTGATTTATTCCAGACCACTGTCCAGACTGCATCCGCCATATAGCTTGTTAGCCAAGTGTTAGCTGTTAGCAGTTAGCACCACACAACACAAGTACTTCATTTCTTTGTCCATTTCCGCGTCGAACAGACTGCAAACTACCTGGCGTTCTATCGCCATGCTCTAAGACAAACTCTAACCTTAACCAACTTTGAAAGAGTGCCTAAGCTTAACCGTCTAAAGAACTTGCAGTCACGCTCTAAGACAAACAGCTGCATCTCACAACAACAACAACTATCTACCACCAACCTAGAATAAGCTAGATTGGAACATTAGGGAGTGGATTCGGCCAATCAGAGATCGTCTCCGCGAAATGCTGCTACGGAAAAAAATTCTGCCGTCGGCCAATCAGAGAGCGTCTCCGCGAAATGCGGCTACAGAAATGCTTGACGCTGCTGCCTAGAACGCTTCAAATCGCGCCCGGATTCAAACATAATAGTCATATTTCAACGCACAACGCGTTACGCACTGATTGGCTGCGACGGATACAGCGATCAACCAGTGACGCGCACTCAGAGCGCTATCGCGTCTAGCCCGGGCCGAGAAATTAAAAAAAATTAAAAAAAATTAAAAAAAGTATGTCACTTCCTGTACAGGAAAACGAGTAATTTTTATTTTATATATTAACGTTATATTGTGCATTGGAAACACAAACATACTTAAAATGAGTAAATATTATTCATTTTAAACATGTTTATATTATTTATAGGGCTATAAAACAAAAAACAAACAAAAAAAAATTCTTCTTCTCTCATTTAACAGGTGGGTCGGCACCCTAGCGCCCCCGGTGGCGAGCCGCCACTGGGTTGTTCCACTGGTATCTCATCGCTGTAGACAATGACATGTAAACACATTATTTTCAACTTTTATGAACAGTTTTATAAACAAAAGCACTAACTTCCATAATAAGTCTGTCTCACCCGTCTGGGTCATTTGACCTGGCTGGGCCCCGCCTGGCTGGGCCTTTCCACCTTGTCCTTCCGGTCGTTGGTCCAAGTTGTTCTGGTATCTCATCGCTGTAGACAATGACATGTAAAAATACTTTATTTTCAACTTTTATGAACAGTTGAACAGTACATCATACAGCAAGCAACCCTTCTATTTAGTTTCTTACCTGGTCCTGATCAACACAAAGAAGTGACCCCCCCCCGACCCCAGTTGTGGCCATCAACACAAAGAAGTGACCACCCCACCCCCCACCCCAGTTGTGGCCATCAACGCAAAGAGACACACACACACACACACACACACACACACACACACACACACACACACACACACACACACGCACACACACACACACACACACACACACAGAGACACATTCTGTATATTGCAAAGTCTGCAAGCAATAAAATACAAAATAAAAAGCAATAACAGTCTGTCTCACCTGTCTGTCTCATGCATGGCTTCCCCAGCCACGTTTCCTCTCCTAGTCCCAGGCTCATCGTCTCTGTGTACAATGCCATGTAGAAATACATTATGTTCAACTAAGACTAAGTGTTTTATTCAAACGTTGTACATGTGTGAGGTGTTTCCCAGACAGAACAGTAATGAGTGAGACAATAAAGAATCTGTACCTGTCGAGGACAAAGGATGGCTCCACGTCGGATCCAGATTCTTCTTCAGAAATATCAGAGCCCGATTCGAGGCCAATAAGTGCATCCAATTCCTCGTCATCATCGAAATAATCATCCCAGTGGGAGACGGCTCTTGGACACGGTTCAGCTCGCCTCGTCATGATGCAAAAAATTGCTCCAAAAAAGTCAAAATATACTCAAACTTGCTCAGACAAACTCCGAACTGTTTTCATCCAAAGCACGAGGAAGAATGAGTGAAACGGTCTAGAAGCTTCTACTAGGGGTAGGGCTGAGTCGGCAGCTTCCGTTTCCGTTTACCGTGTGACGATACGATCTTCCTAGCCAAAGTTATTCAACAAATACAAAATAAATGTGGCACATTTTACACACGTGTAAAAGTTTATTTAGCACGAATTGAAATGATCCTGGTCCAGTTATTTATTGTTTTATCAACACCAAATAAAAAGTAGCGTGTAACATCCAGTCTAATCATTCGACCTACGTCGAAAAAACCCTGGAAAATGACTACAATTCCCAGGCAGACCACGTCAAACAATTGACGTCATTCTATCGTGCCCGTGATATCAATCAACAATTTTGTTTGTTTGTACAGTGTCTCCCCCCCCCCCCCCCCTCAATGTACAGTTTTGCTTGTTTATACAGTGTGCCCCCCCCCCAACCACCTCCAATGTAGATTACCCAGTATGGTTGTCAATATCCCAGTGTACCCAACCCCCCCCCACCCAACCTCCTCCAATGTACAGTTTCTACGTCAAATGTATATACTACCTTTTCCTGACTCCTTCTGTATCACAAACAGTACTGTATTTGCAAATCTGGTATGTCATAATAAATGTATAGATGTAGCAGTACTGACTATCTGTATGTCATGTATGTCATATATGTCCTGATGAATTGAAAATGGGGGACCCTGATGTAAACAAGACGAAAGTCTTTCTCTGGTCTGCATCCCCTTAACAATTGTGTGTATTGAGCTGTACTGTATTGTACCCATTCTGCAATCTGTTAATAAAGTTTTCAATCAATCAATCAATCAGCGTCGTCGAAGAGTTTTAACAGACTGGGAAATTTTCCAGAAAACGCCTGCAAATTGCATACCCAAAGTAATCTGCAATTTATTATACTTTATACTTATAGCACATGCATGAGTCTGGTCTATTTTGAAAGGAAACATTCTGAATTTTCATCCACAACAGGAATAATCACTCTGAGTGCGTTTAAAATGTTTAAGTTAAGTTAAGTTTCTAAGTTTTTTTTACTTCCATTAGAATTATCTTGCAAACCGGTTCAAGCTGATAGGTATAACCTGGAAAACACAATGGGTCTATAGCCTAAAGCCTTATCTAGTACAGGTCCAAAGTTGGTTGATAATACCATAGAAAATTTGTATTTTACACAACTTTTTCTAATGGTATGTCTATGCGTCTATGTGTGGACCTTAAAAACGAGGACAAAGTGTAGGTGTATGGAAGGGTGCTAGGTGTATATAAGGTGTAGGTGTATGGAAGGCTGATAGGTGTAGGTAGATAGAAAGTGTAGGTGTATGGAAGGGTGCTAGGTGTAGGTATATAGAAGGTGTAGGTGTATGGATGGGTGCTACTGTAGGTATATAGAAGGTGTAGGTGTATGGAAGGGTGCTACAGTAGGTGTAGGTATATAGAAGGTGTAGGTGTATGGAAGGGTGCTACAGTAGGTGTAGGTATATATAAGGTGTAGGTGTATGGAAGTGTGCTAGGTCTAGGTATATAGAATGTGTATGGAAGGGTGCTAGGTGTAGAAGGTGTAGGTGTATGGAAGGCTGCTAGGTGTAGGTATATAGAAGGTGTAGGTGTATGGAAGTGTGCTAGGTGTAGGTGTATAGAAGGTGTAGGTGTATGGAAGGGTGCTAGGTGTGGTGCATTGATATTCTTGTTGGATGCAGAGCCAGGTCTGGCAGCAAACCGATAAAGACTCCATTAGTCGTAAGACTGTGAATTCTGCTACCTTTAGTGGATCTGGTTGGCCAAATTAAGGCACTCATCTCTCCGCTTTCTTCAGATAGCTTTAAGCCAACTGATCTAAACCATACGCGCGATTTTTTTTCGTAGCCGCAGTTTGCGGATACGCTCTCTGATTGGCGTTTCTGGTCATGTGACATGTGCGCCCAATCGCGTGACGCTTGTGTCTTTGCCCATTTCCGCCTCGAACAGCATGCAAACTACATAACGCCTAGTTTATCACTGGTTAAGCTTAGGCGACTCTTTCGAAGTTGGTTAAGGTTAGAGTTTGGAATCAGGGCTGTTGTTCTATCGCCCTGCTCTAAGACAAACTCTAACCTTAACCAACTTCGAAAGAGTGCCTAAGCTTAACCGGTGAAAGAAACAGGCGTCACACGATTGGCCGCACATGTCACACGACCAGAAACGTCAGTGGCCAATCAGAGAGCGTCTCCGCAAATTGCCGCTATGAAAAAGAATCACGCAAACCATACTCTTTTAATGCTACAAGCAATGTGAAAATACATTGGACCGGGCGGCCATTTTGGATAAGCATACCGATACACACATTACAAAAACATGTGTAAAACACTCATTTTCCGTGGTATTGTTATCAACTGTGGACCTGTGCTAGATAAGACGTCAGGCTATGGACCCATTGTGTTTTCCAGCTCATACCTCTCAGCTGGAACCCGTAAGAGGCATCTGTTTGCAAAATAATTCAGACATAATTAAAGAAAACCCTTATTTCAGTGTGTTTAAACCTCTGTAACTCTATTACAGTAGCACTGAGAGTGATTGTTGTGGAAACGTCTGCTTCATGTTTCCTTTCAAAAGAGACCAGACTTATGCATGTACTATAAATGGTTCAAGAATAACTTTAAAATTACTTTGGGTATGCAATCGACAGGCGTTTTATGCTAAACTTTATTTCCAAAGACAAATAAAGTCACAAGATGCATTATTCATGTATTCCATTCAGATCCAGGAAGCATTGCGGAAATAGCAGTTTTCGACTCACATGCTCTTCATCTCTCTCTCTCTCTCTCTCTCTCTCTCTCTCTCTCTCTCTCTCTCTCTCTCTCTCTCTCTCTCTCTCTCTCTCTCTCTCTCTCTCTCTCTCACTCTCTCTCCCCATCTCTCTCTCTCTCTCTCTCTCTCTCTCTCTCTCTCTCTCTCTCTCTCTCTCTCTCTCTCTCTCAGATGTGCCAACTGTACACCGTCTGTGTATTGATATTTATGCTATTGGACCATATTCTGTATATAACGGCCTCACATCCCCAGGTAAATTCCGTACAGATGCTTCATACATCTGTAAAACACAGACAGTCCGAGTAGCCCAGCGTGGCCGCAGGCTAACTGTTGTGAAGGGCCAGATTAAACCAAATATATATATTTATTTATATATATATATTTAATTGTATTTGTATATTCTCTAATATTCCCTGATATCCCTTGTATATTCCTTGTACAATATGCATTGAATATCCATTCTAGCCTACTGAACATCCCATAATAGTCTCCATTCTACTATTGGTCGAGACCTTGGTGCCAGGCTGCCATACCCCTCAGACCCAGTTCAAACGTACCGCTCCACATGTACGAACAAGTCCTAGTTCCGCGTAGGAATCTGACTACCGCACCACTAATGGGACTATTTGTTCATAGTGCGTATATATACTGCGCTACTAAAGTAGGACTTCCTTTTCAGTCCAGTTTCTTACCCTCCAATAGAGTCACAGACGTAAAGCCTCCCCGCGACGCCACGTGTGGGAGTAAGGCCAAGTTCGCCTACCATCGGTATTGAGACATCGTGTATATTAATATTTGAATAGTCATATTTGGCACTATATCGTCGAGTTGGACGTAGTCTATTAAGCTAATAATAGTCTGTTAATATATAGTGCTTCGTGCGGTGAGAATACTACCGTAGTCAGTACCCCATCGTTTCGGGCAGAGAACTGGCTGCTTATCCAGGGTGGTTGACCCCACGTGAAGCTGCACCCGAGGAGCCCCAGAGCCGACGAGCGAGTGGACCTGTATACCGGATTATTCTACCGACGACAGCCCGCCTTCCCAGGCACGGATTATGCTTTGTATACTTTGATTATTCCATGGATAAAGACCCCCGACACTGCCGTGTGTTGGAACCCCCCCCCCCCTGGAGAGGACGCAAGGTGAGGAGACGCTCTGCAAGACGAGGTCGCTTCACGTCTCTCCTCCGTGGACCGGAGAACGCCGGCCCACAAAGAGTCCACCTGCTTTCATCTGTGGTCCAAGGATCGCTGGCGCATTGAACGGCACTACAGTGGGTTCACCTGGGATACCCTTGGCCGGATGAGGCAGCCGGATTCTACCCCCCCCCCCCCCTTCCTACTCCTGTCGGCTTACAAGCGACCGGATTAACCCCCCCTAGTGTATCCAGTATATAATCATTAAAGTATCATTGCTGTTATTCCTTAAACTATTCCAGGTCGTATATGTACCACCTGCGCCTTCAGAGATTGGACATTCTCTATTGATATACCGACGAATACTCTTGCCATAAAAGTGCATGCTAATTCCCATTCATAAATGTGATTGATTTGATTAAGTGCTTGCTCTACACACCATCGCTGTGTAGAAATAAAGACCTATTTCTAATTCGTACATTTGTGTTGGATCCGTTTCATCTACGTGACAGTGTTCATCATAATATATTTATGCCGTGTACTGGGTGGCCGAATATTAAGTACAAAGGTAGTGGTAGTAAGTATCATATCTAGTAATACAGTCAGGGAATTGTACCCCTCAGTTACAATTGGTCCTTCGAGCCGGATGGTAATTAGTGTAATATTAATATAGTGTTATTAATATTGAAATGGCCTATGATGAACACTCCACGAAACGATCCTCCTAACCAACGCCCGCAGCGCGAACGACGGCTCCCTCAGTACTTAGAGGCCTACGCTGTCAGTCAACAACCTAGTCTTCTACTAACAGTAAACGCGGTAAAACTAGAAAGTAAAAGTATGTCTAACCCCAACGCCCAGACTACCCCGACCATAGAGGCCCCTACGGGCTCTAATGTAACTGACCAAGTTCACGGTGGGGACCAGTGGGAACCAGACATGACTTCACACCCCGCCAGTACTGAAGAAGTAGTCCCCGATGAGTCCCGGGAGGAATACAACGCTACCGAGAGAGAACTCGGCACGGAAGAAGACGGGGAGAGCACCGTGGAGATAGAGCTCCAAGGCTCCGCAAGGAGTACCCCGAGGGAAGGCTCCCCTATACAACCGCCTTCTCCCAGCGAGGCAGAGAGGACCCTACAGCAGGCCTTCCTCATCAGCCTGAACGCCGCTGCTGAACGCGACCGACTGCAGATCCAGCAGCGGAGCGAAGAAGAGCATATACGTCTAGAAATAAGACGCATTCAGAGAGAAGAGAATGTGGCCCGAGACCGAGCAGACAGCCAGCGAGCAGCTGCTGGTGCTCTACGGGACGCAGAGCGCGACAGACAGCAAGCGCAACTAATAGAACAGCTGATCAGACGGACAACACCCTCTCCCTCCGCCAGAGGCTCCAGGAACTCGTCTAGACACACCTCCAGGGCGGCATCCCCTAGCCGAGTAAACAACCCTGAACTTGACCAACAGACGAGGTCTATACCCCCCACAGACCACCTCCCCCCACCGGTCCAAGCGAGACCTAGCAACCGGGAAGGAGCAGCATATCCTGTGGAGAGGCTAAACCAGAGACTACAAGCACTGGATGACCTAACTGAAGACGAAGAGGAAGAGGAGGAGAACCACGCCCGACGACAGCACAGTACTCTACCGGACCAGGAGGTCCGGTACAGCCCAGGCTATACTCCCGCGGAGCTGCGCTACAGACCCCCGACTCTATACACGGGTGAGCACGACGCACGACCCGCACCGAGGAACAGCACCTGGACAAGCGGGCCATGGTACACTGCCGGTACCAGCCCATACCAAGGAGCGGGAGGAGACTCGCCTAGGAGGCCTCTCCCCCAACGCTCGCCGATGTATCCACAGTCAGCGTCATACATTGGCACGCCTATGGTACCCGACTTCACCCAAGAGAACCGGGCCCAGTATACGGAACTCCGCATGTGTCTGGAGACCATGTTGGTGGATGTATTGGATGAACGCCATAAATACGCCATCCTACTGAAGCACTTAAAGGTGCCCCGCGCACATAATATAGCGCTCGCCTACGCGACTTCCACCACCCCATACACAGCAGCGCTGGTAGCATTGGACCAGAGGTATGGGCGCATATGGGATTACGTGATCCAGGAGATCCGACACATCGACCGCTTACCCCCAGCAATAGACAATCGAGCACTGGACGACCTGTCCATCAGAGTGCAGTCCCTGGTAGGGATGTTGGGAGCGCAGAGAGAGAAGGGGAGGCATGAACTTTACGCCAACTCAAATGTGGAAAGGATCTTGGAGAAGCTACCGCCCGCTCGACAGGAGCGTTTTAGGCGACAGAGGGACCACCGAGACCCGAATGGCCCCGAACCGAACCTCCTCGATCTAGCAGACTTCCTGGCGAGAGAAGTCAGCAGCCTACGGCTAGATACATTCGGACGGAGCACCCCTGGCTCCAGAGAAGGAACCAGACGACTAAATGATGGAAGAAGATCGGTGACTGTGATGCACCAATCGGAGTCAGTACCGAGCAGCAGGAGCCACAGTACCCCCTCCAGAACGGAGAAGTGGAAGATAGTGTGCCCCTACTGTGAGAAAGAACACTGGCTAGCGCAATGTGACTCCTTCCCCAAGCTGAACGCGGAGGAAGCAAGTCAATGGATAAAGTCCAACAAGCGCTGTTTTCGCTGTGCGCGCTCACACATGGCAGCCGAATGCCGCTTAAAGAAAAGGTGCACCAAGTGCGATGGAGCCCATCTGGACATACTTCACGACAGTAACAGACGGCGCCCTTCACCCGCACCATCCAGCCGCAAAGCGAGCGTCATGTACATCGATCCCGCCAGCAGCAGTGGAGCCCGAGTACTCCTAAAAGTAGTGAGTGTGACACTAAGCTACCAGAATAAAGTCCTGGACACTTACGCCGTCCTCGATGACGGGTCAGAGAAGACCCTTCTGCTCGCCTCCGCTGCGGCCCAGCTAGGGCTGCGGGGAAGCGAAACCCAAATGACAATTCGGACAATAAGACGAGATTTGAAGACGATAAAGGGCGAGAATGTCTCATTCTCTATCGCAGCAAGCGGCCAGCCTGAGCGACGGTACCAGATTACAGACTTCTTTCACCAGCCAAGAAATAGGACTGTCGCGGTACACATACCCCGTCGCCAAGCTGATGGAGAAATATGCACATCTGCGCAAGTTACCGATCCCGCTCATAGACAATGCTATGCCGACCCTGTTGATAGGCTCCGACCATGCAGACCTCATTGTCCCGATAGACCGGGTTCATACCGGACCCCGAGGCTGTCCTGCAGCAGTCGAGACCCGTTTGGGATGGACTCTCCAAGGCCCGCTCGCCAAATCTCTCAACCGAAGTACAGCCACTAGATGTCTCCACTCCCGAGTCACAGAGGGAGAAACCGCACTCCTGCAACACGTAGAGCGGCTATGGACCTTGGAACAAATGCCCTTTAAGAACGGAAAGAAAGACATTCGCTCTAAAGATGACATTTACGCCATTCACCTCCTCGAGACAGGGACCAAGAGAGTCCCGGTCAACGGCGTGTTGAGATACGCCACGCCACTCCTGCGGCGAGAAGGAATGCCTACTTTCCACGCCAAGACAGACGCCACAGAACGGTACCTGCTGAACACGGAGCGGCGCTTAGCCAAGAACCCCGCCCAAGAGAGTGTATACCGCGCTGAGATTGAGAAGCTCATCACAGCGGGACACGTCACAAAGATGGACATTAAAGAGGCTGACCAGACCACTGAATCGTGGTACGTGCCTCACCACAAGGTCCATCACAACGGTAAAGACCGCATAGTATTTAACTGCAGCTACCAGATCGGATCCCAAAATCTGAATAAAGAGTTACTGCCCGGTCCCACACTCGGCCCCTCCCTACTCGGCGTTCTACTCCGCTTCCGCCAGGAAAAGGTGGCCATCAGCGGGGACATTAAAGGAATGTTCCTGCAGGTGAGATTAGTAGAGGCGGACAAGCCCCTGTTACGGTTCCTATGGAGAGAGAAGCCAGGAGATGAGCACCCAGCCATCTACCAATGGGAAGTCCTCCCCTTCGGAACGACGTGCAGCCCCTGCTGTGCTACATTTGCACTACAGAAACATGTAGCAGAGGACCCAGCAGCGGACGAAGAGGTCCGACACAGCGTAAAGAACAGCTTCTACGTAGACAACTGTCTACAAAGCCTTTCAACCCAGGAAGAAGCCGAGGCTCTCCTGATTAAACTCCGCGCCTCATTGATCAAAGGCGGCTTTGATCTCAGGCAGTGGGCCAGCAGCGATCCGCAAGTACTGCGCAGCCTCTCCTCCGAGGACAAGGCAGCCAGCAGCGAGACCTGGATGGCTACAATCCCGGGAGAAGCCCAGGAGATGACCCTGGGATTGGTGTGGCGATTCAAAACAGATTCGCTTCACTACAGACACAAGCCCCTGACTACGGAGCAGGGAAGGCCGGCGGCGGCGCCGACCACCAGACGGAGTGTGTACACAACACTCGCCCGACAATATGACCCGCTAGGATGTATTCTACCGTACACCACAAGGGCAAAAATGATTGTACGAGCATTGTGGGACAAGGACCAGGGCTGGGACGACCCCATTCTCGCACACCTTGCATCCACCTGGAGAGAGTGGGAGATGGAGCTCCACTCACTCCCAGGCGTTAATATGCGCCGAAGCTACTTCCCACCCACGGTGAGGCCAGAGACATGTAAAATGGACTTACACGTCTTCAGTGACGCCTCAGAGGTCGCATACGGATCAGTAGCCTACTTGCGGGCCCAAGAAAGGGGGGGAGAGATCTACACAGCATTTGTCCTCGCCCGCTCGAGAATAGCCCCACGCAAGCAACAATCTATCCCACGTCTAGAGCTCTGCGCAGCCCTAGCCGGAGCGCACCTAGCCACGCTCATCCAACGTGAGCTCACCATACCGGTGTCTAGAACAATCCTGTGGTCAGATTCCACGACGGTACTCGCCTGGATCAAATCGGACTCATGCAAGTACAAAGTCTTCGTGGGAGTCAGAGTCACCGAGATTCAAGACTTAACCGAAGAGTTAACCGGAGAAACAGAGTGGCGCTACGTTGATACAAAACAGAACCCAGCTGACGTCATCACCCGGGGGATGCCCCTGGATGACCTCACCCGTCGCAATGTCTACAGTGACGGCCCCGCATTCCTAAGACTCCCGGAAGGACAGTGGCCCATGCCCATCCCGAGGGAAGCAAGTCCAGAGGAGGTGGAAAATAAGAAGTCTGTGTTCTGTGGATTGAGCACCGTAGCCTCCACCGACCCTAACATAGACGATTGCACGTCCATAGAGAGTGCACAACAAAGAACATTCCTGCGGTACCACCCGGAGTGCAAGTCCCCCGCTGATATGTCAGCAGCTAACTACGAGGAAGCAGAATTGCTTCTACTGCAGCGAGCCCAGAGAGACAATTTGACAGAAGGAACAGTCGTCATGATTATTCATCAATCACTGCCCAGAGCTATGTGGCCGGCCGGCAGCGTAAGCAAAGTGATCACCGGTGCCGACGGCAAGGTCCGAGCAGCTGAAGTGCTCGTCCAGGGTCGCACTTACACCCGTCCCGTGGCGAGGCTCATAGAACTGCCCCGACTCCCAGACACAATCGATGATGACCATGACCCTATAACCCTATGACTTTGTGAAGTTGACTGACCCCTACAGCAAACCCTTATGTGTAAATAGACAACGCGATTAATCTGTCTCTGTTTAACTGATTAGGTCTGGGACCAATCAGGGGGTGGCTGTTGTGAAGGGCCAGATTAAACCGAATATATATATTTATTTATATATATATATTTAATTGTATTTGTATATTCTCTAATATTCCCTGATATCCCTTGTATATTCCTTGTACAATATGCATTGAATATCCATTCTAGCCTACTGAACATCCCATAATAGTCTCCATTCTACTATTGGTCGAGACCTTGGTGCCAGGCTGCCATACCCCTCAGACCCAGTTCAAACGTACTGCTCCACATGTACGAACAAGTCCTAGTTCCGCGTAGGAATCTGACTACCGCACCACTAATGGGACTATTTGTTCATAGTGCGTATATATACTGCGCTACTAAAGTAGGACTTCCTTTTCAGTCCAGTTTCTTACCCTCCAATAGAGTCACAGACGTAAAGCCTCCCCGCGACGCCACGTGTGGGAGTAAGGCCAAGTTCGCCTACCATCGGTATTGAGACATCGTGTATATTAATATTTGAATAGTCATATTTGGCACTATATCGTCGAGTTGGACGTAGTCTATTAAGCTAATAATAGTCTGTTAATATATAGTGCTTCGTGCGGTGAGAATACTACCGTAGTCAGTACCCCATCGTTTCGGGCAGAGAACTGGCTGCTTATCCAGGGTGGTTGACCCCACGTGAAGCTGCACCCGAGGAGCCCCAGAGCCGACGAGCGAGTGGACCTGTATACCGGATTATTCTACCGACGACAGCCCGCCTTCCCAGGCACGGATTATGCTTTGTATACTTTGATTATTCCATGGATAAAGACCCCCGACACTGCCGTGTGTTGGAACCCCCCCCCCCTGGAGAGGACGCAAGGTGAGGAGACGCTCTGCAAGACGAGGTCGCTTCACGTCTCTCCTCCGTGGACCGGAGAACGCCGGCCCACAAAGAGTCCACCTGCTTTCATCTGTGGTCCAAGGATCGCCGGCGCATTGAACGGCACTACAGTGGGTTCACCTGGGATACCCTTGGCCGGATGAGGCAGCCGGATTCTACCCCCCCCCCCCCTTCCTACTCCTGTCGGCTTACAAGCGACCGGATTAACCCCCCCTAGTGTATCCAGTATATAATCATTAAAGTATCATTGCTGTTATTCCTTAAACTATTCCAGGTCGTATATGTACCACCTGCGCCTTCAGAGATTGGACATTCTCTATTGATATACCGACGAATACTCTTGCCATAAAAGTGCATACTATTTCAATTCATAAATGTGATTGATTTGATTAAGTGCTTGCTCTACACACCATCGCTGTGTAGAAATAAAGACCTATTTCTAATTCGTACATTTGTGTTGGATCCGTTTCATCTACGTGACAGTGTTCATCATAATATATTTATGCCGTGTACTGGGTGGCCGAATATTAAGTACAAAGGTAGTGGTAGTAAGTATCATATCTAGTAATACAGTCAGGGAATTGTACCCCTCAGTTACACTAACCCTCTCCATCGCGCCTCCTGAGGCTGGAATCCACTGGGGGAAGCCTGCACAATCCACCATTAATAATCACCTTGATTTGCAGTCATAATAATGCTGTGGTGGCTAGCACACCATCTATAATCCATACGCCCCTCTGGCGCTTTCGTGATTTCGACAAGTAGTCTAACAAGATGGCTAACTGGCGTGTCGTTGGCTGGCTCTTTAGGCTTTGTTTCGTATTCCTGTGATGGACGGCTGTCAATCACTGGACTCTGTTGTTAATTGCCCCTTGGTAGGGCAGGTATGTGGGCTAGATTGCAGGCCAGGCGCAGCTGTGCCTATCGTAGCTGAGTCTTAAGTTTGAATCTCGCAGGGTTTGTGCTTTCTCATTCCCTTTTGTGTTGGCTAATCTTACAGCAGGCTTCCTTATATTAAAGTGTAGTGCTGTTCTTTGCCCTGTTCAGCATTTAGCCTTTCTTTGTAGCCGTTCTTGTTTTAGGCTACTGGCTTTATTTTACACTTTGGTTTCTAGAAGCTGAGCCTTTTATTGTAGTGTTTCTTTTCACAACAGTTTTCTTTTGTTTCTTTAGAAATGTATTCTTTATATTCTGTATTTTCTACAATACCTCTTTATTGAGTGTTGTCCTGTTTCTTGGTCTTGATTTATTTACTGTAGTTATCGACTCAATCTGAGGCTTCCACATGTAAAGGTCGTTTTTTGTTGTTTACTTTCCCTTTCTCCTCATGTCTGCTTAAGCAGTTTAGTGGTTATTTGTTATACTAATAACTTAAGGCGAGACACTGCAGGTGAATAGTCAAATATACTTTTTTTGTTGATTTTGAGATTTTGTTATATTTTGCTTCCTAAACATGTCTTCTATGAAACTAGTGACAATAAAACGTCAATAACACACATTTAGTTGTTTATTTTACATCAGTTTGCCTTATTGCATCCATAAATGTGCACATATTTAATGGGGAAGTGCCTCATTTGCATATATAAACATAAATTTCAGAAAACTTGCAATATATTTTTTCTTAGTTTATATGTACATAACAAATTGGGAAAGTTTCATAGTGATATCTATTCAAATATTTGTTTGCCTATTAGGGGGTACTACACTGTACTACACTGTTTGTAGCCTGTGTGTAGTTCTGTTCAGTTCAATAACATCATTATTATTATTATTCAGTTATCAGGCATGTGTTTAGGTTGTCTATTACTAATGGTTTTGATATCTGTTTAAAAAAAAAGTATGGCATTTTACAATACAGAACTTTGAAGGCGTTTTCCCAAAAATGAGTTTTAAGAGTTTTTCCTCATACTCTGAGCCAGAAATCTCCACTTCAGTAGCACACACATACACCAAACCTTCCAGTTCTATTCATATCTATGTTCTGAAGGTATTTACAGAAGGGTTTGTTGATATCGCATTCATACCCTGATTTATATCACATTTTATTCCTAAAAACATGGCGAAATATGGAATTTTACCATAAAAATGGACTGAATGGAGTATTTTCTGATTTATGGAGTGATAAAAAGAGATATCCAAAATCCCCTCTGTAATAACCTTTGGCTCTAATATGTCAACAAAATGAAACTATAATTTTGAAAATGGCTTTATCCAATGTTCAGATTTCTGTCCTGGAATTATATGCAAATTAGTGCATATTTAAGTAGATCATGCCTCATTTGCATATTTAAACATACAATTTCAGACAACTTGTAATACAAAAAAGTCTTGTCTTAATATAAGTAATCAACTGGGGAAGTTTCATTGTGATATCTATTAGTTAATTTTTTTACCCTATTCACCTGCAGTGTCTCCCCTTAAAGAGTCCCTATTATTTGCTAGTGACCCGAACACCTGCACCTCTCACAAGGGTTATGTTTCATCTCTGATTAAGATAAAGAATAAGGTTCTGCACACCTTTATCACACAAGGTTATGATCCCTGTACGTTTCTTTATAGAAAAGATTTCAGCCAGAGAGAAGTCTGGAGAAATTCACAGAATAATAAGTTGCTGAACTCAAACCCAAATATCACGCCAAAACACAAAATGTAAACAAATTCCAATACCAAGAGGGGCTCTTTTGCCTATAGAGATCGCTGTTGGATGGCATTCCAGATTTGACCTTTAGTACTGGTCAGGCACGTGCACACATGGAGGCCAAGGGGTGCTTGAGCACCTGCCTTTTTGAGCCTCATAAAAAAAGTGCCCTTTTTGAAAAAAAAAAAAAAAAAAAAAAAAAAAAATTCCGTTACGCATATAGACTGCCCTTCCAACTGAAAAATGTCAGGATAGAATAAAAATATTAGGTAAAGAGAGAGAGATGCCCCGTATTCCATTGCAGTTTGCACGGCCTCCTCACCGTGCCTCTCCGCGGACATATATATTTTATGCATAGCGTGGGTGGTGATGATGATAGAAACCGCTGTGGCGCATACAGTTGAATGCTGGTACGAAGAAGTCAAGTCCGATGGGATTTGGGAATCTCAAATACAAATCGGGATTGGAATAAAAAATGCATTTATATTAAACAATACAGAATATACAGCATTTCTTGGGGTCTGTAGGGTAAGCACTTATTCCCTCCCCCCTGAACATTTATGGAGATGTATGGGCCTTTTAAGTCAGTGATAAAAGTGTCTTTCAAGGATAAGTGAGCTCCTGCACTGATTATTATAGTTCAATATTCAATATTTGATCACTAAAACCCCCCAAAAAGCATAAAAAGGGGGCCCCCCGCCCGAAAAGGGCCCTTAAAAATCGAGCTTGCGCGCTACGCGCGCTCGGTTAATATATACACACAAGTGTAGTGCCCTTTTCAGCCTTTGAGCACCTGCCCCTCTCAAGTCCTGTGCACGTCCCTGGTACTGGTGAAACTAGCTGTGCTAATTTGTGCTAATAATCAGTATAGATTATATTAAATATGAGTATAGATTATTAAACATCACGTGTTTGGGATCCTGTCGCTCAACTCAAGGGCATGGATTCAACATGACTAAATTAAGTGGTAATGGTCCCACAGGAACCACCCATGCTGTGTATTTACTTATGAATTCATAGCACTAGCATCAGCCAAATTAATTAATTTATGAATGTCCATTATCATCGGCTACATTATGAGATTTCTATTCCAATCTAAAAAAGCCATTTTTGTAATGAACACTTTTAGAAGAAACCCACGCTAAATGTAAATGTTTACTTTTCATCCTTGTAATATTGGAAGTCTGAATTAGAATGTTGCCGTATATTGTGTTTCCTTGCAGACTGCTCTGTGAAAACGGCTCTTTTTCTCACCCGAATGTTTTATATCTGCTGATTTTGTCTTTGTTTGACATCCCCCCCCCCCCCACACACACACACGCGCTATGTCATCATTGATTCCCCCTGTAATTACATGTAATTGGTCTTCTGCACGAAAGCGCTGTGCTTAATGCGGATAATCTTTCTTTTTCCTCAGGGAAGCAAATGATTGTTAGATTGACTAGATTCCAACAAAAAAAACATCATATTCGTCACCCAATCCACAGACGACTCCCGACACGGATGAAATGAAAACTTAATTATAATAAATTATCATACTACTGCAGTGTAGGGGAGGGAAAAAAACACAGTTTTCAATGCATTTCAGCGTGTTTATATTTGCAGATCATCTATTTTTCTCATTCAATATTCTATCGGGTTCAGCGCAGATGGCCCTAATGAACAAATGGCTGACAGCTGCATGTATGTATGAGGGCCGTTGGACGGGAGCCAGCAGCGCGCTGCAAATCACTGTTTATCGACTGGAAGCAGAGAACTTATTTCTCATATACACCACAAAGAAATGACAGCGAGTCGATACAGAGGAACTTGCTCACCTGTTCAGCAGCTCCACAGTGAACTGTGTACCGTACATTAGTCCATATCACTGTGTGCTGGAAATAAACTTGCTTTGGTCCATAGTTGGTTGTTATAGATTTATTATCTTTTACAACCCAGGAGGTTTGGCTTGAGAAACAAGCTCCAGTGGAGTTGCTCAGTGGCCAACGGTGGTAGACTGTGGTTGTACTGGGCAGCTCCCAGGTGTGAATGGAACTGTGTAAATGTGAAGCAGGGCGTTCCTGAAAAAGAGCATCCGTGCTCAGAGAACCTACCCTGGGTAAATAAAGGTTAATAAATAAATAGAAGACCCAACGAGCCCCTGGCTGGGGGCCGGGGGGGGTCTCGTAACGGGGTCCTCGAGACATCATGGAATACCTTGACATTTATACATGACAGAGAAGGGTGGGGCCATGTTATGATGAATTGAAAATGGGGGACCCTGATGTAAACAAGACGAAAGTCTTTCTCTGGTCTGCATCCCCTTAACAATTGTATGTATTGAGCTGTACTGTACTGTACCCATTCTGCAAATCTGTTAATAAACTTTTCAATCAATCAATCAATCAATCAATGTGACCAGGTGGGAAGGAGGATGTGATTAGATAGGAGGGTGAGACATTTGGGGCGGGGCTAGGTGATTCAAGGGGAGGGGCTGACCCGGGAGGGGGTAGGAGTTTGAGACACAAAGGAAGGGGCCGTAAAAAGGCGGATGGTTTAGGTATTGGAGGTGAGAGACTGATTGATCAGGGGAGATAGGGCTTGACAACTGTACCCTAGTAGGTGTGGGGGAGGGGTGGCAAAATGGGAGGGGGGGGGGGGGGGGGGGGCAAAATGGGAGGGGGGGGGGGGGGGGTACATACAATCACCAGACCATAGCATGGTAGAGCTCGCCCTCAAAACCAAACGCCACAATGCTGGTAGTGACATCATAACAATAGAATCTCACATGTGAAGGGGAGTATGTATTCCCCATAAAAACACAACAACTAATAGAACATGTACTTCTGAGAAGGCTTCGGTGAGTGGATGCGAGTTTCGGCAGTGTCCTGTAGGGTCCAGTTGTTCTCAGAACACCCTTGTGATTCTGAGCACTGTCTTACAAGATCAAGATCACTGTCTTACAAGACACGTCTGGAGAGGTGTCCACTTCGGGAGAGGTGCCTAGGCTAACCGGCCATGTCCGCTTCCATTCATTGTGTCTTCCCAGGTATGTAGGATAATAATAATAGCTTTATTTATATAGCACCTTGCATACATGGATTGCAGCTCAAAGTGATTCACAGCAAATAGCATACATGAACATAGGCATGCAATTAGCATACAGTTGACATGCCAAAAAAAAGCATAAAGTGCAGACATAAGAATAGGTATAAAAGACAATACAAGTAGTGCAATGTAGAAAATGCAGACGTAAGAATAGGCATAAAATAAGTACAATAAGTACATTGTAGCTCGAAAGCATGTGAACACTATAGTTGTTACACAAAGAAATGCACAGCTCACACCAGGGCCGGACTGGGGAAATAATTCATACCGGGAGATATAGCGCGAAATATAGCCCCAATCAGGCCACTTTTTAAGCGGGGGGTCTGGGGGTCCCCCACCAGGAAATTTTTTGTTACAAAGACTTAATTTCCTGCATTCTGGTGAATTTTAGTGCATGTGAATCACAAACGAATGAGCCAACAATTGCTTAGTACAATGTACTGTTATGGACCTCAAATAAAACTGTTGTGGCACTAGCAATGCTACTCTCTCCACCTTCAAAAAGAAAAAAGCAAGAGCACAACATATTTTTCTATTTAATACAGTTAACCACTCTCTCCTGTAAGGGCCTTTCTTTTTCTTTGTTTTATCCCTCTCTCCTCCACCCTTTCTTTTTCTTCCACTGTCCATCTTGACATCAACGTTAATTGACTTTCGCTCTACTGTATCTCTCCCGAGTCCCTCACAACCCCCTCCAATGTACAGTAAAAATGACCAAGTATGGTCTTGTCAATATTCCAATGTACAGTGTTGCTTGTACAGTTGTACAGTGTCCCCCACCCACCCCTCCTACCCAACCTCCCCCCCCACCCACCCAACCACCTCCAATGTACAGTACCCCCCCCCCCCCCCCTACCCAACCTCTTCCAATGTACAGTTTCTACGTCAAATGTATATACTTCTTTTCTGGACTCTTTTCGTATCACAAACAGTACTGTATTTGCAAATCTGGTATGTCATAAATGTATAGATGTAGCAGTACTGTCTATCTGTATGTCATATATGTTACGATGAATAAAAAATGGGGGACCCTGATGTAAACAAGACGAAAGTCTTTCTCTGGTCTGCATCCCCTTAACAATTGTAGTCTATAGTATCCATGTGTATTTGTGTAAAGTATTTTAAAATCTTTTACCCAACATTATAATATAATATATAATGCTGTATTGTATGTATCTGTGTGTATGAGAGAGGGATATGCACATGTGTTTGTGCATAATGTGGGGACGGGGGGGACGGGAGGGATTGTTTTTGTGTAGTTATCCTATATAGGTTTAAGAGGGGAGGTCGCTTATAAGCCCTTGGGTTTTTTTTACCTTTCCTGCACATTTTAACTGTTCTTCTTTTTACTTATTTTATTCCAGAATGTATATTTGTAAGTGCGAATAACAATAAACAAATAAACAATTGTATGTATTGAGCTGTACTGTACTGTACTGTACCCATTCTGCAATCTGTTAATACACTTTTCAATCAATCAATCAATCAATCAATCAATCAATCAATCAATCAATCAATCAATCAATGATCAATCAATCAATCAATCAATCAATCAATCAAGCTAACATCCACGTGTTTATTTTTCTCACTGACTAACCTGCTGGTCCCTTGACTTTGGGCTTGGTGCAAGAAAACATTTGATAAATGTTCCCGGATTTAGCAGCATCTCCTGATGCAAGGGCCTTTCTTTTGTTTGCTTTCTCCCTCTCTGATCCACCCTTTCTCTTTCTTCCACTGTCCATCTTGACATCAATGTTACTTTCGCTCTATCTCTCTCCCGAGTCCCCACTTCACTACCTGGAACAGTGTAACCTCGTTCCCAGCTTTATCTCGTGAGAGTGCCATCTCTGCCATTCCATTCGCCGTCTCCGCTGTCAATCAGTTGTATGGCCTGGTCCCGCCTCCACCAATCACATGCTGCAGCACGGCTCCATTTGTGTGTGTGTGAGAATGCTCCGCGAGGGGGAGAGTCAGACACTACTCCAACTCTGTCGCAGACAGTGAAATCCTGGTTGTTCCCCCCACCCCACCCACCTATTATCTAACTATCGCACCGCCGCAACTAGAAACAATGGCGTCTAAGTTCAGTGGCCTGACTGTGGGCAAAAAATATTATAATAATAAAAAAAAAAAAATAATAAAAAAAAAAAATTATATAATTTTTATTTTATTTTATCTGTCCAGGTCAGGCCACCGGGAGAACTCCCGGTGCTCCCGATGGCCAGTCCGGCCCTGGCTCACACTGCAGGGCTCCACTCTTCACTTATTTACTGCACCCAGCGATACATAAGGGACTATTGGAGCCCTGCAGTGTTTGTGAGCTGTGTATTACTTTGTGTATTTTCAGTATATGCTCGTTGGGCTCAGCGCCAGACCTCCTGGATTGGGATGTGCATGTATGCGTGCACACTCCTACTTGTAACACTAGAGTTGTTGACTTGTCAGCAGAGCATTCCCCTCCTCCATCTGCAACCAGGATCCCACACATATGATTGGACACACACACACACACACACACACACACACACACACACACGCACGCACGCACGCACGCACGCACGCACGCACGCACGCACGCACGCACACACGCACGCACGCACGCACGCACGCACGCACGCACACACACACACACACACACACACACACACACACACACACACACACACACACACACACACACACACACACACACACACACACACACACACACACACCCTGCACTGCACCTCATCATGCACATACACTACACGCAAGACACTTTCTGTAAATAATTGACTATTTTATCTTACCTCATTTTATTTTTTATTTTGATGTTACTACTACTACAGTACCATTCTTGTATTCATTGATGTTTCTTAATTGTGCACTGTTGAGTCTGAGCTCGAAACACGACCATTTCATCACCTGCAATGCCCCCTGTATTGATCATCATCACCTTTATTAACAGACACAGGGTCCACAGTGTGAAAAACACGCAAACATAATCAACGTGTAAACTCTGATGATGGCGCCGCTCCGACCGGCTGCCTCTCTGTTCGCTCCGTCGAGACTGTGTTTACTTTTGTTAATATTTATAGTTTTTAGAGTTTTGTGCGTACCAACTGTTGGTGCATTTAATGTATATGACCGTCAGTCACTCATAGACATTGGATTACGGGAAACTTACCAACTGGATTACTCGCTGGATCAGCTTTCCGAACCGCATCAATGGCCTGAAGAAATTCTCCGGAGATTAGGACCAGACCCTTTGTTCCCAGAGCCCAGGAAAAGACGACGAGGAAAGAGGGCTGGGATCCGTAACAGGCTGAGATCCAGACGCCACCGTACACCACTGCCCAGTATATTGCTAGCCAATGTACAATCAATAGACAATAAACTGGATGACATCCGAGCAAGGATTCAATATCAAAGAGACGTTAGGGACTGCAATGTCCTTTGCTTCACCGAAACATGGCTCACACCGGAGGTTCCAGATCACGCAATTCAACCAGCGGATCACTTCTTTATCCATCGCAAGGATCGGTCATCAGAGTCCGGTAAACAACGTGGAGGAGGTATTGCCTTCATGTTTAACAAAAATTGGAGTGATCCAACGAACGTGAAGGAATTATCCAACCACTGCTCCCCAGAACTGGAATATATAACCATCAAGTGTCGTCCTTTCTTCCTCCCGAGGGAGTTAACGGCGATCGTCCTGATCGGAGTGTATATTCCGCCGCAAGCCAGCAACAAGGTTGCGCTCTCCAGACTACACGACGAGGTAAATAGAATACAAGTGGCTAACGTTAACGCCGCCATTTTAGTACTGGGAGATTTCAATAGCGCCAATCTGAGAAAGGTATTGCCTGACTTCTATCAGCATGTGACTTGCAACACCAGAGGCGGTAACATCCTAGATCACTGTTACACGCAATTTAAAGGTGGCTACAAGGCTCATTCTGATAGTGGCTTTGGTAAATCAGATCACGCGTCAATTTTTCTTTCACCAAAGTACAAACAGAGAATTAAAAGTACTCCCGTAGTCTCGCGAGAGGTGCAGAAATGGGATCTGACGTCAGAAGAGACGATCCGGTCAGTGTTTCACCACACAGACTGGATTGTGTTCCGCGATACAGATAACATTAATGCCTACACGGAGACAGTGCTGGACTATGTTTGTACTAGGGTGAAAGAAACAATCCCCACTACCAAAATGAAAGTTTACCCAAATCAAAAACCCTGGGTAGACAAATCCGTCCGTGAAGCTCTGAGAGAGCGCACCAAAGCATACAATGACGGCCTAGTGGCAGGCAACATGAATGACCACAAGGTGGCGCGACACAACGTAAGGAGGACAGTGTCAGAGGCCAAACGGCGCTACAGGGATAAAATTGAACTCCAGTTTGAACAAACTGACTCTAGAGCTATGTGGCAGGGGCTCAAAACGATGACAGACTACAAAGGCGCCTCCCTCAAACTGAACAGTGACATCTCCTTAGCAAACGACCTCAATACCTTCTATGCGAGGTTTGATGCTAGTAATAACAACACCAGCTCACAAGCCTCGGCAATGGGGGGGGGGGGTCGGCTGCTGATGGAGGCGCAGTGTTCAGGGTAACAGAGCATGAGGTGAGGCGGACCTTTAAAAAAGTGAATATCAGGAAGGCAGCAGGTCCGGACGGCATCCCCGGCCGCGTCCTAAAAGTCTGTGCCGACCAACTGGCCCCAGTATTCACTGACATATTTAACCTGTCCTTAGAACAGGCTGTCATCCCCACCTGCCTGAAGAAGTCCACTATTATCCCTGTACCCAAAAAATCCAAGCCTGCTTGCCTCAACGACTACCGCCCTGTAGCTCTCACCTCCATAGCCATGAAGTGCTTTGAGAAGCTAGTAAAGGGCTACATCTTCTCCTCCCTCCCCATCAACATGGACCCCCTGCAATTTGCATACCGCCCCAACAGGTCCACGGAGGACGCCATATCCCATGTGCTGCACACAGCAGCATCACACCTGGACAAGAGGCAGGGGAACTATGTGAGAATGCTATTCATCGACTACAGCTCGGCATTCAATACCATAGTCCCCTCCATACTCATAGCCAAGCTCAGGGACCTGGGCTTGGGCTATGACCTCTGCCAGTGGGTCTTGGACTTCCTGACTGGCAGACCCCAGGTGGTGAGAGCAGGCAACTGCACCTCCTCATCCATCACCCTCAACATAGGGGCCCCCCAGGGCTGTGTTCTGAGTCCCCTCCTCTACTCCCTGTACACACACGACTGTGTGGCTCAGCGGAGTAGCAATACAATCGTCAAATTTGCTGACGACACAGTGGTGGTGGGCCTGATCTCTGCCAACGACGAGAGGGCCTACCTGGAAGAGGTCAAGGTCCTGGCGGGATGGTGCCAGGAAAACAGCCTCTCCCTGAACGTCAGCAAAACAAAGGAGATGATTGTGGACTTCAGGAGGTCGGGGGTCAAGGACTACAGCCCCCTCAGCATCGACGGGGCACCGGTTGAGAGAGTCAACAGCTTCAAGTACCTCGGAGCCTACATATCCGAGGACTTGACATGGACCACACACATTAACAGTGTGGTGAAGAAGGCACGACAACGCCTCTACTTCCTCAGGCGCCTAAGGAAGTTCCAAGTCAGCCAGAAGATCCTTAAGAACTTCTACTCATGTACAATAGAGAGCATCTTGACCGGCAACATCACCTCCTGGTTTGGGAATAGCACTGCAAAAGACCGAAGCAGACTACAAAGAGTGACACGTTCAGCCGAACGCACAATTGGAGGGGGGCTCCCCACCCTCCAGAACATTTACTACAAGCGTTGCAAGGGCAAGGCTAAGAGAATCATTAAAGACTCCAGTCACCCGAACAACTGCCTCTTTGAACTGCTGCGGTCAGGCAAGCGATACCGGAGTCTCAAGGCGAGCACAGAAAGACTCAGAAGTAGCTTCTATCCCCAGGCCATCAGGCTGCTAAACGAACAATGAATGAACACTACACAACAACAACCACCAAACGCACATAGCACACACATCCACACGCACACACTCACTTTAAACAAACACACTGTAGCACCCACTCCACACACTTTATAGCACACACCCACTTTAAACAAACACACTGTAGCACCCACTCCCCACACTTTATATTTATGGATGAAGGATTGCACTACAACTCGTACACCTTACTGTAAATTGTACCTAAAATTGTACCTCATCCCATTTCTGCTTTGCACTAGATAGTACTGTACATTAGTACACTGCATAGTATTGTGTATTGTATATTATATGGTAATTCAGAACATTGTACATATGTCTATACCGAACACTGTGACCTCATTTTCTTCTTCTAAATTCATGCTATATTATGTTATTATGTTATTTGATACTATCTTGTCTAGCACAGTCTCTGGAGCGTAACAGTAAGAAGCATTTTGTATGAAAGTATTCTGTACTTCTGTATGACAACTATTAAAGAACTTGAACTTGAACAAGTTACATCACAATAAATAAAGACATAAGCCAATAGCAGCTCTACAACAGGGCACTGTACCAATACTTCCAGATACAGGACTGGAACTTGATGTCACTGAGACTCGGTTGAGACACAGGATGATCCTATTCTGAGACACATATTGTTGTGTATTTGACAAATAAAGAACTTGAACTTGAACAGCTAAGATGTACATTGGCCGTCTTCTTGTTGCCATGGCGTCAACACAGTAGCCTGACAAGGGGTCAATCTTCTATCTTTAGATGTTGTTTCAACATTATTGAAATGGTCGAGTGAAGGATTTCAAAGGCAGTATACAAATACAACTGCTTCAAAAACTATTTACCATAAGCTATTCTTTCATGTAGTCAATCAGCTTGTGCGTCAGGGTTCATAAAAGTTCCAACAATGCTGAAATCATTGCCTTTGATTGAATATACCTCCATAATGTGTAGATATGATAGGCTATGATACTAAAATTACTAATAATAATAATAATAATAACCTTTTTAATATTGAGTTCTTAGAATATTGCTCTAAAGAGGAATGCTGGCGTGTATGTAACAAAATATAATTTTATACTCTAGGAGCAGTTGTCGGGTTTCTGTCCACCTTTATTCAACCTTTGTACGTTAGATGACAGTTATAGATCGTATAGCTTTACGCTCTGCTCTATTGGAACTATCCCTTTAATCCATTCTAATAATGAAAAAACCTTTCACATGTACACCCCTATTCACCTCCGCCTGGCCACACCCACATCCGCGCCTATATAAGCGGGGTCGTGGCCACACAATCAGCTCCTTCCCTACTTTCACCAAGAGAAGTCTCGTGTATACACCACTTTAGTTTAGTGCTAAAAGTAGTTGTTGGAAAGGAGCTACGTTGACATTGTATCTTTGTTTTTTCTCTCTCGCTAATAAAAAATAAATAAAGATAATGTCTTCACCGTCGGAGGGTCTAGACCAGAGGTGCCCAACCTTTTTTGAACCAAGATCTACTTTTTAATTTGCCACCTAGCCGAGAGCTACCAGCCCAAATTTGACCTACTCTCAGCTAGTATTAGTAGTAATAGTAGATTAATAATACCCATTCAATATGCACATGACAGAAAATATGACATAATAATATTTTCTGTCATATTGAATGAGTATATAATATAATATGATATTTTATATATCATTGTAACGGTGTAGCGTAGGAATTACAAGAATGACAAGAATGTTATTAATGAAATTAATGAATATTATCAAACGGAATTGTTTCTGTATACACATTTATAAAACGATCAAGGCCTATTTAGCCATTTTTATGCGTTCACATGCACTTTTCAAGAATAAACAAAAACAAGACTTAATGGGAAGGGTGTGCTTGTACATTTGAACATAGTTCCATGATACGTGGCTGCGTTGTGCTGAGAAAGAGGCGCAGATCCGCTTCTACTCTGAGGCGAGATCTGCATTTATTTTTTATTAATGTCAGAGCCGAGAATCCCGCTTCACAGAGGTATGTGGATGCAAACGGGACAAGCTTTCTCAGCACTGCATTACACAGCACTGGGTAGTCTTCCGGACTGATATCCAAAACTTTGCGAGGGCCTGTCCAGTGAACTTGACTTTCAGTAGCTCGTCACACGAAATATCGATCAACGCCTCCTGCTCAGACAGAGGGAGGCCTGTTGCGAGTGCAATGAACAGATCTTGGATCCAGTTGTTCAAATTGTCCATGCTCTTTCTTTCGGGGAAATAATTCCAAAATTGATCAATGAGCCCTTCTATGTGGCTACAGATGATGGGCTTCAAATCACCGTTTTAAATTCAGGATGCTTAGTTTCCAAGTGCCGCTGTAATTTACTTGGTTTAAAGCTCTCGTTAGAGAGGATCTCGTAACACAAAACGCACTGTGGTCTCGGGTCATCTTCTTGGCCAGTCCAAGTAAATCCATATGCCAAGTATTTAGGATCATAACTTCTTTTACTCCATTTCATAGTAGTTCTGGTATCGCTACTACTAAATTCTGCCTTTCTCTTGCCAGCATTTGGAACACACGCAGGTGACGCGCCGCTTCTGACAACAGACCTATACATCGCGAGTGTCCAGGTTAAATGAATCAACTTTATCATCAGCTTTATATGCTTGGCCTGAAAAGCCCCCCCCCCTGGAAGTGCTTTAGTTACGAGACAGTGTCGATCACAAATATCTGAGTACACATTGACTCACGAAAGACCAGACAATATACCTGCGCAGCGCTGTCGCGGCACTTTGCGCTACTCTGACTCTCAAAAGACCAGACCTGGCCTCAGTGATTATACCTGCGCTTGAAATACTGTGCTTCCGTTGAGCAGGGGCGAGACATGGCAAATACACACAGCGGCCAGGTGGAAAACTCGATCAGAGTTGGGCTCGCGGATTTTTGCTTGATCTTTTTTTAGTTTTTAGTTTTGCTCACGCTCTACTTGAAACCAGCGCGCGATCTACCGGTCGATCGAGGCCGACTGGTTGGGCACCCAAAGTCGGGGTCGCGACCCAAAGGTGGGCCGCGAGCAGCCACGGGTGGGCCGCGAGATGATTTAAAAAAAAAATAAATAAAATAAAAAAATATATTTTTTTTATTTTTTGTTTTTTTATTTTTTATTTTTTTATTTTAATTTTTTTTGTCAGGCCACTGAACTTAGAAGCAGGCCAGGACAGTGTTTCTAGTTGTATTCTAAAATTCTATTCTATTGTATTCTAAAATGTGACTATATGGTTTTATATTAACTTAATAAATAAACAAAAACGAAAAATCTACTTATTTCAACGAACATTTCAAACTAAATAACAGATTATGCACATAAAACGCTGAACACAACCGAAGCAACAATAGTATTTTAATGAGGCTATTATTATTATCATTATTATTTTGCAACAAGTTAGCCCTCTCATAAATAGTACATATAAATGAATAACTAACTTGAACTAACTTAATAGGATTGAAGTGATATTTGGCTTAAAAAATCGGTCGCCTGGCAAAAAATAAATTAAAAAAAAAGCCAGACGATGTGCATTGGGCCGCGGCTCTCTGACGCCTTATTTTCTGGGCCCCGGCCTGAAAAGTTTGGGAACCCCTGGTCTAGACGACTACAACTCTACCCTCCACCAGCGCTTCACTGTCGTGGCGTCCTCCGTGCGTAGTCGGCCGTTCCTTGCTCCACGGTTGTGGCAGGCAGGTGCACCTGAGCGGCGCCCGAAGGGGAGTGTGCTTCGCCGAGGGGCCGTTGAGCTCCCATCTCCTGTGAGGTGGCTGAGTTCCGGCCCTGGTTCCCCCGCCAGAGGGCAGTCGGCCGATAGGCGGACAGTTCCTCTGGTGGCCGAGGATTTGCATGGCAGACTCTTCGCCTCGACTTGTTCTCGTCGTAGGACGGCGAACAGCGGGGGTGAACGGCCTAGTGGCAGTGTTGTGCTGGAGCCGAGCGAGAGTTCCCTCGCCTCTTCTCCATATCAGATGGAGACTGAAGATTACATGGAGGGGGCTCTCTTGTTCGAAGGCCCGGCGGAGACGAGACACTCTCCCCTTCAGGGAGTGGGAGAGAGTGCTGCGTGTCCCTGGGGACCCTCGTACTCTGGGACTGGGTTAAAATCTCCACCCCGGAGACGAGATGCCCAGTTATCTGCCGCGTCGGACTATGGCTCCCGGTGCAGCCTCCAGTACGCGAGGGACGCAAGTGACGTGGACGAAGGTATGCAAGGGGAGTTGCTTGCCTTGTACCCCGAGCTCATGGCGGCCGCTGCAGCCACTGCCGGCACGTGTTCCCAATGACATGATAGATCATTTCTGGCAATGCCGCCCTGTGAAAGAGGCAGGCGTTGTCTGCCCATTCTTCCCATCGATGGAGGCTTACGTGGCGCGGGGACAGGTAATATCCCACATCGTCGGCCTTACCCCCTCCTACATGCCAGTCACGCGGGTGGTGGGTTTGGTCCAGGGGCTAAAGGACGGGGTGCCTCGACTTGATAGCCCGATGGCATCCATCCTTTGGCCGAGATGGTATGGGAGCCATCTCGCTCTTGCTTAGGGAGTGGTGCAGTTTTCTTTGAAAATTGTTTGGTCGCTATTATGTATGACTTAGCAAGGCCTGTAGCTAGCACTTGGTCGAGGACTTGTGTCTTCTCTCGTCATAAAAGACGGCGTTCTTCTTGCAGTAGTGAGAGTGAACTTTTGCCTTTTTGTGTAAAGAGGGTAGTGTGTATCGTGTTTTACGTTTAAGTAAACATAGCATTGAGTCCACAACAGAAGTTTACATATATAGCTCTTGTACCAAGGCCTTTGACCCCTCTCTTTGGTCTGTTGTTTTTTCTTTACTTTAGGGTAAAGGTATAAAAATTCAGGTGGCATGTTTTTTCGCACATAAGCCTGAGCCGTGTATAAAGCCCGTTTTTTGCACAAACGAGGTTATCGTCTGTGGCTGGCGTGCAGAATGTGAAGCTATTACGCTAACAGGTATATGCGCTTTCATGTAGCACGCTACAACTGGTGTCATGACCCCGTGATGTTGGGGGCTGTGACGGGGGTTGTTTTGCTTCACGTCCGTTCCCTGGTGGCATGTGGGATGCACGCTCAAGTGGTTGCGGGCCCCTTTTTTTAACAAAGGTAAGTCCCACGGTCTGCTCACCCTGTGCGTTTGAGGTGCTAAACCCTCTTCGCACAGTCGGATCCGATCTCCCTCCCGTCCTCCACTAGGGGGAGCCGGGGGGCTCGGATCCTCCCTGGTTCTGATGGTTGTAGGGGGCCTCAGCGGGTACATCTGTCGAGCTTTTCGCTCTGCTCAGCTCCTGTGTTCCAATAGAGCAGAGCGTAAAGCTATACGATCTATAACGTAAGGTTATTCTATAACCCTAGTTATATGAGTATATCACTGAGGACCCCACGGTCTTCTCCTTTGGTGGTGAAAGACTTGGGAAGGAGCTGATTGTGTGGCCACGACCCCGCTTATATAGGAGCGGATGTGGGTGTGGCCAGGCGGAGGTGAATAGGGGTGTGAAAGGTTTTTTCATTATTAGAATGGATTATGGGGATAGTTCCAATAGAGCAGAGCGCTCGCTATACTCATATAACTAGGGTTATAGAATAACCTTACGTTGTAAGGACATGAGTGAAGCTCTTAAAACATTGGTCCCTCTAGTAGGTCTTATAGCGCCTTTCTCTTGAGTAAATACACTGTAAATACACTATTGTCAGTCCAAATGACCACATGTCACATCGGTCACAACGGGTCCATGTGGAAGCACTGGTTCATTTCAAAAGCATTCAAAAGAAACAGCTCCAGCGCCAGCCGTAGGGTCTTTCTCTTTTGTGTCTGCATTGGGATTAAATGCCAGTCATAGGGTCTTTCTCTTTTGTGTCTGTATTGGGATTAAATAATAAATAAATAATATCGGGTTAAATAAATAAATAATATCACAAGAAAAAAATTCAAATAAAAAGCCGTTTGAAACAGTTTTCAGGCCTGCTTTAAAAGAGTCCAGGCTCTGTGGTGCCCTCAGCTGGATGGGGAGGCTGTTCCACAGGTGTGGTGCAGCCATGCAGAAGGCTCGTTCACCCATGGTGCAGAGCCGGGTATTGGGGACCCGAAGGAGCAGGCTACCTGCAGATCTGAGGGTACGGGTGGAGGATTATGGAGTGATGAGTTCCTGAAAGTAGAGGGGTGCGTGTCCGTTTATGCAGTTATGGGTGAGCATCATGATTTTGTAATTGATCCGGGATGAGAGGATGGGGATGCGGATGGGGATGGGGGTCATTTGGACTGACAATAGAGTATTTACAGTGTATTTACTCAAGAGAAAGGCGCTATAAGACCTACTAGAGGGACCAATGTTTTAAGAGCTTCACTCATGTCCTTACAACTGTCATCTAATGTACAAAGGTGGAGTTGTACTGAGAGGACGCTGGTGTTTGATGTCGCCGCTCCTCAGTTGCTCCACTGAGTTAACGTTCCTTCCCTTGCTAAAAAAAATTTGTCTGGGCTGCTAACGTTAGATTCAGATTTTGTCATAACCGTGTGATCATTTCATTTATCCGTTTTTTGTGTTTACTCACCCTCTCTGCTGATCAGCTGTCTGGGGCTAGTGTTTGCTACCTGCCAGCTGTCAGCATCAGCTGTTGACAGCCCCGCTGTCAAACTAGCTAGCCGGTTTCCCTCTGCTCCTGGGTTCTCGGTTTGGATCATCTTCTTCCGTCACCTGTTTTTCTCCAACTGGATTAACTCTCTACATGTACCTGGACTGTTCGTGAGTTTTGATTACTCCACCACAGTGTGCTGTTGTCCGAGGCTGGATTCGTTGTGTGTGGCTGGTCGTTAGCCGGTTAGCTACTCCGGTCGATATGCTCACATACTCCTCTCGCCAACTTCTGAGTTTTTTCAACATCTGCCTGGATACCATCAGATCACTCGGACTCCTTCAACGCCCCCGCTATATACATCGAGCATCCCACTACAAACTCATCTGCACAGATTCCACTATTCCCGTGGTAGTATCTGCTCCGCGCTTCCGTGTTGTTCGTCAACGTCATCAAAACACACCTCACGTGCGCACCAGCTGTCTGAAGCCCCTGGCCTGCTCTGACAGTAGCACCCCTCCCACTCTGCCTGTCTCCTCCACAGCCACTTTCATGCTGCTCAATACTCGCTCCCTCAATAACAAGGCACTACTCATCCATGATATCATCACTGAAAGAAAACTGGATTTTTTTATGTTTGACTGAAACATGGCAAAATAAACTGGATTTCATCACACTAAACCAAGCTACACCCCCCGGTTACATCTACCTCCAGAAACCGCACTCCACGGGCCGTGGCGGCGGGCTGGCTGTCATTCATCGTACAGACTTCCAGGTCAAGGAGATCCCCACTCCTGATCTCACATCATTCGAGTGCATTACATTCTCTCTCTCCGGATCTCCTCAACCTCAATTTGCCCTGATTTACCGCCCCCCCAAAGCCTCCACCACCTTCCTGTCAGAGCTAACTGAGGTCCTGTCCTCTTTCTGCTCCAAGTCCCCGACTACCTATCTGCTCGGAGATTTCAACATTCATGTTGACTCCACCAACTGCAACTTTGCCGCCGATTTCCTGTTTCTTCTGGACTGCCTCAGCATCACGCAGCATGTCCAGGGCCCCACCCACTCCAAAGGTCACCCTCTGGACCTGGTCTGCTCCACCAGTAATCCCCCCTCCCACCTGCAGTGTCTAGACCTTGCGGTATCTGACCATCACGCGATTCTTGTCACTGTCCCTGTTGTGAAGGGCCAGATTAACATTGAGAATCTACGTTTTATTGTTTTATATAACTTGTATATTATTTATATATATAAGCTATATCCCTTTAAGCCTCCGTTTGAATCATAGCATTATTCGCTTTCCTCATTGGATAATGCCCTTGACGTCTGCGGCGCCTAGAATCGCGCCCCTGAGACAAGTTCAAAGACGAGTCTGGACATGTTGGGACATGCCTGGGGCCAGCGCATTGATCCCAGACAAGAGCTTCGGCTGCGCACTAGAAAGCCCTCTAAGTATATATATGGTGGAGGGCGCAAACAGTAGCAGTTCGGCGTTCGTGTGTGAAGTAAACGGTTGGTTTGTTCGTCAGTACAACGGTGAAGTTCAACCTAATGCAGTAACGTGAAGTTCGTCCGGAGTAATGCAACAGCAGTAGTGGAACCTAGCGGATAGCAGAGTCAAGTTCGACCTAACTTAATGTGAAGTAAAGAGTCGTCATTTAGTGTGAATCGTATTACAGCAGTTTGTTCGGTGTGCAGCATTAACAAGCAGTTCGTTCGTTTAGTAACTAGCGTGAACCTTAGCAAGTGTGTGTGGACTTAAAGTAATTAGTACCAGCACACGAGGTGGGCCTAGTAGCAGAACTATTGGACATGTGCGCATTGGAACCTACCGCGGCGATATTGTAGAACCATTATTGGTTGGATTATAGTGATTGTGGAAACGTAGTACCGTGGAGAAGAGCATCGTTAATACCCACTGTCGTTTGGATTTAACTACCCTGAAGATTCGACCACGGGCTAGCTTCGTGGATGAAGCTGGCTGGCTATCATCATTGCTATCGGGCATTGGATTACAGCTATTACCTTGCTGCCGAGCACTTGGATTATAAAGACCGGATCCGTATGAGAACCCCTTTTCCTTCAAGTGAACAGCCTGAGTATCCGTACATTATTCCTTCCTCTGGAGCTTACAACTCTGGGAGGATATCACCAGTCTCCAGCTGTACCCTCGTTTTGCCCCCCGATATTGCCATCCCACGCCAGGCGGCGTCTGGTCTAGTATACCTAGCCTAGGAATTATTGATTCCCACTGACTTTGCTACTTGCTGACTTTCTACTATCATTCGCCATAAAAGAGCGACCTAGTAATTGACAGTTGTATCTTCTGCATAATAATAAATACTGTAAATGATATCTCCTTGTCACCGTGCCGTCTATTCTGAGTGTCTGCCATAATTAACTGTACTGTCTGGCAAGTAATAATAATAATAATAATAATAATATGTAGTAGTGGTTTAATCTATCACAATCTTTAATACAGTCAGGGTTTTGTAACCCCTCAGTTACAGTCCCTATCCCCCTGCCCAGGCATCGCCACAAGCGCACCCTCCCTTTCAGGGACACCAAGTCAGTGTGTGCATCAGCCTTATCTGACCTCATCACTACCCACATGGCCCCGGTTCCCTCAGATACCTCCCCAGACACCTTAGCGGCCCGTTACAATGACGCCCTCTCCCTCAGCCTGGACTCTCTGGTGCCCCTCAGAAGCCGGAATGTGTCCTTTCCTCGCCCCGCCCCATGGTTTACCTCTGACATCCGCTCAATGAAACGAGCTGGTCGTCGACTGGAGCGACTCTCCAAGTCCTACAAGGAGGCTCTCTCCAAGACCAGGACCGCGTACTACTCCACCCTCATCACCTGACAGCAAAATCACCCGAGATCGCTTTTCTCGACTATAAATCGTCTCCTCCACCCTCTCACTGCCTCTCACACTGCTGATGCTCCTGACCTCTGCTCTAAGTTCCTTGACTTTCTCCAGGCTAAAGCGACTTCCATCCACCAACAACTCACAGTGCCCGCCCCCTCCCCTCCTCACATACCTACACGCTCCCAGCTGCATCCCTCCATCCCCAGTGCTCTCTCTCCTCCTTCTCCCCAGTGGATGTTCTGCTGGTCATGAAGCTGGTTACCAGAGCCAAAGCTTCCACCTGCTCCCTCGACCCCATGCCCACGGTGCTGGTCAAGGCCTGCCTTCCTACCCTCTGCCCCATCATAACGGACATGATCAACTCCTCTCTGTGATCTGGAATAGTTCCCTCCTGTTTCAAAACCGCCTCCATCACTCCCATCCTAAAGAAGCCTGGTCTGGACCCTGAGGTGCCGATCTCCGACCTTCCTTTCCTAAGTAAAACCTTGGAGAGGGCAGTCGCCGCCCAGCTTCATCAACATCTGTCCAACCATGAGCTCTACGAACCCCTTCAGTCAGCCTACTAAGCACATCACAGCACAGAGACCGCCCTCATCAAGATCACTAATGACCTCCTCCTTGCTGCAGACTCCGGACACATCAGCCTCCTCATCCTTCTCGACCTCTCCGCGGCGTTCGATACAATATCCCTCTCGGTCCTCCTCAAATGCCTCTCCGACAACCTTGGCATCACCGGTACAGCTTTGTCTTGGTTTCATTTATATCTCACAAATAGATCTCAGTTTGTCAGCGTCAGCGGCTCGTCCTCCCCCCGGCCCCAGTCAACCACGGTGTCCCCCAAGGC
The DNA here is from genome assembly GCF_963971535.1 of Notolepis coatsorum. Classification (NCBI taxonomy): domain Eukaryota; kingdom Metazoa; phylum Chordata; class Actinopteri; order Aulopiformes; family Paralepididae; genus Notolepis; species Notolepis coatsorum. The sequence continues at coordinate 155,196,657 of NC_140168.1, read as the reverse complement.
TCCGTGCTGGGTCCCCTACTATTCACCATTTACTCTGTCAGATTATACGTTACTACGGACTCAACTTTCACTGTGTCATGTACAAAGGTCTAAGGACCACACAGAATAATAACTGGAGCCGGCTGCACATGAACAAAAAACAGCCTCTCTCAGTAAATGCGTTTAAAGCAATGTCCCAGGTAGGTAAGAAAGCCACAACACAAGATGTTTTCCAAATAGTAAATTATATGTTTAATGGAGGTAGGAATTTAAACCTCCTCCATGGTGCACAGGGGAAAAGGTAGGGGAGGACAAACAAGATATACATATATACAAACAAACACTTAATAACTAATATAACAACGTGTCCATCATAGGACACCACAGCTAGGAGGATTAATCCACACTTATGTGGTAAATGGCACCAAGCCACACAGTATCGCTTCACAAAACAGCTAGGCGAGAAGGGCAACCTCCTCACTCCACTCTGGAACGTGGCAGTGATTCAAGTGAGGCGCCAGGACGTGTGTCATCTCCCACTCTGTTATCCACTCATCTCCACTGCCTGTTTGAAGATGCACCAATCAGGTGCAACCAATCCAATCAGGGAGATGAGTGGCATCTGCGGAACAGAAACAGAAGATTATGAGATGACTCAACATCACACATACAAAACAGCACATTTACATATACTAACCTGATGTTCAGATGGTGTCATAAATACAGTAATAATGGTAATGACCAACCCACGTACCCATGTACGTCACACACTGCTATGCTGATGATACTCAGCTCTATCTCAGCACCTCACCATCCTCCCAGCTCCCCCCACAGTCCTTAGTCAACTGCCTCCATGCCATAAAAACCTGGATATCAACCAAATTACTCAAACTGAACAGCAAAAAGACAGAGCTCATGGTTGTGGTCCCCAAGGCACTGCTCCGGAAGGTTGGAGATCTCCTCCTCCACGTTGATGGCTGTTCCATCTCCCCGTCTCTCGAAGTCCGTAACCTAGGCGTCACCCTTGACTCCACACTTTCATTTCACTCCCACATCAAATTCGTCACCAAGTCTGCCTTCTACCACCTCAAAAACATCTCCTGTCTCCGATTCTGTGGCTGAGACCCTGATCCACTCATTTATCACCTCCGGGTTGGACTACTGTAACAGAGTCCTGTTCGGGGTACCCAGCAAAGAACTCAGCTGCCAGGGTTCTCACTCACACCAAGCCTTGGCAGCACATCACCCCCACCCTCATCCACCTCCACTGGCTCCCAGTCAAGTTCCGCATCACTTTCAAACTCCTGCTCCTTACCTACAAGTCTCCCTCCATGCCCTCGCCCCCCGATACCTGTCTGATCTCCTCCACCAGCACACTCCATCCCGGAACCTACAATCCTCTGATCTAGGTCTCCTCTCCATCCGTCGCACCAGGTTACGGACTTTCGAGCCTTCAGCGTGGCGTCCCCTACCCTCTAGAACCCCCCCCCCCCCGAAATCCGCAACTCCCCAACCCTGGACACTTTCAAAACTGCTCTTAAAACACACCTCTTCACCAAGGCTTTTCCCCATCAGTTAGTTTAGATTAGGTTAATTATCCCTTACCTGCCCTCACACACCCCCCTTTTCCCTATTGCCCCCTTTCCCTAGCCCTCTTGATTGTGAAGCGACCTTGGGTTTCCTGAAAGGCGCTATAGAAATTTGATTTATTATTATTATTATTATTATTACTATCATACATATCATAATGTGTCTTTCATAATTTAAGTCACTGGTAAATGACTATCAACACAGAATTCATTTGGTCAAAAAAGACAATGTTGTGATAGAAAAATGCATTTTCCGCCCACTTAGACCAGCTTCTACACTTGTACCATCCAGTGGTTTCTGCCATAGAGTCGACCACTCACTGCATGATTCTTTAATGTTACATAATTCTTCATTCAAAGCTCCCGGAGTCACCTCATTATATAGACCGTATCTGATTTGCTCAAGAATTCAGGGGCTGTAGTGTCTCTGGTATGAGCATATGGCTTTTGTTTGACTCCTCTAACCCCAAGCTGTCTTTGGCTAATAACACTGGTCTCTCTCTCTCTCTCTCTCTCTCTCTCTCTCTCTCTCTCTCTCTCTCTCTCTCTCTCTCTCTCTCTCTCTCTCTCTCTCTCTCTCTCTCTCTCTCTCTCTCTCTCCCTCTCTCTCTCTCTCTCCCTCTCTCTCTCTCCCTCTCTCTCTATCTCAAGTTTCAAGTTTCAAGTTTCTTTAATAGTTGTCATACAGAAGTACAGAATACTTTTGTACAAAATGCTTCTTACTGTTGCGCTCCAGAGACTGTGCATGACAAGATAAGTATGAAATAAAAACATAGTAAAAATTAGAAGAAAAAAAAGAGGTCACAGTGTTCAGTTTAGACATATGTACAATGTTCGTAGACGTAGTTACCATACAATATACAATACTGTGCAGTGTACTAATATACAATACTATATAGTGCAAGGCATAAATGGACGAGGTGCAGTTTCTCTCTCTCTCTCTCTCTCTCTCTCTCTCTCTCTCTCTCTCTCTCTCTCTCTCTCTCTCTCTCTCTCTCTCTCTCTCTCTCTGTTTGCATGCGTGTGAGTGGAGCGGAGATCGGAGTTTGGTGAGACTGCGTGTGAGTGAGTTTCTAACTTTTTTCTATTTGTGTTGTGTTTAATTTTATGAATTAGAGTGTTATTTATTTATTGGTAGGTTGCTATTGTAGTGTTATTGGTTTCAAACGGAGGTTGGTTAATCTCGGCCAGCGCGCGCTGGTTGGAATAGGCAGCTGAAATGGAGGCTCCTATTCTAAGCAGGAGACATGGTTTTAAACTTGCAGTTGGAGCTGATGTGTCAGTGGAAGATTGTAGTTTAGCTGTGGGTAAAGTTGTGGGCTATGAAAGCATTGTATCTGCCGCTCGGATGAACGGCGCGATGGTAATGTTTGTGGACCACGTTGGAAAAGCGAACAAAGTGACTGAGACCGGCGTCACGGTTAAAGACACGTTTGTGATGGTGACTCCTCTGTCTACGCCGTATACAAGAGTTACCATCTCGAACATACCACCGCTAATCAGCGATGATTTTTAGTGAAGGAATTGTCGCGGTATGGAAAAGTGGTCGCACCCAATAAGGATGTCATCCGGCTGTAAATCCCCATTACTGGTGCACGTTGTTTCACACAGACGCCAGGCTCTAATGATCATGAACAAACATGATGAGGAGCTTGATCTGGTGTTCAAGTTGAACGTTGATGGGTTTGAATATGTTGTATATGTTAGCTCTGGGGTTTCAACCTGTCATGGCTGTAAGAAGCAAGGCCACTTCTATCGGGACTGCCCTGATAAAGTTCCCACTGCGGGAGCGCAGGGGGGAGCAGGTGCGGACGCACCGAGGAGTTTTGCTGATGCAGTGGCGAGGAAGGCTAACGCTAGTAAGAAACAGAATGACAGTGAAAAAACAACAAGGGAGGAAGACACTGGAACTGAGAGTCAAACTCAAGGTGCATCAAATGTAAACCAGGAACAAAATAAAATAAAGGAAAGTGGTCAAACAGGAGATCAAACTGGTTTAAGTGAAAATGAAGGACAAATAATGAGTGCAGGAAAAGTTAATCCGCAGGAGACAAGTCAAAACAAGGAGAGTAGGAAAACAGTAGATAGTGATGGAGTTTTGATGGATGAGGCTTTCAAAGTCCCTAGTGCTACTAAAAGAAAAGGAAAAGAAAATGATAAAGAGGGCTGTTCTCAGGCAAAGAAAACAGTAAACAAGGTCAGGGAACCGGAGGAGCAGTCAGATTCTGAGTCAGTTGACTGTCACTCTAGTATGGAGGACGAAGGAGATGAAGAGGATGGCCAAAGTGAAGGCAGTCAGAGCTTGTCTGAATCACAAATCACGAAAAAATATGATGTAAAAAGGGTTCAACATTTCTTGAGCGTAACAAAGAACAAGAAGTGTGAAATTGAAGATTATTTCTCTGATAAAGAGGCTCTTTTTTCTTCTGTCAACTCACAGTTGAGAAGCAGAAAGAAGGGAGGCTATACTGCAAAGGAGGGGTTCAGACTGAAGAAAATAATACAGAATATCAAAAAAGGAATGCTCAATGATGGTGAAACAAAGGTCTAGGACAGGCTGGTTCCTGTGTGTTTTTTCTTGTTTTGTTTTTCTCATATCAACACTCATGAGTGAGTTCAGGGTTTCCACACTTAACCTAAATGGAGCCAGAGATGTGAGGAAAAGAATGAGTCTGTTTGAACTTGTTAGGTTGAAGAACATCAATATAATGTTAGTTCAGGAAACACACAGCGACACCTTGAATGAGACTGACTGGAAGAGATAATGGGATGGAGATGTTGTGCTAAGTCATTTGAGTAGGAATAGTGGCGGGGTGGCACTACTCTTCTCCAGGAATTTTCTGCCAACATTGTATAAGGTAGAGGAAATAGTGAAGGGCAGATTGATGGTGATCAGAGCCAAATATGAGAGTTTTAATATTGTATTTATAAATGTATATGCACCCAATTTAGGACCTGCCAGAGTTCAGTTTTTAAGTGAACTCAGTGTGGTTTTAAACCAGTGTGAACCTGCGGATGTTTTATTTTTAGGAGGGGATTTTAATTGTACAGAAAATGATCAGCTGGACAGGAATCATTGTGAACCTCATGGCCCTTCAAAGAGAGCCATACAAAAGATGATAGAGGCTCACAGTTTGAGTGATGTATGGAGAGGAATACATGGGGAAAACAGACAGTACACTTGGGTCCAGAGCAGGGAGAATATCATTTCTTTGGCCAGGTTGGACAGATTTTACTGCTTCAACCCTGTGGGTTTTTCTGACCACTCTATGGTGTGTTGTAGTGTTTTTATTTCAAAAGTACAACATAAATCTGCATACTGGCATTTTAACACTGCATTGTTATTAGATGTTCATTTTAAAGAGTCCTTTGTATTTTTTTGGAAAGTTTTTAAAACAAGAAAAAATGATTTTGAATCATTAAAGCAGTGGTGGGATTGTGGCAAAGTGGAGTGAAAAGGGTCACAGCCAGCAAGACCCAAGATTGATGACCTCTCGACAACCAGGGACTTCACGTTTACCAGAGGGCACAGGATCTTCCCCCCCCACGACGAGAGGGTGGTCAGATTATGAGAGACCAAAGAAGTCAAGAAAGACAGCCAGCTACACACCCAGCAAGCCTTATCAATAAAAGAAATGTTGGTAAAAATATAATCAAAAGCAACGCCCTGTTTTCTAAAAACCTGGTTGGAAGACAGTGATTATATAGTTGTGTGAACAGTGATTTCTGTTCTACCATTTTGTATATGTAACACTATAGCCGTATAACCTATTTTTCACATGTAATAATTATGGAAACCTATATACTGTTGGTATATAGGTACATATATGTATAATGCTATATTGATTATATGTTTCATCGGCAAATGTTTCTGCTTAAGAATGAATTGCCTGGTCTGCATAGATGTGTCTGTAAGAGCAAACTCTGTAAAAAATGTAGAAAGGGAGTTAACTGTAAAGAATGTGACCTTGCCAGGCAGGGCCTCTTTCCTTGAAAAAAGGGATTTTGTTCTTGTGAATCACTATTCTGATATATAACTGCAAAAGTAACAAATAACTGAAGGAGTTGAGAAGAAACACGTTATGTGTGCCACAAGTCAACGAGCGCCACCTGTGTAATAAACTTATACACTCTTAAAACTATATAATAGTTAAATGTTAATGTTATGCTACAGTCAGAAATGTTGGTATAGAGGGGCATACATATACTGCTGAATTGATTATATGTTTCATATTTAAACCAATGGCAAAAAGATCTTCTTTCCTTTATAAGGGCTAACTCGCTCCATCTCAAGGAAGATTTTTGGATTCTGCATTCTGACATTTTTAAGAGGAACCTTTTGTACTTATAAGCATGATTGTGCATTTATTGTAATCTTGTATTTTTAAAATAAAAACCTTTTGGAACCTACGTCGTGTGAATCCTTCTGACCGTCCTGGTAAGCTTTAATATGTGTTGTACTTGTAACTTTACCCATTTTTTGCATGATGAAAAAGAGTCGGCAGAAACACTGCCCGTGATGTTTATGATTTATGATGTAAAATTCTAGTAGTAATGATCACATATGTCTTTATCCACACAGAGACCTAAAGAAAGAAATATATCATATGGGCTTATTAAACATTATATAGAATATTGACTCTGGATAATAAGCGTTGTATTGTGACTTCGTAAGAGTAAATCCTAGTTGCCGTGTGACGGATAAGGGAAATGGATATCATCTGATTAACGACAGTGTCATACTGGTCAGATGAATCCTTCCCGGTGCAAATAAAATAAGAGATTCCGCAACTTCAATCACTTGACTATGGTCGATGACTGGGGGGGACGGAGCGGTGCATATGTTATCTCTGTCGGTCGGGTGTAACCCCAGCATTTTGTAGACGCATTGGGTTCTGAATATCACAGACATTGCAGGACGCTGCTTGATGTTGAGATGAGCGGACCAATGAGTTATGGAGTTATCAATCTGACCGGAGACTAGCATGGGCATATATCATGGCGTCCCTGGGTTGGGCATTTATACTAATTGAATAGGTGTTAACAGCTGAAGAAAACATGACTACTGTCAAATGCCTCTGGAGTAAAATTAATTACAGATTTGACAAAACCTAACGTAGAAGACTCGACTCAAAAAGAAAAAAATCACACTTCAATAGAAGGCTCTATTTTTGTGATTAAAGTAACATAATGCTTACTTAGAGTCAAAACTTAAGTAGAAAACTACTGCGACTAGCGGGCCTGGGGAGCTTTAAAGTCAAGGGCCAAGGGAGCCTTAAAAAGTCACTTGAACTTAAAGTAACATAATGCTTACTTAGATTCAAAACTTAAGTAGAAAACTACTGCGACTAGCGGGCCTGGGGAGCTTTAAAGTCAAGGGCCAAGGGAGCCTTAAAAAGTCACTTGAACTTAAAGTAACATAATGCTTACTTAGATTCAAAACTTAAGTAGAAAACTACTGCGACTAGCGGGCCTGGGGAGCTTTAAAGTCAAGGGCCAAGGGAGCCTTAAAAAGTCACTAGAACTTAAAGTAACATAATGCTTACTTAGAGTCAAAACTTAAGTAGAAAACTACTGCGACTAGCGGGCCTGGGGAGCTTTAAAGTCAAGGGCCAAGGGAGCCTTAAAAAGTCACTTGAACTTAAAGTAACATAATGCTTACTTAGATTCACAACTTAAGTAGAAAACGACTGTGACTAGCGGGCCTGGGGAGCTTTAAAGTCAAGGGCCAAGGGAGCCAAACGTAGAAAGTTCTACTCAAAGAAAAAAAAAATCACACTTAAAGTATATTTTTGTGATTAAAGTAAAAGTTTACTTGCGACTAAAAAGTAGCGTGGTGTTTGCTCGGGGTCGGGAACCGAGGGGTGGAGGGCTCTATTTGGGAGGGTCCTTCCCCTCGGGGGAGGGATCCGTCTCTCGCACTTTGGTGGAGGGCTCTGCTTTGTGATCTGCAGGTGCGAACGGAAAGCTGCCTGGCCCGGGGCTACAGGAGGCTGCGAGGCCCTGGTCGGCAGGAGCATCGGCTAACGAGCCAGTGCTAACACCAATGAGCTGGCCCTAGCCAGACGAGAGCTAACTAGCTCACCATCGGCTAACGAGCCAGTGCTAACACCAATGAGCTGGCCCTAGCCAGACGAGAGCTAACTAGCTCACCATCGGCTAACGAGCCAGTGCTAACACCAATGAGCTGGCCCTAGCCAGACGAGAGCTAACTAGCTCACCATCGGCTAACGAGTCAGTGCTAACACAAATAAGCTGGCCCTAGCCAGACGAGAGCTAACTAGCTCACCATCGGCTAACGAGCCAGTGCTAACACCAATGAGCTGGCCCTAGCCAGACGAGAGCTAACTAGCTCACCATCGGCTAACGAGCCAGTGCTAACACCAATGAGCTGGCCCTAGCCAGACGAGAGCTAACTAGCTCACCATCGGCTAACGAGCCAGTGCTAACACCAATGAGCTGGCCCTAGCCAGACGAGAGCTAACTAGCTCACCATCGGCTAACGAGCCAGTGCTAACACCAATGAGCTGGCCCTAGCCAGACGAGAGCTAACTAGCTCACCATCGGCTAACGAGCCAGTGCTAACACAAATGAGCTGGCCCTAGCCAGACGAAAGCTAACTAGCTCACCATCGGCTAACAAGCCAGTGCTAACACAAATGAGCTGGCCCTAGCCAGACAAGAGCTAACTAGCTCACCATCGGCTACCGAGCTGGTGCTAACAGGAGGCTACATAGCCCTAGTCTACAGGAGCACCGGCTACCGAGCTGGTGCTAATAGCAGGCTACCTAGCCCGAGACTACAGCAGCGCCGGCTAACGAGCCAGTACCAACACGATGTCTCACAATCATTCCCACATCATAGAGGACGAGGAATTACCCTTGGATGATGGATTGGGAGTTTTCATACCCGGCCTGGGTCTGGACTACCTAGGAGAACGGGGGGAAAACCCAGAGTCCCCTGAAACGTTTGCGGGAAGTGAGGAATTCACAGAACCAAGCGAATCACTATACCCAGAGCTGCCAGCTGTACAGCAGGCCGTGATTGGAACACGAAAGGTCCCGGCAGCTACGGCCCCTGCATACTGGCCCGACAGCCTGGGACTTCAGGGACAGTGGAACCCCCTGCCCCAAATCCCTACACCAAACTCTCCGCCAGAGGAGCAGACCATGCCCCCTGGCATGTCAAGGTTGAATGAAATCTCTTGTACTATTAAACCCAGATCTCAACCAGGAAACCCTAAGCATATACAGCACCTATGGGTCTGCTCCATATGGTTACAAAACTTTGTACCAAAAGGAAACCATACGTTTGTGGTTAACCCGGCCAACCGAGGCCTACGTAATGGAGGAGGAATGGCAAAAACCATACAAGATATGGCAGGACCCGGCTACGCCGACTGGTGTGCAAGAGAAGTGGCCAGACAACCTTATAACCTCCTTAAGGACGGCACGGTGCTGGTAGGAGTCCCCTACCTACTTAAAAATAAGGGTTACGAGGGGATACTGACAATTGCCATGCAAGACGTACTGCCAGGAACAGACCTTGAAGGCCAAACCCGAGTACTCCTGGCATATTACAGGAATATTTTCAGACAAGCCCAGGGAGTAGGCATAACAAGCCTAGTCATGACACTGTTTGGAACAGGGATTTGGCACTATGATGTCAACACGAGCATATGGTGCTTCTTGGAAGCCTACCAAGAAATACCAGCTGCATCAATGGCAGTGGTCTTGCTAGTCCCGGATAAATACCAAGCAAACACAGTGCGCAGAGCTCAAATGGAGGCATGGCCATCACATTACCGTAATGGCTGGGGAAATCTGTTCGAAGAAATTGAGCCCACTATGGTCGGAGACCTCACACAGGTCATGAACGAACTGGCATACAGAAACCAGACATGGTCTGGTCCTCAGGGAACACCATGGGAAGCGAGTCACTCAGAACAGAGGGCCCAAATTACGTGGCCCCCGTCAGGACCCGGGAGGATGTATGAGGAAACACCAGACACTCGGCCTCCAAGCACGGAGAAAGAAGGCTCAGGGGGTTTCACTAACCCTGAAAGCCCTGAGCTCCAGTTTGCCTGTGCGAGACACACCCAGGAGGGGATGACACAGGAACGTAGTCGGGACTCAGGAGCAGAAACAGGCTGAGCACTGCCTGTTCACACTCACAAGTACATGGACCAGAGGGAACCCCGCTCAGTTAGCGATCCCTCCGGATGTGAAATGAGGGGATTTACTCTCGGGGGACAACTCCAGACACTGGGGGGATCAACCACACCGATGGCTACATCAACCCCAGGGCGAGATTACTCCCTGCGGTGCATAAGCCCAGGACCACGTGTTCCCGGGGAAGTGAGACAAGCGAGAGCAACCTATACCTCTCGCAGTGGTGAACACTCAGGGGCGAGAGGAACATCTACAAACTCTCACATACAAACACCAGACATAACAGTCACTAACTACCCAGTCTGGACCGACAACTCTGAAGCACCATGGTCAATTCTCACCTTCACTGGACCATCATTGACAAGCTATGGTAGATGGGAAACAAGCATGGTAACGGCAGGAGGCGCTTACTACCGGAACCTGAGGAAACAGGTAATGGAAATAAGGACCAAAGAGCCCCTGAAACCGGGCAAGGCAGTAATCACTGAGTGTGATTATAATGTGTTTCACGCGGAGAAAGTTGTCCATGTGACCCTAAGCCAAAACCGGTACAATAAAGTACAGTCCTCACAAAAGAACTGGGACAAACTGGTGTCCCGTATGAAGGAACTACTGCAAAAAAGAGAAATTTATGCTGGCCATGGTACCAAGGACATGCCCTACCGACTAGCCATAAACCTGATGTGGGGCAGGTCTCGAGGATATGGCCAAAGAGGCATATGGTTGGGGGAAGCAGTAATCAGCGCGATCTCAACCATAAGGAGTGCAGAGCACACGGAGATCTGTCTCATGGTAGAACCTAAGGACCATGAGGGAATAACCCGGGCCTTGGATAAAGCAGGGGAGAGTGAGGAGGATGAGGACAATGAGCCTGCATCGGTACCTCTCACTCCCCCTCCAAACCCTAAGGGGTCGGGAATTGTCCCCAGGAATTCCCAGAACTCCTCCCGAACAACAGAGAGAGGGAGATCATCCACTCCCCGGAGACCGACAGTACAGTTCGAACCAGAAAGGGGCGGACCTGCCAGGTCCCAGGCCAGGAGTATTCTTAGACGACTAGGCTGTCCCCCGGAGTCAGGGGACGACCCAACAAGTAGCAAACCGGAGTATACTGATCCGGATCAGGACTCAGAAATAGAGGAAGACCGGGATCGGTCAAGCTCCAGAGCATCCTCAAGGTCCTCATCTCGGTCAAGATCTAGGGAGAGAGTTCGGTACCTAAGGGGCAAACCTCCTAGGCCTCGGAACAAGAGAGCCAAACCGGTCAAACTGAGACCTACTGTATAGGCCCAGGGCCCCCCCTGAAAGGCACCGCCTTCCAGTCACCCTCAGGCTTGACCTGGAGCTCAGGATTGGAGGACGTCTCAGACGAAAGTGAAGGAGAATTGGCAGGAGAAGAAACAGGGGATATTATGCCAGCATATCCCGTGACATGGGGAAAGGCCCGGGCCTTAGCCCGGTCACCCGAGGCAGAGAAAGTGTTGTCTCACCCGGGAATAACGGAACCATACAAGCATGCATATTTACATGCTGGCTATGACGTACTACGGGAACAGGTGTACAAACGAGACAGGGCCATAGCCGAAATAGCCAGGAGAGAAAGAAACTGGTTGAACGAAGCCCCGTCCATAAGCCCAATCCGAGCCCTGAGACACAGCACAGAGGAACACCGCCCGGAAGTGAGCCCTCACTCCATACTAGCCCAATCTCCCGGAGACATTTACCGACCAAGAGGAAAGAGTTCACATACAGGCAGGAGTCTGTATGACAGCACCCAATATGGAGAAAGCAACAAAGCACAAGAATTGTTGAGCAAAACCCAAGTGCTCAAAAAACTGGCCCCAGAAATGCTTCAAGGGGAGACCCAGGCTGCTTATATCCATAGGATTGCTCAGATTTTCCATGGGTCACCTCTCTACGATGACCCGGATGCCGCTCGCATTTTGAGACACCTCAAAGGGCTGGAGATCTCCGAAGGCGCTTCAATGGGAGGAACCACGAGATGAGAAGGCTCACCTTCGGCCTCCCAAAACCAGGCAACAGCCACCAGCTAAAGCTAGCCCTACCTACTAAAAAAACGACAAAAGGGGGGTCTCCCAGGAGTTCCCCCCGAAAGCAACAAAGGAGAGAACAGGGAAAAAGGATCCTTCCGGCATCGAATACCTCTCTGCAGACGACTGGGGGGCATTAACCCCAGAACAGCAAGCAGAGATGAGGGCAAAAAGGGAGGAATCGAAACAATAGAATACTTACCTCCTGGGAATGTGACACATGACACTCGAGCATGGGAAGAAGGCCGGGTGACAGAGGGTCTGTTAACCCTCAACATAGATCCCCAGGAGAGGCCCCTACTAAATGCCATTGCACTCAAAACACAGGAAAATGATGGGAAGTTAACGTGTCAAGTGTGAAACGACCAATACCTAGTAGACACCGGGGCGGAAATCTCCCTGCATGTAAATACACCCATTACCGGATCTATAGAAGTGGAATTAGGTAATGGGACCAGAGCCCTCATGGGTACAGGAGAGAAGCATGGGATATCAGGAGTGGTAGGACCACCTAATTCGGAACCCCTGTTATCCCCAAGAGACTTGATGCTACTGTACGAAAAGGAAAAATTCATACCCGATTGTGACCCGAAAAGGCCACAGCAAAGAGTCTGTGTCAAATATATGAAGCCGGTGGACATACAGGGCGAAATGGACAAGGTTGTGGAAGAGTCCGAAAGTCACGAGAAAACCCTCATACGAGAAATACTCAAGAGAGGCTCGTATGCTACCCACAAGAACGACGTGGGAAGGGTGGACCCCAAGTATACACACACTATAAAAGGGACCATACCACCGAGACAAGCACAACACAGGATTGACCCGAGGTGCAAAAAGGAACTGACAGAAACCATCACGGAATTGGAACAAATGGGCGTATTGACTATGTTGGACTCTGCTCTAACAAATACCCCTGTAATGGGAGTCCCCAAACCTGATGGATCATGGAGATTAATGCACAACCTAATTGCCCTGAATGCCAGAACATGCTCAGATACCAGGACAATGATAAACATAGCACAAACAACCAGGAATCTGCCCAACAAACGTTGGAAGTCTAGCATTGACCTGGCTAATGGATTCTGGTCAGTACCTATCGACCCCCTATCCACCCAAGAGACGGCGTTCACCTGGAACGGGCTGTCTGATGGATGGACAGTATTACCACAGGGGTATAAGAACTCCCCGAATGTGTTGCAAGTAGTCATAGAGGACATCCTAAGAGGTCTGGACGTCACCATATACATCGACGACGTGTATTGGACCAATGACTCGGAAAAGGAACACTTGGAACTACTGGACCAGGTAGTGACCCGCCTCTCCAGAGCCGGATTAAAAATAGGCCTCAAAAAGTGCGAGATCGCGAAACATACCCTGAGGTATCTGGGTTTCAACATCACGGACACCGGAAAGTCAGTCAGCAGGGAATACCTGGATCAGGTAGCGGCCATAGAGAAGCCTGTGTCCCTGAGTCAGCTGGACTCTTCCATGGGAAAATGCAGCCACATTATGACCCATGTGCCTGGCTATGCGACAAAAGCATCCCCACTCAACAAACTGAAAGGCAAAGCTCTCGAGGGAAAAAACCCTAGGAATAGGAACATCCCCATAGAGGAAGCGGACCCAGGCTGGACAGTGTTTAAGACCCATGTGCTGGAAAACTGCAAAGACCTGGAAAAAAGAGACCCCACCAAACATCTGGAAGTATTCCCACAAGTGGAGGGTACGCAAGGGATAACTCTGAAATGTCAGAATAGAAAGGGGAAGACCCCTTGTCTACTTTTATCCATGCAGTTCACCAATACGAAGGAGCGGTATACAGAAGAAGAACGAATCCTATGTGGAGTATTTAGATTCTGGAATGCCCTGACGGACTTGGCTCAAGACAAAGATATAATAGTGACCACAGAGTTTCCTGCCCTGCAGAGTGCCTCTAAGGGAACTATTACAGGCTCAAGGGCCATGACATCACGATGGGGACATTGGTCGATGATGTTGACGGATCCTAAAATGAGATTCATCACAACGGGAACCAAGTGTCCCCTAGAAACGAAAACTAAGCTCACAGAGCCTGAGGTCGAACCCAACTGGGTACTCTACACGGACGGAAGTCAGCACAAACAGGACGGAACAAAGGCAAAGTGGGCCTATGTTCTAAAACACAACAATTAGACCATCAAAACAGCAAGCGGCTCGACTGATGGATCGGCCCAGACGGCGGAGGTAACAGCTATACTGGAGGGCATAATAATGGCCAAAGGGAAGCACATACCGAAACTACTCATTGTAACCGCCAATACTGTTACAACGGAGGAACAGAGAACCTGGAGTACTGGGAAGCAAAAGGATTTGAAACCAGCACAGGCAGACCAATGGCCCATGGTGACCTCTGGGCCCTCATAGTGGAACAATTCCGAGGCATGAAAATAGCCTGGAAATGGCTAAAAAGCCATACAGAGGAAACCGGGGTCCACTACCAGGGAAACAAGGAAGCCGATACTCTGGCCCAAAACCGCCTTAAAGTCGGTGGGCTAAACCTCAAAAGACTGGCCTTAGTCATGCCCACGGCCTGGGAAGACAAAGGCACGGTGAGAGTACCGGAGGACGAGGCTACTCACATGATCCGACAGGTACATGATAACCTTGGACATGTCGGAAGTAAGAGGATGTTGGTATACCTAAGAACCAACCACATTCACATACCTAAAGCGAAACAAAGAGCGATAACAGTCCGGAAGGCCTGTGAACGATGTGCGTTGGTAAGGGGGACAAAACCTGAGCCTGTGCCACCGGGACAAATAGCAGTATCTGAAGCGGGGCTGCATTTTTCCGCCGACGTGTTTGGACCCATGTCAGAGGGGACGAAAAATAAACACAAGCAGGGACTGGTGATAGTGGACAATGGGCCAGGTAGACTCAGAATGTACCCTATCCCCACTCCGACGGCTGCAGTTATATGCAACTGCATATCACAGTTCCTAAGGGAAGAGCCAAAGGCCGAATCGCTCAGGATGGATAATGCCACCTACTTCACTCACGGATCAGTGAAAACACTACTGGAGGAAGCGGGTGTAATGGCCCAATAATCGGTACCCTACCAGCCCAATACGAACGGGGTGGCCGAGAGAGCTGTACGCTCTATAAAAGAGCAAATAAACAAGGAGGATATGTTGCGATCCTGGGATGAACCAACCTCCCTCCTTAGGATACACCACGCTGTGAACTTGGGAAGAGAGGATAAGAGATGTGTTTCAAAAGATAACACGGCTGTCTCCTCTCCTTTCTCCTTAGGTGAAGCCGTGTGGGTGCTCCGAAAACCCCTGGCAGGGAATCCCAGCAAGAAGTGTGAACGCAAAGATACCATCATTGAAATACTTAGTCCCAGGCGACTTAGATTGCAGGACCTAGGTATAGTGCACATAGATCAAGTCCGCAAAACCGGGTGAAGAACTGGGAAATGGCCGGAGTCTCAAGCTCTACACCACAGGAAACGGGAAGCAAGATGGCCCAATTGGGTGTAAAAGGGGGTGTTCCGGGACTTAGAGAATCCATGCCTTTCGCCTTGGAGTGCGCCAGGCACAAAATATTGATCTGTATGGCGCCAGGATTGTCCCCTTTGAATGGGGACGCTGGAAACATAAGAGGCGCCAGCGTTTTTATGGGCGTGGCTGACGGAGCAGTTAAGGCTGCAAAAAAGGGGTATCTGTCAGATAACAGATCACTAGTACGTCACCCCGACACCCCGGAAGCAGAACCTGTGGAGGGACCAGGAGGAAGCATAATCAGATGGACAAAATGGGGACACAACCTGGATAAATGCACCTTGTGCCTCGTCCAGGTGACTAACCTACTGTGGCACGGACCGTCACGGAATCGTCCAGAACAGGTCCCCACGGATCACAGACCTCTATATCGCCCAGGCGATGATACCTACACCTTTGGGCCAAAGGAGGGCCCGAGGGGATGCAGAACAATTGTCTGCCAAGCATGTTATATCGAATACGGACCCCGTATAGTACTGGCAGCGTACCCTCCTATGACCCCACAGTTAGCATCCAAGTGCGGGTGCTCATGGCTGGGCTATGCTCTGGCCAAATGCCAAGACCATACGGAAGTAAAACTAGGTTCAGGAATATACCTGACAACGGGCAGAGGATACCTGCAAGATGGGGATGCCCCAGTCCGCAAAGGGGCCGCAGGCCGAGGAGGTATAGCCTTCAAGGGCAGCACGGAAAACCTGGCCAGCCTGATGGAAACCTATCTCGAGAAAACCATAAACACCTGTTTCCCCAGGGCAATGCCTTCAAGGGGGGACAAGATGTTCCTGGTGAAAGGACCAGACACATTCTGGGTAAAGGATACGGAGGAGAGGTCAAGACTGTTCACCAAAGGACAGGAGGTCATGACCAATGATAGACTGAAGGGAAATTACCTTCTACTGGATGTAGCCAGC
Organism: Notolepis coatsorum; assembly: GCF_963971535.1. Taxonomy (NCBI): domain Eukaryota; kingdom Metazoa; phylum Chordata; class Actinopteri; order Aulopiformes; family Paralepididae; genus Notolepis; species Notolepis coatsorum. The sequence continues at coordinate 155,180,415 of NC_140168.1, read as the reverse complement.
CTGGTGCGCATGATGCTGGCTAAAAGGGCTGTGCTACTAACCTCAGGACTGATCTCCTTGCCCTTCCCCAACTCTGCACACAGGCACAGTGGAGCATTCGATTGGTTGACCACTATAAGTGGAGAGCTCAGGGAAGGGTTCCGAGAAACCCTATCACTAGAACTACTGGTGAGAAACGGGCCTGGAATAACTAAAACGGGCACGAAAGGGAAGTCCATATCCCCAGGAGATACAGAGAGACCAGTGAATGGGAAAGAATACCAATGGGTGATACTCTCTGTCACGCTGAGTGTGGGGCATATGCCACACCCTATCAGAGGCATCTCTGTGGAGATTACCCCTGGGAAAGACAGTCCTGTGATAGGAAGCATTAGGAAGGGGTCCATGGTCAAACCAAAGAGGGTACACTACCCTGACGGCATGGGACCAGGCCAGAGGGCGCACAGTATGTGGGATCGCATTAGGCGAAAATCAAAAGCCGTAACCAAGTAGTACGTGCTCGATGCACACAGGCGATAACCGTCTCACCTTTTCTTCTCAGGCAGCAAAGGGAAGGCGAGAAGGGGGAATATGGCCTACCCGAAGAAGACCACAAACACCGATAACCTGGTCGCCCCGGAGTACGGGGAACAACCAGTGCATGTGAGCGGATCGGAGCGTGAGCGGCGCGGGGCGCGGAGCGGCCGGTTTTGACGTGAGCGAGGAGTGGGTTTTAAAATGAGTCGGCGCGATGTCCGGAGCGAGAGTTCTCCTCCGCTCCAATCCACTCCAGGCCGCTCACAGTGGTTTAACACTGATGTAATATATACATGCAGTACAATGCCAAAGCAACAGATGGCGATGTACAAACATGAAGGCCATTTTCAACCAATGAGAAGGGTGAACCTGTGATAGGCTGTTCGTTCAGGCTTTGTCACTGTAGAGACGCCCACACTCACTCCAGCTAGAAAAAGTATCGACGCCATTGTTGTTGACGTTAGCTTACATGCTAACGTTAATGGCAGCGACCATAGCATTGTGGCTCGGCTAGCCTATCATCGCTTAATAGAGATAGTGAATGGATAAACAACGTTATTTAACATTGCAGAATGGCTACAATTACAATGCGGCTCAATACAAACAATTGTTAAGGGGCCCAGGGGGTGTAGACTGTTGTAGTTTGAGCTCATTTACACCATGCTCCAAAAAAAGAAGAAAAAAAACTGCCGAGCGATCTGGCGCGGGGAGCGGGGAGCGCTCGATTCAAGGTGAGCGGGGAGCGAGCGGAGAGCGACTTGGGGGCGGGGTCAACATGAGTGATTAGCGGAGCGGACCAAGCTTTAAAGAGCGAAGAGCGGATTTCTCGACCGCGCCGATCCGCTCACGTGGCCTGGGAACAACCCATACCCATGCGCAATGGGCCTAGTCCCGATGACACACTGGGACCCGGTACCCCGACATCAGAATATTGGGCACCACCAAACCCACCATACAATGACCTGCCAGTCATAATCAGACAACCAACGCATATGGGCAGGGACTATATATATGAGCACATGACCTGCCTAAACAAAGGAGCATATGCGGTGCCCCGCCCAAATGACGAATCCGGAAACAGGGCCGCTCAAAAGGAGATCATGACCTGCTTGACAATGGATATAGACCGGGAATGGGAGCAGTCAGATTCTGACAATGAATCCGAGAACAGGGCCGCTCCAAACATAGAAGAGATATCACCAAGCCTGGCGACTCAACCCAAAAAATCAGCCAAGACTGTGGCAGTTAAATGTATACTGAGAGTGACTCTGGTAGCACTCGCCATCGCACTAACCCTGGGATTTATAAGGGCAATTGATTACCCCAGGACTCGTACTGAATGGGAGTTTGAAGAACCAACGATTAAGGAATATATAGGAATACCAGTGACCCACTATAGAATGATCACTCGGGTCCCATGTGAACCAAGAAACACATCAGAGAGATGGGAGGCCTGGTCAGACTATATATTCACCTCTTTTAGTGACACGGGTCAGACAAAGGAACAACTCCCTGACTGCTCACTGCCTGATCCTGACCCACAATGCTGGTTACTAAACCCAGAGGAGGGATTTAATCCATACATGACATGGAAAGACTTCGCCGCTCAGAGGGACGAGATTTGCCTCGGTGCGGCAGGAGCAGAGGTAACGGCAGTATACCCTTCTGACCCCAAAGGCGAAATCTCAACTAAAATTAAACTAGCCAAGGGAGGAGCAAGGATATACCCCTGCATCAGAGTCATAGCACATTCCAGGTATCAGGGTGACCTGGAGTGGGGGCCTTGGGAGGAATTATCTAACTGTTCTACTACCAGACTGAATGGAACCCGAGCAGTAGAAGTGAACCTGAGTAGGAAACCAAGTGATAACACAGGAGAATCAACCTTGACCAAGGTGACCCTGTATACAAAATGGCCCCCGGCATGGGAACGAGAGGCTGAGACCTTCTTTAGATTCTTGACCCCCAGACAGGACACTCAGACGGAGGCTCAGGTCCAGGAAAGGCCTGAACAGGATATACCTCTCACAGCTACTGACCAAGCAGGGGGATGCCCTTTTCAGACTACCACTACATGGTTCAAATGGACCGTGGCGGTAACAAACCCAGGACGGGTAAAAATCAAACCATACCCACCTACACTTCCATGGGTGCGCAGCCTCCCCCTGTTGGGGGGGAGGACTTTATGGTACACAGACGTCCCGACCTTGACCCCGAGCCAGGTGGAGAAACTCGAGGGAAAGTGGGGAACGCAAATACTGGACTCTCTCCTCGATTGCCTATCTGATAACCTAGCCAAAACTGATGAGGTATGGAGGGGTCTCACCACCCTTGAAGTGTGGAAAAGAATTATGAAAGAAGCGGGTGAATTAGTCCCTATATGCCGAGAAGCACGGAATATGGGGGTCCCACGCCCATTCGCGAATGGAACTCTGGGCCAGGAAACCACCTGTCGTGTGAACTTCAGGAATTATTTGAGGAGGTATAGAGTGAGGCCAGAACCCACAAAGTACGACAAATACAACCGCGGGTGGGCAACTCGACCCCTCAATGAATGGAAGGCCTATGCAGGAATAGGCCTCACTGATGAGGAGGTCAACCTGGTGGCTACATGCTGGCAGAAGGAGCCAGAATCGGAGGAGACCAAGTTGACCCTGTTCATCCACCAACAGTTAGCTGCTCAGGTTTTGGGGTTCCAACTAAATGTGGGTAGGCATGTAGACCTAAAATCCAGCACCCCATACCCCGGAGCATTAGTAGTGGCCGTGGGGAGCAATAACAAAGCTCCCCCAAAAGAAAGCAAACCTAATCCGAACCTCAATCCCGATGGATCAGAAAAAGAGGATATATTGGAATGGGAACACGATTGGAAAGAAAAAGATCCACAGCTACCTTTCACTATGGTGAACATTAAAGAGAGACAATTAGGCGATATCCTACTACCCCCACCTCTTATTCTCACAAGAAAGACCTCTAGTGGCTACATAATGAGGTGGGGTCTGGAACCAAGCTTCAAAGCGACGGGGGCCCAGCTCGGGGCCTACCCCAGAACTACTTATGGTAGAAGGGGGAAACAGTATTGTACGCAGAATGACCAGAGTCTGTGTACAGCAAAGGATGCTTATCCAGACCTACATGTGGAGGAGGCTACCTCAGCTATGGTGGACTTAGCCTCTACTCGGACCCTGACTAGGGGGAGATCCTGGAATGGGACTAACAGTACGTGGATCCATTGGGGCACTCTTCCTCTGGCAAAGGCCCAGGAGATAGGATGCGACCCTCGAAGAATAGTAGAAAGGTACTACATTGTGCGTAACCCTCCCCCGCAAGAACATGTGTGGAATAATATGCATTGGTACGATTCTCCAGCCTCACGGGACACCAATGACCTAATGAGGTGGAGGGCAGTTTCGGGGGGGGGGCTGGAACACTGTATTATGACCCAAAATTCCCCCGATCTGTGAGCATCTTCCCCCACTGCACGACTAGGGGCGAAGCAGAATGAAGCCACATGGCAGGCAAAAACTTTGAAATGTGGACCCCTAGCAACGCTGTTTGAACATGCTCTAGATAAAGGATTCCCTTACTATTGGCCACCGGAGGCATACCTGTTAAACCGATAGAATTTCATCAATAACCAGTATTGTAATAACCGACGGGGTGGTAACCGACATCTGTTTAACACCTGTACGGGATGTAACAAGGCCCTGTTTGACTTTGTATCCCCATGGAAACCCATATCTGCTTATCTGGAAACAGGAGGAAAGCTGAATCAAGAGTTTGGATGGACAGGAAGAGGGTTTCACCTGGATGGTGTCTTTCCCCTTTCACATGCTAACAACATGACAAACGGATCCTGTTCACAGGATCGAACTCCGCATGTGGACGAATGGAGCAAACGGAGTGACATCACTCAATTTGCGATAGTACTAGGTACCATCATCGGCCGTGGAGCTGAAAATATTGGGAGTGCAGTTAAGGACGGTGTGGGGGATGTATGGAATTTTGCCTCCTCCATAATACCAACGGCCAGGACGGTCATTTTGGGAGTTATGCGTTGGGCTCTCCCCTGCATTTTGATAATAGGGGTCATCATTGCAATAAATCTATTACGTCATATGGGTCTCTTCCCCCAGATGGGGAGGGCCATAAATAATGTAAAACAGCGACTGTGGCCTTCAACTGAGACGGCACCCCTTCTTAAATGATTATAAAGATCAGTGTTCTCTTCTTTGCCAATACACAGAGACACACAGGGCACAGCGAGCAACCAGCAACTGAAGAAGAATGGCTTTTACGGGATTTGTCATCTTGGAGGACGAAATTATGTTACATGAAGGTCAATTGGATTGCGTGATGGGTATTTTGGATCGGGAGACCCACGTCCCTAGGAGAGCGACACTCGTGTCAGCTGTGTCATCACCAAGCCTGGTTTCACCAATGATGCCTGACCTAGGCCCGCCAGCAACCACGATCGCATCACCGGATATGACACCTGCTCAGACCTTGGGAGCGACCTGGGTGAAACGAATGCCCCTTCATCGGGGGAGGTGGGACGGAATAGACGACGGTCAGCGATCTCAACTGTATGCGGAAGACGGGAGGAAGATGACCAATGAAGAACTTAAGTCACCCGCCACTTGGTCTGAAATAGTGGGGATAAGACAAGGAAGAAGGCCTTATTCTGACCCTTTTACCAGAATACCGTTTGATGATTTCTTCCTCTTAAGCACGGGGTCAGAGTTGCGAGCAAGTAGATCCCACATCTTGGAGGGTGAAAACTGGCAAGGGACTGTCCCCGCCTGGGTGAAGATTTACAAGGCTACACGAGAGGGTGACCCCCATTTTGGCAAAACGTGGGCTACCGTAGAGACGTGGGGTAGAAGCTGTGAATACTTCAGGATTGATTTAATCTTTTACCCTAAAGTGAGCACGGCCCGCATCGAGGCTGGGGCCGGAACCCGTCGAGTTCAGAGGGATTTGAAGATTTATCCAGTCCAGCCGTCCATCGAGCAAGGGGCTGTGGTGGTTCAAGAGGTCAGGGGAGGTGAAAAGGGTCACAGCCAGCAAGACCCAAGATTGATGACCTCTCGACAACCAGGGACTTCACGTTTACCAGAGGGCACAGGATCTCCCCCCCCCACGACGAGAGGGTGGTCAGATTATGAGAGACCAAAGAAGTCAAGAAAGACAGCCAGCTACACAACCAGCAAGCCTTATCAATAAAAGAAATGTTGGTAAAAATATAATCAAAAGCAACGCCCTGTTTTCTGAAAACCTGGTTGGAAGACAGTGATTATGTAGTTGTGTGAACAGTGATTTCTGTTCTACCATTTTGTATATGTAACACTATAGCCATATAACCTATTTTTCACATGTAATAATTATGGAAATCTATATACTGTTGGTATATAGGTACATATATGTATAATGCTATATTGATTATATGTTTCATCTGCAAATGTTTCTGCTTAAGAATGAATTGCCTGGTCTGCATAGATGTGTCTGTAAGAGCAAACATGTAGAAAGGGAGTTAACTGTAAAGAATGTGACCTTGCCAGGCAGGGCCTCTTTCCTTGAAAAAAGGGATTTTGTTCTTGTGAATCACTATTCTGATATATAACTGCAAAAGTAACAAATAACTGAAGGAGTTGAGAAGAAACACGTTATGTGTGCCACAAGTCAACAAGCGCCACCTGTGTAATAAACTTATACACTCTTAAAACTATATAATAGTTAAATGTTAATGTTATGCTACAGTCAGAAATGTTGGTATAGAGGGGCATACATATACTGCTGAATTGATTATATGTTTCATAATTCTATGCTTAAAAAGAAAGTGTGTAATACTATATATTACTATACTGTAATAATATGTACTGTGTAAATTCTGTGTTCACAATGGCTGAGAGCAACTCTGAGGAGTCGAGATGGGAGGTTTCACAGATGGCCTCGCGGCACTGGCAGACACATGGTTAACCCTTGCAAGCCTTGCCCTGTTAAATAGTGTGTGGAGGGACTCTCCATACTTGAATTACTATGTAACTGCATGTAACGCAAGTAGGGGAAAGGGGATGATACTTACTGTATATGTACAGTACAATGATTGGATAATATGTACTGATGTTTTAAACGTTGATTGGCTAGGGAAATTACATCACGGTATTTAAACCAATGGCAAAAAGATCTTCTTTCCTTTATAAGGGCTAACTCGCTCCATCTCAAGGAAGATTTTTGGATTCTGCATTCTGACATTTTTAAGAGGAACCTTTTGTACTTATAAGCATGATTGTGCATTTATTGTAATCTTGTATTTTTTAAATAAAAACCTTTTGGAACCTACGTCGTGTGAATCCTTCTGACCGTCCTGGTAAGCTTTAAAATATGTTGTACTTGTAACTTTACCCATTTTTTGCATGATGAAAAAGAGTCGGCAGAAACACTGCCCCGTGATGTTTATGATTTATGATGTAAAACTCTAGTAGTAATGATCACATATGTCTTTATCCACACAGAGACCTAAAGAAAGAAATATATCATATCGGCTTATTAAACATTATATAGAATCTTGACTCTGGATAATAAGCGTTGTATTGTGACTTCGTAAGAGTAACTCCTAGTTGCCGTGTGACGGATAAGGGAAATGCATATCATCTGATTAACGACAGTGTCATACTGGTCAGATGAATCCTTCCCGGTGCAAATAAAATAAGAGATTCCGCAACTTCAATCACTTGACTATGGTCGATGACTGGGGGGTGCATATGTTATCTCTGTCGGTCAGGTGTAACCCCAGCATTTTGTAGACGCATTGGGTTCTGAATATCACAGTCATTGCAGGACGCTGCTTGATGTTGAGATGAGCGGACCAATGAGTTATGGAGTTATCAATCTGACCGGAGACTAGCATGAGCATATATCATATATATAAGGCAGTTGTGTCAACAGTACACTCTCAACGTTTCTCGTGACATTGCCAAATCTATGAGAGATTTGGAGACTGAAATAGTGGAGATGCAGCTTGCTGCAGGATCCACAGGAAACAGAGGTTGTGTTGAGAATCTCAGTACTAAAAAAGCCATACTGGCAGATCTGTTGGGCACTAAAGTGCAGGGGGCGCTGGTTCGGTCCCGTTTTCAGAGCGCTTCTTTAATGGACTCTCCGTCAAAGTATTTTTTTAGTCTTGAAAAGAAAAACGGACAAAGCAGGTTCTTTCATGCTATGCGCTCAGCCACAGGACAGCTGTTGACTGAAGACAATGAGATCCGGCAGAGAGCTGTGGAGTTTTATTCTCACTTGTTTGAGAGTGAATATGTTGAGAATGAAGAGGTGTTTGACTCCTTTTGCAATGGGCTGCCCAGAGTCTCAAAAGAGACCAACACAGAGCTGGAGGGTCCTCTAACTGCAGAGGAAGTGGGCGTGGCATTGCAGGGCATGAAGGGAGGGAAGGCCCCTGGGATCGATGGACTCCCACCAGAGTTTTATAGAGTGTTCTGGACTGAGCTGGAAGAGGATATTTTGGACGTTTTTAATGAAAGTTTTAAAGACTCCTTTTTGCCTCAGAGCTGCAGGAGGGCAGTTCTCGCTCTGCTGCCAAAGAAAGGTGATCTTCAGGAGATAAAGAATTGGCGTCCTGTGGCGCTGCTATGCTCGGATTACAAGCTGCTGTCTAAAGCTCTGGCCAATAGACTGAGGAAGGTGATGGACCAGGTCGTCCACAAAACACAAACATACTGTGTGCCCGGTAGGTCTATTGTTGACAATGTGTCACTGATTCGGGATCTTTTGGAAGTCTCTGATTCATTAGGCATAAATGTTGGTCTGGTTTCTTTGGATCAAGAAAAGGCATTTGACCGGGTTGAGCACCGTTACCTGTGGAAGGTCTTAGAGAGGTTCGGCCTCAGCCCTGGTTTCATTGCTAAGATTATGGTTTTGTATGAGAACGCTGAGAGTGTGCTGAAAATTAATGGTGGATTGTGTACACCTTTTAAAACCACTCGGGGCATAAGGCAAGGATGTTCGATGTCTGGCATGCTTTACACACTTGCTATTGAACCAATGCTGCACAATATTCGTTCACGTATTGATGGGATGTTTTTACCTGATTTTAATGCATATTTTAATTTCTCTGCATATGCGGATGATATTATTGTCATTATAAGGAGTCAGGAGGATGTAAACAGGTTAGGCTGTATTGTTGAAACTTTTGGTAGAATCTCAGCTGCAAAAGTTAATTGGGAAAAGAGCGAGGCTCTCCCTAAGCTGCCAGGAGGTTTAAGCTGGAAGAGGGGAGGTCTAAAATACTTGGGAGTGTATTTAGGAGATGACCAGACTGTAAAGCTGAATTGGGAGGGAATGGTGGAGAAGGTGGAGGGGAGTTTGGCAAAGTGGCGGTGGCTTTTACCACATATGTCATACAGAGGAAGAGTATTGATAATTAATAACTTGGTGGCATCAAAACTTTGGCACAAATTACAATGTATGGAGCCCCCTGCTGGGCTATTATCAAAAATACAGTCCATCATGGTACATTTCTTCTAGGATAGTTTGCATTGGGTCCCACAGAGTGTGCTCGACCTGCCGAAAGAGGAGGGAGGGCAGGGACTGATTCACTTGGAGAGTAGGAAAGCGGCTTTCAGGTTACAATTCATCCAGCGCTATATTGCAGGAAGGGATGAGGATGTGGTATGGAAACCGGTAATGAGCACGATTTTAAGGAGAATACAAGGTTTGAAATTTGATGTGTCTTTGTTTTTGTTGGATTGTCATTTTATACGTTTATGTGATTTGACTCCATTTTATCAAGGACTTTTTAAAACATGGAAGCTGTTTAAATGGAGCAGAACGGAACCCACAAGTTCACTGTTTTGGCTATTGGAGGAGCCTTTAATCTATGGGGCCCGATTGGACATTCAGAATGAAAGCAGGATTGGTCTCACCCAGCGTTTAGTTTCAGCTGGGGCAGTAAAGCTGAAACAAATAGTGGATGCAGCGGGGCCCAGACTTTGTAACACAGAAGAAGTGTCCTCTCTGATGGGTCTGAGGTCGGGTCGCCAAACCAGGAACTTTTTGAATGCGTGGTCTGAGTAATCAGGAGTGGGACATGTTACAGGAATATCTAAGGGGGTAGGGATTCACATTCCTTTACGGCTGTGGGTAGGGCATTCCACATTATTGTGGCATAATTGCGAAACGTGTTTAGAAGAAGAGGTAGAACCTACACTGTGTGTGTGTGTGTGTGTGTGTGTGTGTGTGTGTGTGTGTGTGTGTGTGTGTGTGTGTGTGTGTGTGTGTGTGTGTGTGTGTGTGTGTGTGTGTGTGTGTGTGTGTGTGTGTGTGTGTGTGTGTGTGTGTAAAATGTGCTGGGCCGATTAATATTGTTAGATTTGGTTGACTCAACTTACAGATCCTTACTGATGTCTTCCTTCAGGATGGGCTCTGCGTTAATGTTACTGATCCTGGATTCCTTCAGGACAGACTCTGCCTTGAGTTACTGATCCTGGCTTCCTTCAGGACTCTGCGTTGTGTTACTGATCCTGTCTTCCTTCAGGACAGACTCTGCATTGAGTTACTTATCATGTCTTCCTTCAGACTCTGCGTTGTGTCGTTGGATGTTGAAGTAAAGTCACTCTGATGAAATCTCCCCTTGCTATACTACGCGACACACTCTGTAGTCTTTCCTTAACACAGGTTTATTGGCATAAACAGCAACATAGTTACAATTAGGTTGCTCTCGTGTTCTCTCTGCGTGAGCTGAATACGGAAGAAGGAGGCTGAAGAAGCCCTCTCTCCTCCAAGGTGAAAATACAAAAAAGAGACACCAAGATCCTCTCTCTCTCTGGCATAATATGCCATTTGTTATCACCCTCTGCTTTGGTTATCTCCCTTTCTGGCGCCTAAAGTTCTACACAACATTGGTCCTCCTAGATTCGTTCCGCCTGTGAGAGACGCCAATTGGATACCTATCTAGTCTAGCTAACTAAAATGTTGATCCTTGACGTAATATCAGGTCAGAAATAAGAATAGACTGTTCTTTTAATATCAACACTCTCTCGGCTTAAGGTCCAAACGAACTTAGACCTGTATAATTGTGGTTTTATCTTCTAAGAAAACACTACCCAAATCTTACAGTATCAAGCTAAATGGAGGCCCAATGTTGTCTTCCTCCCAGAACATTTGTCGTTTTTCTACTTGTCCCAAGTAGGACATCCCACTATTGGCTGGCTCCAGCTAGATATTTTAAATAAAAAGTATAAAAGATCAACACATCAGGTGATAGAGGTTGACGCGAGTCCGGTTCCACCCAACGAGACACGCATCAGGTGACAGAGGTGGACGTGAGGTTCCACCCAATGAGACACACATCAGGTGACAGAGGCTGACATGAGGTTCCACCCAATGAGACACACATCAGGTGACAGAGGTGTATGTGAGGTTCCACCCAACGAGACACACATCAGGTGACAGATGTTGACGTGAGGTTCCACCCAACGAGACACACATCAGGTGACAGAGGTGGATGTGAGGTTCCACCCAACGAGACACACATCAGGTGACAGAGGTGTATGTGAGGTTCCACCCAACGAGACACACATCAGGTGACAGAGGTGTATGTGAGGTTCCACCCAACGAGACACACATCAGGTGACAGAGGTTGACGTGGGGTTCCACCCAACGAGACACACATCAGGTGACAGAGGTGTATGTGAGGTTCTACCCAACGAGACACACATCAGGTGACAGAGGTTGACGTGGGGTTCCACCCAACGAGACACACATCAGGTGACAGAGGTGGACGTGAGGTTCTACCCAACGAGACACACATCAGGTGACAGAGGTTGACGTGAGGTTCCACCCAACGAGACACACATCAGGTGACAGAGGTTGACGTGAGGTTCGACCCAACGAGACACACATCCGGTGACAGATGTTGACGTGAGGTTCGACCCAACGAGACACACATCCGGTGACAGAGGTGGACGTGAGGTTCGACCCAACGAGACACACATCAGGTGACAGAGGTTGACATGAGGTTCCACCCAACGAGACACACATCAGGTGACAGAGGTTGGTGTGAGTTGAGTTTTTAAATCTGTCAAAGCAGACAATGCTGCATTGTGTTCTTAAATCCTGTTACTTCTGTTTTTACAGAAATGTTTAACCTGTCACTGTCTCTCTGTTTGGTTCCTACATGTTTTAAGACATCCATTATCATGCCTGTTCCCAAAAAAACACCTGCATCCTGTTTGAATGATTACAGACCTGTAGCCCTGACCTCGGTAATAATGAAATGCTTTGAGAAACTGGTTAAGACATATATAAATCGTAATATATCTGTCAATATTGACCCACTACAGTTTGCTTATCGGTCAAATATATCTGTGGAAGATGCTGTATCACTGGCCCTACATACTGTGTTGAAGCATCTAGAGTGAAAAAAACACATAATGTCAAAATGCTGTTTATTGACTACAGCAGCACTTCTAATACAATAATACCATCAAATCTGGTGTCTAAACTGACAGATCTTGGCCTCTGCAATTCCATCTGCAGGGGGCTATATGACTTTCTGACAGGCCGACTCCAGACAGTAAGATTTGGAAACAGCTACTCATCTACCACAGTTCTGAAGGGGTCATCCCTATGTTCCCCGGGTTCTATGTTCCCCGGGTTTTATGTTCCCCGCTTTTTTTATTTTTTTTTTTGAAAAAGGGTTCTATGTTCCCCCATCCACAAAAGGATTCTATGTTCCCCGGGTCCTATGTTCCCCCTATGTTTCCCATGTTCCAAAAGGATTCTATGTTCCCCGGGTCCTATGTTCCCCCTATGTTTCCCCGGTAGCGATAAAGGCTCGCCCCAGGCTCGCCACAGCAGTGGATTTCAAAGATAGCCACTTTTATAGATAATTCATTTGTATCGCAACGGAGTCACGGATCTAGTCGGGCCACGTAGCATTATGTCGACAAAAATCAAATACAATAAACAAGTGTAAAATAAAGAATTTTAAACGAAGTTTAGCCTATTAAATCATTTTATAAGCGTTAGTTTATTTGCGGTCAGTGTGAGAAGCCACCATCTGCAGAACAACAGCCCAGCACTCTCTGTCCCCCCGCTGTCAGGCCATCACAGGCCCGCTCAGCAGCGCCACCCACCCAATGGCTGAATTGCCAATGGCTGAATTGGAGTATTTCACTGTGCGGGATTGATTGATTGAAAACTTTATTAACAGATTGCAGAATGGGTAAAGGACAGTTTCATCAGGGTCCCCCATTTTCAATTTATAATGACATTTATGACATACTCAATGCAGTACTGTTACATTTGTGACATACAGTAAATGTATACAAGGGGGAGGGAACTGTATATTTATGATTAATTGAAAATGGGGGACCCTGATGTAAACAAGACGGAAGTCTTTCTCTGGTCTGCATCCCCTTAACAATTGTGTGTATTGAGCTGTACTGTACCCATTCTGCAATCTGTTAAATAAAGTTTAAATAAACGCATCGTGGATCTGCCCGCAGGAACGCCCTACCCAAAGTTGTAAAGGAATGTGAATCACTACCCACTTTCAAAAACACTCAAAGAACACCTACGGGAGACTGCAATTCGAAACTGGCCCCCACAAATGTCCTAACCCAGTTGTACAGTAAATGACCACGTATGGCTTTGTCAGTATTCCAATGTACAGTGTACAGTGTCTTCCACCCACCCCCTACTCAACCCCCCCCCCCCCACCCCCACCCACCTCCAATGTACTGAGCTGTACTGTACCCATTCTGCAATCTGTTAATAAAGTTTTCAATCAATCAATCAATCAATCCCGCACAGTGCAATACTCCAATTCAGCCATTGGAAATTCAGCCATTGGGTGGGTGGCGCTGCTGAGCGGGCCTGTGACGGCCTGACAGCATGGGGACAGAGAGTGCTGGGCTGTTGTTCTGCAGATGGATGCTTCTCATACAGACCGCAAATAAACTAACGCTTATAAAATGATTTAATAGGCTAAACTTAGTTTAAAATTCTTTATTTTACACTTGTTTATTGTATTTGATTTTTGTCGACATAATGCTATGTGGCCTGACTAGATCCGTGACGTTGATTCAATATTTAATTACAGATACCATTTCAACATTTGAAAAACTGTCATTGAATCAATTTAGTATAGATGATTGTTTTTCAATGCTGAAATGCCCAACATTGAAATTACATGGTTACAACGTGTAGCGCTGATATTGCACCCTCCCCTCCCTTGCATTGTGGGTCTTCAGCTTGAAGTTGTTGTGTTGCATTGTGGGTATTCAGCTTGAAGTTGTTGTGTTGCATTGTGGGTCTTCAGTTTGAAGTTGTTGTGTTGCATTGTGGGTCTTCAGCTTGAAGTTGTTGTGTTGCATTGTGGGTCTTCAGCACAAAGGAATCCCTTCCTGAGGGTAAGATGGTTTTCTGTCTGCTCAGACTCAGAATACTTAATTAACATGATCTGTACTTCATAAAAAACCCTGTTAGTGGCCAAATATGCACTTGTGTTTCATATTTCTTGTCTCACTCGTTTTTATATTTTGTTTTATGGAATTGCTTGGTTCATGTTTAAAAAACGATTAGCATGCTAAGCTAGCTGCTGTGTAATGTAACAGCTCACTAACATGGAACATGCTGTGTCTGAACAGGAGATGACCAAATGCTGTCTACTATGTACGTTACAAGCTGTGGTTGTGTGTTCCAAATTATATACAGGTATGTCTTCTGTGTAATATTGTTTATCTGGTTTTGGTTATTTTGCACAGTAAATACTTATTCAGGCCTACCTGCAATTCAGCATTTATTCCAGCAGGGCGGCAGTGATGTTCATTCTGCCTTTTGTTATATATAAAAAATGGGGCTTTAGAGGGAAGAGGTTATTATGCTATTTTGTAATGTTGTTTACTCTATTGTCTTATTTTAAGTTACATGTATTTTATAAGTAAATGTTTTTATTTTTATTATTTGTATTTCTATCAGACTTTGTGTAAAACTAATTCCACTATACGATCATCCATGTTTGATAAGTCTGTCAGCACACATGAATCCTTTGCTGATGGAGATGACCCAATGCTGTCTCTGTACCTTACAAGCTGTGGTTGTGTTCCAAATTATATACAGAATAAAACCACACTCTACTGCTCCAGCACCTGATTCCGTGTCGGTCCTTGATGAGACAGCAGGTAGGACAGAATAGAAGAGGTCACACCAGCATCACTGTGAAGCAGTTTGTTCATTTAATAATTAAACAATGCAGAGTGCATGGTGCTAACTCATGCTAGCTACTAGTGCTAAAGCAAAACCAACCGGTATCAATTCACTAGATTAATAGATATAGCTATGTGATTCTCTCAGCCACTCTTATTGTGTCTCCAGTCTGTTTCAATAGGTGGCGGTTGGATTACTAGTCCTGCCTTACTAGAGACCTTACACTGACTGGAAATGTTAGTTAAATGGGTGGAAATGTAAAGTTGAGTGCATATACGAGTAGCTTATTCAGTGTCTCACTATTTTGCAATGAGAACTTGTATTTTACAGTGACTAATTATGGTTATTTTAATCCATTTCAGGAGGGAACCACACTGGACAAGTAAGGAATGGTATGTCTTTTGTCCTTGTGTCAACAAGAGCCTTTTTATACATTTGTGACTATTCTATTAGCCATCACTAAACAGTTGCTGTGCCTTGGCTATTGTGCCATGACATACTGTAACTTATGAAAGACTGACATATTTTAACTTCTAGCTCCTGCTACTCTAAACATATATATATATATATATATATATATATATATATATATATATATATATATATATATTAGTGCTGTCAAACGATTAAAATATTTAACTCGATTAATCGCATGATTGTCCATAGTTAACTCGCGATTAATCGCAAATGAATCGCATTTTTTATTTTTTTTACCTTAAACAGATCTTTTTCAAGTTCCAAGTTTTAATACTCTTATCAACATGCGAGTCAACAAATGCTTGCTTTATGCAGCCATTTAACACAAAAGGATGACCCTCATGCATTGCAAATTTGCATCAAATTCAAAACAGAGTGATGCACAAAATAACTTAAGAAAATAATAATTTAAAACAATGCATAGGGGAAAGAAAACGTTAGGAACTTGTTACATTCACACACACAAGGGCTGATTAATCACACACCCCCCTCTCTCCCTCACACACACACTCTCCCAGCTCTCTTTCTCTCTTGCCCCTTCCTCATCTCTCTCACCCCCCTCTCTCTCTATATCTCTCACACACACACACACACACACACACACACACACACACACACACACACACACACACACACACACACACACACACACACTTCAGAAACAAACATAGTATCAATGAGAGCATCAATAATACACCTGAGTGAAGTCTAGTAAAAAAAAAAAAAAAAAAAAAACGATTTTTTTTCTTTTTTTTTGTTAATCTTGAGTTAAAAAAATTAGTGGCATTAATAGAATCGGGAGTTAACGCGATAATATCGCGTTAACTTTGACAGCCTTAATATATATATATATATATATATATATATATATATATATATATATATATATATATATATATATATATAATATACACAGTCTTGATAAATTGCATACAAGGTTTTTTGAATATTTTGATCGTCTTCTTTTTAGAATTAGCTGGCAATCATGACCACCCCCAAGGCTATCAAGGTGAGTTAACTAACACATTCTCAAATCATGTTTTGTTTTTACCACCAGACATGCGCTAGGTATATGGAGCTAGGTACACTTGCTACTGTATATGGTGCTCATTGATAACTTTGATGGTGCTTATGTGCCTTATTTTGTTAATTCTGTCGCTCTTTCTCTAGGAATGCCAATGTATAACTCCAGCCCCTACCACACTGCCATCAGAGCGAGAAAGGAATGGTATGCATTTCTCATCTTAAATGTTGTTTTTTGGGCAAAATTCCATAATTCATGTTCAATGTAAACAACGATGTGTGTCCTTTCTCTTTCTATTAGACTTCGATGCCAACTATGCACATGGCTCCAGATCAGCTGACTTCAGATCACATGGCCTGGGTAAAGATGCCTATATTCCACTTTACCCCCGCCTGCCCCATACACAATGACCTAATGTGCAATGCTGATGCCATGTTGATTTCTTCAGGTTCAGCTCCTGAAACGCCACGGGGAAGATTCCATGGAGGAGAGCCCAGTCAGAATGTTACAAGGCAAGTATCATTTTCTGATCAACTTCTTAACCTTACTGATGCATTGAGAAACATGTCCCTTGTGATTTTAAAGTCTTTGTCACTGTTTTTGTCAATGTAATTTGTCATGGCATTTCTCCCACGTTGGCCTCCTGACAGGCACCGATGCCCTTCAAAAGATCCAAGAGGCCCTGGGTCAGAGAGGACGGACCATCCTGCAGTTCTGCCAGAAACTGGACAACCCGAAGATCAGGGAAGTTCTGGCCAGATATGATCCAGAGGCTTCGGAGAAGGCTGCCTGCATCATCCTGCTCTTTATGGTGTACTTCAAGGAGCCTATGGAGAAACTGCTGCTCGAAGTTGATGTAAGTTTTATTTATTTAAATATTAAAATATTTGAAATGCTAAACGAGTGATCACATTAGGGGCGACTGAAGCTCAGTTGGTAGAGCTGGTCGTTCATCGACAGGTAGGGTTGGTGGTTTGAATCCTGGCTCTGACTGTCCGCATGTCGGAAGTGTCCTTGAGCAAGACACTTAACCCCCAAGTTGCTCCAAATGGGCCGAGCTGATGTGTGGTGAGCTGTAGTGCGTGAATTAGCTTATCTTCATCCTTTCATAATGTTAAATATATACTATTGTGTGTTACTTTGTTGCAGACCTGTGCCACTGCTGCTGAATACTGCAGCACTCCCAAGCACCCCCTGCTTGATAATTCAAGGTAATGTAATGTTCAGGGATGAGCTTATGTGTTCCTTTGCATCGAGGGGGGAAATCTCAAACACATGATCAATGTCATCAGTAAGACTTATCATGCAAAGACTATCTGGCTATTAAGTCCATGCCTTTCTACAGAGGCCATAAAGTAGATTAAATGCTTTGAGTATGAAGCCTGGAACCAACTATGTGAATTGGGACCACTAAGCACTTGATGTTGCTGTGCTATCTTGTTAAGAAATTGACATAATGGTTTAATTCACATTATAGTATGGCTTCAAAATTCGGATAAGTAAACATTATGTTAGAGGTACCATGAGGCACTCTGCTAGGCTAAAAAAATATTTTTATTGTGAGGATGATCCAACAAGTTTGAACTAGTAGCAGTCTTCATCAGGGTGTGGTGTGGGAAAAGACACAGGTGAGCACCTTGATAAATGCTGAGTCTATTTAAAACTGAAACGTATCTTTGCTTATTAACAGGTGCTTCTTGGGCATCAATCCGGAGAAAGGCTCCAGGGCAAAGAAGCGAAGCTCCATCAACCCTCAAGTGACCACCCTTCTTCGTAAGCTCATAGACTTTGAATGGTCTGCATAGACAATTGTCCTTATCCTTTCGTCCCTGCACCTCTTTTGTTTTGAGTGCGCGTACGAAAAGTTTATTCATTAGTTCCTTTTTCACCATTTTCGGGTAAGACCTGGAAGTACTAGTTTCATGGCGACAGTGGCTTGGGAGGTAGAGCAGTCTGGCAATCCGGAGATTCCCGCTCCTCCCCGGGCAGCGTGTCGATGTGTCCTTGAGCAAGACACTTAACCCCTATTTGCTCCCGATGAGCAGGTTGGCACCTTGCATGTGTGAATGGGTAAAATGTACACAAATTGTAATATTGTTTTTTAAAGCAGCATTTTACTTACGAATATGATAATTTTGTCTTTTGACAAGAAAATCCCATAATTAACTCTGAAGAACTGGCGAAATGCTTGTTGTACAAGGCGCATCAGTCAGCTAAAGCCGTTTTGAGCAGTGTTGACCAGCAGTTTATAAAAAAATCTTTTAAATGTTTATTAGCAACGCCGAGCTTTCAAACCATTGCGTTTCTCTGTCCGAAACCCTTGTGCAACTGTGAGTACCTTTGAAATTTCTCTGCGATACTTGTAAAACTAGCGTTTAGCAGAGGACCAGTTCTTCAGAGTTGATATGGGATTTTCCTATGGAATGTGAATGGGTAAAATGTGCACAAATTGTAAAAAATTAAATAAAAATGTATTATAAAAAAAAAAACAGCCATTTACCATTTTAAGAATATAATTCTTTTGACAATAAATGTGCCATGATGGCTTACCTCATTTGTGCATTTGGAGTGTTGTTTTTAATGTACAATAGCCTATGTGCATTTTTGTAGTCCAGCTGGTTTCCTGTCGTGATTAATCACATCATCCAATATAGTATTTGACAGAAGTATACTCCTCCAGAAGTATACTGGAGCTGGGGACTATATAGTTATGCACGTCTATCATTGTAAATTGACAGTTATTTTGCCAAATTATAATATATTATTATTATCCAAGTATTTAGTTGGCATGTCTTTTGCATTACTTTTCACAGTACATGTATTGCCAGTAATTTATTGTGACTTTACGGTGAAAAATCTTAGTGTGGGTTACTACAGTTCTAAAGTAAAAAAAGAAAGCTGTGTGCTAAAATGTGCAAATATGTAAAGATATTTTTTTGAATGTTTAATAAATGGCTAAATGAATAAATTGTCTGTTTCTTTGTTCATAGAGCATGTCGTAAAGCAGCTGTTCTCAACCTTGGTTTCTTGAAAAAATTAAAAATAAAAAATAGCCGATCTACAAGCTCGCAACATATTTTCGAATATTCGTCTATAATGGCATAATTATAATCAAGTTTGGAGTCCCCAAATATTTGTCCTGTGAGGTCTTTGTATAAAAAGGTTGAGCACCACTGCAGTAAAGCATATGGACAATTTCAGCATGTTTAAACCTTCCTCTGTATGTTTTTAATGTCTCATTTAAGCCAAAAATAATCACTTTACTCTATTTGGTGTTTTAAAGTTCTGCAGGGGTTGCTCCAAGCCTGTCTATCAGTGACATCACTGCCATTCAGTCATATGGCAGTAATGTCACTAGTAGACACCTTTTAGCATGCTCCCGGTGGAACTACAACTAATAATATAATTTAGATGTAAAGTGATTATTTTTTTTTATTAATGAGTCATATTAAAATCATACAGAGGAAGGTTGAAAAAGTGCTGAAATGGTAATTTAATAATAACATTGTTTCAATGTATAATGCAATGTATATATATAGTTGAATCAATGTTGATGCAATTCTACATTATTTCAATGTTGATCATATCATAGTTGAATCAACGTTGATTCATTGTCAGCTTTAAAATAGAAAATTCTGAAATTTGATTGAAAATCCAATGTTCTTTCCATGTTGATCATAGCGAGCACTTTCAATGTCATTTTCTATGTCTGATATCAATGTTGATTCCAATCTTCAGCCTGACAAAAACACAATGTTGATTCAACGATTTTTTTGCTATCTGGGGAAGGACCTGTCCACATGGTGTCACAACAATCTGTCCATATGGTGTCACAAAAACAATCCGTTCCTAAATGTTGAAAAAACAAAGGAGCTCATCATTGGTTTTAGGAAAATCAAAACTGCTCAGTCAACTGTTTACATAAATAACACTCCTGTTGAAATTGTAAATAGCTATCCAATAGCATTGTGAAGCCGAACAACAGGACCCATTGACTATGTAAATGTAAAGAGTCAAGTCAAGTCAAGTCATGCGTTTTATTTGTCACGGCATACAAGTATACAATGAAATGCGGGGGGTCTTGCCCGCAACGATTGTGCATAATACAATAATAATGTATATAATATAATAAGAATCCAATAGAACGACATTGTGCAATAATACAAGTAATCAAAGTAGGGCCTATCGGTATATGTACATGAGTTATTTACAGAGCATGGTAGGACATGCTAGGTCCTGTGGTAGTGCAATACACTGTTAGCTACGGATGAGGCACTGGGTTCTTATGTACACTGATATACAATGCTATATTATACAATCTCAAGTTATACTATACTATTCTTAAAGTGACCTTTCCTTTTGTAAAGTGTGAGCGTGTGCAGCATGAGTGTGTGTGTGCTCATGTTAAAGTGGCTGCTAGCGTGTGAGCGTGTACAGTGTGTGTGTTGTGTGTGTGCTCATGTGTGCTTGTGTGTGGAGAGTTCAGTGTTCAAAGCTCTGATGGCCTGGGGGAAGAAGCTGAGCCGAAGTCTCTCTGTCCTAGTTGCTGGTGTTCGCAGGCGTTTGCCTGACCGCAGCAGTTTAAACAGGCTGTTGTTGGTGTGGTGAGGGTCTTTCATTATTCTGCAGGCTCTGGATTTGCACCTCTTGTTGTATGAATGAATGAATGAAAACTTTATTTAACAGATTGCAGAATGGGTACAATACAGTACGGCTCAATACATACAATTGTTTAGGGGATGCAGACCTGAGAAAGACGTTTGTCTTGTTTCCATCAGGGTCCCCCATTTTCAATTCATATAGACATATATGACATACATGACATACAGATAGTCAGTACTGCTACATCTATACATTTATGACATACCAGATTTGCAAATACAGTACTGTTTGTGATACAGAAGGAGTCAAGAAAAGGGAGTATATACATTTGACGTAGAAACTGTACATTGATGGAGGTTGGGTGGGGGGGGTTGGGTACATTGGGATATTGACAACCATACTGGGTAATTTACATTGGAGGTGGTTGGGGGGGGGGGGGGGGGGCGGGGGGCACACTGTATAAACAAGTAACACTGTACATTGAGGGGGGGGGGGAGGAGACACTGTACAAACAAACACAATTGTACATTGAACTATTGACAAAACCATACTAGGTAAATGAGTGTACATTGGAGGGGGTTGGGTTAGGATATTTACAGGGGCCAGTGTTGAATTGCAGTCTCCCGTAGGTGTCCCTTGAGAGAGGTTTTGAAAGTGGGTAGTGATCCACATTCCTTTACAGCTTTGGGTAGGGCGTTCCACATTGATGTGGCATAATTGCGAAACGTGTTTAGTCCCTTATTTGAGCCGAATCTGGGTTTAACATGATTTGTGGAGCTCCCTCTGGTGTTGTGATCGTGGTATTCACTGACCTTTGGGAATTATTTTGACATGTACATGGGTACCTTGGTCGTGTAGTGTATCTTGTAGACCAGGCCCATTGCAAGTTGTTGTACTCTGTCGTCTACTCTAAGCCATCCTAGGTTGTCAAAGTGGGCAGGGGTGAGGTGGGTTCTAGGAGTAAGGTCAAGCAGTAGTCTGACCAGTTTGTTTTGAGATGTTTGTAATTTTGTTTTTAGTGCCTTTGAGGTGCTTTGGTACCATGAGGTGCAAGCATAGTCGTAGTACCCCTGAATGAGTGCTCCTGCCAGAGTCTTCAGGGTGTTCTTGTTTACCAGAGAGGAGATCCGGTACAAGAATCGAGTTCGTTGGTTGACTTTTTTTATTACATTGGATGCCATTTTGTCACAGGAGAGATTAGCCTCTAGGATGGAACCCAGGTAGGTAATTTCATCTTTCCTTGTGACAATATTGTCACCCACTGTAACTGAGAAGCCGTCGGTCTTGCTGAGTTTGTTATTTGAACCGAAGAGAATGGACTCTGTTTTGCCCATGTGTAATGATAGTTTGTTATCAGCGAGCCATATGCAGATTCTGCCTAGTTCCGAGCTGAGGGTTTTTTCAACCTGTAACTTGTTCTTGTCAGAGACCAGCAGGGCTGAGTCGTCCGCAAACAGGAACAAGTTGCAGTCACAAGCTGACGACATGTCATTTGCATAAATTAGGAACAGTAGCGGTCCTAGTATGCTTCCTTGTGGAACACCACAGCTCACTGTGAGGGGGGGGGATAGGGTACCGTTTACCTCCACCATCTGTTCCCTCCCCTCAAGGTAGGATTGCATCCAGCTCACTGATAGACTATCAAAACCAATTGCTTTTAGCTTGTCAATCAGAATGGAGTGATTGACCGTGTCAAAGGCCTTTTGTAGGTCCAGCATGACCATGCCGCAGTATTTGCCTGCGTCCACCTCTTGTTTGATGTGGTCATTCAAATAGAGAAGGCATGTGTCAGTGGAGTGGGATGTTCTGAAGCCAGATTGGAATTCGTAGATTAGATTTTTTTCCACTAGGTACTTTTCGACCTGTTCGTAGATGCAGATTCTGTCATGGTTTCGACCCTCGGTTCACCTCCTCTCGTCACTGCCTCACGTGTGCTCGTCTGCTGTGGCGTGTATAGGACCTGCAGGGGTGGTAGTGCAATACCCGTGGTACGCTCGGCTGAGCGCACCACTCTCTGTAGGGCCTTCTTGTCCTGTGCCGTGCTGTTTCCATACCAGGCTGTTTCCAGTCAAGATGCTCTCTACAGCTCCGGAGATACTCTGAACTTCCTTAACTGTCTCAGGTGGTAGAGGTGCTGCTTCGCCTTTTTTACGACTGAGTCTATGTGTGTTGTCCATGTCAGATCCTTGAAGCTGCTCACCCTGTCCACAGTAGCCCCGTAAATCCACGATCAGCTCCTTGGTTTTACCAATGTTCAGGAGCAGGCTGTTGTCCTGGCACCAGCGTTCCAGTACCTCAACCTCCTCCCAGTAGGCTTTCTCGTCGTTGTCCGAGATCAGCCCCACCACCACTGTGTTGTCCGCAAACTTCACTATGGAGTTGGAGCTGAACTTGGCCACACAGTCATGTGTGTATAGTGAGTACAGCAGGGGGCTCAGAACACAGCCCTGGGGGGACCCGATGCTCAGGGTGATGGTGTCGGAGGTCTGACCCCCCACCCTGACCGCCCGGGGCCTTTCACTCAGAAAGTCCAGTATCCAGGCGCTCAGAGCGGAGCTCAGACCCAGCTCGATCAGCTTGTCCACCAGTCTGGTGGGGACTATGGTGTTGAACGCTGAGCTGTAGTCAATGAACAACAGTTTCACATAGCCCCCCTTCTGGCGGTCTAGGTGAGAGAGGGTGCTGTGCAGTACTTGGGAGACCGCATCATCAGTGGACCTGTTTGGCCTGTATGCAAATTGCATAGGGTCCATATAACTGGGGAGGGAGGCACAAATGTGATCCTTGACCAGCCTCTCAAAACATTGCATGCCCACAGAGGTGAGTGCCACCGGTCTGTAGTCATTGAGACCTGTTGGGGAGGATTTCTTTGGTACCGGGATAATGGTAGACATCTTGAAGCAGGCAGGGACCACTGACTCTGCCAGGGATAGATTAAATATGGTGGTGAACACAGGGGCTAGCTGGTTAGCACAGGACTTAAGTATGCATCCTGTTGGGGCGGCTAGGTGGTGGGGTGGGCAAGGCGCTCGCCATCAACGCTGGAGACGCTGGGTTCGAGTCCAGCTCTCGGCGTTGCTATCAGCTTGGCTGGTCGTTCATACTAACACAATTGGCAGTGTTAGGGGTGGGAAAGCTGGGTGGGTCCTGGGTGTTGTGGACAGCGACCCCTACAGTTCGGTCGGGGCGCCTGCACAGCGAGGGTAGGATCTGGAGGGAGGTAGTGTGACCTTCCACACGTTACACTCTCCCGGTGAGAATCTGCGCTGCCAGGCTGGCTGCCGGCTGGCTGCACATGTGTCGGAGGAAAGCATGTGACAGTCTCCGGCCTCCCGGACCAACAGTAGGGGGAGTGTGCAACAACCAGGAAGGGGGTTGGGAATTGGCATAACGACTAACAGTGGGATGTGAGAAAAATCGGAAAAAGGAGGGGGGAAAAAGATTAAAAAAATAAAATTAATAAAAAGTATGCGTCCTGTTATTCCATCTGGGCCAGCAGCCTTCCTTGTGTTCACCTGCATAAATGCTCTTCTCACACTGTGTTCCGTCAATGAGAGAGCGTCCCTGCCCCCCCGCGGATGCCCTCCACAACAGCCAGCGCGCCAGTGACGTCACTAGCCGGTGAGCTAGCATCGCCACTGTTTACACCAAACCGAGTGTAGAAGGAGTTGAGTTTGTCCGCGAGAGAGGCGTCGTCGCTCCCCATTGAGGGGGCGCTGACTTTGTAGTCAGTTATCGTCCGCAGTCCCCGCCATAAGCCTCTTGTGTCATTCTGTGCCATTTGTGCCTCCATCTTGTCAGCATACAACCTCTTAGCAAGTTTAACAGCCTTGCACAGAGTGTAGACTGTTGTTTTATACTCGTCCATATTTCCTGTCTCTCTGCCCAGGTTGTAAGCAGTGGTGCGAGTTTTCAGAGCTGCTCTGATAGTACTGTCCACCCACGGTTTCTGGTTCGGGAACACCCTTTTTTGTGGGGACGATACTATCAGCTAAGGTTGCTATGAAGCTAACAACAGTGTCTGCGAACTCGCTGACGTCACTGGCACATCCCTCGAATATTCCCCAGTCGACGTCTTCGAGGGGCGTCCTGAAGCGTGGCCTCTGATTGGTCGGACCATCTCTTTACCTCACGTGACACGACAGCGTCACGTGATCTCTGCCTGTAAGCAGGAATGAGGAAAATAGAGTCGTGATCCGATGTGCTTGTAGCCCCCGCTAATGGCGGAGCCGGTACTGCCTTGTACCCGGCTCTGAACGGGGTGTAGCAATGATCCAGCATGTTTCCTCCTCTGGTGGAGCATGCGATGTGCTGAAAAATGTGCTTGATCTGGTGGATGTTGAGATGTCCCTGTAGCTCCGCCAG
Source organism: Notolepis coatsorum (assembly GCF_963971535.1). Taxonomy (NCBI): domain Eukaryota; kingdom Metazoa; phylum Chordata; class Actinopteri; order Aulopiformes; family Paralepididae; genus Notolepis; species Notolepis coatsorum. The sequence goes on along the minus strand of NC_140168.1, from coordinate 155,155,205 downwards.
GGCCCTGGCGGTGTTAGCTTGGGGAGGGATGTATACTGCCGTCATGATGATCGCGGTGAACTCTCGGGGGAGATGAAACGGTCAACATTGAATGGCCAGATGTTCCAGGTCTGGGGAGCATGAACTGGAGAGTATCTTTATCTCCTTTGGGCTTACCCAGCCATTGTTGGTAAGGAGACAGACACCCCCGCCGATGCTCTTATCGGAGGCTTCTGTACGGTCCGCTCGGAAGACGGTGAAGGAGTCCGAGGGAGAGACGCTGTGATCCGGAGTCGCTGGTTTCAACCATGTCTCCGTGAAGCACATGATGTTGCAGTCCCTCACCTCTCGCTGGAATCGGACCCTCGCCCGTAAATCATCCATCTTGTTCTCCAGCGAGCGTGCATTTGCCAGAAAGATGGATGGGATCGCCGGACGGTAAGCAGATCTTTTTAGCCTTAATCTGATTCCGCTTCTCCTGCCCCTGTGTTTCCTCCTGCCGCCGCCTTTGTCTTTGTCCCGCCTGATCTCCGATGACCAATCTTGGCATAAAGTGTCTCTAAACTCCTCTTTAAGTCCAGACTTTAGGTCTATAAGTGACTGGCGGTCGTATGACGTCCCCGGCAGTGTATTTTCCATAAAAAAAGTAGTGAAAATAAACATAATGACTAAAAGTAAGCACAATCGTTGCGGAGCAAAACCAACGGCGGCTAACCTGAGCCGCGCCATCGCGCTCTCCCTTTGAAGTAGAGAGAAAGAGAGAGATAGCCTACCCTTAACCCTTTCACTACCACACTACATATGGTTTACCTTTCACTACCACACTACAGAAACCATCTGTAGTGTGGTATTGAAAGGGTTAACCTTCTGTGTTGTGGTTGTGAAAGGTTTAACCATTTGTCGTGTGGCAGTGAAACGGTTAACCTTCTGTATTGTCACAGTGAAAGCGTTAACCCTTTGGTAGTGTGGTAGTGAAAGGGTTAAGCAGGTTAACATGCTGTGGCAGACCCATTATAGAATGTACACAGGTGTGGGACATAGTGTTTATCTCCTGTTACTGTGTATCTGGTGTGATGATAACTACTGCCTCTTTTGTGTGTCCTGCTGATAGCCAAGGAAACGATAAAAGAAGGAAGGGTCATCACGTCACTGTGTAGCAGGTCAACGCACATTGGTGCAAAGTGCTAAGTGTGGAAACCTTCAGTTCGGCCGACATTGTGTAGAATGGGATCAGCCATTTCCTTGTTTATGACAAACAGGTTAAACTGGTAATTACCTCGAATGTCAGAATCATTGGCAATGTGTTGCATTGTTAACTAGCTAATGTTTCACATATTGGTTGATGTATATTTCCTAGCTGGTATATTTGTTGTATTATTTACATCTCCCATAGGCTTCAATAGCACTGGCACCAAAGTCTGGCACCAAGCAGACCTAGATTAGAATGCTGGTATTCAGACGTGATGACCTTGTGGACCTTTTATAGTTTCCTTGCTGAAGGAAGCCTTGTCGTGGCATGTGAAATGACACTTGTCTGACCGTATTTTAGAGTACGGGAGAGTATCGCAAGGGGTACGCGAGAAGATTTCTTAAAGATAAATCAAGAAAACCGCTTTTTTATTATTATTTATGATCACCTTTTCTACATTGAACATTGAATATGATGCTATTTCCCACGTTATAACAAGACATGTACAAGATATGGGCAAAAAACGAGAGGGGAGGTGAAGAAATAAAAAAAGAAAAGAGTCAGTCAAGGGTACTTAGCAGAAAACAATGACTAGAAGGAGGAACACAAGCCCACTGGCCTAGGAGGTCAGACACACATGCCCACTGGCCTAGGAGGTCAGACACACAAGCCCACTGGCCTAGGAGGTCACAGACACAAGCCCACTGGCCTAGGAAGTCACACACACAAGCCCACTGCCCATTCCATTAATTTCACTTGAATTTGATTTCATTCAAATGTCCTTTTACACAAAATACCCATCATGCAAGTCCTCAAGTCCAGCACTCAGATGTCTCACCCCTCTAATGTCTCACCCCTCTAATATCTCATCCCTCTAATGTATCACCCCTCTAATGTCTCACCGCTCTAATATCTCACCCCTCAAATGTCTCACTGCTCAAATATCTCACCCCTCTAATGTCCCACCGCTCTAATATCTCACCACTCAAATGTCCTTTCACTCAAATGTCTTCACTTCAATGTCCATTGATAAGAATTCCCATGCTCAAATGACCATCAAATTTCCTATCGCTCAATAATCACATGCCAATAGGCTCTGTCACACACATGTTCCATATCTAAGTTTTTCAAAAGTCTTTTGCATAAATATCCCGTCACTTGAATGTGTCCTAAAAAGCCCTGTCCCTCAAATGTCCGTTGCTCGTGCATCAGCTCAGCGAAATGATGAAAACCAAAAAGAAATATCATGGCCTTGACATCACACAATCCACCTTTAACTCAATGACTCAAACCAAATTAATTTGTACATTTTAGTTTTGTGATATGTACAGTATGAGATTAAATCAGCTTTCTTTTTTGATGTGAGTGTTCCTGTAACTTAAATAATGAAAGGCACAGAAAGGTGTGTACCACTTTTCTTGGAAGGATAATAGATCATTTTCATAAATATGTATCATCCACGAAAATAAACACTGTCAACCAGAGCAAAACAAAACATAACGAACAACAGGGCTGTAATGTTTGTGGCTAAATTGAAGTTAATTTCACACCCCTGTAGTTTGTGATCCAGCAAAAGCAGAACCATTAATCACAATTAGTTTGGATGATCAGACACCCACCAGAACTGTCAATCAATAGACCACCTCTGGCCCTGACGCCCTGGTTCCGTTGACTGGGTCCCTCCAACATTGTGATCTTCCAATTATGCTTTATGTCAGATCGTCATATGGAAGGAATGCTAATTTGAATGGGAGCTGACTACTGTTATGATGCAGGTAGGTTTTGAGTTCCAATGGTAGAGGAAGAAGGAGACGGAAATGTGTTTTGCTCTTCTTAACAAGTGTGTCCTCTTTATTGCAAGAACACTGAGAGCAGGTATAGCAATAATAACAAGAAGGACGGCAAGCGTCAACTGAGAACAGACTAAAGAAAAGTGCTAAATCAGGGTGCCAGCAACAATAGGTATTAGCACTCGTTCTGGGGAAGACTGCACGCAGGGAAGTCTGGAGCTCCAGCAGGGAGAAAGAGAACAGGATGTCATTATAAGGCCACATTCCTGACATACCAAAGGCATCAATTAGTGACAGTAAGAGTGACAGCCAGTGACAGCATCCAGAGGTGACAGTAAATCAGTGAGTGACAGCAAACCAGAGGTGACATTCAATTAGTGCAAAACCCAACAACAGTGTGAAGTACTCCAGAAAGACAGTAGGGTTCCTAGTCCTAAGATAGGACAGAAACCCAGAACGTTACAGTACCTCCCCTCGACAAACGGCACCTGACGTTCACCTAGGGGCCTCGGAATGCACACGACATGTGCCTGGGCCGATGGCACCTCAGCCTCCTGCTCCTGTTTGGGAAACAGAGGAGGTTGAAAACCATATTGACACTGAAAGGGAGACATACCAGTAGAGGAGGAGAGGAGGGTATTATGCACGTACTCAGCCCAGGCCAACCTCCTACTCCACGTCGCCGGACACCCGGCAACATAGCACCTCAGGACACCCTCCAGATTCTGGTTGACACGCTCCGTCTGCCTGTTCGACTGCGGATGGAACCCAGACGACAGGCTGACGAAGGCGCAGAGGCGAACGCCTTCCAGAACCTGGAGGCGAACTGAGGGCCCCGGTCGGACACAATATCGACAGGAAGCCTGTGGACCCGAAAGACGTGCTGCACCACCAGGTCAGCGGTCTCCCGAACCGAGGGAAGCTTGGGAAGGGGAATGAAGTGGGCCGCCTTGGAGAATCGGTCCACTACCACCAAGATGGCAGTGAACCCATCCGACAGAGGAAGGCCAGAGATAAAATCCAGGGATATGTGCGACCAGGGACGTTTGGGAATAGGAAGCGGTCGGAGGAGACCCGCCGGCGCACGGCGAGAGGTCTTACTGCGCGCGCACACTGGGCAGGCCGCCACAAAGGAGCATGTATCCCCCTGGCATGACAGAGCGTCAGGTTTGACGTTCTTGGAACCGGGCCGAAAAGGTCAGAGAGGGTGAACTTATATAATTCATAAACAATAGGCAATATCTTCCTAATACTTTCCATAGTTTCTTAATTTTTTCATCAGAAATACACTCATATCCAACAAAGCATAGTAATAAACTCCACTTACCTTTCTGTCGGACATCTAGCCATCAATTCAACATTAGTTTTAGAGGTCCTAAACTCTAACACTCTAAGTTTATCATTGAGTTCAACAACCTCCGTATCTGTCATTAGAAAGCAACTATAGGACAATTTAATTTCATCATGAATCATCAACTTATTAATGTCCTAACCCAACCCCCTCCAATGTACAGTAAATGTCCTAACCCAATAATACACGAGACCCTCTTCTTGGGACCAAGTAAGGTTTCGTCGATAATTCAATGTACAGTTGCCCCCCGGCCCCCCCCGCCTACCCAACCCCCCCCACCCCACCCACCCAACCACCTCCAATGTACAGTTTCCTACCCCCCCCCCCTTCACCCCACCTACCCAACCTCCTCCAATGTACAGTTTCTTTGTCAAATGTGTATACTCTCTTTTTTAGACTATTTTTGTATCACAAACAATACTGTATTTGTAAATCTGGTATGTCATAAATGTATAGATGTAGCAGTATTGTCTATCTGTATGTCATGTATGTCATATATGTTATGATGAATTGAAAATGGGGGACCCTGATGTAAACAAGACGAAAGTCTTTCTCTGGTCTGCACCCCCTGAACAATTGTGTGTATTGAGCTGTACTGTATTGTACCCATTCTGCAATCTGTTAATACAATGTCCAATCAATCAATCAATAGTCCTGTGTAACAGTGTTACCAATATGGCTGGTTCTTTTGTTCTTTTTCTTAATTTCATTATATATTTGTCATATGTTATTCTCCTCTCCTTTGCTTTCTTGTACTTTTTCTTTCTTGTTATTGGCTCTTGTTGATGTGTTTTGAACATCATATCTATCCTTGTCTATGTAGCGTGATCCAATCTGCGTTGTGTCTGGTGTGAGGTGGAAGTAGACTCCGACAACGGTACTCAATTGATGGTTGTTTTATTGGTGATCTCCTGTTATTGAACCAACACAGCACACACAAAACATGGCGTGAGCTACCATCATCACCGTGTAGTCCACCTCTGCTCTCGTTCATGACAAACTCAAAGAGAGCGAGCGCGCGTGCACATTCAAAACAGCGCGCCATCCACAGTTACAACAATTGTTAGCTACTATTAAATACATGTAGCTCAGTACAAGTCAACTTCAGCAAAAACATATGAAATAATATGAAATGAAAGACAGTGTGTAAGCATTAATTAAACCGAAATACAAAAACAACGGTTCATACCTGTTATTGAACCAACACAGCACACACAAAACATGGCGTGAGCTACCATCATCACCGTGTAGTCCACCTGTGATTGCCAAACAGAATACTAGTTAGCACACAACGGTACTGTGGCTGTTTTACACAGGGTGAATTAATGTCATCACACAACAGGGTATTTCAGTACCAAAACCAAAACATAAATCAATTTTACAAGTTATACATAGCAATTAAACCAGATATTAGATAACCGAAAGGGCGTACCTCTGCTCTCGTTCATGACAAACTCAAAGAGAGCGATCACTTCCGCCGGCGTGTCTCTCGTCGACAAACCGGCTAAACCATTTTGTACATTGGTTGAAAGTATTTACTATACAACAATTACTTAACTGGAAAGATGACCTATCCTCTCTAAACCCATTATAAAAGACCAAAATGGATTTCGTTTGGAGAATCAATAACTCAATATGAGGAAATTAATATAAACTAGTAACCAAGGCACCCCTCCAAAAACACTAGAGTGAGCTCGGTCCACTTTGTTCCTTCAAAGTAAGAGTGTTTCCGTCTTGGCCTACTTATTTAAGATGAAAGATAACAGTTTCTGTCCATGATTCTAGCATAACAACTTCACTCTGCTACATTCTCCCCTACTGTTTTATGCCAGATCATGGACAGTGTTTCCCTCAATCAACTCAACAGCGTAAGTATAAACCAAAGAAATAGAAAATAAAAGAAAATTACAATGAGTCAACGCGTCACATGTAACTCGGTGTATTCCCTTAATTCCAAACCTAGAAAATAGGTTGACCAGCTCAAAAGCTATCCGGTGAAGGATCAGGAAAAATAAAGGGGTAGCTAATCCCTCATCTAACCATAGAAAAAAACATGCCATGTACATATTTATACCATGGAATACACCAAAATTACCAAATCATGTCTAATGCAATAGACAACTATAACTACCAGTATGACCCAAAGAAAATCACACAGCAAAATCAAAGAAAGAAAAGAAAAAAAAATTATAATTAAAAAGAATCACTAAAAAAAATCGAGACATCTTTTAAGATGACAGCAGCGTCCTGACTCTCTGTACAGCCATCGTCTGAATGAGCCTGTTAACTGGCCTGATCAACCTCCCCAGCCTAGTGTAAACCCCTAGAGGTACCCCAACTACACTCGGTTTGACAGTGACAACGGCCGACCCAGGTTCACACACTGGAACAAGTAAGGATGAACTACAGGGGGCCTTCCCCGGAGCCATCATGTCCTCAGTGCCTGACATGGCCGACTCAGGTTCACACACTGGAACAAGTAAGGATGAACTACAGGGGGCCCTCCCCTGAGCCATCATGTCCTCAGTGCCTGACATGACCGACTCAGGTTCACACACTGGAACAAGTAAGGATGAACTACAGGGGGCCTTCCCCGAAGCCATCATGTCCTCAGTGCCTGACATGGCCGACTCAGGTTCACACACTGGAACAAGTAAGGATGAACTACAGGGGGCCTTCCCCGAAGCCATCATGTCCTCAGTGCCTGATTCCACAGTCGTCGTGTCTGATGACTGATCACTGTCCTGATAAACAATTACAGAGTATGACTCCTCTGATTCAACATCTGCATCTGGTCCCTCCATCCGAAAGTGGCGTGGTTTCTTCAGTTTACACTCCTGCTCCCCACCATTATGTGTCTCAAGTGTAATTCTATGATGTTGATCACTACCCATACTTCCCACCTGCTCCTCTGCCGGCTCTGATACACCCGTCCCTGTCACGGTATCTACTACCCCCTCCACACTGGACTCAGGAAGATGAGCAACCCATCGGGCAGTTCTCAGCTCATCCTGATCAGAATCATCTGTAATTTCCTCACTCGGAACAGTGCCAGGAATAGACACCTCAATCTCTGGCTCATCCCATGACGGCAGAGGCAGGAAATTGACGGGCATAATCAAATTCCTATGAACAGTCTTAATCCTCCCTGTGACAGGATGACGGATACTGTATATGTTCAGCACACTGTTTTTACACACTACAGTATAGACGGCACTCTCCCAGCGGTCAGCTAGCTTTTTCTTGCCTCGCTCCCCCTTATTTGCGAGCAAGACCCGATCCCCCTTCTCTACCGCATGTCCCTTTAACTGTCTATTATACACCTCAGCTTGCCTGGTCTGTTGCTTCTCAGCATGCGTTTGAGCAAGTGCCATTGCTTCCCTCAGATCCTTTCCCAGTGACTGGACATACTTATCCACATCCACCGTATCTCCATCCAAAAGGACACTCTCAAACATGACATCGACAGGTAATCTTGGAGTGCGGCCAAACATCAAAAAGAAGGGTGGGAGCCCTGTGGTCTCATGCACTGTGCAATTATAAGCAAACGTCAAAGTGTTCAACATCTGAGGCCATTTCACCTTGGAACGAGGTGGCAAAGCACGGATCATACTACCTAAAGTGCGGTTTAGACGTTCTGCTTGTCCATTTCCCATAGGATGGTATGGCGTGGTATGGGATTTTTCAACCCCTGCCATCTGAAGCATTTCTGCTATGAGTGCACTCTCAAAATTAGCCCCTCTGTCGCTATGAATGCAGGCTGCAAAACCATAAACAGAAAAAAAATTATTCCAGAGCACCCTAGCCACTGTCTTGGCAGATTGATTGGGACACGGGTAAGCACATGCTAGTTTGGTAAAATGGTCAGTTATAACAAGCACATCAATGGACTTATTATTGGCATCCTCAGCCGACCAAAAGTCAATACACACCAACTCCAGTGGTGCAGTGGTGACTATAGATACCAGCGGAGCCCTAGCCTCAGGCTCAGGTGCTTTGCTCAGTACACATCTCTTACAATGACTCACATATTCTTTGACATCCTTTTCCATGGAGTCCCAATAGAAACGTTGTCTAGTGAGCCACAATGTGCGCTGCTGGCCTTGGTGACCAGCCTCATCATGTACCCCTTTCAGCACCTGTCCTCTCAGAGCGCTCGGTACAACATATTGAAAGACCTTCTTCTTACTCACAACGTGTTTTGAAACACGGTACAACACTCCTAATTTGGTTGTGAGTTTTCCCCACTGTCTCAGTGTGCGGTTTGTTTCTTTTGACTCATGAACTCTCTCTCTTCGAGATGGGCGGCGGCCTCTATCTACAAAGAATTTAACTCTACTAGTAACAGGGTCCTGGCACTGCTTGTCGTACAATTCCTCATGAGTGATGACCGGCAATGGGCTCTGTCCCATGGACACCAGCCTTTCTAACTGCTGCACATGAGAGACTGCTCTCATAGCTGCGCCATCCTCCCAACAGCGATGTGTGTGGAGTACAGCAGATACCTCGTCACGGGATATGCTCCCACTGTCACTACCCACCTCACCACTGGCCTTAAGGGAACTCTGAGTGGACAACCCTAGGCCCTCCCTTCTCACCTCTGGTTCCTCACAGGTAAGAGGGAACATGTTCTGTACGTCATCCACCTCCAAACCCTTAGCCTCCCGCAACAAGACATCATACGAGGTCCTTGTCAGCCGGTGCATCACCCTAGGCTTTGTAAAAGGCTCCCTACTCAGTGCATCAGCTACTGTATTTTTAGGCCCAGGAATGTACTGAATGTCAAAATCAAAAGGTGCCAGCTTAGCCACCCATCTCTGCTCGCACGCATCGAGTTTTGGCTTTGTGAGGATGTACTTAAGTGGATTATTATCTGTCCACACTGTAAATTTATGTCCTTGCAGCCAATGGCTAAACTTGTCGTGTATAGCCCATTTCATGGCGAGAAACTCAAGCCTATGAGCTGGATATTTAGACTGAGCATGATTCAAAGATTTACTAGCAAAAGCTATGGGCCTGGCTGTGTTACACCCTTCCTGCACTTGTGAAAGCACAGCTCCCAGTCCACTAGTGGATGCATCTACAGACAATAAAAATGGCTGAGAAAAGTCAGGGTGAGCCAACAGAGCTTGTCCCACCAATGCGGCTTTTAACGCCTCAAAGGCCTCCCTACACTCCACAGTCCAGTCTGCTGCACTAAGCCTACGAAGGGGGGCAGCTCTCTTCCCTTTTACTTTGCCTCTCCGTGGCTTTTTCACACCTGTGGTCAACTGAAACAGTGGTCTTGCACTTACAGAGCAGTTCTCAATGTAATGTTGATAATACACCACCATTCCTAAAAATGACCGGATCTTATTGGCAGACGGGGTGACCCCATCCGACTCCATAATATCGCTCTCCGTCACACCCACTATAGCCTGCACCTTATCGGGGTCTGTGGCTATCCCTTCCCGAGAAACAATGTGTCCCAAAAACTTCAGTGACTTTCTCAGAAACTGACACTTAGATGGAGACAACTTCAGGTTGTGTTCTCGTAAACGCTGAAATACCATCTCCAGCCTCTGCAAGCTCTCTTCTTCAGACTTGCCAAAGACCAGAAGGTCATCTAAATAACAGAGAAGACTCAGTGAGTTCTGATCACCAAAGATTGTGAGCATCATTCTCATGAACGTAGCTGGACTGTTACAAAGCCCCTGGGGCATACGGTTATATTCATGTAAACCGAGAGGAGAGGAGAACGCAGTGTATTTCTTATCATCCTCATGCAGTGGGACATTGTAATATCCGGATGTCAAATCCATAGAACTGAAAAAGGCATTGCCTCCCAACGCTGCAAGTACATCTGCTTGATGAGGTAATGGATGTGCATCTTTCACTGTGCGAGTGTTTAACCACCTGAAATCTGTGCACAGTCTCAAGTCCCCATTATTTTTCCAACAAAGGACAAGGGGGGATGCATACTCGCTACTCGACTTCCTAATTATCTCCCTGTCCTCCATCTCGTTCAGAGTCTCTCTCAACTTTTGGTAATGGGCGGGGGAGAGCCTCCGGTAAGGTAACAGAAAGGGCCGATCGTCAGTCAGTCGGATACGGTGACAGAAGCCACTAGCCTCACCACAATCCAACCGGTGTCTAGAAAACACATCCTCATAGTTCTCAATTAGGTCAGTCAGTCTATCTTTCCAGACTGGTGAGACCTGACAGTCATCAACTGACCTAGACTAGCCAGTCTATCATTCCCCCTAGCTACATTGTTGCTAGCACAACTCTTAGCTGTAAGACTGCCATGAGAGCTGCCACTACTTACTCTACCGGCATTCTGGTGGACTGTCGTGTTCGTATCACTGTCAAAATCCTCTAATGCAATGCATGGATACACGTCAGCCACTTTTGCATTTCTTCTCAAGGTGATAGCTTTGGTAGTCGGATTTATAATCTTGACAGGAAGCCACCCATCCCCCTAGAGAGGTGTAACTACCCTGCCAACTAGTATGTTACGGTGCACACAACGAGAGGCGCTGGGCTCAACAATAACAGTACTTCCCATAGAAAGTTTTGTCCTGGGTGGGAGACGACCCCACACTACATGCTCACTCATCGGTTCAAGTGTTACGGCCTGTTTCAACTTGACTGTTCCCACTTTGTCAGGAATTTCCTCCCCCCTCCATCTCTCAAGGTTGGCCATGAACCTGATAAACTGACTGTTTTCGTCCTGACATGGTGACTCAGCTTTTCCCAATATGCGCCAGTAGGCCCCCGTGGATTTGAACTGTCTGATTAAGGGCTTCATCACATTGGTGCCTATAATGAGCTCATCAACCTGACCCTCCACTATCAAGACTGGTACTATGTATTCAAAACCGTAAAGCTTAAGTTTCAGCTCACACGTTCCCACCGGACTAGTCTGTTTCCCACCACACCCCACAAGAACAACATTGGTAGTCGATATCAAATCACCCGTCACTACTCCTGCCTCCCTCAGCCGAGGAACCACATCAGCGCGCAGAGAAGTAGCCATGGATCCGCTATCTAACATCCCCTGTAACTCAACCTTGTCTCCTGTTAATACGGTGGTGAAAAATAAACTGTCACTTTGGGATGTTCTGGTCACATTCTGCATAATTACTGTCTTGTCTTTGGGTGCTGCTTCACAAACGGACGTATATACAGACTGAATATCATCATTGCAATTGGAGGAAAAACCATAGGGGCCCACATTGTCCTCCTTTGAATGAGGGCCGTCTAGTTTTCCTGAGGAGGACCAGCCTGTCTCTGACCAGGGGGCTGTCTAGGAGTGGTCTGCCCACAATAGATACCAATATGCCCTGGACCCAGACACTTGAAACACAGCCTGTGCGTCCTACAGTGCGTCCTAGTGTTGTGCTCCAAACTGCCACAAACCTGACATTCTTGAGAATGTTTGGGGAACTGTTTATGGGGGCCATTTTGTACATAAGGGCCATTTTGTACATAAGGGCCATTTTGTACAGACTGAGTGTTGTTGCCTAAAGCCATTTCTAACACTCTCAAAACTCTATCCATTGTGTTATTCTCAGGTACAGACGACAGCTGCTCTAGCTCTGGACTACTGACAGCCATAGGTGACACGCTTTGTTCGTGATTAACAACCACCCTCTCCTGTGATGACTCAATGGCGACCACATGTTGTGTCAACCGACCTCGACTCGCTCTATGTTCTCTCAAATATTCATCCAAATGTCCCTGCACCTCACCTGCTGTCCACTCACGAGATGGCTTACTTTTGAACACTAAAGACAACTCCTTATCGGGGGAGTTACGGATGAACATGAGAACTAGATGCTGGCTCAGGCTAGTCTGAGGTACCCCCTTACTAAGAAGACACTGCTCTGTGGCTTCTGCTGCTTTGTTAAGCCTAATCCAATAGTCAAGAGGATTCTCGCTTGCATATGCTTTGACTGCATAGAAGTCAGCTAATGGAAGATCTGAGTGAATAATATCACCAAAATGTTGTCTCAGAATGCTAAAAATAACACCCACCTCACTGACAGTTGAGTTGCTACGCATCCATACTTTGGTAACGTCCCGGGCCCTCCCCATTAGCTTGTTCATAACCTCCTCAACTTGTTCAGCTCCAGTACAGTTATTTTTCTTTCTGATATACGTCCTCATGAGTTCCTCCCACTCAAAAACAGAGCACTTATCTGTGCTGTCCCCTCTAAAATAGGGGGGGGGCATTTGCATCTGAATGTAACACAAGATTCATTTTGGATGCATCAATCACAGTATTCCCACATTGATCAGGTTGGAACTTCGGTTGGGGATTTTGAGAAGCTAATACAGGTGAAGTCCCCGTGATTGTGTTCTGCATTAACGTCATTCTAATAGCTTCCCCTATTTCTGACCCAATGGATTTTATCAAATTGGCCATTTGACTGGGGTATGTTTCAACACTAGTGTTGTTAATTTCACCAGGTGAGGGAACAACCGGGGTGAAAAGTAACGATTGGGCATTTCTCTCAGAGTGACCCTCTACACTCCCCCTTCCAGGACTAGAGGAACCTGAACCACCTGGACTCGCCGGAGTAGACTGCATAACCGGTGTGTAACTTAGAACCCCTCTCCCTCTCCCCACAGTCAAGTTCCCTGTAGGAGTGTTTCCTACATTCAAAGTCATTTTCAGTATCAAATGGTACTTTTACCGTTATACTTTTCAGCGTGTTTTAGGTAACACACTCGAAATCAATAAACTTGATTAGAGACCATATCTTTTTCAAAGGATTCAGTGCTCTCCAGCCTCCTCAGGAACAGACCTCAGGAACAGACGGCGAATGCAGCGTCCCCGTGACCAGGCCGCGCCAGCAGCATCCACGCGTCTAGGCCGCACATGAAGCCTCCACGTCTCTCCAGCAACACCGGTGGTCGGCTTCCGCTGACCAGTTGATTCGGGTTGTCTCGGCACCAGTTTGTAGCGTGATCCAATCTGCGTTGTGTCTGGTGTGAGGTGGAGGTAGACTCCGACAACGGTACTCAATTGATGGTTGTTTTATTGGTGATATCCTGTTATTGAACCAACACAGCACACACAAAACATGGCGTGAACTACCATCATCACCGTGTAGTCCACCTCTGCTCTCGTTCATGACAAACTCAAAGAGAGCGAGCGCGCGCGCACATTCAAAACAGCGCGCCATCCACAGTTACAACAATTGTTAGCTACTATTAAATACATGTAGCTCAGTACAAGTCAACTTCAGCAAAAACATATGAAATAATATGAAATGAAAGACAGTGTGTAAGCATTAATTAAACCGAAATACAAAAACAACGGTTCATACCTGTTATTGAACCAACACAGCACACACAAAACATGGCGTGAGCTACCATCATCACTGTGTAGTCCACCTGTGATTGCCAAACAGAATACTAGTTAGCACACAACGGTACTGTGGCTGTTTTACACAGGGTGAATTAATGTCATCACACAACAGGGTATTTCAGTACCAAAACCAAAACATAAATCAATTTTACAAGTTATACATAGCAATTAAACCAGATATTAGATAACCGAAAGGGCGTACCTCTGCTCTCGTTCATGACAAACTCAAAGAGAGCGATCACTTCCTCCGGCGTGTCTCTCGTCGACAAACCGGCTAAACCATTTTGTACATTGGTTGAAAGTATTTACTATACAACAATTACTTAACTGGAAAGATGACCTATCCTCTCTAAACCCATTATAAAAGACCAAAATGGATTTCGTTTGGAGAATCAATAACTCAATATGAGGAAATTAATATAAACTAGTAACCAAGGCACCCCTCCAAAAACACTAGAGTGAGCTCGGTCCACTTTGTTCCTTCAAAGTAAGAGTGTTTCCGTCTTGGCCTACTTATTTAAGATGAAAGATAACAGTTTCTGTCCATGATTCTAGCATAACAACTTCACTCTGCTACATCTATCTTCCATTTTTTCATTATAGTGTTTGCCTTATGTCTCTCATCTTGTTTTGTTTTATTTTCTTGACCATGTATTTACATGTACATTTCATATTTGATTATGGACATTGATGGAACTTTATACAAGCCCTTTGGGCTTCGTTCCCTCCTAGCACTGTTTTTGAATAATGTGCTAAATAAAGAAACTAAACTAAACTAAACTAAACTAAACTGACAGATACGTTACCATCCACAAAATGCAAAAGCACGGTTGTCTTAGGTTCTAATTAAAAACATAATAAACAAACAGACGTTTGTCAAATTTCAGCTGCGGATCAGGATCAGTAGCCGCAGCCTTAAGGTGCCCCCACCATCACTGCGGACGGAATAAACTTCACTTAGCGAGGACTGCTTAAAATGCCAAACAGCAGAAAGACAGCCAGGGAGAGAGAAAGATACAGACAGACAGACAGACAGACAGATTCAGATTCAGATTTCTTTATTCACCATTTTGTACAGGTACAAAAAGGAACGTGATTTGACATTACAGTGCATGATTGATTATTTTCTTTCACAAATAGGAACAACATAATACTAATAATGATAAATAAGTAAGTGCAAAACAGGACAGAACAGTGAGACAACAATAAGACAGAAAAGTGCAGTGGTAGGGGACATGGAAACAGTGCAGCACAGTTCAAGTCAAGAGGTCCAGCCCTAGCAGCTTGCCATAGAGGGGGGGATGGGGGTGGGAGCAGGGGGACACCTGACTCGTTTACCAGGCGAGCTGCTGAGGGGAAGAAGCTGAGTCTATGGCGGGACTTTAATGTCTTGGGCAGCCGTAGCAGCCTGCCGTGGGGGAGAGAGAGAGAGAGAGAGAGAGAGAGAGAGAGAGAGAGAGAGAGAGAGAGAGAGAGAGAGAGAGAGAGAGAGAGAGAGAGAGAGAGAGAGAGAGAAAGAGAGAGAGAGAATCCATCAAAGATTAGGTAACCTACCCTGAAATGAAAGCTCTTCATATGTCAAACCCAGTCCAGTCACCACCATTACTCATTCAGACATTTGAATAATTCCACAAAGCTGATATGTCAGCTGAGGCTGTGACTGGATAAATGGAAAGTCAAGAGCGTTTGTGTGAATGATGTGATATGAAAACAGCGTGAATGATTATCTGCTTTTCAAACTGTACAGTCTCTTTAGATTTGTAGTTGAGAGGGTGGTTCTGTGCAATGTGCCGTAAACAGTTCCTATTGGTCCCTGAGTAAAACCCTGAATGGTGCTCTGACTGACCGAGGGATGAGGGATGAGGGAGGATGATGGAACAAAAATGAGGGATGTACTAGATACTTTTTTAATCTATTAATTCATTTATTAATGTGTTTATTCGAATCAACATTACTGTAAAAAAAAAAGACACAAAAAAACAATTGCTGAAATAGGATGCAAGCAAGCAAATCACCAAACACTTTTAAATCAACTAATGTTTAGAGTATTTGTGTTTAAAGTGTGTGTTTAAAGTGTGTGTTTAAAGTGTTTGTGTTTAAAGTGTGTTTGTGTTTAAAGTGTTTGTGTTTAAAGTGTTTGTGTTTAAAGTGTGTGTGTGTGTGTGTGTGTGTGTGTGTGTGTGTGTGTGTGTGTGTGTGTGTGTGTGTGTGCGTGTGTGTGTGTGTGTGTGTGTGTGTGTGTGTGTGTGTGTGTGTGTGTGTGTGTGTTTAAAATGTTTGTGTTTAACTTATTCCCCGCCAACAACGAGTTTACTCGTTATTTGATCATTTTTCCTTTTTCTTGATAATTGTATTCATTATACATCCAGGGACCTTGGTGTTACCATAGGGAATGAGTCTGAAATCGCCAAAGTGCAATACTGGCCACATCCAGCTAGACGGCGGTATAGAGAACCCTTTGAAACCTTGTATCTTGGCCTGTGCAATGGTCAAATGTCACCGGGCTCACTTTTCTTTGTCGGGTGAATGAAGCGGTTATAACGATCGGATTGAGAAGCGTCGAATGCTCCCGATGCATGATGTGTGGTGGATTATGTTGGCGACACGATCGACACCAATACTGGGACACGTGATCAGATAATTGGAATATTCTTTTTGGGGTACATCCTAGTGAAGGTAACCGGCTATATAATATCAATCCTGCGTTGATCCAACCATGTCTTCACCCCGATCGCAACATGTCTGTGTAATGTTACTCCACAACGTATGCCATTGGTGACGATCAAAGCATCAAAAAACATAATACCTATGGTATAGATTTGATTTGGGAATAATAGCTTGTACAGGCAAGAAACGGCAATGTTTATTGTAGAATTGACGTATAAGGCTATTACTCAGCCCTTCGGGAATTACCCCAGACCACACTATAACATACGGTTATCCTATAACCATACTTATATGAGTATAGCGAGCGCTCTGCTTGTAGTGGAACATATCCCATATCCAGTCTAATACTGAATAAATGTCTTCACATGTACACACCCATCCGCCTGGCCACACCCCCATCCGCTCCTCTACATAAGCGGGGATATGGCCATACTAACAGCTCCTTCCCAAGTCTTTCACCACCGAAGGCGAAGACCACGGGGTCCTCAGTGAGTCAGAGCAGAGCGCTCGCTATACTCATATAACTATGGTTATAGGATAACCGTATGTTATATATCGTAATAGCTTACGCTCTGCTCGTAGTGGAACACAGGAGCTGAGCAGAGCGGAAGCTCGACAAATGTACCCGCTGAGGCCCCCCACAACCATCAGAACCGAGGAGGACCGAGCCCCCGGACCCCCCTAGTGGAGGACGGGAGGGAATCGGATCCGACTGTGCGAAGAGGGTTTAGCAACTCAAACGCACAGGGTGAGCAGATCGAGGGACTTACCTTCCCACAGAAGAACCCACGACTATACTGGCGCGCAACCCACATGCCACTAAAAAAAAAAAAAAAAAACTGTTACAATCCCTAATATCACGGGTCAAGGTCAAGAACCCAACCCCGTGGCAAGGCCCTAGCAGCGGAGCGCAAAGGAGGACCCAGCCCCAGGAAGGGTCAGGACCCCCCGGAAAAAGGGGGCCTGGTGAGGCCAACGACGCCGCAGCATCAAGACCCCACCAGGCGGTCACTAATGACACCACCCCCCACATCGCCAGCGTATCGGACAGGGCCCATCCAAGACCAGGCCCTTCCCCCCTACAGCACGCCGCCCTGAAGCACTCAAAGAGGCTACACCCCCACAGCGGGACCAGGCAGCGCACCGGGGAGACAACCCCCAAAGAGGTTGGTCCCTCAATCCAGGCAACAGGTCCAAAGGACTCGACCTGTACCTGGAGCACTGCGGACTAGACAGGCACCTAAGGGGTCTGCTGAAAACAGCACCCCGGCGGAAGGGGCGTTCGGTATGCTGTGCACCATGTCGCAGCCTCCACACAAAAAAACTACCCTCTAGAGAGGCCGAGGCACACTCGCAGGCAGACAAGGTCAAGCCCGGCCTAACCCAAGAGTCGACTCCGCTACCAACACACCTGGAAATCAACCACCACCCTATGTTTAGTTTAACAGGAGGCCAGCACTATGTACACGTCTAGACCCAAAACATATCAATGGTAATTCTAACAAGAACCCAGATAACGTTCCCTCCAAGCCGCCTGGGAGAGCGGCAGGAAGCCGACCAAGAGACACAGATATGGGTCCCATATGACGCGTCTGACGGAAAACACCCCTGTCAAACCTGCTCTGTATAAAGAGAGGAGACAGGGAACCCCCAGAGAGACTTCCCATGTGAGTAATAATTGAAAAGATATATGTAACATTGAGCTACGTGACCAAAAGCTCAAGACATACGCAACAGAGCGGAGAGCAGAAAACTTCTTTTTAAGTTCTCACGCACCGCATAACTCATCTTGACAATAACAGAGGTCCACAACATGGAGCCTGAAAATAACTCACGGAAGTCTCACAACCAATAGAAACGCGCCCAGTGACGTACTCTATGGCGGGGGGAATTCCGTGACCCACCTGCCCAAATATGGCGTGGGACCAGGGAACCCCCCCCCCCCTCTCCCTACCCTGTGACGCGCTGAGCCAACAGCGTGACAGGAAGCCCGAAGGACAGGAGGCCCAACCCCCTGACCAATCAGAAGGGAGGTTTATCAGTTCACCCCCTCATGACCCCACACCCCATATACGATGAAAAACAACCAGCAGCGATGAAACCCGTGTACCTCGCATGCTACATGAAAAAGCGTATATCCATCAGGATAAGCTAAACCAATGCACGCCAGCCACAGACGACAACTCGTTTGCGAACGGGTTTTATATACAAGGCTTTAGGCTTATGTGCAAAACACGTCACCCGTGTTTTATGTCTAAAGAAAAACACAGACGTTTAAGAGAGGGTCAAGACCTCGGTACAAGCTACATACATATATGAGCACTTCTGTAAAAAAACTGTAAAATGTACCATTACAAGAAGAACACAGTCTTCTTTATGATGAGGGAAGACAAGTCTTTCGACCGAGTGCTAGCCACAGGCCTTGCCAAGACATATATATAGCGACCAGAACGATTTACGCCATTAACGGCTGTGGCGGCCGCCATGAGCTCGGGGAACAAGGCAAGCAACTCCCCTTGCGTACCTCCCTCCACGTCACTCGCGTCCCTCATGTACGGGAGGCTGCCATGTTGGGTGCCACCATCCGACGTGGCAGATAGCTGGGCATCTTGTCTCAGGGTCGGAGGTTCTAACCCAACACCGGAGAACAAGGGACCCCAAGGAGACGCAACACTCCCTGCCACACCCCGAGGGGGAGAATGATACGAATCCATTGGGGCATCAAACAAGAGCGCTCTCGCCCCCTCCATGTGATCCTCAGTTTCCATTGGAAACGGAGACAGGGCAAGAGCACTCTCGTTCAGCTCCAGCACAACCCCAAAGCCAGGCCGTTCGCCCCTGCAGCCCGTCGCCCTACGGCGGGAGCGAGCAGAGGCGAAGAGCCTGCGTTGCAAATCCCCAGGCACCAGAGGAGCTGTCGGCCTGTCGGCCGACCGTCCACTTGCGGGGGAACCAGGGCCGGCACCAGGCCATCTCACAGGAGACGGCGGCTCAACGGCCCTCGAAGAGGCAGACTCACCACCGGGCGCCGCTTGGGCGTATCTGACTGTCACGACCGTGGAGTCAGAACAGCCCACGACGCACGGCGGACACGGCAATGGAGAAGCGCTGGTGAAGGGTGACGTTGTGAGCACTCGAACCCCCCGAAGGTGCAGACATTATGACTTAACTTTTCTCGTAAATTGGTGAGAGAGAGAAAAAAATAAGATACAATGTCCACGCAGCTCCTTTCCAACAACTATTTCGGCACTAAACTCAAGTGGTGTATACAGACACTTCTCGGTGGTGAAAATAGGGAAGGAGCTGTTAGTATGGCCACATCCCCGCTTATGTAATAATAATAATAATTAATTTAATTTATATAGCGCTTCTCAATAACCCGAAGTCGCTGACAGTAGTCGGGAGCAGGAGTACAAACAAAGAAACGAAAGCAAAGAAACAAAAACAAAAACAACAAAGAAAGCAAAGAAACAAAAACAAAAGGATCATGAGACCATGGGGGGAACAGGGGAGACAGCCTGATAGCACAAAAAAGACTGGAGACAGACATCAATCAGGTTGGAGGGGAGGGGGGGGGTTAGGGGTGGGGGGGGGTTGAAGGCAAGGGAGAACAGGTGAGTTTTGAGGCGAGCTTTGAAGGTGGAGAGTGTAGGGAGTCTCTGATGGACTGGGGGAGGGAGTTCCAGAGTCGGGGTGCAGTGCGAGAGAAGGCCCGATCTCCGAAGTTTTAAGCTTGGATGTCGGGACAGTGAGGGAGGCAGTGGAGGAGGACCGGAGGGAACGGGTGGGGCGGTAGGGGAGAAGGAGATCAGTCAGGTAGGGGGGGGCAGGCTGTGGAGGGCTTTGAAGGTGAGGAGTAGTGTTTTAAAGTTAATGCTGTGTTTGATTGGGAGCCAGTGGAGGGAGTGGAGGACAGGAGTGATGTGTTCGCGGGACCGGGTGTTAGTGAGGAGGCGGGCGGCTGAATTTTGGACCATTTGCAGTTTATGGAGCGAGCGGGAGGTGATACCAGTGAGGAGGGAGTTGCAGTAGTCCAGGCGGGAGGAGATGAAGGCGTGAATGAGGGATTCAGCAGCGGGGGGGAGAGGCAGTGACGGATTTTTGCGATGTTGCGGAGGTGAAAGTAGGATATTTTTACGATGGAGCGGACGTGGGGGTCAATGAGAGGGTGGGGTCAAGGAGGACACCAAGGTTGCGGACTAGGGGGGATGGGGTGATGGTGGAGTCGTTGATGGTGAGTGTGATGGGTCCGGATCTGGTGAGGGTGGTTTTGGTGCCAATGATGAGAAGTTCAGTCTTGTCACTGTTCAGTTTGAGGAAGTTGTGAGTCATCCATGTTTGGAGTTCGGTGATGCAGGATTCGATGTGACTGAGGGGTGGGCTGTGGGGGATTGTGTACTGATGTAGATTTGGGTGTCGTCAGCATAACAGTGGAAGTTGAGGTGGTATTTACGGATGATGTGACCAAGGGGGAGAATGTAGCAGATGAAGAGCAGGGGGCCAAGGACTGAGCCTTGGGGACCCCTGTGTGACTGGGGAGGGGGAGGAGGTGTGGCCGGAGAGGGAGATGAATGGTGTCTGTCTGTGAGGTAGGAGGAGAACCAGCCAAGTGCTGTGCCCTCAACACCCAGTTGGTGCAGCCTTTGGAGGAGGATGGAGTGACACACAGTGTCAAAGGCTGCACTGAGATCGAGTAGGATCAGGATGTTGAGGGCACCGGAGTCAGCGGAGATGAGGAGGTCGTTGATGACCTTAACCAGTGCAGTTTCGGTGCTGTGAGCGGGACGGAAGCCAGACTGAAGGGGTTCATAGAGGGTGTTGGACTGGAGATGGGAGTGGAGTGGGAGGCAGCAATACGTTCCAGTGTTTTTGAGAAAAAAGGAAGATTGGATATGGGGCGGTAGTTGGAGAGGCTGGATGGGTCAAGAGTGGGTTTTTTGAGGACAGGGGTGACAGCGGCGAGTTTATAGGGGGAGGGGACGTGGCCTAGGGATAGTGACTGGTTGAAAAGGGTGGTGAGGTGGGGGATGAGAGCAGGGACGCAGGTTTTGGTGAGAGTAGTGGGTAGGGGGTCAAGGGAGCAGGTAGTGGTCTTGGAGGTGGTCATGAGGTCCATGATGAAGGAGGAGTCAACTGGGGCGAAGGCAGTAAAAGGGGTGGGAGGGATGGAGTCAGGTGGGGGAAAAATTTTGGTGGGGGGGGCGAGGGTGGGGGAATTGGCGATGCGGGCAGTCAGTGAGCTGTTGATTAGAGATACTTTATTATTGAAGAAGAGGAGAAACGAGTTGCAGAGGTCAGGGGAGGAGAGTGAGTTATTGTCCGGGGGTTGTAGGAGTTTTTGACAGTGGAGAAGAGGGTCCGGGGTTGCGGTTGCTGCTGTTGATGATGGTGGAGTAGTGGGCAGATTTGGCAGCTTGGAGTGCATCACGGTAGGAGGAGACGTGCTGTTTGTAGAGGAGCGGATGGGGGTGTGGCCAGGCGGATGGGTGTGTACATGTGAAGAAATGTATTCAGTATTAGACTGGATATGGGATATGTTCCACTACGAGCAGAGCGTAAGCTATTACGATATATAACCATACTTATATTCACTACGGTATAACACGGGAACGTATGGATGAAGAAATTAATTCTTTTTCACATATTGAACGATAGATAGGTGATGTCAAATGGGCCATAGTATTGTATCCATAGCTATAATATAGAATATAGTTATAGCTCTACAAACAAGGTGACGCACTCCTATCTTTTAAAGGGGACATGTACTGCTATTCCTAGCACTATTTGGGCAACTTTACACAATTCCTGTTAGTCTATTGAAGACATCTGTAAGGTTTTTTTCAAAAAATGCATTGTTTATATTTCTAATCAAGTACTCAAAACCATCATTTTCCAGCTTCAAGATTTCAGGCTGTTATGGCCTGGCTCCGCCCATAAGCACTTTGAGTGACAGTCAGTCCACACAGTCTGCGACTGGTAGACAGAGAGAGAGAGAGAGAGGGAAAGAGAGAGAGAGAGAGAGAGGGGGGGGGGGGTGCGAGAGAGAGAGAGAATGCGAGAGAGAGAGAGAGAAAAAAAAGACAGGCCGTCTCTTCCTTTCGTTTTTTCTCTCCCTGCGGCAGCTTGTGTGGGGGGGGGGGGCCTCCCTTCCTCCTCTCTCCCGTGTGGCGCGGCAGGCCCCCCCCCCCAAGTGCTCCCTCCCTCTCTCTCTCTGTCTCCCTCTCTCTCTCTCTGTCTCTCCCTCTCTCTCCCTCTCTCTCTCCCTCTCTCTCTCTCTCTCTCCCTCCAGAGTATGCAGAGGTGTCGGGTTTCACTGCCTCGCAGTATGAGGAAGTGGTTTTTCCACTCACTGTCTAGTCTGCGTGTATCGTCTAGGTAGATTGTGGGCGGGCATTAGCTACAACCACAGAGCCAATCACATCACTGTCTTCTACCCAGAGCCTGAATGACGTGACTCAGGCCTTCAAATCAGGGATGGACTAATTTTACTGGAGCAGGAAATTATCTGAGCTGAATCAGAGCAATCCGCCAATATGGTATTTAGACACTAAAACACATTGATACTAACTCCTATTACTATAATACAATGCTAGAGACTGAAAAATGACATTTATAGTACATGTCCCCTTTAAAGCATGCAGTGGCGGCCGGCCGATAGTGGGCGCTAGAGCGCCGCCCTCCCTGGTTAAAAGAGAGAAGAAGAAGACATTTTTATTTTTTTATTTTTTTTTAGTCCTAGAAATAAAATAAACATGTTTAAAATGAATAATATTTACTCATTTTTAAGTATGTTTGTGTTTCCAATGCACAATATAACGTTAATATATCAAATATAAATAATAGTTTTTCATTCACAGGAAGTGACTAGTAACTACCTCTCAGGCCAGGGCGAGACATATCGCGCACAGCAGGGCGTGCACTGGTTTCATCGCTGTATCCTCGCAGCCAATCGAATAGGTCAACGCACATAACGCACTGTGCGTTGAAATATGATGTAATATGATGGAAGCCGGGCGCGTTTTCAAGCGATCTATATCATCTAAGCAAGCAGCGTCTATAATTTCCGTAGCCGCATTTCTCTGAGACGCTCTAGCCGCATTTCTCTGAGACGCTCTCTGATTGGCCGACGGCCAGTTTCTACACTGGTTAGGTAGTTACTCTTCGAAGTTGGTTAAGGTTAGAGTTAGTCTTAGAGCGTGACGGCAAGTTCTTTCGACGGTTAAGCTTAGGCACTCTTTCAAAGTTGGTTAAGTTTAGAGTTTGTCTTAGAGCAGGGCGATAGAACGCCAGGTAGTTTGCAGGCTGTTCGATCTGCGGAAATGGGCAAAGACACAGCTCATCATCACAGTACTTGTGTTGTGGTGGCTAACAAGAAGCTATTTGGCTAGCTGGATGCAGTCTGGACAGTGGATATACATCAACAGTCTGTCTGGGACTGTGGGACAGTGGACATATACACTTTATCAAGCCCTCCTGGACCACGTTTCAACTAAAAAAAGTGAGTTAATGCGGTCTCTCTCTCTCTCTCTCTCTCTCTCTCTCTCTCTCTCTCCTCTCTCTCTCTCCGCTCTCTCTCTCTCTCTCTCTCTCCTCTCTCTCTCAACACAGCGTGTTGTTGTTGAACTATAACATTTAATTTCGCCGCCGGTGATGCATAATGGATGAATGAATGGTAACTTGTTTAAAATGACAAGATATATATATATATATGTGTTCATTATTGGATTGATCATACGTGTACTAGTGTAGTATGAATGAACTCGACTTAACGTTGGAAAAGGGGGTAACATTATGTCGAGACTCGAGTCAGTATTCGCCAGTGTTGGGCAAGTTACTTTAAAAAAGTAACTAGTTACAGTTACTAGTTACTTCTTCCAAAAAGTAACTAAATTACTTACTCAGTTACAAATTATAAAAGTAACTAGTTACTTCAGAAAGTAACTATTGCGTTACTTTCAAGATTTTTTTTAACATAAACAACATACACAAATCTAAACTATTTTAATGTTGCTGTGGGACAAAGTGAAACTAGCCTCCAATCAAATGCCATGTAGGCTATGTAGATATTATAATTACTATGTTTATATAGTGGATCATACAAATACAAACAGAATAGATGTTTTGGAACTTTTGATATGTATTGCCCCTCAACAGGCCACAACTGGGCAACATTAAATTATGCTTGTTAAGCACTATACCAAAAATAAATAACAAATATATACTGATTGATTGAACATTTTAATTAACAGATTTCAGAATGGGTACAATACAGTACGGCTCAATACACACAATTGTTAAGGGGATGCAGACCAGAGAAAGACTTGTTTACATCAGGGTCCCCCATTTTCAATTCATCATAACATGTATGACCTACTATGGCCGGCATACAACATATACAAATATACAAATATCTGAGACACACAGACTCGAGGCTAGTTTAACATGTCTCAACAAATGCGCATGTTTGTATTAATTAATGATTGTGCCATTATTGCTATCAAATGTAATAATTGTGAATGATTTTCTGTAATGAGTTGTATGTGTATGTATCACGCATCCTTGACTTCCAGGGACAACGATGTAAATAAGTCATTGGCTTTTTCGTTAATATCCTTGACTAAAGCAAATATGTGATGTAATGATCTGTTTATGTTTTGTTGTCTAAATAAATACCTACCTACCTACCTACAGTACTGTTTATTTACAGACAGAGTTTCTAAAAGAGAATATACACATTTGAGGGGGGGGGGGGGGGGGTTGGACATTTACATGTGCTGTTAATAAACTTTTCAATCAATCGATCAATGACATACACAACATACAGATATAAGAATCTAATCGAATCATCTAAACTAATCTAATCATTACATTTAAGACATGCATGACATACAGAGATATATATATCTCTGAGCAGCTGAAGCCTGTGCTATTAAACCAGGAAGTGCAGCACTGTTGATAAGGCTGTCAGCACTGCAGTAGAGCCACTCTAGTGCCCTGCGCTGCAAAGAGTGAACACAAAACGCTCATGGACCCGCGGGGTCTCATGTTGACATTGTGTTGTTCGTTGGATTCGTTTTTGAGCTCAAAACGTACACTACACGGACCGCGGTCTCATGCTGACTGATCAGTGATCGCTTGTCTTGTCGCGCTGTGTGTCAGACTCTGGATGCTTTAGACACCCGCCCACCTCCACCTCTGATTGGCTTACCATGACATTGTATTCAACCTCAGCCAATCGTCAGCATGTATGCTTGGCTCGCGCACTGTCCACTAAACAAGGAAGAACATATTATTGCCTCTCGGCGCAGAGATCTGTCTGATGAAAGAAACAGGTTCATTCATAGTAACGCGCCGCATTTTTTTGTAGTAACGGTAACAACGTTATTAAGATTGGAAGAGTAATCCGTTAGATTACTCGTTACTGAAAAAACGAACGCCGTTAGTCGAAGTTTACTTATAGTGCCGTTATTCCCATCACTGGTATTCGCTTGGTCAGCTGTCCGCTTGCCCGACTCCCCCCCCCCCCCCCCCCCCCTTCCCCCCCCCCCCCCCCCCCCCCCCCACGCCCATCCAAATGTAGTTCACACCGGCCGCCACTGAAAGCATGGCAGTGCTAGAACGGGGCCCGGCTTATCCCCGGCGGTCAATGAGTTAAAGTGTGTGTTTAAAGTGTGTGTATTTAAAGTGTTTGTGTTTAAAGTGTGGTGTGTGTTTAAGTGTTTTAAACACAACGTCAGTTGAATCACAAATACATTCAGAGAGCATTTTTGTAAGCGAAACATACACTACACATGCAAAATGCAACTGACTAGCATTAAAACTAATTCATTACATTTATATAGTGCTTTTTCTCCAGACTCAAAGTGCTCCCCACAATGTAGGGTGGAAATGGCCTCCTTCACCACCACTGGTAGCACCCAACCTTGGGCTACGCAGGCTCAATGGCTGACATACACTGGCATCAGGCAAACATCACACTACACAATGGCTTGAACGGCTCAAGGAGACAGGGATTGATATCAGCCAATTAAGGGGAGGGATGATTAGGTGGCTATTGGAAATTGTCCAGGAACGTCAGGGAACCCCCTACTCTTTACGATAGGCGTTCTGGGTTCTTTAACCACTTATGCATCAGACAAAAATGGGGCTAGTTTATTTATTTATTTTTTGACGATTGCATACCCAAAGTAATTTGAGATTTATTATACTTTATACTTATAGCACATGCATGGGTCTGGTTTCTTTTGAAAGGTAACATTCTGATGTTTATTACGAATAAAGACACTCAAATCACTGGTGGTGGTAATGAAATAGAGTTACGGAGGTTTGAACACACAGAAGTAAACATTTTGTGTACTTACATTTCTGTTTACTTGTTGCCAGATGCCTGTTTTTGGGTTCCAACTATGGATGATAGATGGATGGAGAATAGAACAAGCGAATAATTGTATGTATGTAATGTATATATACATGTAATGAAACACATACATACATGGTAGCAATAGTATCTAAAGTGCATAAGAACATTCACTGACTTTGCATTACATGTACTTTGTGGCTAACTAGCCGGAGCTAGCATGATGAGAACACCATAGAGGCATAGATCATGCTCAGAAAGGACTCTACCACTCAACAACACGGTTTGTGAGTAGGAAGTAGGGCTATAGGGTTCCAAAATTCTGAACTATCCCTTTAACAAACCATGGTGTAAGGAAGTGGTGATTGGAACCAATGGGGATCATTATAATGATAGAAACAGGAACACCTCATTATAATTTCTAAACATTTCACCAGCATTCCGTAGTTACCGGTGGCATAGACCAAAACAGAGACAGTTAATTAAAGATGTATTTCAGACTTGTAGCTTCAAACCAATGACTCTGTATTCATTATTCACAAGGCGGCGATTGGGACTGTTTAGTGACTCTGGCTGCTGCACATGAGCCTATTGCCATGAGGCAGCTTGTGGCACACACACACACACGTACGCACGCACGTACGCACGCACACACACACACACACACACACACACACACACCACACACACACACACACACACACACACACACCAGTGGAGGCTGCTGACCACATTTTTAGGTGAAGCACAAATGATTATATAATATATTAAATTGTATTTTTTAAAACATCCCCAACGCTGCAACACCCCCATTTCTCCCAGGTGTCAGGCTCCTCATTCGCTTCCATTCATTTGGGGACCATGTTTAAATATCATCCTTCTGAAGTATAAACAAACTATACTGCTGTGACGATTTCAATAAAACAGACCTTTCTGAGTCAATGGTATGCAGTGGCGTTGCGCAATATGTCGGGGGCCCCCCGCAGGGCAGACACTCCCCTAAATCAAACCAAGCAGACCATGGCTCGGCGGCCCGATCAAACCAAGCAGACCATGGCTCGGCGGCCCGATCAAACCAAGCAGACCATGTACAGTATACAGTGGCCTAATATACTATCAATACTACTATTGAATATACATACACTATTCATTTCATTTACACTATACATTTCATCAAACCAGCATGTCATGTCTCCTTTAACTGAGTGAAAAGAGGGAGAACTACATTGACCAGATTGCCTGGCAATGTTTACTTCCTCCTCCACAGAGGCACTAGATCTGAGCCACGAGCTAGCGGCAAACAT
This sequence comes from Notolepis coatsorum, assembly GCF_963971535.1. Taxonomy (NCBI): domain Eukaryota; kingdom Metazoa; phylum Chordata; class Actinopteri; order Aulopiformes; family Paralepididae; genus Notolepis; species Notolepis coatsorum. The sequence continues at coordinate 155,127,210 of NC_140168.1, read as the reverse complement.
TCATTCATTTAGGCAGCACCACTAACACAGTGCACATGCAAATATTATCTGCAGGCTGCATTAGTAGCCAGCAGCCAACGTGATACATTACATTGTGTTTATATGTGACATAGCCAAGTTAACAACATTCCAATCCCTTAAGTCTTTAAACAATTCGGCTAGCTAACGTTAGCAAAGAACACTAGCCTAGCCACAAGCTAGCGGCAACATTCATTAATTTACACTAACACAGTGCACATGCAAATATTATCTGCAGGCTGCATTAGCAGCCAGCAGCCAACGTGATACATTACATTGTGTTTATATGTGACATAGCCAAGTTAACAACGTTTCATTCAATCCCTTAATCAAGTCTAAACAATTCGGCTAGCTAACATTAGCCATTAGCAAAGAACGCTAGCCTAGCCACAAGCTAGCGGCAACATTCATTAATTTACACTAACACAGTGCACATGCAAATATTATCTGCAGGCTGCATTAGCAGCCAACGTGATACATTACATTGTGTTTATGTGTGACATAGCCAAGTTAACAACATTGTTCTCTAAACAGTTAGCTAATGTTAGCATCCAGGCTAATCAGGCTTTCGTTTTACAAACACTACAACTTACTTTTTTCTGATCCAGGTGCATAAGTCGACTTCTTCATGTTGCTCAGTTGCTGGTTTATACTTTGGTCCTAATGTTGGCGCAACGTTTAATTTAGCCTACTGTGTGTTGTTACAGCTGTACTGTAAACTACTAGCTACAAGTTAGCTTGCCTTCACTGTCCAAGATGGCACGTTCACGTCAACTACAACTACACTAGTCTTCAACTGAAATAAAAAATATATATATATCATCCAGTGCACAACAATAAGTGAACAAGTGAATAAAGATCTTAAAATATGAATGATTATATTAGGCAAATTAATGTTCTTCTTCAGGCAAAATGCACACATGAGATGATGGAACACAACTTTGACTAGAACACTGACGCCAGCCCAGCTGCAGTTCTGCATGTATTTTTGCCAGGCAGACTCTGATTGGATTTGCAAGGCTGCCAATCATTCAAGTTCAAGTTCTCAAGTTCTTTAATAGTTGTCATACAGAAGTACAGGATACTTTCATACAAAATGCTTCTTACTGTTACGCTCCAGAGACTGTGCTAGACAAGATAGTATCAAATAACATAATAACATAATATAGCATGAATTTAGAAGAAGAAAATGAGGTCAGTGTTCGGTATAGACATATGTACAATGTTCTGAGTTACCATATAATATACAATACACAATACTATGCAGTGTACTAATGTACAGTACTATCTAGTGCAAAGCAGAAATGGGATGAGGTACAATTTTAGGTACAATTTACAGTAAGGTGTACGAGTTGTAGTGCAATCCTTCATCCATAAATATAAAGTGTGGGGAGTGGGTGCTACAGTGTGTTTGTTTAAAGTGGGTGTGTGCTATAAGTGTGTGGAGTGGGTGCTACAGTGTGTTTGTTTAAAGTGAGTGTGTGCGTGTGGATGTGTGTGCTATGTGCGTTTGGTGGTTGTTGTTGTGTAGTGTTCATTCATTGTTCGTTTAGCAGCCTGATGGCCTGGGGATAGAAGCTTCTTCTGAGTCTTTCTGTGCTCGCCTTGAGACTCCTGTATCGCTTGCCTGACCGCAGCAGTTCAAAGAGGCAGTTGTTCGGGTGACTGGAGTCTTTAATGATTCTCTTAGCCTTGCCCTTGCAACGCTTGTAGTAAATGTTCTGGAGGGTGGGGAGCCCCCCTCCAATTGTGCGTTCGGCTGAACGTGTCACTCTTTGTAGTCTGCTTTGGTCTTGTGCAGTGCTATTCCCAAACCAGGAGGTGATGTTGCCGGTCAAGATGCTCTCTATTGTACATGAGTAGAAGTTCTTAAGGATCTTCTGGCTGACTTGGAACTTCCTTAGGCGCCTAAGGAAGTAGAGGCGTTGTCGTGCCTTCTTCACAACACTGTTAATGTGTGTGGTCCATGTCAAGTCCTCGGATATGTAGGCTCCGAGGTACTTAAAGCTGTTGACTCTCTCAACCGGTGCCCCGTCGATGCTGAGGGGGCTGTAGTCCTTGACCCCCGACCTCCTGAAGTCCACAATCATCTCCTTTGTTTTGCTGACGTTCAACCTCCGTGTATTGGATGTCAAGGGCTGTCAATCATTAAATCCTCCATTCAATGGCAAGAGTTTAACTGCACAGTCCGTGCTTAGATGAAGTTAATAGCCTATTTCGATTGGCTATTATTTATTACTTATTTAACAATGGGTCAACCTGTGCAGATATTCTGCACGAATAATTACTGCAGGCAATACTGCAGTGCAGGCCTGCTCAGAGCTGGCAATTTTGGCAATTTTTTAAGAAAAAAAAATTCACTGAAATTTTTTTTACAGAAGAAAACATTTATAATAAAAATAAATTATAATAATAATTTAAAAAATAATATATATAGGTATATGTAAATTAATAATAATTATGAATTATGAGTGAATTTGTATTTCACGTGTTGTCATAGAGAAACCTCCACTGACACACACACACACTGTACAATAACTGTACACACTGTACAATAACTGACTATAAAGTCAGCGCCCCCTCAATGGGGAGCGACGACGCCTCCCTCGCGGACAAGCTCAACACCTTCTACGCTCGGTTTGGTGCAGACAGTGGCGCTGCTGGCTCTCCGGCTAGTGACGTCACTGGCGCGCCGGCTGTTGTGGAGGGGGGGGGGGGGCAACCGCGGGGGGGCGGGGACGCTCTCTCGTTGTCGGAACACAGTGTGAGAAGAGCATTTATGCAGGTGAACACCAGGAAGGCTGCTGGACCAGATGGTATAACAGGACGCATACTCAAGTCCTGTGCCAACCAGCTGGCCCCGGTGTTCACCGCCATATTTAATCAATCCCTGGCGGAGTCAGTGGTCCCTGCCTGCTTCAAGATGTCTACCATCATCCCTGTACCGAAGAATCCCTCCCCAACATGTCCAAATGACTACAGACCGGTGGCACTCACCTCTGTGGTCATGAAATGTTTCGAGAGGCTGGTCAAGGACCACATTTGTGCCTCCCTCCCCAGTGATATGGACCCTATGCAATTTGCATACAGGACAAACAGGTCCACCGACGACGCGGTCTCCCAGGTACTGCACAGCACCCTCTCTCACCTTGACTGTCAGAAGGGGGGCTATGTAAGACTGTTGTTCATTGACTACAGCTCAGCGTTCAACAGCATAGTCCCCACCAGACTGGTGGACAAGCTGATCGAGCTAGGTCTGAGCTCCGCCCTGAGCGCCTGGGTACTGGACTTTCTGAGCGAAAGACCCCAGGCGGTCAGGGTGGGGGGTCAGACCTCCAACACCATCAACCTGAGCATCGGGTCCCCCCAGGGCTGTGTTCTGAGCCCCCTGCTGTACTCACTCTACACACACGATTGTGTGGCCAAGTTCAGCTCCAACTCCATAGTGAAGTTCGCAGACGACACAGTGGTGGTGGGGCTGATCTCGGACAACGACGAGAAGACCTACCGGGAGGAGGTTGAGGTACTGGAACGCTGGTGCCAGGACAACAGCCTGCTCCTGAACATTGGTAAAACCAAGGAGCTGATCGTGGATTATAGGAGAGGACAGCAGGAGACGCACACACCACTGATGATTAACGGGGCTACCGTGGACAGGGTGAGCAGCTTTAAGTACCTGGGGGTTCACATCTCAGAGGATCTGACATGGTCAACACACATAGACACAGTAGTAAAGAAGGCGAAACAGCGCCTCTACCACCTGAGACAGTTAAGGAAGTTCAGAGTATCGGGGAAGATACTCCAGTCCTTCTACTCAGGAGCGGTAGAGAGCATCCTGACCGGAAACATCACTGCCTGGTATGGAAACAGCACGGCACAAGACAAGAAGGCCCTACAGAGAGTGGTGCGCTCAGCCGAGCGTAACACGGGTATTGCACTACCTCCCCTGCAGGTTCTATACAACAAGAGGTGCAAATCCAGAGCCTGCAGAATAATGAAAGACCCCCACCACCCCAATAACAGCCTGTTTCAGCTGCTGAGGTCAGGCAGACGCCTGCGAACCCCAGCTACTAGGACAGAGAGGCTTAGGCTTAGCTTCTTCCCCCAGGCCATCAGAGTCCTGAACAATGAACATTGAGTACCACAGAACACTGAACTATCCACACATAAGCACACATGAGCACACACACGACACGCACGCTGTGCACGCTCACACACTAGCAGCCACTTAACACTTTAACATGAGCGGGCACACACTCATGCGCACACACTCACACTTATTGCCAAAAGGAAAGGCCACTTTAAATCAGTAGTAGCAACAGTAACAGTGTATTGCACTACCAAAGCTACCTAGCATGTGCTATATGCTCTGTAAATAACTATGTACAGATACCGATTTGATGTCACACCATGTTACCTGTTACCTGTTATTGCACAATGTTTTTGTATTGGATTCTATTATATGTTGTACCCACTGTATTTGCACATCGTTGCGGGCAAGACCACCCGCATTTCATTGTATACTCGTATGCCGTGACAAATAAAACTCTTGACTTGACTTGACTTGACACACATTTAGAATATTTAATTTATGTCCACATAAAGACAAAGTTTAAAGGACACAAATATTAACAGTGCACTTTTACATTGTGGGATTATTCCGATACAATCGTGCCACAGTGGCAACCAAAGTTACAGACTCACATGGATGATGAACCTGACAATCTACACACAGCTCATGGGCACAGATAGCAGCGTCTTCTCCAAATTGCCCGGCTGCCAATAATTGCTGACACTGAGCAATATTTAGCTAATTGTTTGGCTCTTCTCTTCGGAAGACCGGCCAACTGAAGGCCTCTAACACCCAACTTATGGACATGACCCAGGCTTCCAAATATGAAGACTAAAAGTTTACAGTTGTAGCCGAGTTGTGATATGGTATGGTCTAACAGTTGATATTTTAACATTTTGGTTGTAAAGGCTTCCTCTAGACTGTAGTCAAACGTGCAACCAACTTCTAGGATGAGAACCTCTCTGTTATTCTCATTAACAATAACAACATCGGGGGTGTTTGCTGAAATATCAGAGAGCAGTGAATTGTCCCTACACAGATTGAGCATATATGGCTTCACACTGGTGTGCTTATACAGCTTATATGTTGCAGGTGACCCGAGTGTGGAACTGACACTGTCTGCAATCAGGTCCACAATCCTATCATGCCTACAAATGTAGAGCCCTTTGTATGCATGACAGCCATTGAGTATGTGAGACATGGTTTCTGTTGTCTGTTCGTGACCATGGTGTATGCAGTGTGGGCTATGACTGCCAGGGAACCAGATGGAAAGGTTGAGCATTGATGGTAAAACCTGTAGCCTAGCTTTTAAAGTAAAAATGATGATGCTCTCATCAATAGCTACATTTTTTAAAACTGCGTGCGAGACAGAGTGGTCAGCGGCAGGGAGACAAGCAAGCTTCCCTTGCAGTTTAAGCTCAGTCCAGTGTTGACGTTGGCGTTGTTGTTGTGCCGACATAAGATGGCCACGGGCATTGGTAAGTGGCAGTTCATGCCACGTTCCACAGATGTCAATGGTGGCCTTCACAGAGATGGTAGGGTCAGAGATGATCTCCTCAGAAACGTTAACAGCGTCTGAGTCCGGCCCCACCCACTCCAGGGCCACGTTGGACCAGCCGCATAGGTCATTCAGGTCTGGCCAGTCAGACCACACCCCGAATCCGGGGGCGCGGCTGTCCAGCTTTCCACTTGCTTTCTTCTTGTAACCCAGGAAGTTTGGATCCGACCCACATGCCAGGGGGACCTTGCGTCTCTGCAGGTCTAAGAACAGAGAGGCTCTGGCCTGCTCTCTGACGTGCTGGTTGTCACTGTTCAGCATGTTGAGAAGATGACTGAGTCTCGTGGCAATGGTACGTCCATTCAAAGTTGGGAACACCCAGGCCGCCCCTCCGCATGGTATGGAATATGATGTCCCGTGTTGAGTGAGTGTTCAGTCCAGTCCATTGTCTCACCATCTGTACGGTTTTATTGTTCATCTCAGAAAGAAATTTGCGAGGAATATGTACATTTGAGAATAGGTGCTGAACTTTGACCAGGGCTATTTGTCTGACTGCTTCAAGCTTCATGATGAGTGGCAGGGGCGATGAATCAATTAAATCTAATCTGGTTGAGTAATCAGAGGTAATTTCACTCACTTGTTGTTCCCATTCACCTGCCACATTAAATTTATGACCCAGATAGGTATATGTTTCATGACGTGCATAGACTCTCAGTGGCTTGTTATCAACTGTAAATGTGGGAATTATATCTGATTTTGCTCGGTACCAGCGGTTTCCCTTGCTCCGCCTCTCATAGAATACAGCACATTTTGCATATTTGACCTCTAATCGAGACCACTCTAGGAAGGAGTCGGTTCTGGAGAGCATGGTGTTTATGACAACCTCCTGTCTGAAGGCCAGGGGTGTAAAGTACTTGAGTAATTGTACTTCGTTACAATACTTAAGTACTGTTTTGGGGGATTTGTACTTTACTCGAGTATTATTAGGTTTGTATACTTTGTACTTTTACTCCATTACATTTCAGAGAAAAAAAACATACTTTTTACTCCTTACATTTAAAATGCAGACCTACAAAGTACATAGTACAAATCTCACAGGTCCAACCATTTTAATTAGTATATTTTAATTGTTTATCTGGCCAAACTAATGTTAACGTCCTGCGACCGCAGGTAAACAGCCAATCAAATCCCCATCAATGGAACATGAACCCGCCCATACCCATGCTGATTGGTCGTTGTACAACACTAGAAAGCGGGGATCTTTGATTAAACACCTGCTATCAGAATAATAGACAATCAGATCTGCAATATGCTGTTGTTAATATTGTGATATTATTCAGGGTACTCCAGTATTCTGTCTTTAATATTGTGATATTATTCAAGGTACTCCAGTATTCTGTCTTTAATATTGTGATATTATTCAAGATAAGCCAGTATGCTGTGGTTAATATTGTGATATTATTCAGGATACACCATTCTGTTTTTAATATTGTCATATTATTCATGCTGTAATGTGAATGCCGTCCATGTTAGTTTACCTTCAATGGAGAAGTGCATTAAATCATTTTAACCTGTTCCACCCGATGGGGTCGGTACCGACCCAAAAATGGCATATATAAAATAAATCAATATTTTTCAGTGTTGCATATTTTTTGCGATTTTTTAATCCAACGTTTTCAAGTATTAACATCACTAACATGTCACAAAAGCATGTAGAATGTATATTATCATCAATACATTAGTTTAGCAATAGGTTAAAAGTGCCATTAGATAGTTTTAACTTCTCGATTTGCTGAAGTCTATTACAAGACGGCGACCATTTTGGAAAATTTGAATCATGGGAATTGTAGTTTTTTGTGGCCATTTTGTCGAGGGGATGCATAGCTGTGGATCAGCGTTGGAATTATTCCGAACTACACTTCCTGTCAGATTCTGTGGGGGTTCAAAGTTCAGCGTTCTGAATGAATTATTTCAATAACCGTTATTATTCGGGATAATAAGCCACAAAAGGTAACGTTTTTGACAAATATTGAAACGCAGTTAGTTTCTCCTCCCTATTGTTAGCATGTAGCAACAATTAGATCGGAAATTAGTTTCAAAATGGTTGCTGTAACTGAGGGGTACAATTCCCTGACTGTATTGATAAGTATGGTATCATTAAACCACTACCGCTTTATGTACTTTAATTACTGGCCATACAGTACACGATATATGAATATGATGAACACTTCCCACAATGAAATCGGTTCCACACAAAGGTATAATCAAGTATTTAATGGAGCAAAAGGTACATAATATACTTTATATTATACTTTGAATGCACTTGTAAGGCAAAGGAATGTGCGTAGGCAAATCAACAATGAATGTCCATTCTCTGGTTACGCAGGAGGTAATTATACAACCTGAATCTTAGGGAATTATATCTATGGTACACTAGTAATATAGCGGGAGATACTGGAAGGGTCCCTGTTACAAAGGGTCAGATTAAACCGAATATATATATTTATTGCCTGAGATCCCATGTATAATATTTGTATATCGTTTGACATCCCTTGTATATTCTTTGTACAATATACACTGAATGTCCCTTTAGTCTACAGGACAGACCATAATATTCATTCTCCTATTGGAAGCGATCCCCCGGCGCCACTGCCTTACCCCCTAGAGCTGACTTCAAAGGTACCGACGAGATATGTCTGTACATGCCCAGCTTCTGCCCATGAATACGGCTACTGAAATACGAATGGTACTATTTGTTCACAGCGCATATATATATGGCGCAAGTAAAGTAGAACTTTCTCTTAGTCTCTTAGTCTCTTAGCCTCTTAGTCCCTCGTCCCGTTCAGTCTCGTTCAGTTCCAGTTATCCAAGCAACGTCTCACCCACTACGCAACGTGGGCAGAGCAGGGCTCGCATTGCCCCAAGATAGAGCCTCGTGTTATCCTAGTACGTTGGTTTAACGTATCGTTCTCTATTTATTAGTAAAGCCTTCATTACGAGTCAAAGACCACGTGGAGTGAGTAATTGTGCATCTACATAGAGCACTTATTGCCCGTGCTAATAGTATAGTAACGTCAAGTTCAACCGTGCACTACCGCACCGGAGGATATCTACACCGGACCAGCAGCACCACGGAGGATTTACACCCCGCCAGCAGTGCCACTTTCCCGGCAAGGATTATTATTCTTCATTCTTCACCAAGCTGCTGGAAGCAGAGAACCGTCTACACCCACTGCTGTGGGATCTACGTGCCCGTGGGGACATCACTCAAGCCCGTCTCTGTCGCACCAGAGGCGCCACGGCTTTCACCTGCACAGCGCGCATCCTGGGACCAGGCTGCTTTTCCCCGCTGACTCAGGGAGTAAAACACCGTCTCCAGCTGCCTTGCTACAGCTCCGTGGACCATTGACATTTCTAGAGCATTGCCCCCCCCTGCTGGCTTACGACCGGTAGTACACCCCTCCCCAGAATACTAGATCTAATTACTCAATATTCACTATTGATTTGCCTGCACATTCTATTTGCCTTATAAGCGCATCCAAAGTGACAAAGTGATGTAATCTAATATTCCTTTATGTAATAAATATTCTAACCGAGTATTTTGTGTGGAAAACCGTGTTATTGTGGAAGTGTTCTAATCTAATATACTTGTGTACAGTATTGGCCAGTAGTACATAGACGGTAGTGATTTAATGATATCAATACTTGATTAATACAGTCAGGGAATTGTACCCCTCAGTTACAATTGGTCCTTCGATAGCCGGAGAATAATTAGCGTAATATTAATATAATATTAATATTGACATGGCCGATGACGAACACTCCACAAACGGTTCTCCTAAGCTAGATCGCCCGCAGCGCAGACGGCAGCCACCTCCCTATCTAGAGGCATACTCTGTCAGTCCAATACCTAGCTTTAAAGGGAAGTTAAACGCGGAAAAAGTAGAAAGTAAAATTATGTCTGACCTTAACAACCAGGTTACCCCGACCACAGAGGCCCTAGTGGGTGCTAATGTAACTGACCAAGCTCACGGTGGGGACCAGGAGGGAACTGACAAGACTTTACCCCCAGACAATACCGAAGAAATAGCCCCCGACCAGCTCCGGGAGGAAGACAACCCTAAAGAGACGCGCACCCAGGAGACGGATCTCCTCGGTACGCAACAGGAGAACGGATCTCCAACAAGTACTGCCGGGAGCCGATCGCCCCGAACGGCGTCTTCCCCCAGCGAGGCGGACAAGATGCTGGCGCAGGCACTCATCGCCACCCTGGCAGCCTCCACCGAACGCGATCGACTTCAAGCGCAACAGACGTGCGAGCGCGAACATTACGCAGGTGAGCGAGAGCGCTTCCAGGCGCAACAAAGGAGTGAAGACGACCGCATAAGGCTGGAGACCAGACGCCTCCAGACAGAAGAGAACATCGAGAGAAGCCGCGCCGACGTCGCAAATGCACAGCTCCACGCTGCCCATGCCAGCGCCAATGCCCAGCGCGACGTCGCCAACGCACAGCGCGACGCTGCCCAGGCCAGCGCCAATGCACAGCGCGACGCTGCCCAGGCCAGCGCCAATGCGCAGCGCGACAGCGCCAATGCGCAGCGCCACATCGCCAATGCCCAGCGCGAAGCAGCGCGCGACGCAGCCCATGCCCGGCGCAAGGCAGAGCGCGACCGGCTGCAGGCGGAGCTGATGGACAAACTGGTTGCCATGGCGACACCCCCTCACTCCGCACGGAGCTCCCAGAGATCGTCAAGACATGGGTCTAGGACACATTCCCCTACCCGACGAAGCGACCCGGGACCCCGCCTACAGGAGGATCCTGTCCACGTCTCCGAACCCCCTCCCCGGCCGGTCCATACGAGACCTAGCAACCGGGAAGAACCGGACCACGCCGAGAGACTGAACAAAAGACTCCAGGTCCTAGCAGAGGAAGAGGAGGAGGAGGAGGAGGAGTGTCAAGCCGACCAGCAGCAACGTACTCTGGCCCAGGAGGCCCAGTACAGCCCCGACCAGCAGCAACGTACTCAGGACCAGGAGGTCCAGTACAGCCCAGAAGTCAGCCCCGAGGCCCTGCGCTACAAACCCCCGACTCAACTCACGGGTGAGTTTGACGCACCGTCAGCCCCGAGGAACAGCACCTGGGTACCCGACCTTCGGTACCCACCAAGTACCAGCCCAAGACGACACGCAAGAGGAGACTCGCCTAGGAGGCCTCTCCCCCAACGCTCACCGATGTGCCAGTCATCCATGACATCATACATTGCCACGCCGTCATTTCCCGACTTCGCCTATGAGAGTCGAGCACAGTACACGGAGCTCCGGATGTGCCTAGAGACAATGATGGTGGATGTCGCTGATGAACGCCACAAGTATGCAATATTACTGAAGCACCTGAAAGTACCGCGAGCGCACAATATAGCGCTGGCCTATGCCACCTCTTCGACACCATACACAGCGGCCCTAGCGGCGCTGGACCAGAGATATGGACGTATATGGGATTACGTAATAGAAGAGATAAGGCATATTGACCGCTTACCCCCAGCAACAGACAATCGCTCACTAGACGACCTGTCAATCAAAGTGCAGTCCCTGGTAGGGATGCTGGGAGCGCAACGGGAAAAGGGCATGCATGAGCTATACGCCAACTCTAACGTCGAGAGGATTTTGGAGAAGCTGCCACCCGCAAGACAAGAGCGTTTTAGGCGGCAGAGAGACTACCGGGATCCCAACGGCCCCGAACCATCCCTCCTTGATCTAGCCGACTTCCTGGCGAGAGAAGTCAGCAGCTTACGACTGGATACATTCGGGCGGACCACGCCAAGCTCCAGAGAGGGACCCAGGAGAATAAATGATGGAAGAAGATCGGTGACTGTCATGCACCAAGCCGAATCAGTACCGCAGCACCAGAACCACAACACCCCCTCGACGAAAGAGGACCAGTGGAAGATTGAGTGCCAGTACTGTGAGGGAGAACATCGGCTCCATCAGTGCGAAGATTTCAAGAAGCTGACCACGGATGATGTGAGCCAGTGGGTCAAGGACCACCGCCGCTGCTTCCGCTGCGCGCGCAGCCACCTAGCAGCTGAGTGCCACTTGAAAAGGAAGTGCAGCAGGTGCGGTGGCACCCACCTGGAGGTCCTGCACGACATCAACAGGCGTCAGCCAGGACAACAGAGTGGGCCCGTTGCGGTAATGTACCACGCCGAGGCGGTGGCACCAGCACCGAAGAGCCCCCAGACCGCTCCCTACTGTACCTACTGCGACGGCGGACACTGGCTGGCACAGTGCGCCGAATATAAGACACTGAACCCCGTCCAAGTTAACCAGTGGCGTGAGGCGGCCCAGGCGGGCGCCGCTTACCGCGCAGCACGGTGCGGAGCCCACCAGAAGGTCCAAGACAACCGACCAACAGGAGTGCTCCACATTGACCAGCACAGCGAGACCCCCCGAGTGCTCCTCAAAGTGGTCAGAGTGCTCCTGAGCCACGGGGACAAAGTCATGGACACTTACGCCGTCCTTGATGACGGGTCAGAGAAGACCCTTCTGCTCGCGTCCGCTGCGGCCCAGCTGGGACTGCGGGGGAGCGAGAACCAAATGACGATTCGGACAATAAGAAGAGATTTAAAGACATAAAGGGCGAGAATGTCTCCTTCACTATCGCAGCAAGCGGGCAGCCAGAGCGACGGTATAGGATTACAAATGCTTTCACCAGCCAAGAAATAGGACTATCACAGTACACCTACCCCATCCCACAGCTGATGGATAAATATGTGCACCTGCGTCAACTACCTATCCCGCTCATAGACGGCGCCACCCCGACCCTGCTGATAGGCTCCGACCATGCAGACCTCATCGTCCCGATAGACCGGGTCCATAACGGAACCCGAGGCTGTCCTGCAGCAGTCGAGACCCGCCTAGGGTGGACACTACAAGGCCCCCTCGCTAAATCTCTCAACCGAACAGCAGCCACTAGCTGCCTCCACTCCAGAGCGACAGAAGAAGACACCGGCCTCTCCCCCGTACAGCAGAGGCTATTGACATTAAGCGAGAGGCCCGTGAGAGAACCGTGGGTACCAGAGGGAGTTCGGAACTCCACCCCCCTCAGCTGCGCTCCAGACGTAGCTGACCTCGAACCCAGCACCCCAAGCGACTCCTTGACGGGGCGGCCGGGACCGGCCCCTCCTCACACGGGGTACAGAGCGAACAAGAGAAACAGACGGAGGAGGAGAAGGCACAGCCAAGCACAGATCAAAGCAGTCTCAGGCCCGCTTCCTCCTAAGCCCCCCTTCATCCCGTCCAGTCGTCATGACCATAGACCAGTCACCACCCCGAGCTGCGTGGCCGGCCGGCCGCGTAAGCGAAGTGACCACTGGTGCCGACGGAAAGGTCAGAGTGGCAGAAGTGCTCGGCCAAGGGCGGATCTACAACCGACCCGTGGCGGGGCTGATAGAGTCGCCAAGGCTCCCCGACTCGCCTAATGACGACCATGACCCCTGACTTTGTGAACTGCCCGACCCCTCACGGACATTGAGTGGTGGACAGTGCGGTTAATCTGTCCCTGCTTAGCTAATTAGGTGGGACTAATTAGGGGGCGGCTGTTACAAAGGGTCAGATTAAACCGAATATATATATTTATTGCCTGAGATCCCATGTATAATATTTGTATATCGTTTGACATCCCTTGTATATTCTTTGTACAATATACACTGAATGTCCCTTTAGTCTACAGGACAGACCATAATATTCGTTCTCCTATTGGAAGCGATCCCCCGGCGCCACTGCCTTACCCCCTAGAGCTGACTTCAAAGGTACCGACGAGATATGTCTGTACATGCCCAGCTTCTGCCCATGAATACGGCTACTGAAATACGAATGGTACTATTTGTTCACAGCGCATATATATATGGCGCAAGTAAAGTAGAACTTTCTCTTAGTCTCTTAGTCTCTTAGCCTCTTAGTCCCTCGTCCCGTTCAGTCTCGCTCAGTTCCAGTTATCCAAGCAACGTCTCACCCACTACGCAACGTGGGCAGAGCAGGGCTCGCATTGCCCCAAGATAGAGCCTCGTGTTATCCTAGTACGTTGGTTTAACGTATCGTTCTCTATTTATTAGTAAAGCCTTCATTACGAGTCAAAGACCACGTGGAGTGAGTAATTGTGCGTCTACATAGAGCACTTATTGCCCGTGCTAATAGTATAGTAACGTCAAGTTCAACCGTGCACTACCGCACCGGAGGATATCTACACCGGACCAGCAGCACCACGGAGGATTTACACCCCGCCAGCAGTGCCACTTTCCCGGCAAGGATTATTATTCTTCATTCTTCACCAAGCTGCTGGAAGCAGAGAACCGTCTACACCCACTGCTGTGGGATCTACGTGCCCGTGGGGACATCACTCAAGCCCGTCTCTGTCGCACCAGAGGCGCCACGGCTTTCACCTGCACAGCGCGCATCCTGGGACCAGGCTGCTTTTCCCCGCTGACTCAGGGAGTAAAACACCGTCTCCAGGTGCCTTGCTACAGCTCCGTGGACCATTGACATTTCTAGAGCATTGCCCCCCCCTGCTGGCTTACGACCGGTAGTACACCCCTCCCCAGAATACTAGATCTAATTACTCAATATTCACTATTGATTTGCCTGCACATTCTATTTGCCTTATAAGCGCATCCAAAGTGACAAAGTGATGTAATCTAATATTCCTTTATGTAATAAATATTCTAACCGAGTATTTTGTGTGGAAAACCGTGTTATTGTGGAAGTGTTCTAATCTAATATACTTGTGTACAGTATTGGCCAGTAGTACATAGACGGTAGTGATTTAATGATATCAATACTTGATTAATACAGTCAGGGAATTGTACCCCTCAGTTACAGTCCCCCTGGTTGTAAGCCAGCAGGGGTAGAAGATCTGTCGGTAGTAGAGAGTCTGGTCAACGATGACTAAGGAGACTCCAGGTACAGGAGCCGGTGCAATAGCCTCTTGATCCACAGACGAATACAGCTGTTCTCCGTAGACTGTAGCTCCACAGTGAAGAAAGCTAGTCGGCCTCAGGCTCTCTGAGGCGCCGACTCGACTTGGCTCCTCGCGGGGTAAATCCAACACGTGCAGGCGTCGGCGATTATCCGCTCCATAAATCACAGGACCAAAGCAAATATATTCCAGCCGCAAAGGGCTATGTAGTCGTCGGGTAGATTAATCCAGTGTACATGTCCATACGGTTCTCGTCTAGGCCTCCTCGGGTGAAAGCGCCATGTGGTCAGCCCAGCCTGGATAAGAACTCTAGCTAATACGAGGAAGCGTTGGAGATGCTGGTCACTGTAGAACTTTAGCCGCACGATACACTATACACAAATAGACTATTATTGACTTAATAGAAATATGTCGCACTCGACGGTATAGCGCCAAACTCTGACAATTCAGTTGTTAATTCGCACGCGGTCTCAATGCTCTATTCTGGGGCCAAACAGGCCATACTTCACCGCACGTTGTATCGTGGGTGAGGCTTCAACTTATTGGGTAACATACTTCTGTATTCACCTGCGCCGTATTTATATGCACGGTGAACAAACTAGTGCCAATCTCATTTCTGTCGCGTATCCCTGGGCAAGGCCGGGCATGTCCAGACATGTCTTGACGGTGACTTTGAACCTGACTCCGGAGGCCGGTCCCTGGCGCCGGTGGACCGCTGTCCAATAGGAGAATGAAATATTATGGTCTGTAGTAGGCTAAAGGGATATTCCGTGTATATGTACAAGGAATATACAAGGGATATCAAACGATATACAAATACTATGCAATATATATCAATCAATAAATATATATATTCGGTTTAATCTGATCCTTTGTAACAGTTGCACTGTGGTGAAAATAAAAAGGTACAGTAAATTACAGTAGATATCATTATCTGTTCTTATGCACACCTGGTGATACTAAATCTAAATTGAACTCGGGCATTTGAAAGATAATATATGTTTATATATATAAATGTGCGAATTGGCTATAATAAGGTAATTTATAAGCATCATATTCTATATTCTATAATAATATTT
Organism: Notolepis coatsorum; assembly: GCF_963971535.1. Classification (NCBI taxonomy): domain Eukaryota; kingdom Metazoa; phylum Chordata; class Actinopteri; order Aulopiformes; family Paralepididae; genus Notolepis; species Notolepis coatsorum. Next base: position 155,111,572 of record NC_140168.1, on the reverse strand, counting down.
CAAATTGCATTGGTCCGGATGGGAGAATTCAGTACTGTATCTACAGAACCTTCTGTTTAATCATCTTTCCTTTATTAATTTCCTTAGAATTTTTTTACACATGATCTCAAGAAGGTACTGAACAAGATCAGTGGCAGTTCTTTATGTTTGGTCATTATTACCATGGTGTTATTCACGGTCAAAGATTCAAAGAAAAATCATAATTCATATTCTCCTTTGTTTCATCACAATTTAAGCAAGCCTAGTAATAGACACAATATTTCTGACACTGTGAATACATTCCCTGGGGTCCATAGATGTACCTAGATACCAAGAATATGCAAATGGACTTGTAGAAGTGGAGCAATATTCCATTTACCTAGGTATATATTTTAGGTGAAAATATTCCATGGGTGGAACAGGTGCAAAAAAAGTGTCCTTTGTTCTTTCATTTCAGCATTGTCTATCACAGAACACATTCCATTGTGGGACGAGTGTATGCTTGGTTTCATTCCAGCCTTGCCTAAACACCAGCTGATGATTTCACTAATTGTATAGTTAAAATGAAAACTTGGCCCACAATGGAATGAGTTTCAGACCCCTGGTCTATCCCTTTAAAAAAAAAAACATTTACTTTTTAGTACTTAAGTACATTTAAAAGTAGGACTTTTTTACTTTTACTCAAGTGTGTTTTTAGCCAGATACTTTGACTTTTACTTGAGTCAGATTTTGAGACAGTACCCATACTTTCACTTAATTATAATTTCTGGGTACTTTTTACACCCCTGCTGGAGGCTATTAGTACATCGTCAGCATACCCCTGGACGGGGTTAGGGGGAATTACATTAGAGGGAGCGCAACTACAAAGCCATTTTAACCATGAGTTGATAGCGAGTACAAAGTTGACTGCGCTCCATGGACAGCCTGTCTTTATACCTACTTGGAGTGGGATTGGGTCTGTGAGCTGTTTGCCACAAATCACCTGTAAGTATGAACCAGAGTAAACATCCCTAACAATGTCAATGAAAACCTGGGGTAGATGTATTTCCTCAAGGGCTGTCAGCATGACATTGTGTGCTAGGGTTCCAAAAGCATCACGGAAATCCAGAAACACTGAATAAAATGTACTGGACTCGTGTTTTAAATCATCAATGCCTGTTTTGAGACAGAACACATGCTCATTCATGCCCTGCCTGTTGATATAGGCCTTTTGTTTGGGAGACAGTATGTTTTCATCCACGAGCCAAGGCAAGACACGGTCAAGGATACATTTCATAAATACCTTGTAGATGGTAGGAAGAAGTGAAATGTCTCTCCAGGTTGATGGGTTGTCCGGATATTGTCCTTTTTGGGAATTCTGTGGACGAGAGCACCCTTCCATGACTCAGGCACTCTTTTGTTCTCCAGGCAGGCATTAAAGATTGATAAGTGACACCGTCCTCCTGCGTAAAATGCGCAGTGTTCGGGGAACAGACTGGCTCCGTGGGGGGTAGTGTGTGATGCCATGGTGGTAAAGGGAGAGGGTCGCCAATGCGCATTTCTCCCTGACATTTCTGCTGATAATAAGACTGCACTTGCTCGCAGTTACTGGGGCACGGAGGGGGGCTGGGATATTCACTGTTGTTTAACACAATCTGAATGGCTTTAGAACGTTTGTGTTGCCAGAGGTAGGACAGCTTGTTTCGGCTCACCTTCCTCCTCCGTTGGTCGCCTCCCGCTGTTAATGACGGCTGCACTGTCTCTCGGATAAATCGCAATTGTGATTCAATCCAAGTGGTGACTAGAGCGGGTGTTAGTGCGTCTGGAAGTGATTCTTTCACCGGGAACTTTTTCAGAACCCGAGCGACGTATTTCAGAAGAGGGTATCCAAGTGGGCGTCCCCAGTGATTTACCGCACACAAACACACACACACCACACACACACAAACCATGGAGTTAGGGGACCTATGGAAGGCAATGTGTAAAGCAGAACATTATTTATTTGAAATATAAAGGGGATAAAGACCAGAAAGAACAGTACAGAGCTAATGTCAAGCTAAGGCAAAATGTGTTTGATAAGGGGCTATATTTTAAAACTGAAAGAAACGCACGCATCCAATCCTCAGCGTTTCTGGGATCAGATCAATAAGCTTGGACCAAAAAGACAAAGTAAAATACAACTAGAAGTGTATGATGGTAAGGGCCAATTAACTTCAGATGTTCCTCGGGTGTTATATGAATGGGAGAAAGGTTTTACAGAATTGTTTTCAGGGAACAAAGAGGGAGATAGTTTTGATTCAGTTTTCTTTGATGAAATCTTTTCTCTCAAATCCCAGCTAGAGAACCAACCATCTCACTCCAGGACCGACGAAAATTCTTTAAATTAAAACAATGATCCAAGGTGAAGAAAACTATCGCCACCCTGAAAGTGGGAAAAGCCTCGGGATTTGACGAACTGACAAATGAGATACTGAAATGCCCTTTGTTTACGGAACTTCTCTGTGTTCTATTTCATTTTTGTTTTGAAAATGGGACTATCAACTTCAATATGGTACAAATCTATTGTTAGCCCAATACCGAAGTCTCTGAAAAATGACCCTAGAATACCTTTAAACTACCGTGGCATTTGTTTATTGAGTACAGCATAATACATTATACACATCTATTTTTAACACAAGGCTTATGACGAAAACAACTGTTTAGAGGAGGAGCAGAATGGATTTAGAAAGGCTGTGTTGATCATGTCTATTCTATCACTACCGTTGTTAGAAACAGAATAATGCTAAACAAGTCCTCATTTGCCTGTTATATCGACTGCGAAAAAGCTTTTGATTTTGTCAACAGAGATTTATTAGCCTATGTAATATTCATGCCTTGAATATGTCATTTACGACAGGCGCGCTAGGCGCACCTTTCTGTTATGAGTACCTGCACACGGGGTCCTGATGACCAGTTGGCTGCTAGCCTAGGATAGAGTCACACTCATGTTGCTCACGTTGCAATAAATAAATTTACATTATCTCCTTGTCCCGAATGATTATTCTCTAAAGCCTAAATACGACATGGTGTCAGAAGTGGGGTACGAACCTGCGCCTCCATTCGTGTTCCTTTTTGGAAGTACATATGTTTCGAAATTGTCATAGTAGCTTTTCAATACCTTTGCTTCCTCTTTACTGAGAGTCCATGTGTTGAAAATGTCTCTCCCTTTTTCTCCACTCCACAGTAACAGGTAGCTAAATGTTTCGTCCTCTCCTTTCTTTTTTAACGGGCCCGAAAACATTAGCTCCGCGTGCTGTCTGAACTTCTTCCATTGTCCCAGCAAGTCGAGAGAGTCCCAATTCATCCGTGGCGATGGAACTCTGTTGATGTCCATGTTGAATCCTCTACTCTGACACCATGTCGTATTTAGGCTTTAGAGAATAATCATTCAACTTGAATATTAATGTCTACTGAAATGGATGACTTACTAATGTTTACTGAAATGGCTGACTTACTTACCCTGTTTACCTTGTCGAATATGTTCCAATATTTAGCAGGTTATTCTGTGAATAAGAGTTGCATACGGTAAGAACTGTGAGACAGAGTATACTTTAAGCTTTGATTACATACCTTATTCACTGTTGAATTGTTCAAATATTCAAGCAGGCTGTTCCATAATAAGAGTGCACACGGTACGAACTGTAATACCTTGATACAAGAATATATTTCCATCCTCAGAGGAGAGATGCTGAGCAAGATCCATGCAGGCCACATGGGCATGGAAAAATGCAAACTGAGAGCACGAGACATCATGTTCCGGCCTGGAATGGGTAAGCAATATAGAGCAAATCATGGAAAAGTGCTCAATATGTCAAGAGCGCCGCCCATCAAACACCAAGAAGCCCATGATGCCTCATCGTATCCCAGACCGTCCCTGGCAGGTTGTAGGGACAGACCTCTTCAACTGGAACAACCAGGACTACATTGTGACCGTCGACTACTACAGCAGGTTCTTCGAACTAGACAGACTCCACAGCACCACATCAGCAGCTGTAGTCCACAAGCTAAAGGCAGCCTGTGCCAGGCTGTCCCGGAGACCATTGTCTCAGACAATGGACCACAATATAAGTCTAAGGAGTTCGAGGCATTCGCCAAGTCGTGGGAGTTTACACACGTCACGTCAAGCCCACATTATCCGCAGAGCAACGGACTAGCGGAGAGAACCGTAAAGACAGCAAAATCACTCATGGACAAGGCTAAAGCAGACGGAAGAGACCCCTACCTAAGTCTCCTTGAATATCGTAACACCCCAGTCGACAACTTCAAATCGCCGGCACAGCTGTTGATGAGCCGCAGGCTGCGCTCAACCCTCCCAAGCAACCAACAGCTGCAGCCAGGGGTAGTCAGCTCCAAAGATGGACATGACAAGCGAGTGCAGAGACAACAGCACCAAGAGAAATACTATGACAAGTCAGCTAGACCACTGCCCCCACTACACAGTGGAGAGTGTTGGATATTAAGTAGTACTTCACTTAATAATCGACTCAGTATTTAAACAATAGTCTTTATTTGCATTCTCCGTTCTAGTGCTCCCGCACTCGACTTGCTCTCAGCATGCATTCTCTAGAGTGAACGCACAGCGTCAGCTCCTATGACGTAACCACGTAACAGCGTGGTACGTCAGTACACAACATCCCCTCCTTACTAGGACATAAACTCCAAGGTACCATACAGAAATATCGGTGAATTCAATAACTTTTTTTTTTCACTTACAGAATACACTTCAATTTTGTTAAACCTGTTATCAAAAATAAACAAAGGTTCACCATGAACAAAACTCCACCTTGAAATTAGTAAATGCATGTAAACATCATTGAACATGAATAATAATGCATAACAATATCTGGCACTCACTCTTTTTTTTTGTGTGTGTGTGCCAGACAGGCTCATTTTACTTAATGACAAAATCCATCCATCTCTGAGGCATTTTGGTCTGCCTGTGGGGTCTCTCATACCTAGCCATAGGCGTGTGAGTGTGAGTCTCTGCATCGGACTCTGTGTCAGGTGTTTTCTTTCTCCTCACCCTCAGTCCATGTTAATTGCGTCTTGCTGGATGATTGTGGAGCGGGATCCTCTGTGTAGTATCTCTTGAATGTAGTGTTCCTAGAATAGGTTGCTCCACTTGGTGATTGAACAACCACATTGTTCCCATCTTTACTGATAACCTTGTGTGGTGTCTTGTCAAAGGCTGTTGTAAACTTGTCTGTTTTGTCTTGTTTGAGTAAGACTTGGTCTCCCACTGACACATCAGAGTATTTTGCTCTGTTCTTGTTGTCTGTGTACAGTTTTGACTTTCCTTTTCTCTCTGCGTCAGTGTCTCTGACCTCCAGGTCTCTTTGTGGTGTCATGATGTCCGGGAGCTTTCCTCTGATCTTTCTATTGAACAGGAGCTCTGCAGGACTTTTCCCTGTTGTGGAGTGATCAATAGACCGGTAGATGGTCACATACTTGCGTAGCTCCTTCTTCCAGTCCAGCCCCTCAGACTGTGCAATGCGAATCCTCTTCATCAGTGAAGCGTTTTGTCTCTCCACCTCCCCATTGGCTTGTGCCCACTTGGGTGTGGTTTTCACATGCTCAATTCCGTTCCCCTGGCAGAATGCTTGAAACTGGGATGACATATACTGTGGAAATGACAGTATAGGTAGTACATGGAAATAGGTAGTACATGTCTGCTGAAGATATCCTCCAGGCTGTTAATGACCTTTTCAGCAGTGGTCGACTGCAGGATATCGTACTCGTAATACCGGCTGTAGTAGTCTATTACAACTAATATCGAGTGTCCTGTCGGTAATGGGCCAAGTAGGTCAGTGGCTAAGTCCTGCCACGGCCCATCTGGAAGTGTTGTAGGTCTCAAAGGTTCAGGCACATCAGGCCTCGACACTATTTGGCATCCGTGACATGACCTCACATACTTCTCTGCTGCCTTATCTATACCTGGCCACCACACTTTACACATGCTCTCTCTCTCTCTCTCTCTCTCTCTCTCTCTCTCTCTCTCTCTCTCTCTCTCTCTCTCTCTCTCTCTCTCTCTCTTCTAACACACACAGACATGCTCTATATCTCTCTCTAACACACAAAATTACATGCTCTCTCTCTATATATTTCTCTCTCTTTCTACCACACACAGACATGCTCTATTTATCTCTCTCTCTTCAATGCAAATGGGCTTTATTTCACATTCTTGTATTTCTCCCAGTAGGTATGGGAGTTTTGAGTTATTGTCGATGTTTTCAAAGTCTCTTTGGGTGTTTGCAATTTGTGGGAAGTATGTCTTGGTATAGTGGGCAGGTTGTTAAGAAGTGTAGCTCGGTTTCCACCTCATCTTGTGTGCAGTGGGTCTGTCTTCGCTTGGGAGCCAGGTCTGCCTATGGCGGCCTTTCTCGATGGCTAGGCTGTGCTCGCTGAGTCTGTACCTAGTCAAGGATCTTCTTAGTATTGGGTCAGTCACAGTGCTCAGGTATTCTGCCACTGTGTACTCTCTGTTTAGGGCCAAATAGCATTTCAATTTGCTCTGGTTTTGGGTTGTTTCTTTCCAATGTGTCTCTCTCTCTCTCTCTCTCTGGCCTTGCTCTGGTGGAGGGTCAGGGGCATTGCCAATTTGCCGGGTCTGTGCAGCGATAACACTGTATATTGACTGTAGAACGGGAGCTCTCTTTCGCTCTCTCTCTTGCTATATGTTGACTGTATCATGCCCAGCCTCGGGCAGCGCTATTATTTAAGAATATGTTGACTGTATGAAAAAAAAGAAAAAAATTATATATATATATATATTTTTTTTACCTTTTAGGGGGGGGGGGGGGCTCGCGTTTAAATCTTGCACAGGGCCTCGCATTTCTCCCAGGCGGTCCTGCCTGTATGTACCTGTGTGTACTGCAAACGTAGTGATACCTCTGGACTCTGGTGTGAGCTCTAATTGGTGGTATCCCCATTTCAAATCTAGTTTACTGAAAATGACAGACCCGTTCATTCCCTGTAAGAGCTCATCCACTGTGGGTATTGGATATCTCCCTCTGATAATAGCTGCATTAGCTCTTCTCATGTCTAGACACATCCTGATGTCGTCCTCATTTGCTTTTGGTGCAACTACAACAGGGTTCACCCACGGTGTAGGTCCCTCAACCTTCTCAATAATGTCCATGTCTAGCAGCTGATTTACTTTCTTCTCTACTGCTTCCCTTAGGTGAAATGGCACCCTCCTCAGGGGTTGTGCCACTGGTGTTACACTCTCATCAATATGCAAACTGATTTGCTTTGTGTTTAGTTTACCAACACCTTTAAACAGTTTGGGGTATTGCCTCTGTATTTCAGATTTAGCATCTGTCACTGCTGCTATGTTTGTGCCCACCCTCAGTACACCTAGCTCAATAGCAGTCTTCCTGCCTAGCAGTGGCTCCCCCCGTCCCCAGTGGCGTCGCATGGGTAAAATAACAGGGGAAGCCAAAAAAAATTAATAAAAAAAAAAATTATTAAATATTTGTATTAATATTTTTTTTCTTCTTTTTTTTAGTCAAGCAGTCACCATGTACACTACAGTATGGCTCGGCGGCCAGTCAAACTTTATTTTTATTTATTTAACAGATTGCAGAATGGGTACAATACAGTACGGCTCAATACACACAATTGTATTTAAGGGGATGCAGACCAGAGAAAGACGTTTGTCTTGTTTACATCAGGGTCCCCCATTTTCAATTCATAGTGACATTTATGACATACAAGACATCATGACATTTATGGCATAGGGACATACATGACATACAGGTATTTAGTATGGTTACATTTGTGACATATACGATATTCAAATATACTGTACTGTTACCCATAGATCCTGACAGAGTATATGATGGGGAGGAGACTGTACATTAGGAGGGGGTGGGTGGGTGGGAGAGAAATATACATACGGCCGGGAGAGAATATGACGTCTAGAGTCTAGACAAACAAGACAAGACAAACTTATTTCTCTGGTCTGCATCACCTTAACAATGGTGTGTATTGAGCCGTACTGTATTGTACCCATTCTGCAATCTGTTAAATAAAGTTTTCATTCATTCATTCATTCATTCATTCATTCATTCACGTGTCTGTTGCGCGGCGCGCCCAGCCATCAGAGCGCTCCTACTGTAAAATGAGGAAGCAGCCATTGCAGCCTCAGTTTTACTTGTTTATAAAAATGATTTAAAATGTTTATTAGCAACGCCGAGCTTTCAAACCCCGCCGCATCTGTGTGTGAAACCCTAATGGAACGCTGGGTACCTTTGACATTTATATCCGATATATTTTGGACCCACCGCTAGCTTTTAAGCAGTGCTTGATGGTGCACATTAACCTGGATACTACGAGGAATAAGTGACTGCATATTCCAGCCCCTGGCTTGCATTGCAGTCATGAAATAATAATAATAATAATAATAATAATAATAATAATAATAATAATAATAATAATAATAATAATAATAATAATAATAATAATAATAATAATAATAATAATAATAATAATACTTCGTTTTATATAGCGCCTTTCAGAGGACCCAAGGTCGCTTTACATAAGGGGGGGGGGGGAGATAACAAATTAACAAACATAGTGGACAGACACAACATATACATATAAAGTGAGAAAGTTAGGGTATGAAAGGGTCTACAAGCTTGCCTGATATAACGTTAGTTAGTCCTTAGTCAGGCTGCTCAGTGCTTACCTGGTCAATAATGTGGTCCTCCTCTTGCCAGATAGATTTGTTAAATCATAATATCCACAGTGGTGTGCTCTGCTTCGAACGTGCCGCTCTGTTAATAACATTTTCAATCAATCCCGCGAGGGGATGACGTACTTCAGACGTGTTCTGACCTGCCCCGCCTCCAGGGGGGAAAATGTGAAATGTGTTTTCCTCACAGCCCCGTTTTAAACTTTTAGGGTGTGGCCGTCAGCTCGAATCTGATTGCTAGAATCGGATTTGGACTCTAGAATGCTGGAAGCCTGGAGAAAGAGACCTACCCCCTGCCTCCTCTCCTGCTGCAGTGAGCATAGTGAGGCTGACAGTGTGTTAGAGGGAGTGAGAAGGAGAAGAGGGAGACATTAAAAAAAAATAAAAAATTATAACACAGATGCACAGATGAAAAATAATGTAAACTATATTAAAAATATATATATATATTTTTTTTTTCATATTTCATATTTGATATGAATTCATATTTTAATAGGGAGGCATGGCTTCCGTTGGCTTCCATAAGGATTCGCCACTGCCAGTCCCTGTATTACAGTGAACTCTGCTTCAGTGTCACATTTTCCCACCTTAACATGACATTTGAATACACCCATTACTGGAAGAGGCACCTTGGAAGAGTATGTATACAGCGGTTTGTTAGCTGCCTTGGTAGAAACACATTTAATATTTTTACTCTTAAGCATTTCCCATGTGTTCTCATCTACAATGTTACTTGATGCACCTGAATCGATTAGCATAAGTAGATCTACTCCCCCAACATCAAACGTGACCCTCTCAGTATTTGAATCATCTTCAACCACAAATGCATAGTCTCTGTTCCCAGTGTTCTGGTCCTCAGTTTCAACACATCTCACAGTCTGTCTTTCTTTACCTTTTGATTTACAGACTTTTGCATAATGGTCCTTTCCATTACACTTCCTGCATGTTTGTCCTTTTGCTGGGCATGCAGAATCATTGGCCAGATGATCCCCGTGTCCACATCTGTAGCACACTTTGTCGGATTTGGATTTCTCTTTTCCTTATCCACGATCTCCACGAGGCGATGGTTTCCACTTCTGGAATTGCCCCTCCTTCTTGAAGACACGGTTCACCGTCTCTCTCCCCTCAGCGCCGTCACTCATCTTCATCGCCGCCATTTGCAGCTCCACTCGTTCACACTGCGACGCTATTTCCAAAGCGCGCGGCAGCATAAGTTGTGGTTCCTCCAGTAACTTTCTCCGTACATAGTCTGACGTGCACCTGCTCAGCACCGGATCTCTTATTTGATTGCTAATGTCCGCAGCAAACGCACAGTCTCTGGCAGCTTGACGAAGCCTCGTCACAAACTGCTGTACAGTTTCACCCGGTTTCTGTGATACTTGGTAGAAAGCTTGGCGCGCAAACGCAGTGTTTACCTGCGGCACAAAGTAGTCATTTAGCGCCTTAACAGCTTTAGCATAGTCCGACGGTCCTCCCCCATCGGGCAGTGTAGAGAATACATCTTGTACGTCCGTACCTGCATGATGTAAGAGCATAGCCCTTCTTCTCTGTCTCACTGTGGCGTCCACACCGACAGCCAGAATCAACCCTTTCCCGGCAGCGTAAAGCTCAAACGTCATTAGCCACCTGGTCCACCTTGGTCCCAGTGTAGCTGGCTCATTGTAGCATTCGAACTTCGGCAAGTTGTCCATGTTCTCGTCTCAACAACATGATAACTCTATGCAGATTCAACTTCGGAGTTTATCCTCGTCGCCATTGTTGGATATTAAGTAGTACTTCACTTAATAATCGACTCAGTATTTAAACAATAGTCTTTATTTGCATTCTCCGTTCTAGTGCTCCCGCACTCGACTTGCTCTCAGCATGCATTCTCTGGAGTGAACGCACAGCGTCAGCTCCTATGACGTAACCATGTAACAGCGTGGTACGTCAGTACACAACAGAGAGTATGTCAGACTCCAAGAGTATGGACGCTGGAGGCCAGCAGTAGTCATCCAGCCAGCCGACACTGCGCGGCCATACCACGTTCGCACCCAAGATGGACGCGAGTACCGCCGTAACCGCAGGCACCTGAGGGACACAAAAGAAGGACACTTCCCGGAAAGCGACGGTCTGCCAAGCAAAGAAAGCGTCGATCAACCACCTGATACCAACACCCCTGAACTGTCAGATGACTCAGAAGCGAACTCAGCTTCATACTACAGCAGGTCAGGCCGAGCAGTAAAGCCTCGGGACATACTAGACCTGTGAATGTACTATGTATTAAAAAATTAAAATAAAAAATTTAACTTTAATACTAATGTTTACCCAATTGAAAAAAAAGGGGAAATGTAACTTGAATATTAATGTCTACTGAAATGGATGACTTACTAATGTTTACTGAAATGGCTGACTTACTTACCCTGTTTACCTTGTCGAATATGTTCCAATATTTAGCAGGTTATTCTGTGAATAAGAGTTGCATACGGTAAGAACTGTGAGACAGAGTATACTTTAAGCTTTGATTACATACCTTATTCACTGTTGAATTGTTCAAATATTCAATCAGGCTTTTTTATGTCTAACATATTAATGTTTACCTGTTTACATTGCCTGACCCTGACACAGTGTTAACACACATGGTTAATGTTTACAAAGAATGTCTCACCCACTCCGTTTGCTGTATTTATCAACAATTTAGCTAAAGAAATAAAACATCTAGGACTGGGTCTAAATTACGATGGTAGTAATAAATTGGACATATTACTTTATGCAGATGATATAATTCTCATAGCTGAAAATTCAAACGATCTTCAGACAATGTTAATATGTACGGAAAGCTGGTGTAGAAAGTGGATGAAGTGTACTCTGTGTGCAGAGCGCTGCTTCTGTAGATTTCACGTAAAGAGCGCTGGTTCCAAGGAAGAATTCAAACTGGACATCGATTTCAGAGACAATGGCTCTTGTATGGTGGTAGGTTTATTCGACAGCAGGCAAAGCAGGTCAACAGCAGAGTTACATGGTTCCATCTTGAGACAGCTACATTCTGTCCTGTTCACTGGTTACCAACAGGCATGTTTTATAGTGTATTATAATAAACATCGCAGTCTGGTCCGCCCTCCTATTCAAATCAGCTGGTTCTATGAGGAGTTAGGGGGGGTGTGTTAATCAAATTAACCTAAAACCAGTTTGTCTTATTTTAGCTGAGACAGTGGTCTTTGATGTGTGTGTGTGTGTGTGTGTGTGTGCGTGTGAGTGAGTGAGTGAGAGTGGGTGTCCCTGTGTGTCTGTGTGTGTGTGTCTCTGTGTGTGTGTGTGTGTGTGTGTGTGTGTGTGTGTGTGTATATGAAAATGTGTATGTGAATGTGTCTAGATGTGTAGTGTGGGTGTCTGTGTGTCTCTGTGTGTATGTGTGTGTGTGGTGAGCTGTGTGTGTGTGTGAGAATTAGTAATATGTGAATGTGTCTATTTGTGTGGGAGAGTATCTGTGTGTACGTGTGTGTGTCTCTGTGTGTATGTGCATGTGTGTGTCTAGTGTCTGTGTGTGTGGCGTGTGTAGGGTGTGTCTCTGTGTGTATAGTGTGTGTCTGTGTGTGTGTGTGATGTAGAGTGAGAGTGTGTGTGTGCTTGTGTGTGTGTGTGTATATGTGTGTGTGGGAAAGAGTGTATGTGTGTGTGTGTGTGTGTGTGTGTGTGTGTGTGTGTGTGTGTGTGTGTGTGTGTGTGTGTCTGTGTGTGTGTGTCTGTGTGTGGTTAACCAGGTTACCTTCCTGTTTACACCAAAACCCAAATGGTTTTGGTCTGATGTGAGAGATATTTTGTGCTTTTGTTTATATTATCAGTCACCCCAGTTACATTGACTCTAGATGTCTCTAGCCTCTCAGACGTCTCAAATACACATACTGTATCAATATTATTTATCTAGCTAGTTTTAACTTAATCTTAAATCAATGGCCCTATGAATCAAATTTGTTACGTCATGGAGACTTACAGTTAACAACACATTGGGTGCCACGCCCCTTTGCCCAGATAACGTAAGGTTATGTATATAACCAAGTTCTATGAATTATGGTGACGCTCAGCATCAGTTGCATAAATCTCGCTTCAGTGGATATGCACTGAATACATTTCAAAATGTACCTTTACATACCAACATCCGTCTGACCACACCCCCATCTGCTGCCTACATAAGCAGTGGTGGGGCCACACACTCATCTCCTTCCCAACAAATTTCACCACAATGAAAGATCAAGGGCTGCAGCGGCGTCCTGATGCTGAGCGTCACCATAATTCATAGAACTTGGTTATATACATAACCTTATGTTCTATTTGTGCCCAGGTATGGACTTCAGGGTCATGTTGAGGGATATTCATTTTTTTTTTTTTTACATATTATGAAAGTACAGATTCATACCTTCAAAATAAGCCATCACTTGAACATTTTGGTGGGATACTTTGCAAGCTACTTCCTATGATTCATGGTGATTATCACAAAACGTATTCAGAGATAATAGCCTTCAAGAGACGAGCAGGCTATTCAGTGACAATAGTGAAACAACTACAACACTACCCAGAAGTCATTGTAATCCATGGCCCCCCTCTCTCTAGGGCAATTAACACCTGGCAGCTTTCCAGTCTGAGGCTCTTTGTTATTAAAATGAGTCTGGTGACTGGTAGTGGTAGTGAAAGGGACCCTGATAATAAACAAGAAACTTAATCAAGTTTCAAGATTTTATTAGCATTTAAAATAACACGAGATAAAAATAGACATGCTAAAGTCAATGTTCAATGTTCTGATGGCCTCTCCAGAAGCATTTAGATGTAAATACATGTAGTGTGGTAGTGAAAGACACAACAACTAGGTTAACCTTCTGTAGTCTGGTAGTGAAAGGTTAACCTTCTGTAGTGTGGTAGTGAAAGGTTAACCTTCTGTAGTGTGGTAGTGAAAGGTTAACCTTCTGTAGTGTGGTAGTGAAAGGGTTAACCTTCTGTAGTGTGGTAGTGAAAGGGACCCTGATAATAAACAAGAGACAAAATCAAGTTTCAAGATTTTATTAGCATTTAAAATAACACGAGATAAAAATAGACATGCTAAAGTCAATGTTAACCTTCTGTAGTCTGGTAGTGAAAGGTTAACCTTCTGTAGTGTGGTAGTGAAAGGGTTAACCTTCTGTAGTGTGGTAGTGAAAGGTTAACCTTCTGTAGTGTGGTAGTGAAAGGTTAACCTTCTGTAGTGTGGTAGTGAAAGGGTTAACCTTCTGTAGTGTGGTAGTGAAAGGGACCCTGATAATAAACAAGAGACAAAATCAAGTTTCAAGATTTTATTAGCATTTAAAATAACACGAGATAAAAATAGACATGCTAAAGTCAATGTTCAATGTTCTGATGGCCTCTCCAGATGATCACCGTGGTCTTTTTGAACCGCCGCTGGATATTTTGGCTGGTGGTGCCGGGCATGTTACGTCCTGGGCTTCCTCATCACAGAACTCTCTGATCTTGTGGAACAGATAGTGTTGTCTTGCAGAGTCCAGTCCCGGTGGTGGCAGCACAGGAAGTCCATCTATAGGCGGCAGGACACGGACGTCACGGAGCAGCTGGAATCTGGTTTCAGCGCCATCAATAGACATCTTTGCCACAACCACACCAGGTTCCTTGGAATCAAAGCTGCAATAATAAAGTGAAACGTTAGTACAGGGCACATAACAATATCAATGCATTTGTATCATTTACCAATGACATTCTTTGCACTAAAGTGTGAATAATTAATTACAGTAAATACACAACACACAGTGACCACACCCACCTAAAGTGCTGGTACTGCTTGATCTGTGGCAGTGGCTTGAAGTAAGGCCCCAGATGTTCCTGCCAGTTGTAGGACTGCACGATTACAGTGCCATCTTCCTTTCCCACTAGCTGTGGTATGTTGATTCCAGCCACTGAGCTGTCCCTTACGACTGCTGCAATCTCATCAAGAGTGTTCACCTTGGTCTTTCTGAAACGCTGCTTGAGAAGCCCAAAGAAACTGTCCGGGGAAAACTTTGTGTGGCCTACAATCAGCAGGTGGAGATTGACACGATGGTGAAGACCATGTAGCGCTCGCCACGCTAAGTACCACAACATGTACTTGTTCTTGTTTTGGCCACTGCAGTTGTCACAGTGAAGGTCAACATCTGTCTCCCCAAGACCATGGTCTTTGAAGAAGTGGTGCAGGTAGCTTATGACGGCGTTGCTACCTTTGCTGGACTCCATCCCCTCATCCACCAAATAGTTGACTTGCCGTGGAATCGCCTCACAGCAAACACCGAATATGCTGCACTTGCGTGGAGCCAAGAAGTACATGGGCCCTGGTTGAAGGGGGTCTGATGGGTAGTGCACCTGCAATAAATGAATAAGGATTTTAGAAAGAAAAAAAAGGGAGCAATGCAGTAGTTATAACAATTATAACATGATGTTGTGAAAGAGGGCTTGGTATGTAGTCACCTTTTGAGCGTAGTCGAAACTGTAATGCATTGTCAAGGGCTTGCTTGCCGGTGGCACATGACCACCCAGAGAAAGACCATCACCGATCTCCTTGGCGGCTTTAAGCATGCCCTTGTAGGCAGCCCGCTCTGAGGTTACATGCGCCAGATGTTGTTCCTGCTGCTTCAGCTTTGCAGACTTCTCAGCCTCTGGCAGATTGGCACTTTTGAAAATCTGAAAAAAAAAAGTTAAGTAAATGATGATTAATATTAATAATAATAAACTGTATTTGTATAACACTTTTCATACAGAAGTTGCAGTTCAAAGTTCATAACACTGTGATGTTCACTAACCAGATAATTGTTCTTCTGACACACCCAGCAAAGATCAGACATTGGTTTGATTGCTCTGATATGACTCAGTAATTGCCTCCAGAGGGACTTAAATGTGGACAGGCCCACTGCTCGCTGGTCTGAAAGATTAATAAGAACACATGTTAGCACAATGTCATTCATTTTCAAGCTTTGTTTTTATTTGACAAAGACCTATTTGACCTATTTCTTTGACAAAGATTTGCTTACACCTACCAACTGGCATTGCCTTGGTATATAAACGCCACACAGATGCCTTCGTGACGCAAGATGGTAACAGCTGACCGGTAAAGTTCTTTTGGTGTGCCTGGCGTCCAGGGAGGTGAACAGCATGATCTTCTGCATAATTCAACACAAATTGAACTACTTTTTCGATATCTTCATATTTTATGCAATGCTTGTTGTTGTGTGGTGATCGCTTTTTTGTGCGAAGACACATGCCATTTTCTGACATGTGTTTGCTTATTGCAATCAAGCGATCCTTACCTATTCTTGGGAGAGAAGAGGGGGGGGGGGGGGAGACAGAGAGAGAGATAGTTAGATCATCATCATCACAAGTACCGGTACCTGTCTGTACCACACCCAGTCTACATGATTGTGGAGACAGAGACAGAGAAGTTAGATCATCATCATCATCAATCATCATCATCACAAGTACCGGTACCTGTCTGTACCACACCCAGTCTACATGATTGTGGAGACAGAGAGAGATAGTTAGATCATCATCATCAATCATCATCATCATCACAAGTACCGGTACCTGTCTGTACCACACCCAGTCTACATGATTGTGGAGACAGAGAGAGATAGTTAGATCATCATCATCAATCATCATCATCATCACAAGTACCGGTACCTGTCAAGTACCGGTACTTTATACTATACTATGCTACTATACTCTACTATAATGTACTATAATTAGTTTTAATAAAATGGGGGACCCTGATAATAAACAAGACTAATCAAGTTTCAAGATTTTATTATCATTTAAAAAAAAATAGGCATGATGTACTATTATTAGTTTTAAATAGACAATAATAATAACTTACCCGTGGATGAAGAGGAAAGCTTCACGGCAGATTTGTATCGCCCCGAAGAAATAGTTTGTGTAAGCACGTTGTCTTTTTTTGGAAAACGATTTATTTCCGATAGTCCATTCTGACTTTCGACCAAAAGCCTGGAGCTGCGCCATAATAATCAAGTCTTTATGATCCTCTTCGAGAGCCGCTATCTCAAAACGCCTTGTGTAAACTTCATCACGGTCCAATTTTGTGATACATGACCGCCGATTAAGAATGTCATTTTCTTTATCAACCTGGACGCATTTACAAGTAAATCGCAAAAGTCTTTCCATTTGGCGTTCGTGGTTCTCGTCAGATTCAACTTCCACAACGCACATTACGTGTTCTACCTTGTCTCCAAATCCGTTAGGTGTGTTGTCACCATCATCAGATTCTGGCTCTGCCTCGTCTTCAAATCCGTTAGTTTTGTCACCATCACCACCATCACCATCATTTTCTGGCTCTGCCTCGTCTTCAATAGTGTTGTCACCATCATCATCATCTGCCTCTAACTCGTCACAACTGTCTTCTTCTTCTGAACCAGAATCTGAGTTTCTTTTTGGATTTTTCTTCTGCGGAAAGAAATCCGTGATGAATGTTCCTAAAGCGCGTTCGTCTTCAACACAGTGTGCTCCGAAGTGAGCAAACCGGTTTAATGCCTCGGCAAGTGCCCTCGCTGTGGGTTGCTGACTGGGTTCCATGGTGACTGGCAAACATGCACTGCCCTGCTCTCTGTTTAATACTCACCGATCAATGGCATCAACTTAATGACGTCACCGCCTGACCAATAAGCATTTAGATGTAAATACATGTAGTGTGGTAGTGAAAGACACAACAACTAGGTTAACCTTCTGTAGTGTGGTAGTGAAAGGTTAACCTTCTGTAGTGTGGTAGTGACGGATAAAAAAACGGATAAATAGTTTTTTTCACCATATTTCTAATATTTATTTTGGCTAAATACCAATTATAAATATCTCGACGAATTACCTCTGAATATGAATCAAAAAAAAATATTAAAGATTCGCTCACTAGTTCTACCAGAAACGGAGTTGAGGCGAAGCATTACTAAGCTTCTGTAGTGTGGCAGTGAAAGGGTTAACGCGCCCTCATCGCGCCGCAGCGCAGTTTACACCAGGGCCCCCACAATAATGAAAAAGCCGATGAAAAAGCCATTTTTTATCACTCCGTTTCCGTATTAAATTAATTTACTTTTAGCCATTAGGTTGGAAAAAATGCACCCTACCGAAATTCGTTCGCTCATAAAATTCGAACTGTGTTTTAATGGTTTTTAATTAAGTTAAAACACACGTTTTATAAAGGCCGTAAAGGCCTCTTTTTTTTAATCTTTTTTTTAGACACTGCGTTACGTTGCTTATAAATCATCTGAACTTATAACATTAAGATAGTGTATTAATAGTGTGTTATTCTAAAGCTAATGACGTCTGTGTGTTAACACCTATTAAGTACAGTACTTAACCCCTGTGGACAGGCCCCACAGCCCGCGCGTGTAGTTTTTTCTCCTCACTTGGAAGAAAATTTGTGGAACTATTATAACAATAATTACCTCATTTACAAGTTGTATTTAAGTTTGCAACTAAGGGCAAATAAGGGAACACATCAATGACAATTCAAATATGTAAAAAAAATCAAGATATCGATTTTTAGGATTTTCTAAACAGCAAGACATTTTCTTCATTTCAGAGCACCTCCCCCTTTGCGGATCAAATCGGGTTTGGTCACGGCGAGTCACATTTCATTATGGCTCCGCTCAGCATAAGTTGCATAACAGGAGCTGAGCGGGAGCCAAAGCTCGACAAATGTACCCCGCTGAGGCCCCCCACAACCATCAGACCGGGGAGGACAGAGCCCCCCGACCCTCCCTAATGGAGGATACCCTCCCTACTGGAGGCTTACGGGAGGGAGACGGATCCGACCGTGCGAAGAGGAACTCAAGCAACTCAACGTACAGGGTGAGCAGACCGTGGCTTGACCCCACGACTACGCACACGCACAACCCGCATGCCACCAGGGAACGAACGGAAGGAACAACCCTTGTTACTGCCCCCAGAAATCACGGGGTCAAGAGCAAACTCAACCCCGTGGCAAGGCCGTAGCAGCGGAGCGCGAAGGAAGACCCATACCCACTGAAGGGACTGGATCCCCTGGAAAAAGGGGGCCTGGAGAGGTCAATGACGCCAGGCATCAAGACCCCACCAGGCGGTCACTTAGTGACACCGCCCCCCCACATCGCCAGCGTATTCGGACAGGGCCCCTCCAAGAGCGGGCCCTTTCCCCCCAATAGTACACCGGCTGGCACACTGACCCTGTAACACAGGCAGTCAGCATGGCCGTAAAGCACTCAAAAAAGGTTAACCAACGGAAGCAGACAGCGCACCGGGGAAACCAGGCAGCAGGCTGTAGACCTGAGCCTGGAGCACTGCGGACGAGACAGGCGCCAAAGGGGTCAACTGAAAACAGCCCCCCCGGCGGAAGGGGCGTATGCTGGTGTTGTTGAGCACCATGACAAAGCCTCCACCAAAAAACCCCGACCCAGAGGGGTCGAGGCAGAGAAGGCTGACACGATTGGCAGACGTCATGAACGTGCAGGGGCACACTCAACGGGGTAACCCGGGAGTTGACTCTGCTCCAACACACCAGGGAATCAACCACCCTCTTGGTACCACATGTGGTGGTTGTTCCTATAACCCATCAAGAAAAAACTCCAAAACACACCTGCGGGTATACACTGGCTATACCACAGTACAAGTGTTTCAGTTTTCAAAAAAGGGTTATTCCAGGCCTACGGGTCGACGAAACATTACTTCGGACCGGGCCCGGCGGCTCGGGAAGCACACAGGGTTACCAGAGGAGGTCCAAAAGACCACCCCAACAGCCCCCTCTACACCACGCGTGAGAGAGGAGCGAAAAGAATGGAGAACCAGCCCTAAGCGTACTGCACTTGGTATTCCCAGGCGGTCTCCCAACCAGGTACTAACCAGGACCGAACCTGCTTAGCTTCCGAGATCGGACGAGATCGAGCGTGTTCAGGTTGGTATGGCCGTAAGCCATTACAATAGTGCAGAGTACAACATGTACCCCACAAAGGGTCCCAGTAACGCCTAACCCTGTGACACCCGGGCCGACCCGGCATTTTTCCCCCCGAAAAAAGCACAAGTCCCTCAGGGTACCAGAACAGCAGCTCTGCATCCCCGGCGGACAACGGGTTAACTGACATGGACCAGCGCGACCAGAACCAGTCCCGTGCCCTAACCACGCCGACATGCCCACTCCAGGAGAGGGGGTAGGTATGCGTGTCGATCTAAAACATGAAAAAAGGGCGCCACCCAGACGGTCCCATTTGTACCGCGCTCAGTGGCCCACCCCAAGGGCGTGAGACCCCTCTACCTGTGTTCTGATCTATTCCGTTAACATCCCCCAGATATGAACGAGAATTCGTCGAGACAACCTAGTAAACTGGTGCTCGGAAGAGACAAAACTCCATCCCAGTTGCCCTATAAAAATGCTGTTTTAATAACAAGCAACCAAGGCGCACCAGCCTCATGCGTGATTCCCATCAGAAACACCCAGAGCCAGCACTTACATACGCGTTGAGACCCAAACACATCAATGGATAGTCTAACAAGACACCAGACATTGTTCCTCCAAGTCGCCTGGGAGAACGACAAGGAGCCGTCGTGCTTCATGTTCTTTCCTCTTTTTATTTAAAAAAGAAAGAAACACAGACTGACATGAATCCCACGTGACGCGGCTGAGGGTAATTTTTTTTTACATTTTTACATCCCGCCACCCTCGCCCCAGGGAGGAGACGGAAATCCCCAGAGACACTTCCCACGCGAGCTGTATAGATTGAAAAGAATATATTGCAACATTGAGCTACTGTATGTAACACTTGGGTTAGGGCTCTCTGAGGAGGAGGCACTGAACCAATACACACTCAATAATCGAATTTACATTTACATTTACATTTAGTCATTTAGCTGACGCTTTTATCCAAAGCGACTTACAAGTTCTGTACGACAAGCCATCAGGAAGAGCACAACTCTATCAGCTGAGTAACAATGTTCATCAAAGTGTTGAGTGCTACAGTGTAGGTTAGTTTATTAGGACAAGTGCATGACAGTATGGTTAGTTAGGGTTAGATTTTTTTTTTTTTTTTTTTTTTTTTTTTTCCGAATACACACACAATAGAGCAGAACTCCTTTTTGAAGTTCTACTCACCTTGACAATCTGAGGAGGAGGCTCTGAAACTCTGAGGAGGCTCCCTCACAGGGAAGGAGAGTCCGAACTCACAGAAGGCACTTCTCCCCGAGGAGGAGCTTCGTGAGGAGGAGCTCTGACAACTCCCTGAAACAGATCCATAACATGGACCTGAACAACCCACGGAAGTCTTACCAACAGAGACGCGCTCAGTGACGTACTCTATGGCGGGCGAATTTCCACGGTGCACACGCCCAATCTTCCAGGGCGCGGGACCAGGAACCTCCCCCCCCCCCCCCCCCCCTCTTACCCTGTAACGTGCCGAACAGCAACGTGACAGGAACCTTGAAGGACAGGAGGTTTTAACCCCTGACCAATCAGAAAAGGTGAGGAAAGGATTACCAGTTCACCCCTTTACGACCCCTCACCCATGATACGATGTAATGACAGGTAGAGCATGACACAGTCATAGCCTGCTACATGAAGCATCGAACAGCCTCACATAGCTCATGTGATAACCTGCTACCTGAGTTTTACTAAGGAAAAACACAGAACAGAGAGGGCCCCTTTTAAGAGCCCCGGTCCAGACTTACACATGTGCTTCTGTGAGCCAAACCTAATCCAGTTGTAGATCACAAAGACACACACAACCCTTCATCACAACAAAAAATGGCACAGTACACTCCCACTACAGAGGAATGCCGTTTTTCATAACGAGAGAAGACAGAAGTCCTCGATTATGTATTGGCCACAGGCCTTGCTAAGCACACATGATAAGTGACCAAACAATCTTTTCTTTAGGAACAAATTGTTTCTCAAGCGGAAAGCACAACCCCAGCAATTAAGCTGAGGGTTACATCGTATCCCCACAAACACAGTGACACAATATATTGTAAACAACATGTCTGAGAGGAGGGGGGGGAAGCCCCAGGGAAACCGGGGGGATCACCCCTCCTTCCTTACCCTTGATACGACCAAGTTGAACAGGTAACCCTGTTAATATGTGAACACACTGTTCATTGTCATTACAGGCTGAGAAAAGAATTCATTCCTCAATCACATGTCACTAAGCATAGCTTCATAGGTTAATTAACCCCCTTAGTTGTGAGTTCACGTTACATGAACACACATGTTCTCATCACAACTAACCAGATCATTTTTACACATGTAAACAACAACCCGATTCCTATGGAGAGAGAAGCTATACCAGTGACAAGACAATTCACACACAACACGCGTCGTATCCTCAATGTATTGCAGCAACACACGTTTTGGAAAACATCGTTATTACAAAACATTTAGAAGGGAAGGAAAGAAGAAGTGTTTAAAGTCCGGTCGGGACTCCTACCCTGAGCGCAGGCCAAGAGAACTGCAATCTGGTTAACGGGACACCGAAGTTGAACACGTTATCTCCTGTGTTGGCGACGAGGGTAACGTCGCTGCGCCACCCAGCCGCTACGTTTCTCCATGTTGACGCAGTCCTCGCTGGCAGGGCTCCCGGTGTAGGTTCGACTAACATCCTCTGTCAAAGATGACGTCGTAGTCAGAGGGTTTAAGGCATGTTATAGTCATAGCAACGTTCAACAGTGTAGCATTAAGCTAACAGCCGCTCTCGACTTATAGCAACAAGCTAACGTTTCCTAGCCTAGTGACACAACTAACAGCTAACAGCTGACTGGCTAACAAGTAGGCCACAACTAGCACGCAAGCTAAGCAGCTATCACCTGAACTGTACACAACGACATAACAAGCCACACTTCAGACAGGCCGCCGTCTGAAACCCTCCTCATCCTTTAAGAGAGAAGAGAAAAATAAATGTCAACACAGTTTACAGCGGTGATTTTACCAGACATACGGCGGAGCCGGCACAAGTCCCATCTGGGCTGCAGCCGACTTGAACATGGATTTTCCGATAACGAACATCCATGCCCACATTTCCTTGTTTAGGGTGTACTTCCACTCAAGTGAAAGATGGGGCCTGCACGGGACAGAGAAGCATCCGCTTGTCCAGAGAATCCTGGGTTCACCAGGTCCTGGTCGCGGCCCACTAGTTGACCATCATGGGCTTCAGACCAAGATCCTCCGCCGTCGCCTAAGAGGCGAACAGAGGACCCTAATCTGGGGCCGGCTTTCGTAAAAATGGTCAGCTAGCCCCCATAGCACTAACAGACAACTGGCGCTCGCAAACAAAACATTACTCACCCAGGCTCGAAAACATCCAGTCCCTCACAACAGACGGTGCCTACCACAGTCCAGCTGCATGGCCGGAGGGCCTAACCCATCCAGCCGCAGCAAAGGAGGACTGCAGTTGGGGAGTATATCAGCGACGCAAGCCCCTAATACGAAAAAAACTGTGGAGATTTAGAATGATCATCATCTTCCAGACACTCCAGTGATGAAGACAATATCGCCATATTTTCTCGAAAATAGTGAGAGAGAAAATAAAGATATAATGTCAACGTATATCTCCTTGTTCTTCTGTTTTCCTTTCTCCAGCTAATACTTTCTTCCTCACCAAGTGATTTGTATACAGGCACTATATTGTGGATGAAATTTAAGAAGGAGATGAGTGTGTGGCCCCACCCCTGCTTATGTAGGCAGCAGATGGGGGTGTGGTCAGACGGATGTTGGTATGTAAAGGTATTTTTGAAATGTATTCAGTGCATATCCACTGAAGCGAGATTTATGCAACTGATGCTGAGCGGAGCCATAATCAAATAGAACCCCTTCCGTGCCAGCGCTTTAGTCAATGGGAGGTCGGGGATATTTGCGAATGCTTAAACTATATCTTAAATTATGGGTCTAAAATACCCCTCGCTTATCAATGACTTGCTTGCAGTCAACATGTACGAAACTGATTGTTTTTTCATTGGTACATTTCTGTTTTATAACGTTTTTAATACGAGTATAGTTTCGGAGAGTTCTAGTAATTTCAGAGAAATTCCGCGATAATAGCCCTTTAGTGGAATACACAAAACAAATTGTAATTTTTCGGCTGATTTATGAATTGTTTTCAAATAAACGCTAGATTATTGATAGTATATGTGTACTTATGCACGCTAGAGAAGCGGGCTGAAAGATCTATTATCCATGACCTGGTCAGCACTAACGTCATACACGCACACACACACACACAGACACGTTGTGATCGCTATGAAAAAAACATCTGATTAACCCAATACTGGTAAGAGAGAGTCCTTACCTCACATCACATGTTCTGCAGAAAGATTAATCCAATTCCTGATCGCCATTCCAAATATTGATCGCGTTTATTGATCCAACGTTATAGTCCGAAACACATAATCGAGGCTGTTCTGAGGGTCCTCAGTCAATCTGGTAACACGATACTGCTTGCCAGAGATGGGAAAACCCTGGACCGGACTTTTTTTCTGATGCACATGGCCACCCAATCCAATCCAATGATGTGCATTACCATCCGGGAGACGATAGGTGGCGGTATTTGCCCTCTTAGAGCTCAGACCCATTCACAATGATAACTTCAGGCTGGATGGATGAAAAATGAATGGATATCGCTAATAAAAGAAATAACGATTAAATAACAAGAAAACTCGTCATTGGCACTCAACGCATGGCGAGTTAGGATGACTAATCTCGTTGTTGACACTCAAAGTGTTAATCACAATGAAACTCAAACCATGCATTTCAGGCCGACTAAGTTTAAAAGGAGTAATTTTCTGTTTTACTTTGGGGATGAAAAATCTTAATATGCTGAAACATTTAAATATTTAGGCTTCATTTTGGAGGAGCATCTGAACTTCGAACATGGTACAGGCCAGTGGCGGCTGGCCACTGGGGGCGCTCGGGCGCCGACCCCCCTGTTAAAAGGGAGAGAAGAAAAAAAATTGTTTTTGTTTTTTGTTTTATAGCCCTATAAATAATATAAACATGTTTAAAATGAATAATATTTACTCATTTTAACCCCCTGAGGTCTAGAGTTTCTAGCTCCACCTTCTCAGAATATTCTCTTTTTTTTTTTTACATAATGTAAAATTACAGATTCAATACCTTCAAAATAAGCCATCAATTGTCAAATTTGAGACGATAGTTTTCAATCAATGTCCTATCAAACATTCTGGTACAGTCATTACCAATTTGCAGCAGGAGCCTCTGAAGAGAATTCAGTGAATTCAGCTAATGATAAGGGAACTACACTCCTTCCCAGATGCAATGTGATGTCAATGTCAATGTCAATGACTAATTCACACCATGAAACAAAGGCCCAGCAGGGGAACAATTACGGCTGAATGGGGGTATAGTGTGACTGATCAATACAGGCAGGCCTACAGCAACACACACTTTGATTTGATGCCATGCATACACCCACACTAGATAGACAGAGGTTTAGATATTTAGATAGCTATATAATAGTAATATAATATAAAAGAGAGGAGAAAGAAAGAAAGAAAGAAAAGAAAGAAAGAACCGAAAGAAAGAGAAAGCAAAGAAAGAAAGGAAAGAAAAGAAAGAAAGAAAGAAAGAAAGAAAGAAAGAAAGAAGAAAGAAAGAAAGAAAGAAAGAAACAGAGAGAGAGACATTTATAATAATAATAATTATTATTATTATTAAATAGAATCATTTTCTATAGGCTTGCCGTGGTAGTCAGTGATACTGGTGTATACACACACTAGATAGACCGAGGTTTAGACATTTAGATATATATATATATATATATATAGATATATAATAGTATAGTAATAGATAGAGAGAGAGAGAGAGAGAGAGAGATGAGAGAGAGAGAGAGAGAGAGAGAGAGAGAGAGAGAGAGAGAGAGAGATAGAAGAGAGAGAGAGAGAGAAAGAAAGAAAGAAAGAAAGAAAGAAAGAAAGAAAGAAAGAAGAAAGAAAGAAAGAAAGAAAGAAAGAAAGAAAGAAAGAAAGAAAGAAAGAAAGAAAGAAAGAAAGAAAAAGAAAGAAAGAAAGAAAGAAAGAAAGAAAGAAAGAAAGAAAGAAAGAAAGAAAGAAGAAAGAGATACAGAGATATATACAGAAAGAGACATTTATAATAATTATATTATTAATTCGTTTTTTACACACACACACACACACACACACTAATAACATGATCATAACCAAACCAATTTCAAATGTATCATCAAGTACAAAATAGATTTGATCGTAATATTTATGAGAATGCATGTTTTTTCACACTACAGGAGAGTATGTCACAGTATGATGTCATAATCGAACATTCTAGAACATTTGTGTTCTATATATGCAACAATTCTCTGAGCATTTCCTAGCATTTTTTCAGACTACAACATCAATCCAGACTGGTTTGACCCTGACGCGGAAGAATATGCATATTAGATCACTCAGTGATTAACACCTATGCGCTGTTTGTGTGTGCGCGCGTCCATGTATGTGCGTTTCGTGACGCGATGTAGTTCTTATCGCAAATGGAGATTATTACAACTCATACCATCTAGCAAGAATTAAACGTATTTTAAGTCGTATTAGGTTTAGCAAGTTGGGGGACGTATACCTTACATGTCAAAGCACTAGAAATGGCCATTTTTCTATTTTTATCGATTTCTGAAAAGATGTCCTTTTTGAGCATTTAAGAGGGATTCTAATTCTTTTGTTGTCCGCCGACGGGTTCAAAGCTCCAGCGTGACCCCTAAGGGTTTGTGTTTCCAATGCACAATATACCGTTAATATATCAAATAAAAAAATAATCGTTTTCCTGAACAGGAAGTGACTCACTGCACATAGCCGCATTTCTCCCTAGCCGTTATTTCTCGCCCGGGCTAGACG
Source organism: Notolepis coatsorum (assembly GCF_963971535.1). Taxonomy (NCBI): domain Eukaryota; kingdom Metazoa; phylum Chordata; class Actinopteri; order Aulopiformes; family Paralepididae; genus Notolepis; species Notolepis coatsorum. The sequence continues at coordinate 155,085,018 of NC_140168.1, read as the reverse complement.
CAATAGCGCTCTGAGTGCGTCATCGCTGTATCCGTCGCAGCCAATCAGTGCGTAACGCGCTGTGCGTTGAAATATGATGTATTATGTTGGAAGTCAGGGCGCGATTTGAAGCGGTCTAGGCAAGCAGCCTTAGCAGTTTTTTTTATTTCCGTAGCCGCATTTCGCGGAGACGCTCTCTGATTGGCCGACGCGGCGACAACAGTACTTTTCCGTAGCCGCATTTTGCAGAAGTGGATGGCAGATCGCCAGGTAGTTGCTATGTGTTGTGATGCAGTCTCGAGTCTGGACAGTGGGCAGTGGAATATACATCGACAACAGTCTGGGGGACAGTCAGTGGACATATACTTTATTAAGCCCTCCGGCTGGACCACGTTTCAATTAAACAAAGTGAGTTAATTCTCTTTCTCTCTCTCTCTCTCTCTTAGCCACTCAGCTAACGCTAGCCGTTGTTAGCCACTCAGCTAACGCTTCTCTCTCTCTACAGTACATAAAACCTTCTCTCTCTCTCTCTCTCTCTCTCTCTCTCTCTCTCTCTCTCTCTCTCTCTCTCTCTCTCTCTTCTCTCTCTCTCTCTCTCTCTCTCTCTAACTAACTAACGTGATTCTCTCCTCTCTCTCTCTCTCTCTCTCTCTCTCTCTCTCTCTCTCTCTCTCTCTCTCTATCTAACTAACGTGTTTGGAGACGGAGCGAGTTTGTTTCTAACTTTTCTATTTATATATTGTGTTTCAAGTTGTGAATTAGACTGTACTTTATTTGACTGGTTGTGTGTTGTTGGTGGTTTGGTAGTGTTAACTTGTGGGGAGTCAGTGTTCGCTTGGTCAGCCATGGCCGGACTGGCCATCGGGAGCACCGGGAGTTCTCCCGGTGGCCTGACCTGGACAGATTAAAAAATAAAAATAATATTATATAATTTAAAAAAAAAATGTATTCTTTTTTTTATTATTATTATTATAATATTTTTTGCCCACAGTCAGGCCACTGAACTTAGACGCCATTGTTTCTAGTTGCGGCGGTGCGATAGTTAGATAATAGGTGGGTGGGGTGGAGGGAACAACCAGGATTTCACTGTCTGCAACAGAGTTGGAGAAGTGTCTGACTCTCCCCCTCTCGCGGAGCATTCTCACACACACACAAATGGAGCCGTGCTGCCGCATGTGATTGGTGGAGGCGGGACCAGGCCATACAACTGATTGACAGCGGAGACGGCGAATGGAATGGCAGAGATGGCACTCTCACGAGATAAAGCTGGGAACGAGGTTACACTGAGCCAGGTAGTGAAGTGGGGACTCGGGAGAGAGATAGAGCGAAAGTAACATTGATGTCAAGATGGACAGTGGAAGAAAGAGAAAGGGTGGATCAGAGAGGGAGAAAGCAAACAAAAGAAAGGCCCTTGCATCAGGAGATGCTGCTAAATCCGGGAACATTTATCAAATGTTTTCTTGCACCAAGCCCAAAGTCAAGGGACCAGCAGGTTAGTCAGTGAGAAAAATAAACATGTGGATGTTAGCTTGATTGATTGATTGATTGATTGAAAAGTTTATTAACAGATTGCAGAATGGGTACAGTACAGTACAGCTCAATACATACAATTGTTTATTTGTTTATTGTTATTCGCACTTACAAATATACATTCTGGAATAAAATAAGTAAAAAGAAGAACAGTTAAAATGTGCAGGAAAGGTAAAAAAAACCCAAGGGCTTATAAGCGACCTCCCCTCTTAAACCTATATAGGATAACTACACAAAAACAATCCCTCCCGTCCCCCCCGTCCCCACATTATGCACAAACACATGTGCATATCCCTCTCTCATACACACAGATACATACAATACAGCATTATATATTATATTATAATGTTGGGTAAAAGATTTTAAAATACTTTACACAAATACACATGGATACTATAGACTACAATTGTTAAGGGGATGCAGACCAGAGAAAGACTTTCGTCTTGTTTACATCAGGGTCCCCCATTTTCAATTCATCATAACATATAAGACATACATGACATACAGATAGACAGTACTGCTACATCTATACATTTATGACATATCAGATTTGCAAATACAGTACTGTTTGTGATACAAAAGTGTCCAGAAAAAGAGTGTATATACATTTGACGTAGAAACTGTACATTGGAGGAGGGTGGGGTGGGGTTGGGTGGGTGGATGGGGGCTGTACATTGGAGGTGGGGGGGGGGGGGGGGGGTTGGGTAGGGGGGACACACACATTGTACACTGTACATTGGAATACTGACAAAGCCATACTTGGTCATTTACTGTACAACTAGGTTAGGACATTTGTAGGGGCCAGTTTCGAATTGCAGTCTCCCGTAGGTGTTTTTTGAGAGTGTTTTTGAAAGTGGGTAGTGATTCACATTCCTTTACTCTTTTCTGAAAAGAGTTATTATTATTAAGAGTATATATTATTATTTGGTGGATTATATTAATATGTACTGTTGGTCTGTGGTAATTCCATGTACGAATAAATAAATAAATGATGATGATGATGATGATGATGATGAATATGGTATTGTGCTCTTGCTCTGTTTGAATAGGTGGAGAGAGTGGTTAACTGTATTATAATAGTAAATAGAAAAATATGTTATGCTCATGCTTTTTTTCTTTTTGAAGGTGGAGAGAGTAGCATTGCTAGTGGCACAACAGTAGTGAGTAATGAACAAGAGAAGCCCACTATATCAGAGCAACCTGCAGGTACGAAACATTTACTTTACATTTATATTAGACCCGATTTATACAGTTTAGGGTATTTTTAATCATGGAACACATGTAATCATGGGTTTTAAACAGGTGTACTCAAACTTTTGGGTATTGTGCTCTTGCTCTGTTCTTTGAATAGGTGGAGAGAGTAGCAGTGCAATGGCAGTGCTAGTTAGGCAGGAGCCTTTGGAGAGAGAGATGGGTCTAGGACCCAGCACAGTGATGACAGCGGAAAGTGACAGTGAAAGAAGAGAACAAGCATTTGAATATTTTTCCTGCCCTCTATCCAAAGATTTTGAATTATTTTTCAACTACCACCCACAACAAACCCCTCTAAAACCAATTCCCAAAGTGTTCCACTCAAAAGATGGTACAAACAGAAAATGGCTGTCCTACAATGATGCAAACCACTCCCTATTCTGCTCGGTATGTCTTGCATTCAGCAAATCTGACAATGACAGTGCATTCACCAGAGGAGGCATGCAGACATGGAAACATGTCCATCAGAGAATAAAGGAGCATGAGCAAAGCAAGGCCCATAGAGAGAGTGCCGAAGCCTATTTCCTCAGAGCTAAAAAGGCAGACATCAGTAGCCTCCTGAGTGAAAAACAAGTCACAGCACATCGAGATCAGGTCAGGAAGAAGAGGCAGGTTATGGAACGTATCATTGACATACTCAAAGTAATTGGAAAGCGTGGTCTTAGCTACAGGGGAGACGTACATGAAGCTGCATATAGACTTGACGACCCAACCATAGACCATGGCAATTTCTTGGAAATGATATTGTTGCTCAGCCGTTATGATGTCTGTCTCCAAGAGCATGTAAACGACAGCATCGAGAAGAGCAAGAGGCAACATGAGAGGAAAGGTACAGGAAGAGGGTCCCTCGTTACTTTGTTGTCCAAAACAACTGTCAACAAGTTAATTGATGTCATCAGGGTCTTAATTCAAGATGTGATTGCTGCTGAAGTTCAGGAGGCAGGGATGTTTTCAGTACAAATAGACACCACACAGGATTTAACATCCAAAGACCAGTGTGCTGTAGTTCTGCGCTATGTCACCGACGTTGTCCATGAGAGACTCATCGGTGTTATTGACTGTGAGTCAGTAACAGGACAGTATTTTGTGGAGCTCCTTAAACAGACCCTGGAGAAGGTGGGCATTAACATCAAGAACTGTGTAGGGAACTCAACAGACGGAGCTGCTAATATGCAGGGACAGTATAAGGGCTTCTCTGCATTGCTCTCAGGAGAGGCCCCTGACCAAGTGCACACTTGGTGTTACTCGCATGTGCTGAATCTGGTGCTTACAGACACCACTGGGGTTGTAGTGGCAAGTGCATCCCTTTTCTCTTTGTTGAACGACATTGCTGTGTTCACTAGGGACTCCTACAAGCGCATGCAGGTATGGGAAGGAACCAGTGGGGACAAACGGCACAGACGGCTTGGTTTAATTGGAGAAACTCGCTGGTGGGCCAAGGACCATCCCTTGACGAAAGTGTTTGGAGGCTTTGGAAAGCCTGACCGTGCACTCTACACAGATGTGGTGATCACCATGATGAAAATTGAGGACGATGAGACCATGAAACCTGTTGCCAGAGTCAAGGCCAGAGGATACCTGGAAGCACTCCTGAGGTATGAAACCGTACTCACCGCTCAGGTGTTTCTCCGGATTTTTGAGCAGACTTCCCCAGTCTCAAAGTACTTGCAAACAAGTGGCATGGATATTTTAACAGCCCAGCGCTTGGTGATGGGAACTGAAGACAACCTGAAGAAGTGTGCCAGGGACTTCGATGGTGTGAAGAGGGCATCAAGTGGGCCAATGGCATTCTGCAGGAGCAGCAGGACTGTGATGCTGAAGTGCAAACTGCTCTCCCAGAGAAGCGACAAAAAAAAAATAAAAAAAAATCCAGGTGAATTGGCAGAAGACGAGTCCATCACAGATGCTATGTTGGATTATAAAGTCAAGATCCACAATGCAGTCCTCGACACTGTGATCAACAGTTTTCACCGGCGTTATGCAGCTAATGCAGTATTGTACTCAGATTTTGCCTGCATGGACTCGAAGAACTTCATTGAAATTAGGACAAAGGGCCTTCCAAATGCAGCCATGAAGGAGCTCAGCAAGTGCCTGCAGAAGTTTGATGAGCGTGCCACAGTGGAGCACTTGCAGGCAGAACTGACAGACCTGGCAACACAATGGGAGAGACTGAACATGTCGCCTTTGGATGGGTACAGCACCAGAGACAGGGGAGCCGGTGACGTGCCAGGGGAACAATCTGATCATCTGGAGGAAAACATGGAGCTGACGAGCAGACATTGTAAAACATGTAAAAACTGTGCAATATGTTGCCATCTGCTCTTGTCAAAGTACAATCTACTGACAGATGCCTACCATGTTATTGGTATGGGCTACAAGTTCCTCCTCACTTTATCTGTTACCCAAGTGGCCTGTGAGATAACTTTTTCTACCCTGAAGTTCGTCAAGAACCGGTTAAGAACCTCCTTCAACCAGGATAACCTTGAAGCTTTCCTTTTGATGTCAACGGAGAAGGAGATTCTGATGGGACTTGACCGAGACAGCATAATTGACAAGATGGCAGAGGGCAGTGAATTACTGCGCCGCCTACTGACCTACTGAAGGTAGGACAATCTCTAAACTTGGCTAGATAGTGAGTAGTGACTGTCACTGACTTTTAGTGTTATGAATGTTTTTGTATGCACATCCAAATGAAACACACAGACACCACAGTTTTTCTACTGATCATGTTAATATAAATGATCATTGTTAATTTACAAATAAAAGTTACCATTAAACAGATGCAACACAGATAAAAAATTTCCTGCCATTCAAATCTGCTGCCTTCATTGACACATTGTGTTTATGTATTTTGTGTGTGTGTGTTTCTTGAGTGCACCAATGTCTCTATAACCTCTATGTTGTGTGTTCCAGAGGCAGTGTGGGTCTGTCTAAGCCCACCTTCACCCAGCAGCTGTCCATCCCTCCTGACTCCTGCAGCAGTACCTCCAGCTAAGCTGACACTTACTCTAGTTTGACACCCGTACACTTCATTCAACAACCTGCACCCACCACTGATTTTGTACATAGTTATTTATATTTATTATTTAATAAATATTGGTTAAACGTTATAGTCCTTGTGTCGTCTCCCTCCTTAATGATATGTACCTTTGGTTTTATTTGAGGTTCATAACAGTACATTGTACTAAGCAATTGTTGGCTCATTAGTTTGTGATTTGCATGCACTAAAATGCACCAGAATGCAGGAAATTAAGTATTTGTAACTAAAATGTTCCTGGTGGGGGACCCCCAGACCCCCCGCTTAAAAAGTGGCCTGACTGGGGATATATTTCGCGCTATATCTCCCGGTATGAATTATTTCCCCAGTCCGGCCCTGTGGTCAGCTGTCCGCTGCCAGTGACATGCCAATGCGTGGTACATGTTTGCAAAATGTTTGGTATAGCGCCCCCCCATGGGAAGAATGTACCGGTCGCCACTGGTACAGGCTACAGCTGCATTGGCCGAATCTGCTAGTAGGGCACTGGGTGGTATAATAGCAAAAATGAAACAGCTGGGTGATTTGGAATATGCTACCTACCAGTGTTCATTTTGTTGACTAAAATGATGACAAAAGATGTTCATCAACGAAGGTTTTTTTCATGACAACAACAATACGTGACGTCACGTTATTGAAGACCACGTGACGCCAACTAGACTAAATAGCTAATTACATATTGTTGACCACAACTGAGGACACAAAAATGTAATTTACAAAAACCAGGACGAAATTTCTCTTCATGTATGTTGATATTGTTGACTAAAACAAGACGAGACAAAATAATTATAACTTTTCGAATTATTATTTCAGTATTTCCATTTCCGGCTGTGACGTGAGTCTCTGCAGCAGGCAGGTGACGTAGCGTGTGGGCCTTTCATTCTTTCCCTGACACAGCACAAGCACGGAGGTCGAAAGACCAGTAGGTGGCATACTGGCATTATCAATAGCTCAGCTGAGCCGCCCCCCTCACTCAGTCAGACAATGGCGGCCGCGAACCAACAGCAACAGGGTCGTCTCAACAATGATCCATTATCCCATGGGCTTGAAAGAAAACGAAGACCAAACCTCTGGACATACTTTAGATATATAGAGCTCGAAGGAGCTACAGAATGTATTGTTGAAAAAAGTGAAACACGATGAGAGCCCGCTCAGCCCAGGGAGAAATGTGGTCATCGAATGAAGGGAAAAAACACCACTAATCTCAAACGACATCTGAAGACATTCCACAAGGAAATCCAGGTAAATGTAAAAATGCATTAGCACCATATATGACTGAGTGAATTTGTGGTGGATTAGCCCGTCTGTTGCTAGCTACTAGCTAGCCACCTGATGCTAACGCTAGCCACGTGACGGCTCACAGGGCCCGGGGTTGGCTCACGAAGTATAAGTACGCTTAAACCTAGCTAACGTACATCCTGTGTGACTAAATGTAAAAATGCATTAGCACCATTATGAGTATGACTGAGTGAATTTGTATGGACTTATTGGACTAGTATATATCATGGAGCCATTTGTGGTGGATTAGCCTGTCTGTTGCTAGCTAGTAGATGTACTAGTGTACTACTATGTGCTAGTAGATGTACATTTTCTAGCTAGCTATAGCTATCCCCCTGATGCTTGCTAACGCTAGCCACGTGACACCTAGCTAACGTACTGTGACTGTTACTTTATTAATTCGTATCTTTGTGGGGTTACTGTTATAATTTACATTACATTGAAAAGATACGAAGCTATATTTTTTAAAGGTGCATTTTTTGTATACAGAAAGAGGTATTATTTAGAACATGAATTCATATTTAGTAAGGCTTGAAAGAAAAGAGCTATTTTGTTATTTATATGTTGATTTTTAAGTTATTTTCTTGAGATTTGTCAGATGACTAGGCATAATAAAGCATGTTGAGTAACTTTGGTTATAGAGATATAATTGTTATATAAATAATAATTTTATATCCATAGTTACAGAGGAGGCATACTGTTAAGTGCCACAAGTCAACGAGTGACACTTTGTATAATGACATCCTGTTCTTATGTTTATTATATATGATTATGAGGAATGTCTGTATATTCTTCCTCCCACTTGTGTAAAACTGTGAGAACTATGGACTGTGGACTCTGGAACAGTAACTTGTGCACACTTGTATTCTGATATAACCTGTATGTTCTTTATACACTTTTAAAACTATACTACAGTTAAATGTTAATGTTATGTTACAGTCAGAATGGAAACAGAAACCTTTTTGATAATGCAGTCTCTGTTAGAAGGGGTAGGAATGTGCTCTCTCTATATGTGGCCTTGAAAGATTCCACTCCAGCTCAAGCTAAGGCCGTGGCAGAGGAAACTGGGTGCTTTCCAGCACAGAGAGACAAAAGGAGGAGTTCATCCTTGCGGAATGCGTTAGGTGTTGTACGTTGGTTGGCTAGTGGAATGAGTTGACTGAGACATCACTGTTTTTGGACCAATGGAAAAGAGGTCTTGACATGATATATAAATGGCTGCTCCAACTTCGAGAGTCAGTTTTTCAGATTTTTGATTGCTTGCAGACACTTTCTTCTAGCGGCCGATACCGTAAGGAACGGAATCGGTCTATTTTTCAAAGTGGAGTCCCCCTGACAAAGCTTTGTTTTTTTAGCTCAGTTGCTCATTTGCTCAAAATGACAAAGAGGTTTTTTTTGCTATGAGATAGATAGATTTAGATTTTTGAATTTTGACATGTTTTACTGCTGTAAGAGATTCTTTGGACATTTTTGCATTCTTATGTAATCCTTGTATTTTTGATTAAACCTTTTCTGGAAAATACTTCGTGTTACTCCTTCTAACCATCCTGGTAAGCTTTAAAATATGTTGCACTTTTAAGAACCCATTTTGCATGATAAAGGAAAATCGGCAGGAACGCTGCCCCCTCGACACATTATTTATGATGTAAGGATTTTTAGCGGTAATTATTACAGATGTCTTTCTTCTCACTACAGAGAAGTAAAAAAAGAAGTAGATAATCTAGTCTTATTCAAATGATATATAGAATAATGACTCTAGATAGTAAGCGTTGCATTGAGGCTTCATCGAGTAACTCTCTCTAGTTGCCGTGTGACGGATTAGGGAAATGGAAATCATCTGATTAACGACAGGGTCATACTTGTCAGATAAAAACTTCCCGGTGATCAAACAAAATAGAGATTTCGCAACTTTTATCACTTGACCTAGTCAATGACGGAGGGGGTCGGAACGTGCATTTGCTATTTCTGTCGGTCAGTTGTAATTTGATAAACAACAACATTTTGGAGACCCACTGGATTCTGAATGTCAAACACATCGCAGGGCCCTGCTTGATGTCAAGATGAGCAGACCAATGAGTTATGGGGTTATCAATCTGACCTGAGATCTAGCGTGGCATATATCATGGCGTCCCTAGCGTGGGCTTTTATACTAGTTGAATAGGTAAATAACAGCCAAGAGAATATGAACTTGGAGTAACATAATGTTTACTTAAAGTCAAAAACCTAACGTAGAAAGCTCTACTCGGGAAAAAAATCACACTTCAATAGAAATCTCTATCTTTGTGATTAAAGTAACGTTTACTTGCGACTAAAAGGTAACGTAATGTTTACTTAAAGTCAAAAACCTAACGTAGAAAGCTCTACTCGAAAAAAAATCACACTTCAATAGAAAGCTCTATCTTTGTGATTAAAGTAACGTTTACTTGCGACTAAAAGGTAACGTAATGTTTACTTAAAGTCAAAAACCTAACGTAGAAAGCTCTACTCGGAAAAAAATCACACTTCAATAGAAAGCTCTATCTTTGTGATTAAAGTAACGTTTACTTGCGACAAAAAGGTAAACGTAATGTTTACTTAAAGTCAAAAACCTAACGTAGAAAGCTCTACTCGGAAAAAAATCACACTTCAATAGAAAGCTCTATCTTTGTGATTAAAGTAACGTTTACTTGCGACTAAAAGGTAACGTAATGTTTACTTAAAGTCAAAAACCTAACGTAGAAAGCTCTACTCGAAAAAAATAAATCACACTTCAATAGAAAGCTCTATTTTTGTGATTAAAGTAACGTTTACTTGTGCCTAAAAGGTAGCGTAATGTTTACTCAAGAACCAAAAAGTGGAAAGCTCTACTCGGGAAGGTCCTTCCCCTCGGGGGAAGGATCCGTCTCTCGCACTTTAGTAGAAAGCTCTATTTTGTGATCTGCAGGTGCGAACAGGAAGCTACATAGCCCGAGGCTACAGGAGGCTACATAGCCCTAGTCCACAGGAGCACCGGCTACCGAGCTGGTGCTAACAGGAAGCTACCTAGCCCAAGGCTACAGGAGGCTACATAGCCCTAGTCTACAGGAGTGCCGGCTAACGAGCTGGTGCTAACAGAAAGCTACCTAGCCCGAGACTACAGGAGGCTACATAGCCCTAGTCCACAGGAGCACCGGCTACCGAGCTGGTGCTAACAGGAAGCTACCTAGCCCGAGGCTACAGGAGGCTACATAGCCCTAGTCCACAGGAACGCAGGCTAACTAGCCACAAGTGAATTGAATGCTAACTGGATGCGACCAAAACGGAGCCCACAGGAATGCAGGCTAACTAGCCACAAGTGAATTGAATGCTAACTGGAGGCGACCAAAACGGAGCCCACAGGAATGCAGGCTAACTAGCCACAAGTGAATTGAATGCTAACTGGAGGCGACCAAAACGGAGCCCACAGGAATGCAGGCTAACTAGCCACAAGTGAATTGAATGCTAACTGGAGGCGACCAAAACGGAGCCCACAGGAATGCAGGCTAACTAGCCACAAGTGAATTGAATGCTAACTGGAGGCGACCAAAACGGAGCCCACAGGAATGCAGGCTAACTAGCCACAAGTGAATTGAATGCTAACTGGAAGCGACCAAAACGGAGCCCACAGGAATGTAGGCTAACAAGCCAGTGCTAACAGGAAGTGAACTGGCCCTAGCCAGACAAGGGCTAACTGGCTCACCACAGGCTAACTAGCCATTGCGAACAGGAACGAATAGCAGGCTACCTAGCCCGAGACTACAGCAGCGCCGGCTAACGAGCCAGTACTAACACGATGTCTCACAATCATTCCCACATCACCGAGGACGAGGAATTACCCTCGGATGATGGATTGGGAGTTTTCATACCCGGCCTGGGTCTAGACTACCTAGGAGAGCGGGGAGAAAACCCAGAGTCCCCTGAAACGTTTGCGGGAAGTGAGGAATTCACAGAACCAAGCGAATCACTATACCCAGAGCTGCCAGCTGTACAGCAGGCAGTAATTGGAACACGAAAGGTCCCGGCAGCTACGGCCCCCGCATACTGGCTCGACAGCCTGGGACTTCAGGGACAGTGGAACCCACTGCCCCAAATCCCTACACCAAACTCTCCACGAGAGGAGCAGACCATGCCCCCTGGCATGTCAAGATTGAATGAAATCTCTTGTACTATTAAACCCAGATCTCAACCAGGAAACCCTAAGCATATACAGCACCTATGGGTCTGCTCCATATGGTTACAAAACTTTGTACCAAAAGGAAACCACACCTTTGTGGTTAACCCGGCCAACCGAGGCCTACGTAATGGAGGAGGAATGGCAAAAACCATACAAGATATGGCAGGACCCGGCTACGCCGACTGGTGCGCAAGAGAAGTGGCCAGACAACCTCATAACCTCCTTAAGGACGGCACGGTGCTGGTAGGAGTCCCCTACCTACTTATAAATAAGGGTTACGAGGGGATACTGACAATTGCCATGCAGGACGTGCTGTCAGGAACAGACCTTGAAGGCCAAACCCGAGTACTCCTGGCATATTACAGGAATATTTTCAGACAAGCCCAGGGAATAGGCATAACAAGCCTAGTCATGACATTGTTTGGAACAGGGATTTGGCACTATGATGTCAACATGAGCATATGGTGCTTCTTGGAAGCCTACCAAGAAATACCAGCTGCATCAATGGCAGTGGTCTTGCTAGTCCCGGATAAATACCAAGCAAACACAGTGCGCAGAGCTCAAATGGAGGCATGGCCATCACATTACCGTAATGGCTGGGGAAATCTGTTCGAAGAAATTGAGCCCACTATGGTCGGAGACCTCACACAGGTCATGAACGAGCTGGCATACAGAAACCAGACATGGTCTAGTCCTCAGGGAACACCGCGGGAAGTGAGTCACTCAGAACAGAGGGCCCAAATTACGTGGCCCCCGTCAGGACCAGGGAGGATGTACGAGGAAACACCAGACACTCGGCCTCCAAGCACGGAGAAAGAAGGCTCAGGGGGTTTCACTAACCCTGAAAGCCCTGAGCTCCAGTCTACATGTGCAAGACACACCCAGGAGGGGATGACACAGGAACGTAGTCAGGACGTAGGAGCAGAAACAGGCCGAGCACTGCCTGCTCCCACTCACAAGTACATGGGCCAGAGGGATCCCCGCTCAATTAGCGATCCCTCCGGATATGAAATGGGAGGATCAACCACACCGATGGCTACATCAACCCCAGGGCGAGATTACTCCCTGCGGTGCATAAGCCCAGGACCACGTGTTCACGAGGAAGTGAGACAAGCGAGAGCAACCTATACCTCTCCCCGTGGTGGACACTCAGGGGTGAGAGGAACATCTACAAACTCTCACATACAAACACCAGACAAAACAGTCACTAACTACCCAGTCTGGACCGACAACTCTGACGCACCATGGTCAATTCTCACCTTCACTGGACCGTCATTGACGAACTATGGTAGATGGGAAACAAGCATGGTAACGGCAGGAGGCGCTTACTACCGGAACCTGAGGAAACAGGTAATGGAAATAAGTACCAAAGAGCCCCTGAAACCGGGCAAGGCAGTAATCACTGAGTGTGATTATAATGTGTTTCACACGGAGAAAGTTGTCCATGTGACCCTAAGCCAACACCGGTACAATAAAGTACAGTCCTCACAAAATAACTGGGACAAACTGGTGTCCCGTATGAAGGAACTACTGCAAAAAAGATAAATCTATGCTGGCCATGGTACCAAGGACATGCCCTACCGACTAGCCATAAATCTGATGTGGGGCAGGTCTCGAGGATATGGCCAAAGAGGCATATGGTTGGGGGAAGCAGTAATCAGCGCGATCTCAAGCATAAGGAGTGCAGAGCACACAGAGATCTGTCTCATGGTAGAACCTAAGGACCATGAGGGAATAACCCTGGCCTTGGATAAAACAGGGGAGAGTGAGGAAGATGAGGACGATGAGCCTGCACCGCCTGCATCCATCCTCTATCAGGAGAAGCTAGCACAAGAGAAGCTAGCACAAGAGATGCTAGCTCAGGAGGAGCTGGCGCAACCGATGCTAGCTCAGGAGATACTCAAAGAACTCCCTAAACCTGGAACAGGAGAGAAACCTTACTGCTGTGACCAGTGTGGGAAGAGCTTCAAGAAAGGGGCAAGACTTAAGACACATCATATGGTACACACAGGAGAGAAACCTTACTGTTGTGCCCAGTGTGAGAAGACCTTCAAGACGAAGGGAGAGCTTAAAAGTCACCACTTGGTACACACAGGAGAGAAACCTTACTGTTTTGCCCAGTGTGGGAAGACCTTCAAGACGAAGGAAGAGCTTAAAAGACACCACATGGTACACACAGAAGAGAGACCTTACTGCTGTGACCAGTGTGGAAAGAGCTTCAAGACGAAGACTCACCTTAAACGACATCATACGATAAACACAGGAGAGAAACCTTACTACTGTGACCAGTGTTACATGAGCTTCAGGAGCCAGCAAGGGCTTAAGAAACACAGACGGCGGAGGCAGCCATGCAAGGTGCCAACCTGCTTAACGGGAGCAGTCAGGGGTTATGTGTCTTGCTCAAAAACACTGCGACACACTATCTGGGACGAGCTGGAATCGAACCAGGAACCCTCTGATTGCCAGACGACCGCTCTGCCTCCTGAGACACTGTTTATGCAGTGTGAAAGTGCGGTCAAGACGGAAGCGTCAATTAAAGAGCAAGGGTTGAATCATGAAGATTCTCAACGTGAACAATCCATAGATCTAGACCACAGGGAACTGATGGTGGAGGAATCACCACAAAATAAGGAGAGGGATGACGACTGGATGGTTATGTGTGTGGTCGTGTCGGACCTGACATTTGAACCCACAAATGGAGACCCTGTTCTGCCACAGGATATTGGAAATGGAAAAAACCAAGAAGACGATGTAGTCATTCTTCCTCTTTATGAGGCGCAAGGCTCCACATCAAAACGAGCAGCATCGTCTCCCTCCACTGACATAGAGGTGTTCGATTCTCTAGACGAGTTCCTAAAGGCCAAGAACATCAATTATGAGAGCACTGTTCCATTTTCTATGGACCAGAGGAGAAGAAACATGCTGGCTATGACGTATTACGTGAACAGGTGTACAAACCAGACAGGGCCATGGCCGAAATAGCCAGGAGAGAAAGAAACTGGTTGAACGAGGCCCCGTCCATAAGCCCAATCCGAGCCCTGAGACACACCACAGAGGAACCCCGACCGGAAGTGAGCCCTCGCTCCATACTAGCCCAATCTCCCGGAGACATTTACCGACCGAGAGGAAAGAATTCACATACAGGCAGGAGTCTGCATGACAGCACCCAATATGGAGAAAGCAACAAAGCACAAGAATTGTTAAGCAAAACCCAAGTGCTCAAAAAACTAGCTCCTGAAATGCTTCAAGGGGAGACCCAGGCTGCTTATATCCATAGGATTGCTCAGATTTTCCATGGGTCACCTCTCTATGATGACCCGGATGCCGCTTGCATTTTGAGACACCTCAAAGGACTGGAGATTCCCGAAGGGGCTTCAATGGACCAAATGATGGAAATAGAAGTAAGAACCCCCGGTCAAGATCCAGGGGAAAACAGGGTGGAGAAACTAATCCCACAGGTGCGAGACGGGAGCTTGTCTCTCACTGATGCAGCAGAATCAGTCATACGTGGAGGACCTGTGCGAGGATCAGGCTTACTGCTTGAACTGCTTCTGGCAGCCAAATGCGCAGCACGATCCCGAGACCAGTTACGTACCGAATGTATGCTATATGACCAAGTCAAAATGCTGCATAACCAAAAATACAACAAGGGGGAAAGGGAAGGGGAGGAACCACGAGATGAGAAGGCTCACCTTCGGCCTCCCAAAACCCGGCAACAGCCACCAGCTAAAGCTAGACCTACCTACTCAAAAAACGACAAAAGGGGGGTCTCCCAGGAGTTCCTCCCGAAAACAAGGAAGGAGAGAACAAGGAAAAAGGATCCTTCCGGCATCGAATACCTCTCTGCAGACGTCTGGGGGGCATTAACCCCAGAGCAGCAAGCAGAGGTAAGGGCCCAAAGGGAGGAATCCAAAGCCCGGAAGGAGAAACAATAGTATCCTTACCTCCTGGGGCTGTGACACATGACACTCGAGCCTGGGAAGAAGGCCGGGTGACAGAGGGTCTGTTAACCCTCAATATAGATCCCCAGGAGAGGCCCCTGCTGAACGCTATTGCTATTACTTGGCTCAAGACAAAGATATAATAGTGACCACAGAGTTCCCTGCCCTGCAGAGTGCCTCTAAGGGGACTATTACGGGCTCAAGGGCCATGACATCACGATGGGGACATTGGTCAATGATGTTGACGGATCCTAAAATGAGATTTATCACAACGGGAACCAAGTGCCCCCTAGAAACGAAAACCTGGAGGACTGGGAAGCCAAAGGGTTTGAGACCAGCACAGGCAGGCCAATGGCCCATGGTAACCTCTGGGCCCTCATAGTGGAACAATTCAGAGGCATGAAAATAGCCTGGAAATGGCTAAAAAGCCATACAGAGGAAACCGGGGTCCATTACCAGGGAAACAAGGAAGCGGATACCCTGGCCCAAAAACTACTTAAGGTCGGAGGGCTACACCTCAAAAGACTGGCCTTAGTCATGCCCACGGCCTGGTGAGAGTACCGGAGGACGAGGCTACTCACATGATCAGACAGGTACATGATAACCTTGGACATGTCGGAAGTAAGAGGATGTTGGTATACCTGAGAACTAACAACATTCTCATACCTAAAGCCAAACAAAGAGCGAGAACAGTCCGAAAGGCCTGTGAACAATGTGCGATGGTAAGGGGGACAAAACCTGAACCAATGCCACCGGGACAAATAGCAGTATCTGAAAGCAGGACTGAAACTACTGGAGGAAGCGGGTGTAATGGCCCAATACTCTGTACCCTACCAACCCAATACGAACGGGGTGGCAGAGAGAGCGGTACGCTCTATAAAGGATCAGATGATCAAGGAGAATATGTTGCGATCCTGGGATGAACCGACCTCCCTCCTTAAGGATACACCAAGGAGACCGACAGTATAGTTCGGACCAGAAGGATCAGAACCTGCCCTATCTCGGGCCAGGAGCATTCTTAGACGGGGGGGCTGTCCCCCGGAGTCAGTGGACGACGCAGCAAATAGCAAACAGGAATATACTGACCCAGATCAGAACTCAGAAATGGAGGAAGACCGGGATAGGTCAAGCTCCAGAGCATCCTCAAGGTCCTCATCTAGATCAAGATCTAGGGAGAGAGTTCGGTACCCAAGGGACGAACCTCCTAGACCGAACAAGAGAGCTAAGCAGGCCAAACTGAGACCTATCAGTAAGGGGCCTTCTCTGAAAGCTCTCCTGGAGCTCAGGATTGGAGGAGAATGGGCAGGCGATGAAACAGGGGATATTATGCCCGCATATCCTGTGACATGGAGACAGAGAGACATCGGCCTGGACCCAGGTTACAGGGCGACGAGAGCCCTGAATGGACCTGAAAGAGAGAAAAGAAATGAGTCCTCTGTGGACTATATCTGTGATGTCCTGCGTGGCCTACGGACAGGGTCACATGACCAGGCCAACCACACTTCGATAGAGGACTGCTGCTACAATTCTCGGGGACCCGTGGGGTCGCCCGAGAAGTGACAATTCGACCTACCTCAAACTACGGGAGAGATCCAAGAGGTCAGAGGGGGTGACCATAAGAACCATGACATTGTGTTCTTCAGACGACAACAACTGGGGGTGCATTGGCCGGGAACAGCAGATGCAAGTCTTCCCGCCGGATACCAAGCAACGACGTGGCCCCTATCCTATCGAGCCGTCCAGCCAGGGAACAACAGATGCAAGTCTTCCCGCCGGCTACCAGGGTACCGAGGTACCAAGATGACAGAGGGGGTGTGGAGAGTCACAGCCACGTGACCCTGCAATCGCCATCTCGTCCCCCCGTACAGACGCTATTAAGACAGTGGAAAACGACAGAACAAGATGACAGAGGGTGTTAAGTGCCACAAGTCAACGAGTGACACTTTGTATAATGACATCCTGTTCTTATGTTTATTATATATGATTATGAGGAATGTCTGTATATTCTTCCTCCCACTTGTGTAAAACTGTGAGAACTATGGACTGTGGACTCTGGAACAGTAACTTGTGCACACTTGTATTCTGATATAACCTGTATATTCTTTATACACTTTTAAAACTATACTACAGTTAAATGTTAATGTTATGTTACAGTCAGAATGGAAACAGAAACCTTTTTGATAATGCAGTCTCTGTTAGAAGGGGTAGGAATGTGCTCTCTCTATATGTGGCCTTGAAAGATTCCACTCCAGCTCAAGCTAAGAGCTTTTAACCCTTGCCTGTCCTGCCTGCAGAGAGGGCCGTGGCAGAGGAAACTGGGTGCTTTCCAGCACAGAGAGACAAAAGGAGGAGTTCATCCTTGCGGAATGCGTTAGGTGTTGTACGTTGGTTGGCTAGTGGAATGAGTTGACTGAGACATCACTGTTTTTGGACCAATGGAAAAGAGGTCTTGACATGATATATAAATGGCTGCTCCAACTTCGAGAGTCAGTTTTTCAGATTTTTGATTGCTTGCAGACACTTTCTTCTAGCGGCCGATACCGTAAGGAACGGAATCGGTCTATTTTTCAAAGTGGAGTCCCCCTGACAAAGCTTAGTTTTTTTAGCTCAGTTGCTCATTTGCTCAAAATGACAAAGAGAGTTTTTTTGCTATGAGATAGATAGATTTTGATTTTTGGATTTTGACATGTTTTACTGCTGTAAGAGATTCTTTGGACATTTTTGCATTCTTATGTAATCCTTGTATTTTTGATTAAACCTTTTCTGGAAAATACTTTGTGTTACTCCTTCTAACCATCCTGGTAGGCTTTAAAATATGTTGCACTTTTAAGAACCCATTTTGCATGATAAAGGAAAATCGGCAGGAACGCTGCCCCGTCGACACATTATTTATGATGTAAGGATTTTTAGCGGTAATGATTACAGATGTCTTTCTTCTCACTACAGAGAAGTAAAAAAAGAAGTAGATAATCTAGTCTTATTCAAATGATATAGAATAATGACTCTAGATAGTAAGCGTTGCATTGAGGCTTCATCGAGTAACTCTCTCTAGTTGCCGTGTGACGGATTAGGGAAATGGAAATCATCTGATTAATGACAGGGTCATACTTGTCAGATAAAAACTTCCCGGTGATCAAACAAAATAGAGATTTCGCAACTTCTATCACTTGACCTAGTCAATGACGGAGGGGGTCGGAACGTGCATTCGCTATTTCTGTCTGTCAGTTGTAATTTGATAAACAACAACAACATTTTGGAGACCCACTGGATTCTGAATGTCAAACACATCGCAGGGCCCTGCTTGATGTCAAGATGAGCAGACCAATGAGTTATGGGGTTATCAATCTGACCTGAGATCTAGCGTGGCATATATCACATACTTTAAATATATTAAAATTATAAGGCATCTTTGAGTCAACTTTAAGTATCTTGAGGCTGTGGGCACTGGGCAGTGTCCTCTTTTTTGGAAATCACAATATGGTCACCCTAGAATATACAGTCCCAGGCCAGCCCAGGTACTACTATGTAACCGCTGACCTATAGTGGAAGAGTTAGACTTGTCAGAAGTTGCATTGTTCTGACTTTATTTATTCCTGTCTTAGATTGCAGATGTGAAGAAACCCAAGACACTACAGCCAAAGCCTCCATCCACAGGTGATTTCTTTGGCGCCTTGTACAAACAGAACTCCCTCGAGCAACTAAGCAGAGAGGAGGCAGTCGCCACCTGGATTGGCCACACAGCACTCCCTGCACGTACAGTGGAAGATGACGATTTCATAATGATGTTGCGAACATTTGATAAAAGGTTCAGAGTGCCAACATTTTTTAAAGTTTCCAACCTGGTGGACAAAGTGTATGTGGAACAACAAGAGAAATGCAGGCACAGGTTGTACATGGCACGCAAAGTAACCTTAGGTTTAGACATATGGTCCAAAAAGGGTCTCACTGCATCCTTCATTGCAATCAGTGCTTGTTATTTCAACCCAGAAGATAATAAGCCTGAACATATTCTCCTGAACCTGAAGGAAATGGTTCACCCCCACACTGCTCAAGCTATAAGTGCGCTTGTGGAGAAGTGCATAGAAAGAAGCCTGGGGGATCCCAAAAGAGAAAATCCTCACGAGGATCACTGACAATGGCAGCAACATGGTGGCTGCGTTCCCGTTCCGTACTGCAGAAGAGGTCACAACTTCTGAGGAGTCAGACTCTGAGCACAATGAGGATGACATTGACGAGAACAACAACGATGTGCTGCAGGAAGGAGAGGATGACATTGACGGGTCAGTCTGTGCTTGAAGTTGAAATAATTCTATATTCATTCGAATAATAATAAATAGGTAACTGGTTATAATTGAATTTCATATACATAATAAATAAGTTAATACGTTAAAAGGTTAAACATTGTGAATTGAATAAATAAGTTAAAAAGAATAACTGGATCATTAAACTATGCATTTGTATTTTTTCTTATCTCCATCATGTAGGGACGACTATGCCTATGGAGCAATGGAGAGGACCCCATGCGTTGTGCACACCCTCCAGCTTGTAGTAAACATGCTGCTGAACAAGGAAGCCTCAATCCGAAGACTGCTGGACAAAACAAGGCACCTGGTCAACCAGTTCCGCAAATCATCTGTCACCACAGAGCGCTTGCTGCAGAGGTCTGGTCTCATCCTCATCAAAGACTGTCTCACCAGATGGTCCACTTGTCACACCATGATGGCACGTTGTCTTCAACTTAAGGACCACGTCACAGCAGTAGCGGAATCCATGAGCTGGGACAGCCTGCAGCCCAGTGAGTGGCAGAAGATTGGCATGCTGCGAGATATTTTTGCCATTTGCCATTTTTGGACTGTGTGTATTGTTTTGCAAAAAGTGTGAGGCCCATTGTGCTTATAGGGGTGCAAATCTGGGCCTGTGTTTTGCTCCTTGAGTGTAAGGTTTTGATAATTGTGTAACACTTTTGATTTGAGTGTTTATGCAATCGAAGAAAACTGTAAAGACTAGAGATTAACTGTTTATTTCTTTTGTACAGGTTGTGCATATGTTTGTTTGTTTGTTTGTTTGTTTATTTGCTTATGTGTATGATTCTTAACGAAGGGTTGTGTATATAACCCAGTTATGTGAGTTATGGTGCGCTCAGCACCTGTCTGTCTGCATATATCTCGCTTCAGCACTGAATAAAAAATTCCACCATGTACCTTTACATGCCAGCATTCATCTGGCCACACCCCCATCCGCTTACCTACATAAGCAGGGGTGGGGCCACACACTCATCTCCTTCCCAACAAATTTCACCACAATGAAAAATCAAGGGCCGCAGTGGCGTCCAGGTGCTGAGCGCACCATAACTCACAGAACTGGGTTATATACATAACCCTTCGTTCTGTAGCGTTATGGCTTGCTCAGCACCTGTCTGCATAACAGGGGCTGAGCGGAGCCATAGCCCGACGAATGTACCCCGCTGAAGCCCTGTAACCTGAGCCTGGAGCACTGCGGACGAGACAGGCGCCAAAGGAGTCAGCTGAAAACAGCCCCCCCGGCATGACAAAGCCTCCATTAAAAAAAAACCACCCAGAGGGGTCGAGGCAGAGAAGGCTGACATGATTGGCAGACGTCATGAACGTGCAGAGGCACACTCAACCTGGTAACCCGGGAGTTAACACTGCTCCAACACACCAGGGAATCAACCACCCTCTTGGTACCGACGGTGGTTGTTCCTATAACCCCTCAAGAAAAAAATCCAAAACACACCTGCGGGCATACACTGGCTATTCAGTTTTCAAAAAAGGGTTATCCCAGGCCTACGGTATCAACAAAACTTTACTTCGGACCGGGCCCGGCGGCACGGGAAGCACAGGGTTACCAGAGGAGGTCCAAGACCACCCCAACAGCCCCCTCTTCGCCACGCGTGAGAGATGAGCGAAAAGAATGGAGAACCAGCCCTAAGCACACCGCACTTGGTATTCCCAGGCGGTCTCCCAACCAAGTACTAACCAGGACCGAACCTGCGTAGCGTCCGAGATCGGACGAGATCGGGCGTGTACAGGTTGGCATGGCCGTAAGCCATTACGATAGTGCAGAGTACAAAATGTACCCAACAAAGGGTCTCCATAGCGCCTAACCCTGTGACACCCGGACCGACCCGGCATTTCTCCCCCCGAAAAAAGCACAAGTCCCTCAGGGTACCAGAACAGCAGATCTGCATCCCCGGCGGACAACGGGTTAACTGACCTGGACCAGCATGACCAGACCAGTCCTGTGTCCTAACCACGCCGACATGCTCACTCCAGAAGAGGGGGTAGGTATGCGTGTCGATCTAAAACATGAAAAGAGGGCGCCACCCAGATGGTCCCATTTGGACCGTGCTCATTGGTCCACCCCAAGGGCGTGAGACCCCTCTACCTATGTTCAGATCTATTCCGTTAACATCCCCCAGATATGAACGAGAATTCATCGAGACAACCTAGTAAACTGGAGCTCGGAAGAGACAAAACTCCATCCCAGTTGCCCTATAAAAACTTTGTTTTAACAGAAACACACCGAGCCAGCACTATGTATGCGTCGAGACCCAAACACATCAATGGATAGTCTAGCAAGACACCAAACATTGTTCCTCCAAGTCGCCTGGGAGAACGACACGGAGCCGTCGTGCTTCATGTACCTTCCTCTTTTTATTCAAAAAAGAAAGAACACAGACTGACATGAATCCCTCGTGACGCAGCTGAGGGTAATTTTTTTTTACATTTTTACATCCCACCACCCTCCCATAGGGAGGAGACGGAAATCCCCAGAGAGACTTCCCACGCGAGCTGTATAGATTGAAAAGAATATATTGCAACATTGAGCTATGTAAAATTTGGGATAGGGCTCTCCGAGGAAGAGGCACTGAACCAATACAAACTCAATAATCGAATTGAATCGAATACACACACAATAGAGCAGAACCCCTTTTTGAAGTTCTACTCACCTTGACAATCTGAGGAGGAGGCTCTGAACTCTGAGGAGGCTCCCTCACAGGGAAGGAGAGTCCTAACTCACAGAAGGCCCGAGGAGGAGCTTCGTGAGGAGGAGCTCTGACAACTCCCTGAAACAGATCCATCACATGGACCTGAACAACTCACGGAAGTCTTACTAAACAGAGACGTGCACAGTGACGTACTCTATGGCGGGGGAATTTCTGCGGTGCACACGCCCAATCTTCCAGGGCGTGGGACCAGGAAACCCCCCCCTCTTACCCTGTAACGTGCCGAACAGCAACGTGACAGGAACCTTGAAGGACAGGAGGTTTTAACCCCTGCCCATCAAAAAAGGGGGAGGAAAGGATTACCAGTTCACCCCTTTACGACCCCATACCCATGACACGATGTAAAGACAAAAAAGAGCATGACACAGTCATAGTCAGCTACATGAAGTGTCTAACAGCTTCACACAGCTCATGTGCTAACCTGCTATCTGATTTTTACTAAGGAAAAAACACAGAATAGAGAGGGCCCCTTTAAGAGCCCCGGTACCAGACTTACACATGTGCTTCTGTGGCCAACCTAACCCAGTTGTAGATCACAAGCACACAACCCTTTATCACAACAAAAAATGGCAAGTACACTCTTGCTACAGAGGAACGCCGTTTTTCATAACGAGAGAATACAGAATCCTCGATTAGTATCGGCCACAGGCCTTGCTAAGCCCACACGAAAAGCGACCAAACAATATTTTCTTTAGGAAAATATAGTTTCTCAAGCGGTTAGCACAACCCCAGCAACTAAGCTAAGGGTTACATCGTATCCCCACAAACACAGTGACACAATATATTGTAAACAACATGTCTGAGAAGAGGGTGGGGAAGCCCCAGGGAAACCGGGGGGATCACCCCTCCTACCTTACCCTTGATACGGCCCAGTTGAACAGGTAACCCTGTTAATATGTGAACACACTGTTCATTGTCATTACAGGCTGAGAAAAGAATTCATTCTTCACTCATATGTCACTAAGCATAGCTTTATAGGTTAATTAACCCCCTTAGTTGTGAGTTCACGGTACCTGAACACACATGATGTTCTCAACACAACTAACCAGATCATTTTTACACATGTAAAACAACAACCCGATTTGTATGGAGAGAGAAGCTATACCAGTGACAAGACAATTCACACACAACACGCGTCGTATCCTAAATGTATTGCAGCAACACCCGTTTTGGAAAACATCGTTATTACAAAACATTTAGAAGGGAAGGAAGAAGAAGTGTTTAAGGTCCGGTCGGGACCTTCCTACCGTGAGCGCAGGCCAAGCAAACTGCAATCTGGCTAACGGGGCACCGACGTTAAACACAGCACTCCTGTGTTGACGACGAGGGCAGCGTCGCTGCGCCACCCATCCGCTACGGTTCTCCATGTTGACGCAGTCCTTGCCGGCCGGGCTCCCGGTAGGTTCGACTAACATCCTCTGTCAAAGATGACGTCGTAGTCAGAGTGTTTAAGGCATGTTATAGTCACAGAAAATGGTCAACAGTGTAGCATTAAGCTAACAGCCGTTCGGCTGATAGCAACAAGCTAACGTATACCAGCCTGTTAAACACAGCGAGCTAACGCCGCAGCTAACAGCTGCGCAGCTAACAGCTGACTGGCTAACACAGTAGTCCACAAACTAGCACGCAAGCTAAGCAGCTATCACCTGAACTGCATACAATGACATAACAAGCCACACTTCAGACAGGCCGCTGTCCCAATCCCTCCCCTAACAGGGAAAAGAAAAAGAAATGTCAGAACACAGTTGTCAACGGTGATCCAGACATACACAGGGCCCTTTGAGCATGGAACATCCGATAAAGAAGATCCTATGCCCACATTTCCTCATTAGGGTATACTTCCATTTGTATATGAAAGATGGGGCCTGCACGGGACAGAGAAGCATCCGCTCTAGAATCCCGGGATCACCAGGACCTAGCGCGGCCCACTAGATTAGCCATCAAGGGCGTCAGACCAAGATCCCCCGACCGCCGTTTAAGCCGAGCAGAGGACCCTAGCCTGGAGTCGGCGTTTCGTAAATTGTTAGCTAACCCCCACAGCATCAACAACAACCAGAGCTCGCAAGCAAAACAGTACATACCCAACCTGGAAACAACCGCTTCTCACAACAGTCGGTGCGTCCTACAGTCCAACTGTGTTGCTGGAGGGTAACCCCATCCAGCCGCAGCAAGGAGGATTGTAGTTGGGAAGCATGTCAGCGGCGTGAGCTCCTAATACAAAA
The DNA here is from genome assembly GCF_963971535.1 of Notolepis coatsorum. Taxonomy (NCBI): domain Eukaryota; kingdom Metazoa; phylum Chordata; class Actinopteri; order Aulopiformes; family Paralepididae; genus Notolepis; species Notolepis coatsorum. The sequence continues at coordinate 155,060,585 of NC_140168.1, read as the reverse complement.
AAAGCCGTTGAAGGTCGGAATGATCCAGACACTCCAGTAACGAAGACAATATCGCCGTATTTTCTCGAAAATAGTGAGAGAGAAAATAAAGATATAATGTCAACGTATCTCCTTGTTCTTCCTTTCCTCAGACTAAATATTTTTCTCCACGTCAATTGGGCATGTGAGCAGCACTTAGCTTGTGATGAAATTTGCGAAGGAGATGAGTGTGTGGCCCCACCCCTGCTTATGTAGGTAAGCGGATGGGGGTGTGGCCAGATGAATGCTGGCATGTAAAGGTACTGTACATGGTGGAATTTTTTATTCAGTGTATATACGCTGAAGCGAGATATATGCAGACAGACAGGTGCTGAGCAAGCAATAACGCTACAGAACTGTGTTTTTATTTTGTTATTGGTGTATATGTGTGTATGTATGTATATGTATATATATATGTATATATGTATGTATGTATGTATGTATATATGTATATTTGTACTCCTGTTGGGGCCTCTTGGAAGTTGACAGGCTTCAAATGTGAAAGTATATAATCTTCATACATCGTTGCCATGTTTTCTATGCAAAATATCTTTCTTCAAAGTAACTAGTAACTGATGGGTTCAGATAAATGGAGTGGAGTAAACAGTACAATATTTCCTTTGAAATGTAGTGGAGTAAAAGTACTTTAATAATAATAGCACAATGAATGGAAGCGGACATAGCCGGTTAGCCTATCATTGTCCAACTAACATCTCTCCCGAAGGCTAACTGGCCATGTCCACTTCCATTCATTGTGCTAAGCTAGGCTAACATGCAGCCAGATAGCTTTCTACTGAACGCACAGAGAGGAAACTGATATCTATCTTCTTATATCTCTCTGGAGAAGATGGTAAGCTATTTTATTTTTGAATTGGCATGTTCCTTTAAGTACAGTACTTGGGTAAAATACTTAGTTACTTTCCACCACTGGGTGTCAGTCTGTCATCTCTGTGTGCAACAGAGTTGGATAAGGCAGTTAATAAACTCACTCAGGATTTGGGACAGAGAGACCTACGAGCTCAGAGTTATTGAATGCTTTCCCCATCGGGATTCTATTATTGCGGACATATTGGATTCAAAATTGGAACACTCCAGAACATACTGGAACATTCGAACACTGTAAAAACGACATATTGGAATAATCTAGAACATCTAAAGCATTCTTTGATATAGGGAACATTCTGGAATAACAGCAATACGTGGCCAGACATTCTACCAGAAGCCCTTCGGGGGAATAATCAACAGCATCCAGCTGCAGAACCACAGAACCATCATTGCAGCGGCCGGCTGAAATATCATTCTACACAACGGATCATCGCCCACCCCTGGTCAGGGGAAATGCTGCTTATACGTATTTAAAAACTGCTTTTTATTAACTGGAAATATTTCCACTACTTCTCCAATTTATACTTTAGATGTTTAAGCATTGCAAAGCTCTTTTAAGATCTAAGTTAATGTTCTCTTCCTTTTACTTGTTTTTTTTTCATCCGTTTTCTCTGATTTATTGAGGCTCTCTCTTCAGTTCAATACCTCCATATTATTCATGGGTTACTATAAATTACACAAGTTCATATAACATGTAAGTGATTAGGGCATGATAATAGAAGCTTATTTTTGGTCTTTATTTTTAGTTTTATCTTATTTAAATTTTTATTTAACGGGAAAGTGGCCAAGCCACAGTCGACATTCTACTTATGGTAGAATTTAGAGTGCTAGTTCCTATGGTATACATAGGAATGTTAAGGATAATTGGATCATTCTGGGATATCCGGTGGTGCAAGGGAGGGAGTCATACGCAAAGGTTGTGTTCATGGAACACAATCCTGTACGACTCTCGGTGGGAGGGAAGGGAAGGGGATTTTTATTTGTATATATGTATGTTTTTAAGCTCGGCTCTCAACGGGACCTCACTAGTGGGATGTATATCTATTATTGCCTCGCACTCCAGAAGCATTACCAAAAATTACACTACAACATGTATAGATTATGGCTAGTTTGAATATAATGATATGGAACACCGGGGGAATAAATAACCAACTCAAACGCAAAAGCGTGCTCACACTGATGAAAAAAGAACATGTGGACATTGCTCTGCTAAGCGAAATGCACATTCTAGAGAAAGACATAGATAAATTAGCGGACAACACATATCATAATATTAGTCACTCTTCTATTGGTACGAGAACTCGGGGTGTAGCCATAGTCGTTAAACGTAAGTTGAATATTGTACTAAAGGGAGTATGGTCTGATGTAGAAGGTCGGATAACTATAGCTAAGATTGAACATAAGAACAGGAAAATAGCCTTGTTAGCGGTATACGCCCCAAATTTGTACGAAGAGGATTTCTTCACTACACTAACCAATGCAATGTTAGACATTCCCGATTACTCATTTATAATAGGTGCGGATTTTAATGCCATCTGGAACCCAAGGATGGACAAATCTTACCTCGCCTTTTCCAGCGAACAAAAGAATTCATCTAAGGCATTAAAGGATTGGTCGAAGATTACAGGTGTAAATGACTTATGGCGATTACTTAATCCCACAACCCGAAAGTACTCTTGTCGATCTGCGAGACATAATACATTATCCAGAATAGATTATGTCTTTGCATCACAGAGAATATTTGATAATTATGAAGTGGAAATGATACCCAACATCAGATCACTGTTATTTACTCCTTAAAGGTACATTTGGTATACTATCCTCCCGAGCCCCAAGATGGCGATTTAACTCGATGCTGCTTAATAACAAGGAATTCATTACACAACTCAAAGAAGCTCTTATAGTATTCCAACTGGAGAATGCAAACTCGGTGCAAGACCCCAGAATATTATGGATGTCGGTAAAGGGAATGATCAAAGATTTCACGGATAGCTTTTCCTCCAAAATGCACAAGAATCAATGCACAAAACTGGCTGAGCTGGAAACGCTTTACTCAACGTTATTTAATTCTCTAAAATACAACAACTCAACTCGACTAGAGAATCAAGTTAACGTACTAAAAATAGAGATCAATGCCATATACAGACAACAATCGGAAATACAAATACGCAGCACAAGACAACAGCAGTACTCCCATGGTTCTAAACCTAGTCACCTATTAGCCATGCTATTAAGAATTAATGCAAAATTTGCAGATATAACTACCATTAGAGCACAACAAGTACTTGAAACAGACCCTGTAAAAATAAACGATACATTCAAAGAATTCTACTCCGACTTATATAAATCAGAAACGACCTTCGATCAAAACAAAATGGACACATATCTTAATCAAATTATTCTCCCTAAACTTTCAGAGGATGACGCTAAACAGTTAGAAACACCGATCACACTAGAGGAACTCAAGAAGGCCATAACCGCAATGCAAAGTTGTAAGGCTCCTGGAAGAGACGGTATCCCATCAGAAATGTACCTTTCTTGTTGGGACATAATTGGACCCTTATTACTAAATATGATCTTATACTCAGTCAAGAAGGGGAACTTCCATAAGAATGACAATATTGCACTCATAACAGTCCTCCTTAAAAAAGACAAAGACCCCAACGAGTGCGGTAGTTATAGACCTTTAAGCCTCCTCGGAACCGATATCAAACTGTACTCTAAGGCAGTGGTTCCCAAAGTCGGGGTCGCGACCCAAAGGTGGGCCGCGAGCAGCCACGGATGGGCCGCGAGATGATTTAAAAAAAATAAAAAATAAACATTTTTTTTATTTTTTATTTTTTTATTTTTTATTTTTTTATTTAATTTTTTTTGTCAGGTCACTGAACTTAGAAGCAGGCCAGGATAGTGTTTCTAGTTGTATTCTAAAATTCTATTCTATTGTATTCTAAAATGTGACTATATGGTTTTATATTAACTTAATAAATAAACAAAAACGAAAAATCTACTTATTTCAACGAACATTTCAAACTAAATAACGGATTATGCACATAAAACGCTGAAAACAACCGAAGCAACAATAGTATTTTAATGAGGCTATTATTATTATCATTATTATTTTGCAACAAGTTAGCCCTCTCATAAATAGCACATATAAATGAATAACTAACCTGAACTAACTTAATAGGATTGAAGTGATATTTGGCTTAAAAAATCGGTCGCCTGGCAAAAAAAAAAAAAAAAAAACTGACGATGTGCATTGGGCCGCGGCTCTCTGACGCATTATTTTCTGGGCCCTGGCCTAAAAAGTTTGGGAACCCCTGCTCTAAGGTATTAGCCATCAGATTACAAAAGCATATGACGTCTTTAGTTCACCCGGACCAAACTGGCTTCATAAGAGGCCGCCTGATCACTGATAACATAAGACGAATACTGCACATACTAGATGCCGACAAGGATGACACCATACCTAAGGCGATGCTGTCCCTGGATGCTATGAAAGCCTTTGACAGGCTGGAATGGTCGTATCTATGGGCAGTATTAGAAAGGATGGGGTTAGGAAAAGGATTCATTGATATGATTAAAGTATTATACAAAGACCCATCGGCCATGATTACAACAGGCACAATCATCTCCAAAATCTTTCCGGTATCACGCTCTGCCAGACAGGGTTGCCCTCTTAGTCCCGGACTATTCAATCTATCATTAGAGCCTTTAGCACAATATATAAGACAATCCCAATCCATAGAACCAATCGTAATCAAGGGCACACAACAAAAAATTACTTTATATGCGGACGACGTAATATTGTTCATGCAAAACCCCAACACCACATTGCCTCATCTGCTCAAGTTGATTGAGAACTTTGGTGATTTATCGGGATTTAAGATAAATTGGCCGAAGTCGGCTTTCCTTCCACTTAACACCCCTGCAAAAAAAGATATAACCCTCCCAGGAGAGATACCGATGGTAAAACATTTTAGATGCTTGGGAGTGGAAATATTCCCCACCATAAGACAAACGGTGAAGCACAATTACACAAAAATCCAAAACAAAATCAAAGACGACCTTGATAGATGGGCAAAACTTAAAAACACAGTACAAGCACGGATATCAATAGTTAAGATGGATGTACTACCTAGAATCAACTTCTTCAGTTCAATGCTACCGTTACCCCCTCCAGAGGGTTACTGGAAAAGATTACACTCCTCCACATACAAATTTATTTGGAATAACAAACCTCCACGTATAAAAAGATCCACCGCACAGAGAAATAAAGCAGATGGTGGCATGGCATTTCCAGATTTTTTCCAATATTTTAAGGCGTACACATTAAGACCATTGACAACATGGTTTGACCCCTCAAGCATTAGTATCCTGGAGAAAACTAGAAGAAAACATGGTAGCCCCACATAGACTGAAGGACATAGCATACACTAAACTACCAATCAAGCACTGTGAACGGAAATTTGGCCCCATAATTACTCATGCGATCCGGATATGGCGTGAATCACAAAAAAAAATCCTAACCCACATAAATGGCACAATCATACTCCCTTATTCAATAACAATGCACTCTTAATTAAAAACCGACCTATAAGATTCCCTATATGGGAAGAGCAAGGCATACACTCATTAGGGGATGTTTTTAACAAACAGGGTTTTTGTAGTGATAAAGAAATACGCAAAAATTTTTATCTCACCAAGTCCACATGGCTTTTTTACATACAGTTACAGCTATGTTTGAAGTCTCACAGTGTTCCATTAGACATACCAATTGAACACCACAGATACCACAAATTCTTCTACGAAAGAGAGACATCGAGAGGTTTTGTTTCAGATTTTTATCATCAATTACTAACGTCCTCGTATGAAACCCTCCAACTAGACTCTGTCTGGAGGAGGGATATACCAGACCTGGAAAATGACTTTGATTGGTAGCTAAAAAGCTGATCGCATCACGCTGGTTTCAACCGGAAAAAATTTGCCGGAAAGTTTGGTTTCTTACATATCTCGATGTGATTTATCAAGAAATATCTACAGAAAGAATTCTGGGTCTCAATGAATCCAAAATGTCAATGTGGTTAGAAGTGGTGGAGAGAATAAAAGCTAGCTTATAATGGTAGTGTCTGGTTAGTTGCGAGGGATAGTGGAGGTACTTCCCAAGGTGGGGTCCGGGAGGGGGGGGTTCGAGCTGGAGCATATGTGTGTAGGTTTTTAGATAACAGGTATTAGGGGTATATCTTATATAAGACAATTAACTAAAATGTGATCTCATTGGATGTGCTCTGACAATTAATGCTTGTATATCTTATCGTGTGTTGTCATGTTTGTTTATGTGTTTGTTTAAAAAATAATAAAAAAAATAAAATACACAATAAACTCACTCCTCTGGTCGCTTCCGTTCCTCCCGTTGTACTTTGGAATAGGCTCCTGGTACACCAGAAATAAACTCCTCTTTCACGCCTGAAGGCACTTGAGACAAGGAGACTCTAGTTTAGTCCTGGCTGGCATGACTGACACATGTAAACGCGTGGGCACATTTCCTGCCTTGAATAATAGGCTTTCTCTGCCTGCGATTTAAACGGATCTCAGTGATTGGAACATTTTATCCGGATGGAATCCAATTCAGAGATGGGGGGTGGCATTCCCATCACTGTGCATGGCGGTGTGAGTGGCGGGCGGGCTGTTCGGGCCTTTGGTCATGACATGCTTTATCAGGGATCTTGGATCTTGGATGGGGATGTGGTGAGGATTGATGTGTAGGGTGTTTGGGGGACTGGCTGTTCTGGGGGGGTTTACATGCCTTCGAGCGACATTGTACTATTGTACTTATTTTATGCCTATTCTTAAATTCTTCGGTTTACATTGCACTACTTTTATTGTCTTTTATACATATTCTTATGTCTGCAATTCATGCATTGTTTTTTATTCTGTCAATTGTGTGCTGATTTTATGCTAATGTTCATTTTATACTAATTGCTCTGGGGCACTCTGGACTGCGGTCCATGTGTGAAAAGTACTATATAGATAGTTATTAATATATATTATTGTTATTATTGTAGAAATGTGTGCATTGAAATATCTCTAAAGTCTCGACGACATTGAAAATGAGGGTGACCTCAATTGTCTTTTCGAGAATAAATTAAGTTTTGAAGAAGGGATGGGAAAGACCTTCATGACAGACCTGAGTGTGGCAGATTCTTTCCAAAAGCAAAGAGACCTAGAAGCGTGGCTAACGCTAATGGCGCGCATACCAGTGAGGCTATCTGCCTAAGAAAACGGGCACAGAGGCACTGAAAGAGGATTCCACCCGTCTAATGAACACACTAGAGTAGACAAATATCAAGATGTATCAATCAGTGGACCAATTGCATGCTTTCACAGAGGAAAAGAAACCTTCAGTCGACTCCTTCAGACATTAAGCACCCCCCACAGCCCAAATGCACCCCCCACAGCATCCGGGGGACCAGTAGACCAGTAGACCAGTCGACTATCTGCACATTTTGTAAATTCAAAGTCGACTATACAAATCCTTAGTCGGGGACAGGCCTAGAAGGCCTCTCCCCCAGCCCCCAGCCCAAACCCTCACCTCTAACCTGTCTATCACTGCCTCCTCTAGGCTTAGATCTAGCTGTATGGCAGTTCTCCAGCTTAGCTCACCCATTGCACCACCTGAGGCAGAAAAAACAATTAGTGTCCCTGACAGACAGTCAGCTGCAGACACGGTCCTAAGGATTTTCCACCATGTTCTTGTCCTTCCACCGAATCGTGTCAACACAGGTTAAGCAGAGAGGAGACACTGCCATGTCGTCGCTGCATTTCATTTCTCCCCGTCCTGTGGATATTAAGTCATCTTTAATTGTTGTATTCCTTTTAAAGGATTGTTTCATTCCCATGTGTTTGTTTTGTTAATACACCTAAATCAGTGGTTCTCAAACTTTTTACACCAAGTACCACCTGAGAACGTAGCTGGCTCTCCAAGTACCACCATATGACCGACGTTAAAATACAGTCTATTCAGCTATGCACAGTTCACGCAGGAGGCAAATGTATTCCTAATACCCTTATTTATTGTTAACTTTTGTCAGACACAGCCACAATGTACAAAGGGGTAGCACTAGAACTAGCAAACTCTTCCACACAACGCATACAATGCAAGGGGCAATGAGAACATAATAACTAACATTCTCACATACTGTAGCAAGTGAGAAAATGAAGCACAACTGTATTTCAGCAAATGTACTTAATTCTCTTTTATCTGACATTAAAAAAAAATCAAAAAAAAAATTTTTATGATCAGGGCTGAAGTTGACTGTTTAGACTGCATTACTCTCTGTCACAGTGATCTCCTGGTTGTTCCCCAGTTCAGTGGCCTGACTGCAGAAAAAAAGAAAATTATAATTTTTTTCTTTTTTAATTGTTTCAATTAAATTATATCGACTTAAATTATAAATTCATATTTGACCTTGAACTTGACCTTGACCTTATTATGGCCAAATCATACATCTATGGATAGGGAAAATGCTCCTCTTTCCAATGGCAGGGTTGAATCTGGATTTAGTCATTTCTTGCGTTTTTTACGATAATTAGCATTTTCCGATAAATTTGTATTTCCGATAAAACATATAAAACATCGGTAAAAATGAAAATATACAATTTGACTACTGTTTTGATAGGGTTATGGTCTTTATTCTTGGCTACAAAAAAAATATTTAAAAACATTGACCTCTTAACGCCGGCCAGAAATCCGGAAATGACTGTGGATTGCCAGCTATATTTAACATGGATAACTTCCCCTTCTTTGCAGGGCTATAACTTTTTAAATCATATTGCTAGATTGCCATTATTAGGGCCCATTCAAAGTCCTATATGTATTGTTCAGGGTGAAGCAACGTTAAACTTTTTCATTCACATATTCATACTAAAGTATGGTCTAATGTATAAGTATGTTTTCATCTCTTTCTGCAGCTTTCTCCAGAACGTGATCTATAGCCCCAAATGCATTATATTGATGATGCAATACAGTTTTATGGCAATCGGCGCGATATAAAAAAATCCAACTAGACGTACTTCTAGAAGTTACTACACGTCATCTGATGTTGACCGGATGGGCTAGGGGGCGTTTATAATTCCGTGGGCAGCGTTATACCAATCATCTAATGTGGGTCAAATGTTGATCATAGCAGTTAGTATCGAAGACGGTAATTTTACACACTAAAACTCACCCCAGTCTCCTCGCGCCGTTGGCCGATCAGCGTAGAGTAGAAATTTTACCATTATGGGATGTCGATTTACCCGGTCCATTTCCAGGTTGTATAATGGTATATACGTCCAAATCATGTTGTTTATCGAGTTATTGGCAATGGATCGCTATGTATTGTGACGAGCCAGAGTGCCGGGAGCCAAACAGAGTGCCCGGAAGTAATATGGTTAAACAGCACATCACCCAGAGCACTTCCTGTTTGGTGATTGCACCGATGGCCACCAGATGGCGCTCTTGAACCGCCAGAGAGCTCAGTGGGTCCTCCTGGTGGATCTCAGGCCAGCGGAGGGGAAATATGAATCCGATCACAGATTTGTGAAATATTGATATTAAAGACGCTGTAAAGCGTCTTTCGGCAACTTGAGCATGGCCGGGAAGGACGCTGTAACACATCTTCTGGCAGTTAAAGTGTTAACACTTTGAGAGCCACGCCGTGTTTTCCTTTTTACCCCCTTGAATGCCACGGTCCACGGCCAATGTTAACGTTAATATCGCCTAATCTATGTTTTAAATTATGGCTATGTGTCTAATCTGCCCGTCGCTTATCAAAGAATCATTTTCAAGGCAGATTGGTTTTTTATTGCTTCATTTCCGTTTGATAGCATTTTGAAAACCACCCGTTTTCGTGGAAAAAACCACACATGCCTATGATAATCGCCTTTTATTGGAATATTCCAGACGTTGTCATTTGTCGGCCTATTTATGAATCGTTTTCAAATAAACGCTAGATGATCGATAGTATATGTGTGCGCACCCACGCTCATGCCGCGCGCTGATAATCGCTGGTCTTATTTCCTCATGGCTTTTACAGTCAAAACACCCATATCACATATCGCATAAACGCTTATATCTCTGTGAAAATGAGTCTGATTATCCTAACATTGATAACATAGATTCCTTACCTGACATCAGATGGTATCCAAATGGTATATTCCAATTCCTGATCACCATTCGAAAAAATCTATAAGTGTATTGATCCAACGTGATACAGTAGAACACATGACCATCCGGCTCAGAGGCTCCAGAATGAACTCTGGTAGACCCCGGCTGCATCAGTGAGAAGTAAAATGTGGAGTCAGAAATCCGTTCTCCCATTCACTTTCATTGAGTCCATTCCAAAAGGGTGATTTACCATCTGGGAGATGATAGGGGGGCGCTTTTTTCAGATCTGAGCGGCGGCGGTCCCTGGATCTCCAACGGTAGGCTTGCGTGATGCAATATGATTTCAGATCGCTAAAAAAAAAAAAAAAAAAAAAAAAAAGAGAATACCAGATGTGGCATTCAACGGTCGGGGCGTAAACCCGAGAATAGCCGTGAGTGACAAAGTGTTAACATCTAAGGGCCCACATGTGGACGATTTTTTGCCGACCTCTAGTGGCTCGGGTGTGCATTTCTTTTAATACAATATATAGCTAAAGCCCTATTTGTTGCCTGTCGATTGCCCTTTCAGGTTACAAAATCCGTTCAGCGGTTCTCGAGTTACATGCCGATATGTGAGGCGTGCCCCAAAGTACGCAAAAGTACACATTACCACCGCCGACTCCCGGGGCTCTAGCTCCGTCAATCATTTGGCGATCTCGAAAATCTTTGCACAGGGTTGTAGCCAATTAGTGTGATGAACGATCGTTCGTGAACGCGTTTGTATTTTGGGCGAACGTGAACTGAACGGATGTTTTCCCCCCTAAATGAACGTAATTGAGAACGCGTTCATTCTCAGCGCTGTATAACGGCGTTCAAAAGTGCGTTCATTCTCAGCACTATATTATAACGGCGTTCAAAGGTGTGCCAGATTTCATATGCCTTTCAGCCGAAAACCCAGTTAAAACACACCGTAAACAGGCTTTAAAATAATGATGAAAACCACACAATCTGGCAACCGCTCTGGGCGGAGCTTCGGGGAGTCTGGTAGTAGAGCAGCAGCACTCGCACTTTTAGAAGGCGCTGCACTCGCTCAGAGTCAGACTCTACGACGTCAGTGTATGAGCATTTAAAATAGTTTTAGTTAAAGTCAGTAAATGTTTTGCACTTTGAATATTGAACTTTGAAGTACAACCTTAGTTTCATACCTCAGCCTGGTTCCTACCTTGTGTTGTGTTAGTACAGAGTTATGTCGGCACATGTTTATATGTTATATGTTTGCACAATGACTACTTTCACTTTTGGTACTTTAAGTATATTTAGATTATTATACTTAATAAATACCATTCAAGCAGCAGGGTTTTCCTCATGTTTTTGAAAATATACTGTAGAGATGAAAGCTGCAGCTGCTACTAGTGTGGACTGAATGGGCGGCAGCAAAGCGTTATGGAAATGCCAGTATTCTGTGGTTCTATTATGGGTTGTGGCAATACATTTGAAAAATAATAGCTTGCAGCAAAAAGCTGAAAAAAAAACTATAAACTATAAATTAGTTCATTTTTTAAACCATGAACTTTAGTTCAACATTTTGAATTTTTAACTATGAACTGAATTAGTTCATTTTAAAATGTGTGAACTGTGAACTGAACTAGTTCATGTAGAAAGTGAACTTTCCCAAAACTGACAATCAGTATTATTAGCTAAATGACTCCAGTGTCTGGCCTAGAACAATCAGTAATATTACCTAAATTACTCGAGTGTTTGACCTAGAACAATCAGTATTATTACCTAAATGACCTCCCAGGTGGCCAAAAAGTTCCGGCCCATTAATGGCCTGTATCCGGCAGGCCGGAAGAAATTAGTCGGCCCAAGTCCGGCTGCCAGAGTCGGCCAAGTAGGCGGCAATGACTGACTGGCCGATTCCGGCCCGAGTACACTGGGCCATGTCCGGGGTTGCCGGAAGCGGTGAACGTTGGCGGAATCGGCCCAGTAGGCGGCAATGACTGACTGGCCGATTCCGGCCCGAGTACACTGGGCCATGTCCGGGGTTGCCGGAAGCGGTGAACGTCCGGTTGCCTAAAGCAGCCCAGATGCGACCCACACACGCTGGGCCAGGTTTGGTTGCCCGAAGCCTAGCCGACACTGCCAATGCAATACTGGTACTACACAGTAAATTACGCAGAGTAGATTTGACTCAAACTGAGTAAAGAAATTTTACTCAGTTTGAGTGAAATGTACTCAGTTTGAGTCAGCGGAATTTACTGTGTACCCATCTGCCAGAGCTACTCCACTATCTGCCTATGACCGTACATTACCGGAAATACAGTAGGAAATGGTTGATTAGTAATACAATGCCACATATTTAAGGACCCTTCCCTTTACCAATTCAGTATTGGCATGTCCCTCATTGAAACATTCAGAAGTTTACATGCTGTCTCCTACCTCACTGAAATATATTCTCAGTGTATGTACACAATATACATCATTCTGCAGTGAAGCTCAAATATCAAGTAAAGTAACAATTACCCTCATACATGCTACTTTTTCCAGTTAAAAATGACGTGGCCCCAGCAGGAATCAAACTCCTAACCGTGACAGTGTTAGTGCCATGCTCGGAGTGCCAAGCACAAGACCCCAATGTTATGCGGGGCTCTGCTCATAGGCGGGCGGCTCGTAGTCCTGGTTGTAGAAGCAACCGTCGCCCTCCATGGAGACCCCCCTCCTCCCGCGTCACCCCAGCGAGGTGGCGGGTGGCGACCCTGACGAGGTGAGCCATGGTGGGGTGGCGGGGGGCCGGCAGGGGGGGGCTCCGGAGAAAAGGGCCAGGGGGCCGGGCCGAGAGGCGCCCCTGGGGCACCCCGGGAGGCGTGGGCATAGCCTTACGGACCACGGGGGAATAGGTGACGTGGGGGCGTAGCGTGGCGGGGGTCTGGGGGAGCTGTCGCCGGCCCCGGCGAGGCGTGCTGGTCCCCGACGTGGAGGGGATGGGACTTCCACTCACTGCCCTACACGAAAAGTGAAAAAGGCAAATAAAAAGAACGAACCACAAATTCAACGACATAAGAGAAGAGGATGAGATAGAGAGAGAGAAGAGAGAGAGAGAAGAGAGAGAGAAGAGAGAGAAGGAAAGCAAGATAACAAAATACAACAAGAGCCACAGTATGGAAGCAAATGAGTGACAGAAGTATTTGAATTTGATCAGACACCGAATTTATAGCATTGAAAATAATTACTTTGAAAACATGTATCTGAATTGAATTTATAGCATTGAAAATAATTACTTTGAAAACATGTATCTGAATTTTTGCAGACACCAAATTTATAGCATTGAAAATAATTACTTTGAAAACATGTATCTGATTTTTGAATTGTATCAGACACCGAATTTATAGCATTGAAAATAATTACTTTGAAAACATGTATCTGAATTTTTTCAGACACCGAATTTATAGCATTGAAAATAATTACTTTGAAAACATGTATCTGAATTTTTTCAGACACCGAATTTATAGCATTGAAAATAATTACTTTGAAAAATGTATCTGAATTTTTTCAGACACCGAATTTATAGCATTGAAAATAATTACTTTGAAAATCATGTATCTGAATTTTTTTGCTCCGAATTTACCTATGTGAAATAAAAATTCAATGTAAAAAATTCGAATGTATAATAAAATTCAATGTAAAAAAATTCGATGCATAATTGCGGTGTATAAAATTCGATGTAAAAAACTTCTGGCCTATCACTGCACGGCTTTGTCAGTCATGTGATCACACCAACCCGGGAGAAAGATGGCGGTATATATACATACGTTGGGGAGAGAATATACATACGGTGGGGAGGAGACTGTACATTAGGAGGGGGTGGGTGGGAGAGAAATATACATACGGTGGGGAGAGAATATATACATACGGTGGGGAGGAGACTGTACATTAGGAGGGGGTGGGAGAAAATATATACATACGGTAGGGAGGAGACTGTACATTAGGAGGGGGTGGGTGGGAGAGAAATATACATACGGTGGGGAGAGAATATATACATACGGTGGGGAGGAGACTGTATATTAGGAGGGGGTGGGAGAGAAATATACATATGGTGGGGAGAGAATATATACATACGGTGGGGAGGAGACTGTACATTAGGAGGGGGTGGGAGAGAATATATACATACGGTGGGGAGGAGACTGTACATTACGAGGGGGTGGGAGAGAAATATACATATGGTGGGGAGAGAATATATACATATGGTGGGGAGAGAATATATACATACGGTGGGGAGGAGACTGTACATTAGGAGGGGGTGGGAGAGAATATATACATACGGTGGGGAGGAGACTGTACATTACGAGGGGGTGGGAGAGAAATATACATATGGTGGGGAGAGAATATATACATATGGTGGGGAGAGAATATATACATACAGTGGGGAGGAGACTGTACATTAGGAGGGGGTGGGTGGGTGGGAGAGAAATATACATATGGTGGGGAGAGAATATATACATACGGTGGGGAGAAGACTGTACATTAGGAGGGGGTGGGAGAGAAATATACATATGGTGGGGAGAGAATATATACATATGGTGGGGAGAGAATATATACATACGGTGGGGAGGAGACTGTACATTAGGAGGGGGTGGGTGGGTGGGAGAGAAATATACATATGGTGGGGAGAGAATATATACATACGGTGGGGAGGAGACTTGTCTATTATATGTATATTTCTCTCCCACCCACCCCCTCCTAATGTACAGTCTCCTCCCCACTGTATGTATATATTCTCTCCCCATCATATGTATATATTCTCTCCCCACCGTTCTCTTGGTGTAAAAAGTTTAAGACCAGGGTGAGGCCAGGCTATGGATGGCTTTGAAGGTGAGGAGTAGTGTTTTGAAGTTAATGCGTTCCTTGATCGGGAGCCAGTGGAGGGAGTGGAGGACAGGAGTGATGTGTTCGCGGGACCGGGTGTTAGTGAGGAGGCGGGCAACTGAGTTTTGGACCATCTGCAGTTTATGGAGGGAGCGGGAGGTGATGCCAGTGAGGAGGGAGTTACAGTAGTCCAGGAGGGAAAAGATGAAGGTGTGTATGAGGGATTCAGCAGCAGGGGGTAGAGGCAGTGACGGATTTTGGCAATGTTGCGCAGGTGAAAATATGAAGTTTTGACAATGGAGCGGACATGGGGTCAAATGAGAGG
Source organism: Notolepis coatsorum (assembly GCF_963971535.1). Lineage (NCBI taxonomy): Eukaryota > Metazoa > Chordata > Actinopteri > Aulopiformes > Paralepididae > Notolepis > Notolepis coatsorum. The sequence continues at coordinate 155,045,367 of NC_140168.1, read as the reverse complement.
GTGGGGTCGAGGATGACACAGAGGTTGCGGACTAGGGGGGAGGGGTGATGGTGGAGTCATTGATGGTGAGCGTGATGTAATACAATAATTTATACTGTAGCATTACAAACCATTTGACAGCCAGGTCCTGCACCTCCGTTCTTGTCCTCTAGGAGCCATCGCAGCATGGCCAAGACCTTCCTCATCCAGCATACTGTCCGCGTGTAACTTATTGCCAGCGGAAGAGTGCAAGAATGCTTCCGCATTCGTCACCGCACGCCAGTACGGTAATGCGCCTTTCCTTTCGCCCCGCTCAGACAAATGCATGTAGTACATTGCAACACAACGCAGCATTTCCGCGGCTGTCTTTAACTAGCAGGACGCTAGTGGGCTAGTCGCTAAAATATATAATTGTACCAACACAGATATTAGGCAGTACACACATTGTCCTGCAATACATGTACAGTGAATGCACAGCTACATTCGCCATATATTTCTATCGCTGCTGCGGTCTACAGTGAAATGCAATATTATTATTATTATTGTAAAGATTATCATTACAATCGCAGCCTGGAGGCAATGTTACAAGTGTACGAGGGTTGTGTGCAAAGAGCACAGCCTCTCAATTTGCACAACGTGCACAAAATAATAATTGTAATGATCTTTACAATAATAATAATATTGCATTTCACTGTAGACCGCAGTAGCGATAGAAATATATGGCGAATGTAGCTGTGCATTCACTGTACATGTATTGCAGGACAATGTGTGTACTGCCTAATATCTGTGTTGGTACAATCTGAGGAAAGGAGCCCCTTCACGCTAGTGGGCTAGTCGCTCAAATATATATCGTTTTATATATAATTGTACCAACACAGATATTAGGCAGTACACACATTGTCCTGCAATACATGTACAGTGAATGCACAGCTACATTCGCCATATATTTCTATCGCTGCTGCGGTCTACAGTGAAATGCAATTTTATTATTATTGTAATGATCATTACAATTATTATTTTGTGCACGTTGTGCAAATTGAGAGGCTGTGCTCTTTGCACACAACCCTCGTACACTTGTAACATTGCCTCTCCAGGCTGCGATTGTAATGATAATCTTTACAATAATAATAATAATATTGTATTTCACTGTAGACCGCAGCAGCGATAGAAATATATGGCGAATGTAGCTGTGCATTCACTGTATGTATTGCAGGACAATGTGTGTACTGCCTAATATCTGTGTTGGTACAATTATATATAAAACGATATATATTTTAGCGACTAGCCCACTAGCGTCCTGCTAGTTAAAGACAGCCGAGGTTGAGTAGTTTCTTCTGATATCACTTTCAAACTCCAAGTGATTCGTTGCAATGTACGCGGAAATGCTGCGTTGTGTTGCAATGTACTACATGCATTTGTCTGAGCGGGGCGAAAGGAAAGGCGCATTACCGTACTGGCGTGCGGTGACGAATGCGGAAGCATTCTTGCACTCTTCCGCTGGCAATAAGCTACACGCATACTGTCCTTCTGAAGCTCTGAAGTCATTAGTGGCCATGAACCTAAAGAGAGAGAGCAAGAATACGTTAGTAGATAGTCTAAGGCCAGTGATTCTCAATATTATTTTGCATATCTAGGACCTCTAATTTAGTCCATGTCATGCACATCTACATACAATATACTGTAGCATTACAAACCATTTGACAGCCAGGTCCAGCACCTCTCCGTTCTTGTCTTCTAGGAGCCATCGCAGCATGGCCAAGACCTTCCTCATCCAGCATACTGTCCTTCTGAAGGTCTGAAGTCATTAGTGGCCATGAACCTAGAGAGAGAGCGAGAATACGTTAGTAGATAGTCTAAGGCCAGTGATTCTCAATATTATTTTGCATATCTAGGACCTCTAATTTAGTCCATGTCATGCACATCTACATACAATATACTGTAGCATCCATCAACACAGGATGACCCTTTCCAGCTGTTGAAATGAAAGTCCCAGATTGAAAAGTATATATATACACAGTCACACACACAATAAAACATTTTATACATCACTTACAAGCATGACCACTTGAAGATCTTGAAGACTTGGTAGATCTTGACCGTCTTGGGAGAGGGAGAGAGAAGGCATTACAGGATGACTCTTTGAAAATGATGTCCCAGATTAAAAAGTATATATTATATATACAGTCACACACACAATAAAAAAAATGTATACATCACTTACGACCACTTGAAGTAGTTGTTCTTGAGCCGTCTTCTGCGTTCATCTCATTGATGAGATCCAGCACTGTAACAGTATATTTGCAACAATGAAATTATATATTTTATTACAACTCTATCAGCTGAGTAACAATATTCATCAAAGTGTTGCGTGTTACAGTGTAGGTTAGTTTATTAGTGCATGACAGTAGGGTTAGCATACTTTTCACACTATAAGCCCCACCTGAATGATAGCCAGTTAGCAGCTCCGGGTACAGTATGTACCCCAACGTTAGCTCTCATAACGTTAGCAGCTCCTGGTACAGTATAGGTACCAAAAGTTATCTCTCATAGTCATAACATTAGCAGCTCCGGGTACAGTATGTACCCCAACGTTAGCTCTCATAACGTTAGCCAGTTAGCAGCTCCTGGTACAGTAGGTACCAAAAGTTAGCTCTCATAGTCATAACGTTAGCAGCTCCGGGTACAGTATGTACCCCAACGTTAGCTCTCATAACGTTAGCCAGTTAGCAGCTCCTGGTACAGTAGGAACCAAAAGTTAGCTGTCATAGTCATAACGTTAGCAGCTCCGGGTACAGTATACAACGTTAGCTAGTCATACCGTTAGCCAGTTAGCAGCTCCGGTATTTTACAGATCCCGCCAGTTTAATAATATCGAGCTAATAATGTTACAGTAGTCACTGAAAACACAGACTAAACAGCACTCATTTATATCAGCGGCACGCATTACTTATAAATAATAAAAGATATGTGTTGCACAATTACCTGAGGAGAAGATGCAATTCCGTTGCTCACGACGTGGTGCAGGCTCTGTCTGTAGCGCGCTTCAATTCAAATTTCAAACCGGGATCCCCCACAATGCAACGCATCAGTGTTGCCAGATTTGAGAGTCAGCCTTAATCTGACAAACCTTTGATAATAATGGGCGGTTCGGATATTGTTAATCCGATCTGGCAACCATGCTATCCTTGTTTCTCCGCACAGACTGACCACGGTTTTGATTGATTGATTGAAAACTTTGTTAACAGATTGCAGAATGGGTACAATACAGTACAGCTCAATACATACAATTGTTAAGGGCATGCAGACCAGAGAAAGACGTTCGTCTTGTTTACATCAGGGACCCCCATTTTCAATTCATCATAACATGATGTGACATACAGATAGACACTTCTATACATTTATGACATACCAGATTTGCAAATACAGTAGGCCTACTGTTTGTGATACAAAAAGAGTCTAGAAAAGAGAGTATATATTTGACGTAGAACCGTACATTATAGGTGGGGGGGGGGTAGGAGGGGTGGGGGGGCACACTGTACAACTGCACAAGCACAACTGTACATTGGAATATTGACAAAACCATGTTTGGTACTTTACTGTACATTGGAGGGGGTTGGGTTAGGACATTTACAGGGGCCAGTTTCGAATTGCAGTCTCCCGTAGGTGTTCTTTGAGAGTGTTTTGAAAGTGGGTAGTGATTCACATTCCTTTACATCTTTGGGTAGGGCGTTCCACATTGATGTGGCATAATTGCTAAACGTGTTCCTGTTTGAGCCGAATCTGGGTTTAACATGATTTGTGGAGCTCCCTCTATGGTGTTGTGGTCGTGGTATTCACTGACCTTTGGGAAGTATTTTTATATGTACACATATATGGGTACCTTGATCGTGTATAGTGTATCTTGTAGACAGGCCCATTGCAAGTTGCTGCACTCTGTCGTCTACTCTAAGCCGTTGTCACGTGGGCAGGGGCGAGGTGGGTTCTAGGAGTAAGGTCAAGCATGTAGTCTGACCAGTTTGTTTTGAGATGAATTGTGTAGCAGGGTCAAGTCAAGTCAAGTCAAGAGTTTTAATTGTCACGGCATACAAGTATACAATGAAATGCGGGTGGTCTTGCCCGCAACGATGTGCAATACGTGGTACAACATATAATAGAATCCAAAAAAAAAAAAACATTGTGCAATAAACAGGTAACAGGTAACATATTTGTGACATCTCGGTATCTGTACATATTATTTACAGGGCATATAGGACACGGTCAAAGAACACCAGATCCAGGCGTACAACTAGAACCACCAGAACAGTGAATACGAGCAAAGTAACACGACTAACTGGTAACGACAGATACAGATTACAAAACATACAATTAAAAACTAAAAATCTCTAGAAAATCTAGTCAATTTACAAACCAATGAGCTTCTAGATACAGTAGAAAGGATATGCAGCCAGTATGAGCTTCTAGACAGACAGTAGAAGAGATATGCAGCCAGTATGAGCTTCTAGATAAGACAGTAGAAGAGATATGCAGCCAGTATGAGCTTCTAGATACAGTAGAACAGATATGCAGCCAGTATGATCTTCTATATAGAGACAGTAGAACAGATATGCAGCCAGTATGATCTTCTAGAGACAGTAGAACAGATATGCAGCCAGTATGAGCTTCTAGATACAGTAGAACAGATATGCAGCCAGTATGAGCTTCTAGATAAGACAGTAGAAGAGATATGCAGCCAGTATGAGCTTCTAGATAAGACAGTAGAAGAGATATGCAGCCAGTATGAGCTTCTAGATAAGACAGTAGAACAGATATGCAGCCAGTATGATCTTCTAGAGACAGTAGAACAGATATGCAGCCAGTATGAGCTTCTAGATAAGACAGTAGAAGAGATATGCAGCCAGATGAGCTTCTAGATAAGACAGTAGAAGAGATATGCAGCCAGTATGAGCTTCTAGATAAGACAGTAGAAGAGATATGCAGCCAGATGAGCTTCTAGATAAGACAGTAGAAGAGATATGCAGCCAGTATGAGCTTCTAGATAAGACAGTAGAAGAGATATGCAGCCAGTATGAGCTTCTAGATAAGACAGTAGAAGAGATATGCAGCCAGTATGAGCTTCTAGATAGACAGTAGAACAGATATGCAGCCAGTATGAGCTTGTTGCATACTCATGTTAAACAGTTGGCATTAGTGCAGAATTGAACTAAAACTGTCTCATAGGAACGGATTCTGGAATGGCATTTTGAATAAATGACTAAATGACATAAATGAAAGCTATCATCGACTCCGACAGATTGCTAGTCATTCATAATGGCATCGAAAGAATGTCCAAATGACCTGTGTTGTGTTAGCTTGTGTTAGCTTGGGGAGCTGCAGTCTGTGTTGTGTTAGCTTGTGTTAGCTTGGGGAGCTGCAGTCTGTGTTGTGTTAGCTTGTGTTAGCTTGGGGAGCTGCAGTCTGTGTTGTGTTAGCTTCTGTTAGCTTGGGGAGCTGCGGTCCATGTTGTGTTAGCTTGTGTTAGCTTGGGGAGCTGCAGTCTGTGTTGTGTTAGCTTGTGTTAGCTTGGGGAGCTGCAGTCTGTGTTGTGTTAGCTTGTGTTAGCTTGGGGAGCTGCAGTCTGTGTTGTGTTAGCTTGTGTTAGCTTGGGGAGCTGCAGTCCATGTTGTGTTAGCTTGTGTTAGCTCGGGGAGCTGCAGTCTGTGTTGTGTTAGCTTGTGTTAGCTTGGGGAGCTGCAGTCTGTGTTGTGTTAGCTTCTGTTAGCTTGGGGAGCTGCGGTCCATGTTGTGTTAGCTTGTGTTAGCTTGGGGAGCTGCAGTCTGTGTTGTGTTAGCTTGTGTTAGCTTGGGGAGCTGCGGTCCATGTTGTGTTAGCTTGGGGAGCTGCGGTCCATGTTGTGTTAACTTGTGTTAGCTTGGGGAGCTGCAGTCTGTGTTGTGTTAGCTTGTGTTAGCTTGGGGAGCTGCGGTCCATGTTGTGTTAGCTTGTGTTAGCTTGGGGAGCTGCAGTCTGTGTTGTGTTAGATTGGGGAGCTGCAGTCTGTGTTGTGTTAGCTTGTGTTAGCTTGGGGAGCTGCAGTCTGTGTTGTGTTAGCTTGTGTTAGCTTGGGGAGCTGCAGTCTGTGTTGTGTTAGCTTGTGTTAGCTTGGGGAGCTGCAGTCCATGTTGTGTTAGCTTGTGTTAGCTTGGGGAGCTGCAGTCTGTGTTGTGTTAGCTTGTGTTAGCTTGGGGAGCTGCAGTCTGTGTTGTGTTAGCTTCTGTTAGCTTGGGGAGTTGCGGTCCATGTTGTGTTACCTTGTGTTAGCTTGGGGAGCTGCAGTCTGTGTTGTGTTAGCTTGTGTTAGCTTGGGGAGCTGCGGTCCATGTTGTGTTAACTTGTGTTAGCTTGGGGAGCTGCAGTCTGTGTTGTGTTAGCTTGTGTTAGCTTGGGGAGCTGCGGTCCATGTTGTGTTAGCTTGTGTTAGCTTCGGGAGCTGCAGTCTGTGTTGTGTTAGATTGGGGAGCTGCAGTCTGTGTTGTGTTAGCTTGGGGAGCTGCGGTCCATGTTGTGTTAGCTTGGGGAGCTGCTAACTATAGAGGCCATAACCACAGTATTACATATACTCTTGTTAGCTTTATGAGGCTACATCAACACGCTCCTATGAGTGCAGCATGTTAGCTTTATGAGGCTACATCAACATCCTATGAGTGCAGCTATAATGTTAGCTTTATGAGGCTACATCAACATGCAGGCTCCTATGAGTGCAGCTAATGTTATGAGGCTCTGCCCCCCCTCCACTCCTCTAACATTTTATTTATTAATTTTATTATTATTATTTATTTGTTGCCATTAAAATAATTCTCCACTTGCACAACCTGAATATAGGGACTTCCGGCTGACTTCCGGTTGCCAATAGCACTTCCTGTCCCATCCAAATACATTGGTTTTAGCTACTTTTCTCCCCTTATTTAAACAACTTTGTCGTCACAGAGAGGCAATGAAACGTTTGTATTATTATAGTATAGAATGTATTTAATAAGCAAACGTTTGTCAGCAGGGTTTTTGGGCTGTATTTCATGTAAAAACGTTTACTGTTAGTTTCCTTGCTCAGCCAGCATTAGCTAACAGAAGCTAGTGGTTAAACAGGCCGGATTAGCTTTGAGCTAACTATCTTTCCCGACCCATGTATTCATTCCATTCTAAACATAACGTTAGTTTACAAAACATGACCCGTCTATATAACGTTGAGGAACAAATTATAAGTGTGTGGGTGTGTGTTTTGGTGAACATTGGACTGCAAACAGAAAATGCATCACAGTTAGACAGTAGCTACTGTTAGCTGTCCTTCCGGATTAGCTTTGAGCTAACTATCTTTCCCGACCCATGTATTCATTCCATTCTAAACATAACGTTAGTTTACAAAACATGACCTGTCTATATAACGTTGAGGAACAAATTATAAGTGTGTGGGTGTGTGTTTTGGTGAACATTGGACTGCAAACAGAAAATGCATCACAGTTAGACAGTAGCTACTGTTAGCTGTCCTTCCGGATTAGCTTTGAGCTAACTATCTTTCCCGACCCATGTATTCATTCCATTCTAAACATAACGTTAGTTTACAAAACATGACCTGTCTATATAACGTTGAGGAACAAATTATAAGTGTGTGGGTGTGTGTTTTGGTGAACATTGGACTGCAAACAGAAAATGCATCACAGTTAGACAGTAGCTACTGTTAGCTGTCCTTCCGGATTAGCTTTGAGCTAACTATCTTTCCCGACCCATGTATTCATTCCATTCTAAACATAACGTTAGTTTACAAAACATGACCCGTCTATATAACGTTGAGGAACAAATTATATAGACGGGTAATGTTTTGAACAACTAACGTTACGTTTAGAATGGAATGCATCGGCAAAGATCCGTTAGCTCAAAGCTATTCCGGACAGTTTATCAACTTCCTGTCATTTAGAAATATGATTTTATAGTGAAAATCATTACCAAAACGTCCGGAAAAACCTAACGGGAGCATTATAGACGGTCATACAAATGTACAAATGCTATAAGGTGGCAAGAAATGCACTATAAACAATACTTTATGCATCGGCAAAGATCCTTAGCTCAAAGCTATTAAGGCTAATGCTGGCTAACAAGAGGCTAGCGCAAGAAACGACGCCGCAAACCATTGCCGAGCCAGAGCCGGTTTATCTTTGGCGAGCCCGAGTCGGCTCTGCCCCGGCAACCATTGCCGTGCCAGAGCCGGTTTATCTTTGGCGAGCCCGAGTCGGCTCTGGCACGGCAAGCCGAGCCGGGCCAGAGCCGGTTTATCTTTGGCGAGCCCGAGTCGGCTCTGTTTCGGCAACCATTGCCGTGCCAGAGCCGGTTTATCTTTGGCGAGCCCGAGTCGGCTCTGGCACGGCAAGCCGAGCCGGGCCAGAGCCGGTTAATCTTTGGCGAGCCCGAGTCGGCTCTGCCCCGGCAACCATTGCCGTGCCAGAGCCGGTTTATCTTTGGCGAGCCCGAGTCGGCTCCGCCCCGGCAACCATTGCCGGGCCAGAGCCGGTTTATCTTTGGTGAGCCCGAGTCGGCTCCGCCCCGGCAACCATTGCCGGGCCAGAGCCGGTTTATCTTTGGCGAGCGCGAGTCGGCTCTGCCCCGGCAACCATTACCGCGCCAGATCCGGCTCATCGTTGGCGTGCCGTGCCGGACATATGCCGAGTGTGCCGACCGGTAGCCGGAATTGGGCCGAGTATGCTGGCCACCTGGGCTAGAACAATCAGTATTATTACCTAAATGACTCCAGTGTCTGGCCTAGAACAATCAGTATTATTACCTAAATAACTCATGTCTGGCCTAGAACAATCAGTATTATTACCTATCCATTGTGGTGGATTAACATAACTGACCCACAGAACTATGTGTTGGGGATAAGGGGTCCGCAGGACATTTAAGTTGGTGGTACTTCCCTTTCGGCAAGTTAGTTCCTGTTCGATAGTTAGTAAACACAGTTGTGATTTAGCCTTTTTGTATGTTTAATAAACACCTACTGTAGCATTGTCTTTCGACACTCCGCCCCAGATTCTTCGGCGCTACAGTGTTTAACATTTTCCTTAACTGAGATGAGGCTTTAAAGATTTGGCTTTCACAGATTCATAAAACATGGCTTGTGAATCTCCATAACCCTTCGGACAAAGAACCATATAAGCCTGTTTGGAAATTTTCTGACCAGCCCATGGAGTTGGAGTAAAACCAACCTCATTCATTATAGTGTAAATATGACACATCACCTGAGGGTGCTGAACCTCTACTGTCTTTATTTGTGAATGTACACAACTCTCCAACTTACCATCTTTATTTGGTTAAAATTTGAAGTAGTTGGAGGTTGTATTTCTTCACTTTTTTTAAGCACTTTGAACTGCAATTTCTGTATGAAAAGTGCTATACAAATAAAGTTATTATTATTATTATTATTATTATTATTATTATTATTATTATTATTATTATTATTATTATTATTATTATTATTATTATTATTATTATTATTATTACTTTTGACAGAGCTTGGCCAGAGGTATACACACACCTTTTTATTAAAGGTCCACTTGTGCATTTCATCCAAAGTCAATGGTCCGGAACAATGCCAGTAAAATGCACTGGCATAAATCAACATCCATACACACATAGTAGTAGTACAGTATGGTGGCTTGAACTAGTGGGAGGAATGGCACTGTTTGCCTGTAGTGACTGCCTTGAACCTTAGCACAAAAAGTGATTGCCAGGCGGAGGCGCTGATCCAAGTGTTCATTTGTCAAACTGCATTCCTCATTATTTTGCAAAGCTCCCACTCGTTTTGATGGAATTTTGATGTAGGATGGTGGTGGGGTACAGACTCAAAAAATACAACGAAAATAAGTTTGGCATCTAATCAGAGTATAACAGTAAAGTGCAATAGTAACATACAATGCACAGGTGATTAAACTGGGTATAAAATATATAAATACTACTGAGTAATAGTGCTCATCAGATGCAAGTACAGAGTTGTATTATTAATATGTACAGTGATACAGGTATAAAGACCCAATAGTAGTAAGCAGGGCCGTAGCCAGGGTTTAGAAATTAGGGAGGTCCATTTATTTTTTTGGCCCAGAACGGCCCACTATAATCGGTCGGACACCACCCACCAGTACACCATCCTTACGGTCCCCTTAAATATGCGTACCTACTGTACTATTCCCCCCCCCCCCCCCCCCCCAACCAATTACAAAGCTGGGTAGTAAGTGCCATGGACAAGTGGACCAGTGTACTCACTCGCTCTTGGCTGAATCTTGTTTTGGGTGGTGATGTAAAAACACCTGCATCATAGCAGGCTCAGGATGGGCAACGTAGTCTATAGCCTGTTCATCCCTGTCTCTCTCCTCCACAACCTGGCTTGACTAGACATAAGGAGAGAGATGATTACAATTAACTGGTACATTCAGGTCCAGAATTGTTGGAATCCTCTGACAAAGATGTGCAAAAAGCTGTACAATTTAAACAATACCATACTGGTAATGAGAAAATAGTTGTTTATTCAATGAATGCATGGAGCAGTTCCATCTTATTTCATTTGATACTAACTACTCAGTTCATACAGATTTCAAGTATTCAAATATCAATGATGAATATTGCATAAGGTTTACACAGTTAATAGATCACCACGGCACGGTGGTGTAGTGGTTAACACTGTCGCCTAGAACACGCCCTCTTTTTGACGGGTCGGTTTGAATTTGACAGCGCGCGGAAGCTTTGAGTTTGATAGTGAGATAGTTGGTTAAAGTGAGTATAGAGTAAGTAGTAGAGTGTTATTTTGTTTTTTGTATAGTGTAGTTTCCCCCAACGGCTTTTAGCTGTTTGGGGGAAATTGACGTTTGTCTCGAGGCTCGGACGGGAAATCATGGCAACAAACATTTCGAACGGTGGGCGGATTCCGAGACAGACGGATGAAATGAATGAACGAAAATATGAGTTAAGATTAACAGTTGAGGTGGACATTGAGGGGCCTGATAGAGTCACAATGATGGAGCTTTTGAGGGCGATAAAGTCGGAGTGTGGGACTGTCGTTGGATGTCGATACAAGACGCCCAAGAAGTATGAAATCATGTTGATGGATGAGAAGGTGAAGGAGAAACTGATGGATGGATTTAAAATCAAGGACAGTAGAATAATGGCAACAGAACTGTCGAACGATGAGGTTGTCGTCTCTTTTTTGGGTCTGCCTTTATACGTAACGGATGAGGACATTCTCGAGAAACTGAAGCTATGGGGTGTGGCGGCGGTAACGCAGATCAAGAGAAGGACGTGGCCTGGAACAGACATTATAGACGGCACAAGGTTCGTGAAAGTGAAGTTCACTGAGTATGTCAAATCCCTGCCGTATTCGACCCGGTTTGAGACTCAACAGGGGATGGAACATTTTCGAGTTTCGAGTGATCCATAATAGGCAGGTGCAAGTTTGTAGGCTGTGTCTTCAGCCTGGTCATGTCCTGAGAGATTGCCCGGACTTTAAATGTCACAAATGTGCCCAGCAAGGTCACTACGCTCGAGAGTGTGACACTGAACGAAAGTGCAGGGGATGTGATGAAAAGTACGAGCAGTGTACATGCACGCCCTGGAGGCGCTACGAGGAGCAGGGTACGAGAGGTGAGACCGGTGGGGCTGCCAAGAAGAGTGGAAACGACGGAGGAGAAGCCACTGAGACGGAGAAAACAGGTGGAGAGGACGAGGGTGAGGCAGAAGCAGATGATGAAGACGAAGGAGAGGAAGAAGACGAAGGAGATGATGAAGCGGAGGAGGATGAGGAAGAGGAGGAGATCACGCAGACCCCAGATGGAGATCAAGTGGAGACGGTGACAGGGGAGAGCGCAGAGCTGAGTGCGCGTCAGAGTGAACAGGAGAGTGACGGCCCGAGCACACAGCACGCAGATGACGAGGAGAAGGAGCTGACAGCGCGGCAGAGAGAGGGAGAGGACACCGCAGGCCTGAATGAAAACATAGATGGTTTTGATTCGGGACTGCTGAGGTCACTGAAGTCCGTGGAGAGACAGCTGGGATCCGGAGCATCTACAGGCGAAACAAGAGCGACTGGGTCTGGGCCGCGGACCCGGGGAGGCAGCGCTGGCGGGCGAGGAGGCGGCAGAGCGCATCTAGAGGCGCGCAACGAAAGGGACGCGGCAGAGGGAACGTCTACATGCGCGGAGGAGAGGAAGAAGAGGGAAGGGTCTATAGGAGACTCAGAGGGGTTGCCAAGGACCAGGGAAGAGGTGGGGGCTACATCAGAGGACTCTGAGGAGATGGACACCAGCCCATCTGCTATTAACCTACTGAAAAGAAAATCAAGAGAGGAGAGAGGTGCTAAAGGGTGGTGTAAGAAGGTATGATAAGGTATGATATATAGGATAATCAATATATTTTTCGTCATGTGTGCTGCCATCACTGTAACATCGCTTAATGTGAATGGACTGAGGAACAAGACTAAAATTGAGCAGGTGATATCGACTTTTAATACAGATATAGTGATGCTGCAAGAAACATGGTGGACGGAAAATATGATGGATGATGTGAAAAGAAAATGGACTGATTTATTATATGTAAATCATGGTACAGAGCGATCATGTGGTGTAGCAGTATTATTTAAAAAAAGACGTAGTGGAAAATATAAAGGTAATATATGAGGATGCAGAAGGGAGGGTGATTATATTAGAATTTGAACATCAGGGAGTTTTGTTTAGATTAGGGAATATATATGCGCCCAATATAGAGAAAATTAGGAAGGTTTTTTTGAAGGGCTAAAGGTGCACATGAAGGGGAATTGTTTGTTTGTCGGTGACTTTAATAACACTTTGCGAAGTAGGTTAGGTACTACGAGCAAGATTTTCAAGTGTGACACAGCTAGAAATACACTAACAGAAATAATGTCTGGTGTGGATCTAGTGGATATGTGGAGAGAGGAGAATTCTGAGCAGAGAAAGGTGGAAGTATGGCCAATCTTTTTGAATTTAATGAAAAGGGATGTTATGTTGACAGAGAAATTGCTGAGTAAGGAGATATTTAAGAGATGGTTCATTGACAGTGGTAAATGTGTTAAGTTTGGAAAAGGTAGAGTTTGGTTTTGGATAGGTTTTTTGTGGGTTTGTTTGGGTGGGATAGGGGAGGTTTTTTTGGTTATGCTTGATTTGTTGTATAGGAAATAAGTATATATAACACTGTTTTCTTTGTGGCTTGTTCTGTTTTTGTTGGTTAATTTAGGGAAGCGCAAAAGAAGGGGGTGGGCTATGCCTGGGTAATGTGAGTAATACATTTAAATGATATAGTGTGTATATATATATAGAAAATGCATAAAATGTAAACTGATTATTTTTATAATAAAAAGATAAAAAAAAAAAAAAAAAAAAAAAAAAAAACACTGTCGCCTCACAGCAAGAAGGTCCAGGGTTCGATTCCCGCTTGGGGACCAGGTTTCCATGATGCCAGGTACCCAGGTGGGGTATCTCCCAGGCCTTTCTGTGTGGAGTTTGCATGTTCTCCCCGTGCTCGCAAGGGTTTCCCCCCCGATAAGATAAACCCAATGGAAAAACATGCACAACAACAGATCGCTAACGCTGTGGCGTCCTTGACGAAGTCGGACAGGAGCACTTGGATTGGTCCCCTGGCGCGGCTCACGTTGACGCCTGTCTGCTCCCGGCTGCCCTTGGGGGGAAGGACGACGGGATGGGTTAATCGCAGAGACGAATCGCATCAGCGATCCTACAGACAATGCATGCGTGTGTGTTCCGGTGTGTGTGTGTGTGTGTGTGTTGTGGATAATAGCCAATGCCAATTAAAGACCTCTGAGCAGGTCCTGCATTATTATTACCATCTTGTTTTATATTCATCTTATATGGCAATTAAATCAATGGTGTGTTTGTTTGGGGAGTTTGACCTATGTGCCTACCACGTGAAGGTGCATGATCAATGGACAGCACAAAAACAATTTGTGTAGGTGGAGACTAGAGCTACCACAGATAGTAATAAGTTATTAAGAGTAAGTAATCCATACCATATATATCCTAATAGTTACCTTATTACCATACTTGGCTGAAAACAAACTTTGCTGCCTGTTGTGAATGTGTTTTTCCCTGTAGGCTAATACATAAGTAGGCATACATTTTTGCAGTTGAGGAAAAATGTGCAGTTGAGTAGGCTATAATGTGCTGTGTTTTTATGTCTTCCATCGAGGACCACCTTGGAAATAAGTGTTAATGCTTGTTAATGAATGCTTTTAGGTGATATCCTCAGGAATACAAATTGGTCAAGATCATTTGTTTTTATGATGTGTTTTTAATTTCCAAATAAATCTAATCAAATAAAAAAGCAGTTTTTGCAGTTGAGCTACTGGTGTTGTATATTATACAGCCTTTTCATGCATCTTTATCAAGGGAACCCTTATCCTAATGATTTAAAAAATAATATTATGATGATACGATATGGACCTAGTAGTTGGGTCATCTGTGGCACTTCGTTTCTCAATGGATTTTTTAAAAAGGCGGGGGAAATTTGTGAGAGACCAAAATCCAAAATGGCTGCCACGGAAATTAACTTTTTAATGGTTTGACCTACAATGATGCACAATACATGGTACCAGCCCCCTCTCAGTCATGTACCAGCCCCTCTCAGGCATGTACCAGCCAGCCCCTCTCAGTCATGTACCAGCCCTCTCTCAGTCATGTCTACCAGCCCCCTCTCAGTCATGTACCACAGCCCCATCTGAGTCATGTACCAGCCCCCTCTCAGTCATGTACCAGCCCCCTCTCAGTCATGTACCAGCCCCCTCTCAGTCATGTACCAGCCTCCTCTCAGTCATGTACCACAGCCCCATCTCAGTCATGTACCATAGCCCCATCTCAGTCATGTACCACAGCCCCCTCTCAGTCATGTATACCAGCCCCCCTCTCAGTCATGTACCAGCCCTCTCTCAGTCATGTACCAGCCCCCTCTCAGTGGAGGCTGCTGACCAAATTTTTAGGTGAAGCACAAATTATTATATTATATTATATATTAAATAATATTTTTAAAACATCCCCCACTGTGTGTCAGTGGTCAGTGGACACAGATGAAAACATATTAACATTAGGTGACAGCGGACCTGACCAGATGAAAACATATTAGGTGACAGCGCACCTGACCAGATGAAATCATATTAGGTGACAGCGCACCTGATCAGATCAAAACATTTTAGGTGACAGCGCACCTGACCAGATCAAAACATATTAGGTGAAGGTGACAAGGAAGCCACAGACTCATACCCCCCCGACACTCAACTAACCGCCTCGGACAGTCCTTCATACCAGTGGCCATCAGGCTCCACAACAGTGGGCAGCGACTGCTGCCAGACATCGACCTAGAACTAATAGGAACCCAAGTAGGACAATAACACTACCTTATGCATACTGCACCTTATGTGGATACTGTGATACTGTGAATAATGAATAATGTATATTTCAGTTAGTTAGATAGTAAATTATATTGACCTATTTGTTTACACTGCTTGTGTTGTTTTCACTACCTGTACCCCCCCCTTCCCCCATGCTGCTATGATGCCTGAATTTCCCCAAGGGGATCAATAAAGGAATATCTTATCTTATCTTAAAAGGAAAGATGAAATTACCTACCTGGGTTCCATCCTATAGAGGCAAATCTTTCCTGTGACAAAATGGGATCCAATGTAATAAAACTAAGTCAACCAACGAACTAGATTCCTGTACCGGATCTCCTCTCTGGTAAACAAGAATACCTTGAAGACTCTAACAGGAGCACTCATTCAAGGGTACTACGACTATGCTTGCACCTCATGGTACCAAAGCACCTCAAAGGCACTAAAAACAAGATTACAAACATCACAAAACAAACTGGTCAGACTACTGCTTGACCTTACTCCTAAAACCCACCTCACCCCTGTCCACTTTGACAACCTAGGATGGCTTAGAGTAGACGACAGAGTACAGCAACTTGCAATGGGCCTGGTCTACAAGATACACTACACCACTAAGATACCCATGTGCATGTCGAAATACTTCCCAAAGGTCAGTGAATACCACGACCACAACACCAGAGGGAGTTCCACAAATCATGTTCAACCCAGATAAAATAATATTAAAAAAAAAAAACGTTTTTTTTAATAAAAGAAAATAGTCATAACTTAGAAATTAGATTGCATAGGTCTATGAATCGATATCGCGATTATGTTTCAATTAATTGCCCAGCCCTACAGTGTGTACAGTAAGTTAGCTTGGTGATTATCATTGTGATGTAGGCTAAGCTGCCTAGCTACTGTTAGCATACAAGCACTGTAGCCTACTTACTTTTTCATCCACAACGTTTTTTCTGATCCAGATGCATAAATCCACTTCTTCATGTTGCTCAGTTGCTGGTTTATACTTCGGTCCTAATGTTGGCGCAAAGTTTAATTTAGCCTGACTTGTTATAGCTGTACAGCTTACTAACTACTAAACAACAACTTTCTCATAGTCTCAACTTTCACATAGTCAAAATGGGTCCAGCTGCATGTGAGGAGGATAGGTTTAGCTCGGGCCAATCTCAAGTTTCTCAAGTTTCTTTATTAGTTGTCATACAGAAGTACAGAATACTTTTATACAAAATGCTTCTTTATGTTACATTTTGTATAAAAGTATTCTGTACTTCTGTATGACAACTAATAAAGAAACTTGAGAAACTTGAGATTGGCCCGAGCTAAACCTATCCTCCTCACATGCAGCTGGACCCATTTTGACTTTGCAATGCAGAAATCTCTGATTGGATTTGCAAGGCTGCCAATCATATTCAACCTCCGTGTATTGGATGTCAAGGGCTGTCAATCAATCAATCCTCCATTCAATGGCAAGAGTTTAACTGCACAGACCGTTCTTAGATGAAGTTAATAGCCTATTTTGATTCGCTGTTATTTATTATTTATTTAACAATGGGTCACACCTGTGAAGTTTTCTTCACGAATAATTACTGCAGGCAATACTGCAGTGCAGGCCTGCTCAGAGCTGTCAATTTTGGCCATTTTTGAAGAAAAAAAAATTCACTGGCATTTTTTTTACAGAGGAAAACATTTATAATAAAAAAAAAAAATAATAATTAAAAAAAAAATATATATATATAGTTTTTTTATTTTTTTTATATATATATATGTATATGTAAATTAATAATAATTATGAATTATGAGTGAATTTGTGTTTCACGTGTTGTCATAGAGAAACCTCCACTGGTCTCCAGCATCTCCTTGCTCGAGGTGCACACCCACAGATCTGTTCTCTAAGATTGTTATATATCAGCTTGTTGATTGCCTCAAAAGTTCTTGTCGCTGCGTTGTGTTTGTTTTTTGATAAGGCCTTGTGAAAAAACAAACACAACGCAGAGACAAGCATTTAACAAACAGAAGTTTATTTAACTAACAGAGGATCTACTTGATCTATTTGTGCAACGTTAAATAAATCTCGGCCCGGTACCGGGCCGATCGTGCTTAACAGGTTAAAATTGATAGCCAAAAATAGCTTAGCATTGCATTTCAGGTCACCAGCATCAGTGAATTCTCTGCAACATCTGGTTATTTAGTGTTAGCAATTTGACTTTGAAATTAAATCCTTTGGTGAAATGTAATTTCCCCATTAACCCCACATGCAGTAGTAGAGAACAAAAGGCACCAGGGCTTGTCACGAGGACGAACACATGTGAGAGGTCTTTTGTATAACATACTGTATACAACCGGGACGGGCAGCAATGGGAGGGCTAGCTAGCTTACTGCTTAGCATGCCTGATGTGTAGGCTAGCAGGAGTAAGTGTCCAGCTCTGTTTCGGTAACATCACGCCCACTTTTCAACAATCCAATCAATAGAAATACATCACAATAGGTAAGCTAAATACTCTCAAAATGGCGCTTCAGCTTGACTTTAAATACTCGTTCATCTGAAATTACTTCAATATTCAGCAGCATTTATTAATTTTTTTGCATATGGAATATTTATTTAGTTTTTATTGTTCTCTGATGATTCGCTGGGCTTTTCGGCATTTGGAGAACATTCATATCCATTTGAATCAAATCAAATGTATTTGCATAGCCCGAGATCACATGGAATATCCCCCATGTCAAGTCAAGAAGAAACATCACAATAGATCAAAAACAAAAACCACCATAAAATCCAGATATGCAAAAATCCAGATATGCAACATGTTTTTTTTTCAATTGTGTGTGTTTTCCTCTATTTTGCAGCTAACATAAGGTGAATGAATGAATGAAGTTTATTTTTTGGTCTTGTTTACAGACAAATCAAACACACCCGTGTGGAACCATATGGCAGCCTATACTGTCTCTATCTGAAGCATCTCCTGTGATTCCCATTTATTTTACTGTTAACTATGTTACTAACATGGCACTATTGATTTCATCCACATCACTCTTCCTCTTGTCTCTCTCCCTCTCTCCCTCTCTACCTGACAGACAGGCTGGTGAGGGAGAAGATAGATGGTCGATGCTCTCTCCAGCAGCTAGAGATAATGAGGATTGGAGGTGATTCAGAGCGTCTAGGAATGAGAAATCAGCTGGGCTTTTCTGTGGTCTGATAACAGGTTCATCGTTGGGGCGTGCAAAAGCTTTCTCCGTCTGCTGTTATGGACAGGTGTGTCACAACACCTGAGGGTACTTTGTTTCACCGAGGACAACCTGTCTCCAACTCCTGATCCATAGGAGGAATGGAATTGCTCTCTGGTGGTAGAGAGAGAGGGGCAGGGAAGCCTATGAAAGAGACAGATAGAGGAGAGAGAGAGAGAGAGAGAGAGAGAGAGAGAGAGAGAGAGAGAGAGAGAGAGAGAGAGAGAGAGAGAGAGAGAGAGAGAGAGAGAGAGAGAGAGCGATTAAGAGAAATAGAGATAAAGAGAGGTGGGATATAGGAAGTGAGAGAGGTATGTGGTCTGGCTTTGGGGTAATGTTTTAGAAGATTACAGATTGGGCTCTTTGATTTGATTGCATTGTACTATCGACCAGGGAAATCACTGGAGGCCAGAGGGGGTGGGTGGGCAACGTATTGATCGGAAGCAGAAAGGGATTGATAGAGCGACTGACACGCATGAACTCAGACACACACACACTCACACACAAGCTCATACACATGGCTGGGATGGATTGGCTACAATA
Organism: Notolepis coatsorum; assembly: GCF_963971535.1. Lineage (NCBI taxonomy): Eukaryota > Metazoa > Chordata > Actinopteri > Aulopiformes > Paralepididae > Notolepis > Notolepis coatsorum. The sequence goes on along the minus strand of NC_140168.1, from coordinate 155,026,204 downwards.
AGCCTTAGAGCATGTGCTCAGGTGTAAAACATAAGTCTGATAAATTGGAGGCTGAATCATCACCGGGGAATATTCTGTGGTGCCGGTTGGGGAGGGGGGGGGGTCTTCTAGAGAGAATTAGAGTGTCATTATATTTCACCTTGACTGCCTTTCACCGGCCTTCTCATTACTACTACCGTTTCACCTCTGCCATACTGTGTGTCATATGTGCAGTGGTGGGAGAAGTACACAGTTCGTTTTTGTAGAAATACCCAGATAAATGAGTACTCTGGTAAAAGTCCTCCATTCAAATTCTACTTAAGTAAAAGTAGAGAATTATTTGCTATTGAATGTACTTAAGTATCTAAAGTAAAAGTATGCATGCTACATAACGGTTGGTGTAACTGAGGGGTTACAAAACCCTGACTGTATTAAAGATTGTGATAGATTAAACCACTGCTAGTTATGTACTTTAATTACTGGCCAGACAGTACATCAAATATAGATGGTGAACACCCACAAGAACACGGCATTGACAAAGAAATAGTATTTGAGGGTAATTTATTATTATTATTAGGCAACATTAGGTTACAGAATGAGAATTAGGGTCGCGCTTGTATGGCGAAGAATATGCGTAAAGTCAGTCAAGAGCATGAGTCACTAAGAATAGCAGGAATCCTACGATGGGTCTAAGTTGACACCACCTGTCGTATAGTAGCAACTATATAGGGCAACACTGGTACCGCCTGGAGACAATGGGTTCCCTCCGGGGGTGTAAGGCCTGGAGGGTAGAGGAATGTTCGGGTACTCCGTCTGATTCAATGAGGAATAAAGAGACTCCAGGTACAGGAGTCGGTCCTTGTAAACTCCCTTGATCAGCAGCAAAGCAATAATTGTAATCCAAATGCTCTATAGCATTGATGACAGCTAGCCAGCCTCCGTCCACGAGGCCAGCCCGAGTTGTAGTCCTCACGAGGTTGAATCCCAAACGATAGTGGAAATCAACGATGCTCTTCTCCGGGTACCACGTTCCAAATCAATATAATCCAACCAGTAATGGTTCTGCAATCGCCGACGCCGATTCTCCTGTGTACATGTCCAACGGTTCTCCGCCTAGGACTCCTCGGGTGTGGGCGACGTATTTAGGCCACACACCCTGGCTAAGTACACTAGCTAAAGACACGACGAACCGCTGGGTAATGCTACACACGAACGAACTGTGGCCGCACGATATACAATAAATGAACGACTATTTACTTCACATTAGATTAGGTCGAACTCGACGTTACTGCATTAAACTCTGACACTTTTCTATTCTATTCGCACGTGGTTCTCAATGCTCTGTTAGACGCAAGGTTGCTCACTTCACTGCACGTTGACTCGTGGTGAAGGTGGGGTAAGTTACTGAACGAGGCACGGTGTGCGCACCTTGCGCTGTATTTATACTTAAAGGTCAACCTCCACGTTGTATTTTTGTTCAATAAACAATGTGGACTAGGGCAACAGTGGCTTTCATGAAGAAGGGAAAAAAAAAGTATTGAAATTGACCCAGTTTTAGCGTTTTTATCAAACATTTTGTCTGCAATCACCACGCACGTGCATATTTTAATCAATGGTTCATAACGTGCGTGTGTAATCGAAATGATCGTCACAACAGGTGCAGGACAACAGGGGGCTCACCAGGGGGCGCTGAGAGTCACACAGCTAGTGGCAGGCAGAGAGCCTTGCTACCATAGATATAGCTTGCTACTAGGCGAATGAAAATGTATCTGTTTCACCTCACTATTGCTCCGTGATTATAGCCATCCATCCATCTCTAAAGCTAACCACTATTTGTAAAAGCCACAACCACGTTACCATATTTGTAATAATGTAAATCATTGTGTCGTTGTACACATATTGTGTTTATAACGTTAGTAGATAACATAGCTTAGCTTGGTAGCTATTGTGCTAACAACATATCCCGACATCCGGCTCGCTGGCCGGCATGAACGGCCGACCCAAAATGGTTCTCTCCTCTCTGTACACCCCGTCCCCACGGGTGCCCTGCCGGGGGGCCCATGGACGCGACGGCGGCGGCAGCCGTAGGGTGCTCGAGCCCGTAAAGGCTAGTGTTACACGATAGCTATGAGCTAACTAGCGCTGCGGGCTCCGGCGCCCTGCGGCCGCCGCTGTTGTCGAGTCCACAAGCTCCTCCGCGGGGACGGGGGCACACAAAGAGGAGAGAACCACCCGCAGGGACGGCGGGCTATAGGCTAACGTCAGTGAGTGTAGTGGTCCGTCCCGCGTGTAGCAGGGACGGCGGAGATATAGGCTAACTGTGATGCACCGAGTGAGCCACCATTGATCTAGTACTATGACCCGGACGGACATAAGGCATACGTTTCCTGAAGTGACGTCACGGCCGTGCTAGGCGCTAGCGTCTGATAAGCTTTTAGATTCGGCTCATTAATATGCACCTGTTGTCCTGTTGTGACGTCGGCGTTTGATAAGCTTTTTTGATTCGCGCGTGCATGTTATTCGTGCGTGGACCTTTTTAACTCTTTCAGAGTGGCATTTCCGGTGTCAAATGGAAAAAAATAAATAATGAAATTATATACCAATGATGTAAACTACCCATAATTGATCAGTAGGGTTTAACCTGGAGGTTGGGCTTTAAGTGAATATCTAGTCCCAAACCGCAGTCTTTGTCTGGTATCAATACGCTGACTCCGGGCATGTCCTGACATGCCTGAACTTGTCTTTGAACCTACCGTTGGGGGCCTGCGCGCTGGCGCCTGGGGGCGCTGTCCAATAAGGAGAGCGAATATTACTCTGGTTTGAATGCAGGTAAAGGGATATTCCGTGTATATATATAAATAATATACAAAGTATATCAAACGATAAAGGTAGATTCTCAGTTTAATCTGGCCCTTCACAACAGCCGCCTCCTAATTAGTCCGCACCTAATTAGTTAAAGGGAGACAGATTAATAGTCCAGTCAACTGCTCAATGTCTGTTGTGGGGAGTAGGGCAATCTACAAACTCAGTGGGTCATGATCGTCATCAGGGGAGTCAGGGAGCCTCGGCAACTCTATCAGCCTCGCCACGGGTCGGGTGTAGGTCCGCCCCTGGGCAATAACTTCTGCCGCTCTGACCTTTCCGTCGGCACCAGTGATCACTTTGCTTACGCGGCCGGCCGGCCACATAGCTCGGGGTAGTGACTGGTCTATGATCATAACGACTGTGTCCACTTGTAAGTTGTCTCTATCCTTTACCCATTTCTGACGGGTTTGGAGAGACGGTAGGTAGTGGAGGAGGAAACTGTTCCAAAACTTGTCAGCCAATATTTGACTGTACCTCCACATTCTTCGGCCCTTCGCTTCTTCAGGTCTGTACACCGTCTGTGGAAGCGCGGGGTCCAGCCGCCCCATCAAGAGAGTGTTGGGGGTGACTGGGTCGACATCTGCTACATCACTTGAGACGTAACCGAGGGGCTTTGAGTTCAATACTCCCTCGATCTCCGTGAGGACTGTCGTGAGGAGTTCTTCAGCCACGGTCTGGGCCCCAAGCACGGCGTACAGAGCTGTCTTTATGGAACGTACTTCTCTTTCCCAGGTTCCCCCGAAGTGAGGGGCGTTCGGGGGGTTAAACTAGAAGTCGATCTGATAAGGAGCGAGGTGGGTTTTAAGTTCTGGACCCATGGCTTGGAAGCTCTCTCTCAGCTCTCTTTCTCCGCCTTTGAAGTTTGTCCCGTGATCAGACAACAACGTAGACGGTTTTCCTCTTTGCGCTGTGAATCTCAGGAAGGCCATGAGGAATGAGTCCGTACTCATGGTCGGAAGGAGTTCTATGTGTACTGCTCGGGTGGTCATGCACTTGAATACAATGCCCCACCTCTTCTCTGTCCCTCTTCCTTTCTTCACGTAGAGCGGGCCGAAGCAGTCCACACCCGTGTCGGAGGCGAGTCGGAGGCGACAGGGAGACAGGTCGGCCATCATGGGTATACTGGGCTGTGCTCGCCACTTGCGACAGTCTAGACAGGTCCGCTGGAAGCGTCGTACTGCTTCTCTTCCTTGCAGTATCCAATAACGACGTCGGATCTCAGCGAAGACTCTCTCTGCCCCAGCGTGGTGCACATCCTCGTCGTATTTCTTTATGATGAGCTCAGTGACCTTGTGTCGGCTGTTGAGGACTATAGGAAACTTGACGTCATCCGTTAAGTCCGGGGCCCGTCTCAGACGACCACCCACCCTGATGAGGCCATGGGTGTCGCGCTCGGGGGCCAAGTGGAGCAGTCTGCTGTCTGACGGGATTGGCTTTGTTCCCTGCAGGCAGTCTAGCTCGTCGGGGAACGAGTCTCTTTGGGCTCGCTGTAGCAGAAGGAGTTCTGCCTCTGCGTAGTTCGATGCGTCAATGTCGGTAGTGGGGGGAACCTCAGGGTGGTGCCACAGGAATGTTTTTAGCTGCGCACTCTCAAAGGTGAGGCAGTCGTCTATGTTAGGGTCAGTGGGGACTGGGATGTGCGTCAACCCACAGAACATAGATTTCTTGATCTCTGCCTCCTCTTGACTAGCCTCCCGAGGGGTGGGGGTAGGCCACTCTTCCTCCGGGAGCTTGAGGAACTCAGGACCGTCACTGTAGATATTGTGACGTGTGAGGTCATCTAGGGACATCCCCCGTGTGATGACATCGGCTGGGTTCTGTTTCGTGTCCACGTACCTCCAGCACGCTGATCCTACCAGGTCTTGAATCTCTGTGATTCTGACTCCCACGAAGACCTTGTATCTACAAGAATCGGACTGGATCCATGTGAGTACGGTCATGGAGTCTGACCACAAGATTGTTCTTTGCACCGGGATGCAATGATGATCGATTGTTGCTTGCGGGGGGCTATCCTTGAGTGAGCCAGGATGAAGGCTGTGTGTATTTCTCCTCCCTCCTCTCGGGCCCGCAAGTAGGCCACCGAGCCGTAGGCCACTTCCGAGGCGTCACTGAAGACGTGCAGGTCCATCTGGCACGTCTCCAGCCGCACTGTGGGTGGGAAGTAGCTTCGGCGTATGTTCACATTTTGGAGCGAGCTGAGTTCTCTCTCCCACTCTCTCCAGGTGGAAGCTAGGTGGTCGGGTATGGGGTCGTCCCAGCCCTGTTCCTTGTCCCACAGCTCTCGTACAATCATTTTCGCCCAAGTGGTGTAAGGTAGGATACACCCCAGCGGGTCGTATTGACTTGCGAGTGTTCTGTATACGCTCCGTCTGGTAGTCGGTAGAGGGGTCGACCTTCCCTGCTCCGTGGTCAGGGGTGTGTATTTGTAATGGAGCGAGTCTGTTTTGAAGCGCCAGACTAGGCCCAATGTCATTTCCTGTGCTTCACCTGGGGTGGTTGCCATCCAGGTCTCGCTGCTTGCTGCCTTTGTCTCTGGGGAGAGGCTGCAAAGTACTTGAGGGTCACTGCTGGCCCACTGCCGGAGATCAAAGCCGCCTTTGATCAGTGAGGCGCGGAGCTTGAGCAGGAGGGCTTCGGCTTCTTCTGGCGTCGAGACGCTTTGCAGACAGTTGTCCACGTAGAAACTCCTCTCTACACTTTGTCTGACCTCCTCGTCAGCTTCAGGGTCTTCTTTCACATGTTTTTGAAGTGCGAACGTAGCACAGCATGGGCTGCATGTGGTGCCGAAGGGGAGGACATCCCATTGGTAGATGGATGGTTGCTCATCTTTGATCCTCTCTCTCCATAGGAACCGCAGCAAGGGCTTGTCATCCTCCACTAGTCGCACCTGCAGGAACATCCCTGTGATGTCGCCGCTGATGGCCACCTTGTCTTGGCGGAAACGTAGTAGTACGCCGAGGAGAGAGGGGCCGAGTGTCGGGCCGGGCAAGAGTTCTTTATTCAGATTCTGTAGTCCGATCTGGTAGCTGCAGTTGAATACAATGCGATCCTTGCCGTTGTGGTGGACCTTGTGGTGGGGCACGTACCATGATTCAATCGTCTGGTCGGCCTCTTGAATGTCAATTTTCTTTATGTGTCCCGCTGTGATCAGCTTGTCGATCTCAGCGCGGTACACAGTGGCTTGAGTGGGGTCTTTGGCTAGACGCCGCTCGGTGTTCAGTAGATATCGCTCTGTCGCTTCTTTTGAGGCGTGGAGGGTGGGCATACCCTCTCGCCTCAAGAGTGGAGTTGCGTATCTCATCACTCCGTTGACCTCGACTCTCTTTGTCTTCTGCTCGAGGAGGGCTATGGCATAAGTGTCTTCCTTTGAGCGAACGAGTTTCTTTTCATTCTTAAAGGGCATCGCGTCTAATGTCCATAGCCTCTCGACGTGCTGCAAGAGGGTGGTGTCTTCTTCGTTTATCCTCGTGTAGAGACAGCGAGTGGCTGTCGGTCGGTTGGAAGACCCGGAGAGGGGGCCTTGTAGTGTCCAACCCAGGCGGGTCTCGACCGCTGCTGGACATCCTCTGGGCCTGATGTGGACCCGGTCCGTTGGGACGATGAGGTGTGCGTGGTCGGATCCTATGAGCAGGGTCGGGGTGGCGTCGTCGATGAGCGGTATAGGTAGTTGACGTAGGTGCACGTATTTCTCCATCAGCTTTGGGATGGGGTAGGTGTACTGTGACAGGCCTATGTCGTGGCTGGTGAAGGCGTTAGTGATGCTATACTGCTTATCGGGCTGCCCGACCGCTGCTATCGTGAAGGAGACATTTTCACCCTTTATGGTCTTCAGGTCTCTTCTAATGGTACGGATTGTCATTGTTTCTTCGCTCCCCCGCAGACCCAGCCGGGCTGCGGCGGATGCGAGGAGGAGAGTATTTTCTGACCCATCGTCTAGGACGGCGTAAGTGTCCATGACCTTGTCCTCGTAGCTTAAGAGCACTCGGACCACCTTCAAGAGCACTCGGGAGCTCCCGCTCTTCGCAGGGTCTATGTACATGACGTTCACTCTCGAGCTGCTTGGAGGTACGGGTTTCTTCTTGTTGCTGTCGTGTAGGACCTCCAAGTGGGCGCCGTCGCACTTGCTGCATCTTTTCTTTAGGCGGCACTCAGCTGCCATATGGCTGCGCGCGCAGCGGAAGCAGCAGCGGTTGGCTTTGATCCACTGACTCACCTCGTCAGCTGTCAGCTTCTTGAAGGTGTCACATTGAGACAGCCAATGTTCATTTTCACAGTACTGGCATACAATCTTCCACTTCCCCTTGGTCTGGGGGGTGCTGTGGTTCTTGTGCTGCGGCACTGACTCGGCCTGGTGCATAACTGTCACTGACCGGCGGTTATCGTTGGACCTCCGAGGTCCATCTCTTGGGCTAGATCCACTCCACACGAATGTGTCCAGTCGTAGGCTCTAACTTCCCTTGCGAGGAAAGCGGCCAGGTCTAGGAGGGATGGCTCTGGGCCGTTGGGATCACGGTGGTCTTTCTGCCGCCGAAAACGCTGGAGGGAGCTTCTCCAGTATTCGCTCCACATTAGAATTTGCATACAGTTCATATCTCCCCTTCTCCTTTTGGGACCCCAGCATCCCCACGAGGGATTGTACCTTGATAGAGAGGTCATCCAGTGCTCTATTGTCTTTGGCTGGGGGGAGACGGTCGATATCCCGTATTTCTTGGATCACGTAATCCCATATGCGTCCATAACACTGGTCGAGGGCCACCAGAGCCGCGGAGTATGGGGTGCTTGAGTTGGAATATGCCAGCGCTATGTTATGCGCTCTGGGCACCTTGAGATGCTTGAGGAGGATGGCATATTTGTACGACTCGTCGGGGACATCGGACATCATAGTCTCCAAACACATGCGTAATTCCGTGTACTGTGCTCTGTCCTCGCGCGTAAAGTCTGGGAACGTCGGTGTGCCAAGGTACGATGCCATGGATGGCTGGTACATTGGTGAGCGTAGGGGAAGAGGCCTCCTGGGCGAGTCTCCCCGTACGTGTGGTCGTGGGTTAGTACTTGGTGGGTACCAGAGGCCGGGTCCCCAGGTGCTGTTCCTCGGTGCTGACTGTACGTCAAACTCACCCGTGAGTTGGGTCGGGGGTTTGTAGTGCAGTGACTCGGGGCTGAAGTCGGGGCTGTACTGGGCCTCCTGGTCCAGAGTACGTTCGTGCTGGTGGGCTTGATATTCCTCCTCTTCCTCTTCTAGGTCCTGGAGTCTTCTAGTTAGTCTCTCGGCGACGTAGGCCGGTTCTTCCCGTTGGCTGGGTCTCGTATGGACCGGTCGGAGAGGGGGCTCGGAGACGTAGACAGGTTCCTCCTGTTGGCCGGGTCCCGGGTAGCTTTGTCGGGTAGGGGAAGGTGCCCTAGACCCTTGTCGTGATGATCTCCGGGAGCTCCGTGCGGAGAGAGGGGGTGTCACCATGGTGATCAATTGTTCTATCATCTGCGCCTGCAGCCGGTCGCGCTCTGCTTCGCGCTTCGCATTGGCGGCGTCGCGCTCTGCTTCGCGCTGTGCATTGGCGGCGTCGCGCTGTGCATTGGCGAGGTCTCGTTCGATGTTCTCTTCCGTCTGAAGGCGCCTCTCCTCCAGTCTTATGCGGTCGTCCTCACTCCTTTGTTGCGCCTGGGGGCGCTCTCGTTCAGTTGCAGAGTGTTCGCGCTCACTAAGGGCTTGCGCTTGGAGTTGCGCGTGAAGGCGCTCTCGTTCCGCTGCAGAGTGTTCGCGCTCGCTTAATTGTTGCGCCTGGAGGCGCTCTCGTTGTTCGCGCTCGCTCATCTGTTGAGCCTGGAGGCGCTCTCGTTCCACGGCAGAGTGTTCGCGCTCACTTAATTGTTGCGCCCGGACGCGCTCTCGTTCCGCGGCAGAGTGTTCGCGCTCACTAAGGGCTTGCGCTTGGAGTTGCGCGTGGAGGCGCTCTCTTTCCGTGGCTGAGTGTTCGCGCTCACTAAGCGTCTTTGCTTGAAGCCGGTCGCGCTCACCCTGGAGTCGGTCTCTTTCGGTTGAGGCTGTCAGCGTGGCGATCAAGGCTTGCGCCAGTCTCTGGTCCGCCTCGCTGGGGGATGACACTGACGGAGGTGATCGGGTGCTGACAGGGCTTGTTGGAGATCTGTTCTCCTGGCGCGCTCCGAGGTCTATCTCCTGGGCGCGGTTCTCTTCTCTTGGTTGTGTGTCGGGTTCTATCCCTGGAGCGCTTTCTTTATCCTGGAGCGCTCCGGGGTCTATCCCGGTGACGCTGTCTGGAGGTATAGTCACGTCATGTCCCACTTGGTCCCCCCCGTGAGCTAAGTCAGTTTTGTTTGAACCCACTGGGGTCTCTACTGGCAGGGTCGCCAAGTCGATAGGATTGGACATGCTTAAACTATCTGATTTATCCGTATTTAACGTCTGTTTAGATAAGCTAGGGGGTAGAATGAAAGCGAAGTCCTCCAGATATGGAGGTAGCTGACGTTTGCGCTGCAGGCGTTCTAGCTTAGGGGAGCCGCTTGGAGAGTGTTCACCGCTGGCCATGTCAATATTAATATTATATTAAATATTACACTGATACCCTCCGGCTCGAAGGACCAATTGTAACTGAGGGGTTACAAAACCCTGACTGTATTAAATATTGTGATAGATTAAACCACTGCTAGTTATGTACTTTAATTACTGGCCAGACAGTACATCAAATATAGATGGTGAACACCCACAAGAACACGGCATTGACAAAGAAATAGTATTTGAGGGTAATTTATTATTATTATTAGGCAACATTAGGTTACAGAATGAGAATTAGGGTCGCGCTTGTATGGCGAAGAATATGCGTAAAGTCAGTCAATAGCATGAGTCACTAAGAATAGCAGGAATCCTACGATGGGTCTAAGTTGACACCACCTGTCGTATAGTAGCAACTATACGACAGGTGGTGTAAGGCCTGGAGGGTAGAGGAATGTTTGGGTACTCCGTCTGATTCAATGAGGAATAAAGAGACTCCAGGTACAGGAGTCGGTCCTTGTAAACTCCCTTGATCAGCAGCAAAGCAATAATTGTAATCCAAATGCTCGATAGCATTGATGACAGCTAGCCAGCCTCCGTCCACGAGGCCAGCCCGAGTTGTAATCCTCACGAGGTTGAATCCCAAACGATAGTGGAAATCAACGATGCTCTTCTCCGGGTACCACGTTCCAAATCAATATAATCCAACCAGTAATGGTTCTGCAATCGCCGACGCCGATTCTCCTGTGTACATGTCCAACGGTTCTCCACCTAGGACTCCTCGGGTGTGGGCGACGTATTTAGGCCACACACCCTGGCTAAGTACACTAGCTAAAGACACGACGAACCGCTGGGTAATGCTACACACGAACGAACTGTGGCCGCACGATATACAATAAATGAACGACTATTTACTTCACATTAGATTAGGTCGAACTCGACGTTACTGCATTAAACTCTGACACTTTACTATTCTATTCGCACGTGGTTCTCAATGCTCTGTTAGACGCAAGGTTGCTCACTTCACTGCACGTTGACTCGTGGTGAAGGTGGGGTAAGGTACTGAACGAGGCACGGTGTGCGCACCTTGCGCTGTATTTATACTTAAGTGAATATCTAGTCCCAAACCGCAGTCTTTGTCTGGTATCAATACGCTGACTCCGGGCATGTCCTGACATGCCTGAACTTGTCTTTGAACCTGCCGTTGGGGGCCTGCGCGCTGGCACCTGGGGGCGCTGTCCAATAAGGAGAGCGAATATTACTCTGGTTTGAACGCAGGTAAAGGGATATTCCGTGTATATATATAAATAATATACAAAGTATATCAAACGATAAAGGTAGATTCTCAGTTTAATCTGGCCCTTCACAACAGTTGGGTATTCCAGTGCTTGGGAGCATTCAAACCTTGATCCATTTACCTCTAAAAGGGATGTTAAAGTGGTATGCGGTCCAGTTCTGCTGTTCTGATTAAAGGTCATGTTAAAGTGGTATGTGGTCCAGTTATGCTGCTCTGATGAAAGGTTATGTTAAATTGGTATGTGGTCCAGTTATGCTCCTCTGATTACGTCCTCTTGAAGTTGTCACGCTTCAAATGTGAAAGTACATAATCTTCATAATATCTTTCCCATGTTTTCTATGCAAAATCTTTTTTGTCAAAGTAACTAGTAACTGATAAATGTAGTGAAGTAAAAAGTATAATATTTTCTTTGAAATGTAGTGGAGTAAAAGTATAAAGTTCCCTAAAATGAAAAAGTACAAGTAGCTCGAAATTGTACTCATGTACAGTACTTGAGTAAAAATACTTAGTTACTTTCCACCACTGCATATGTGTCATGTGTCAACAATTGCGTGTCATATGTTGCCTTACCTGTTCTGTTGTCCTATGCTCCATGGACGAGGTGCAGAGCATCCTTCTGTAGCACTCGTTCTCAAATGCCTGAATCCTGCATTCGGTATATATGCAGTGTTCCATTGTGAGACTGATGATGAACTTGGGGATCAGGCCCATTGGTTTCCCATAACCATTGACAGATGTGCATAAGTACTTTTATCTGCTATTTTCCTCTGTGTTGTAATTTGTCCAGTTTTTTTGCATCCACACTGCCTTGTTCTCCTGCCCCCTGGGGAATATGACACTGATACTTTGAGCTCTGAGGCTTGACTTTTAGCTTTTATCTTATTTCCACACCAGCACTCGTTTTCCTATGTTTTTGTTTTTGTTGTTTTTGTTGTTGTTGTTGTTCTTAGCTCATTAACTCATTGACCGCTGGGGATTAGCCGGGGCCCCGCTCTACCACTGCCACGCTTTAAAAGATAGGAGTGGATCACCTTGTTTGTAGAGCTTGTCGTGGAAAAATATAATATTAATAGATAATGTGAGCGTCAAGTAACAATTTCTGAGTCCAAAGTTGAATAAAAATTAGATCGATTTATTCCTCATATGGCCATACAAGGAAATGCTCAGTTCACAATCAGAAAACGTTGTAACACAAATGTCTGACTGAGAAGTGAGAACGAACTCTGGTCAGACATACAATTAAATACATGAAAATGACGTAGGAGAATGGAAAATAACAAGAAAAGAACAAGATGGTGGTTAGAATAATCAATACTACGACTATGTTATGGCTATCCTGGAAGGAAAACAAAACAGTTCCCACAACCATATGTTATGGCTCTGAAGAAACACACATCATGTGACCCACAGCATATGGCCTCTATGATAGAATACTTATTGTAATACAGCCTGTATAATTACATGTATAATGACATAAACATATTTCCACCACACTTCCACCCCGTTTGACAATATAGATTACATAATCACTTATTATCTATAATGACAACTAAAAACATTATCATTCTTTAACCAAAAATAACACAAATTTGTATTAGTCAGCAAAAACTATTTTTATTATCTAAAAAAGGGCCATCTGGAGTGACCCTGTGTCCCGTGCAGAGGAGAAGTAGTCATAAGAGTCTGGCCAGCCATCCCCTCCGATGTGGGAGACACCAATCACGAAGTCCCCAAGACAGTCACTAAAGGGAGCTCATAGTCCACATCCGAAATGACTGCAGGCCAGACAAAACATTATGACGTTCGTGTCTCTTTGCAAATGTTCAATGTATCAGATGGTGGTCGAAGGACTCAGAGTACAGTGTCCAGTCTCTGCTTTGGTCAAGGGTGGAGCAGCTGTAAGATAGAATCACAAAAAAACAAAAACAATACCTTGCCGAAATAATAACAATCTCTCAAGTCTTCCATTGTAATGTACAGTACATGCGTCCAAAAACATCTTCATTCTGAACAAAGTTCAGTACATTATTATCTAACATTTTCGAGATGTAATGTATGTGTAGTTCAAACTTGCCTCATAATTTTTGTAGAATCTCGGAGTGGACAGGCCCTCCTCTCCAGTGTGCGATCCATAGCATGGTCTTTGGGTGAGCCAGCCAAATAATATTTTTTGCGCCGCGGGGGGTGGGGGGGGGTGGGGGGGGGGGGGGGGTGCGCGGCGCGCCTCTCAGGGAGGAGTCAGACTGTTGGAGGATACTGTGATCGCGGACGTTAATGTAGCCTATGTATGTATGTGACAAATAAACCTCTTGAATCCTGTCACATATTCAATCAGTTTCAGTTCTACAGAACACATAATAATAGACAACTCACTTGTTGAGGTCCGGCCGTCTGGACGGTCTGGGCTTCCACAGCGCATTCCATGATAAAAAAAATAGTATCCATTTAATTAGATGATAGATCATCATCCAACACTGTCTACAGTATCTAATCCTATCCTGTGTTCTGATACGAGTCCGACCGCAAGCGCCGGCACGGTCACCGGGCGTTGTAATACTAATAATAGTCGCAGCAGGCTGCAGCGCCTCCGCGCTCCGAATGGTAATTGCAAGAATAGCATGCATGTTGCCATATTACGTGTGAATTAGTGCGCAAATCATTAATCATACATCCAAAATAGCATACGTTTATTATTATACACGATGATGATACAGAAAATTACAGAAAAATGAGAAATGCATGGCAAAAGTAGCATTTATTTTCAGTAATTTAGAGACCCCCAGGGGAGCTTTAGAGACCCCCAAGGGAGCTGATGTCTGATCTAGGGGAGCTATAGCTCACCGAGCTCCCCTCGTGGATCGCACCCTGCTCCTCTCTCCTCCTCCCTCCGACCCAAAAACCCCCGTCTGCCGGCTCCCTCACTCAGGTCCTCGGTTCGTTCCACCGATGAAACAGGCCTGCTGGAAACTGTCTCATAGATCTTTGTCTTCGGCTGATGTTCAAGGAGTTTCGGTCAAAAGCCTGCTGGAAACTGTCGCTTAGATCTTTATCTCTGGACCAGTGATACTATCAGGCTGGGGTCAGCTGTTGGCTGATGGTCTTAGCGTCCCATATAGACGGTGGGCCGAAGCTTGCTAGAGGCTTCTGTTAGTGAAATGATTGATCTGGTTTTAGAGAGGATATGATATTGTAATATGAACTACATAATATACTATATTAACACATTTCCGTTTGTTGGCAACGGTTTTTGGGTCATACCTTTATGAAAACTTATGTTTTGATAAGCTAAAAACGACCTACATTGGTTAAAAGGGGCATTGCTGCGGAACCAATCAAAACGTGTTACTACGTCAAGTGACTTGATTTCTTCCAATGACAATCCTCCAACTCAGGAACTAGGAAGTAAATATCGCATCCCATCTGTTGACAACAGTGGATTTAGCTCTGCATCGGTAAGCTCTTAATTCATATACAATACTATTGAAATGCATTTTTACTTAACTTTACAGCATTATTCAAACGTGATAGGAAGTTATGAGTCATCAGCAGTTTATATGCAGTCTGTTTTGCCTTCAGATTACACATGGCAAATGGTGTAGCCAGCTCACATAGACTAACGTTACGTTAGCATTGTAACTTTCTCAGATAGCAATCTAACATTAACGTTAGTGGACTGGAAATCAAACAACTCTAACCCAATACTAATAATAGTTGTTTCACATTATTGTTGGGTGTTACACTATGAATGACCTCTTGGTATAGCAGTCTGTGTTGTTGCCTGTGACGTTAGAAGTTTGAGGTGACGTTGTCACAACCGTTACATATGTACAAAATATACTGTCTCATAAATATACTCTTCCAATATATAAATATAAATATATTTTTTTAGATGCCGTTGTCACTATGAATAAAAAATTGGGGACCCTGATGTAAACAAGACAAACATTTTTCTCTGGTCTGCATCCCCTTAACAAATGTTTGATATTGGATGGTACCTGTGCTGTTGTTTTTCTTGTACAGAAATAATGTGTAATGGTACTTTGCCTCTGCAGCAACCAGATCCACCCCACGTATATGGAGGAGCAGGTGCTCATCTTTGGGGGCCTCTGCTGCATCACACAGCCTATAAGAGACGAAGATCATAGTGGTAGATCGACCTAACCACCTCCAATGTACAGTTCCCCCACCCCACCTACCATACCTCCTCCAATGTACAGTTTGTACATCAAATGTATATACTCTCTTTTCTGGACTCTTTGTATCATAAACAGTACTGTATTTGCAAATCTGTTATGTCATAATTAAATGTATAGATGTAGCAGTAGGACTACTGTCTATCTGTATGTCATGTATGTCATATATGTTATGATGAATTGAAAATGGGGGACCCTGATGTAAACAAGATGAAAGTATTTCTCTGGTCTGCATCCCCTTAACAATTGTGTGTATTGAGCTGTACTGTACTGTACCCATTCTGCAATCTGTTAATAACGTTTTCAATCAATCAATCAACCAATCAACATTTATAACACAATAACAAGTGTGAAAATAACATGTTATTTATTTGAACAGTCAGAAAAAATAAATAACGCACAGTAATACATAAGAACAAAGCGGGGCTCGCAACTCACTTGTAGTTCCAAGGTGATTTTAATAAACAAAAAAGGCAGTAGATGCAACGTTTCGACCTTACCGGTCTTCCTTAAGCATGCCATTGACTGTCCCTTTGAACCTAAACATCTTCTCTTCTGCACTTCTCCACTCAGCTCCAGTGGGTAGGATGGGAAGGCAGAGTAAGAGGGTGGTGACCGGTGAAGCTGCTCCCCTCCAGAGGAAAGAGGAAAATCCTGCTGCCTTGCACCGCAAGGAGAAGAAGAAGAAGGTTGACATGGGCAAAGTGTTCATTAACATCTCCATCGGCCTGTGCATCTTCAGCCTCGTCTGGTTCTTCTATGCCCTCTACATGCGCTCTGCCCTAGCTAAACGGGTGGTGACAATCCACCCCTCACCTCCTGTGCTTGACGCCAACAGCACCATGTCTGGGAAATATATATGCCGCAATTCATATCTTACAAGAGATGCATTGATGTATGTGCAGGCTATTCTGCTTCCGTCTGATCAGTATGTAAAAATCACAAAGTTAGGGATATGGATGGGAATATATTTCACTGATTAAAAGAAAAACCAAAAAAAGAAGCAAAACTCATTCTGTCTCTAGTATTATTTGTTCACGCCAACTGTTTTGGAGATGAGGGTGGACGGGGAAAAAAATGAAAAATGGTAAAGAGCAAGAATAGTTTGGTTTTCCATTATTGTTGATTAATCATCAATTGTAATGCATACTCTTTACATCTCTTACTTAATTTCTCCATTCAATCCCCAAGTTCCTCCTTTCCGTAGTGTTCGCTGTCTTTCTCAACACCTTTTTTGTTTGTTCATGGTCCGAGTGGATGTAAGAATATTACAATATCACGATGCTGGAAGAAAGTTGGAGCAGCGTGAGGCTGAAGTTGCATTTTCTTTTTCTCAATTCCTGACTATTGTGGTGGTACAGTGTCTTCAACACCCATGGGGGTAATTTGGCAGTATGTTTTTATGGGGGGGGGCATTCATTCTGTGTTTATTGTGGCATACTGGGGAATAATATTCATATTATTATGTCGTATTGGGGACATAATTAAAAATTCTGAGCAATTCAATTGTTTTTTTTATGGAGAGGACGTCTGACATTGATTGAAAACTGTATTAACAGATTGCAGAATGGGTACAATACAGTACAGCTCAATACATACAATTGTTAAGGGGATGCAGTCCAGAGAAAGACTTTTGTGAGAGACCAACAAAGTGAGGTATGTAATAAACTTGGAATCAAATTGTGGTCGGATAGATATAACGTTAATATCATGTTAACCATCTAATGGCTAGCAAGCTCATCTGTGACGTCGGTATGGCTTACTACAGTGCGAAATACAATCTTATAGTAACAAAACAATACACAAGTTGAACATAGTTTTGAACGTTTTATTAGAATAGTATTTACTGTCTCACGTTGCAATGTATAATCCAGACATAGCTAGCGTTCCAGTCAGATCCATTCTCCGTTGTTGACATGTTGGGGTCCTTAATTCCCGTTTCTGAATCCTTATTGGTTTATCAGCTAGAGGTGTCCAAAGATATACATGAGCAAACATTTAATTTAAATGTAAGATTACGAAAAACGGTCTTCCGGTTTGAGAACGAGATGTAGCGGTCACGTTTGGTCAACGCTCCGCTCCCGTTAACGTTAATTTCGCATCAAAACCCTATTTGTACAACACTAATGTGTTTAAACCTCATCGTATATATTAAATAAGACCTTCTACTAACTATATCAACAGAAAGAAAGATTCAACATGGGACCAAAGAAAGTGAAAGAACCTGGAAAGAGACACGGAGTAGACAATATAACGGTCCCGGCTGTGACTCGCTCCGCGAGGGAGATAGCAGCGGACAATATAACGGTCCCGGCGATGACTTGCTCCGTGAGGGAGATAGCAGTGGACAATATGACGGTCCCGGCGGCGACTCGCTCCGTAAGGGAGATAGCAGTGGATATTGAAAAGGAAATATCCGACAATATCACCGCTCCCAACGCTCCTGTAACCTCACCCGAAACAGACATGGAGATTACACCACCCGATTTCAAGTCTCTGACTAATCTGATAAAGGAACTGATGGATAAAGCGGACGTCAAGGCTGACGCCAAGGCTGACGCTTTTAAATTATATATCGATGCTAAATTCGAAGAGGTTAAAACAGCGGCTGCAAAACAATCCGAGCGTATTACTGCAGTTGAAAACACCGTGTTCGAATTTACACTGAAAGTCGAGGAGAGCAAGAAGGCTTTTCATGAAGAAATCATGGAGCTAGCGGGGGAGATGAAACAGGTGGACAAAGAGCTTTGGCAGAAGATACGTGACAACGACGAGAAATCAATGGAGAGGCTGCTCGATTTCGAACGTCACAATCGTAGATTTAATATCCGTATTGTGGGATTGAATGAATCAGTCAAATGCACAGACGACTCATTTCCAGCAGTGTTAGCTGAAATTCTAGGCAAAGATATCCTCCCCACAATACCGTTAGTGGATCATTGTAACAGAATCGGTACCCGGGACCCCAGCGGCAACAAGGTGAGAGTTATCATTGCTACTCTGCGTAAAACTGAAATAAGAGACGCGATCATCAGGGAGGCACGCAAGCAATGGGGGAAACTGAAATATAAAGAGAAACCAGTGTCGTTCTACGAAGATTTGTGCAGGGAGGCTATAATCCGACGAGCCCCTTACAGGGATGTGATGCAGAAGCTCTATAAGAGGAAACTCCAGCCCAGCCTACGCTACCCAGCGTTTCTTTCCATTGTGGGGGGAAATGGAAAAAGGATCGGGATACGCTCGCCTGAAGACGCCGAAGATTACATGAAGGAAACCCTCGGGCCGGGCGCATCATCGGCCTGTCTCGGATGACAAGCTTATTCGTCTTTTCTTTTTTTTTTTTTTTTCTTTGGATGGCTTTGCCATGGCTCGGACTTCAAAAGCGGCAGCAAACTAGTTGACAACATTGAGGTACAAATAGTTTAATACGAAACACTAGGCACTATATTTATAGATTTCTGGTTTTTGTGCAGGCAATATTCTGACGTTGACATTTTGGAACATTCTGGAATATTCTGGATTCTTCTTTCGATCGCTCTGTGTCATGCTGGAATATACAGGAATATACTGGAATGGCATAACTCTTGGGTAGGAAGAATAATCTGGAACATAACATCAGTTTATACAAGTCATGATCGGTGGCTAACTTTCTAGAATACACTGCACTTTTACAATGAAGGGATCAATAACATTCGGTATGTACATGCACATGAACCAGATATAGAAGATCAATAAACCCTCATAACGGTTTAATGCCCACACTTGTCGGGGGACGAACTGCATACAAGGATTTAAAAACTTCATTTTCATCTAAAGGTATAAGCTTGGCAAAGTTATTTTAATATTTTAAGCAATTGCTCCCTTACTTTAGGGATTTATATAATTTAGTTCTAAAAATCTCCTTATTTTTTTCTTTTTTTCTCTTCTCTCTTTTTCTCCTTTTTTCTGTAAGGTTCCAACATATACGTGTTAGTAGAAGGTTCAAATGAATATGCTAATTGAGGTATATTTTTTATTTCTCATTTTATTTTTATTACATTAATGGGAAGGTGCTAGACCACAAGTGACATTCTATTAAATTAGAATTAAAGTTTTAGATCCTATGGCAATTAGCATAGGAAAGTTAAGGTTAAAAGGCTCACCTTGGGCTAACCGGTGGTGTAAGGGAGGGAGTCATACGCGAAGGTTGTGTCTAAGGAACACAGCCCTGTACGACTCTCTGAGGGAGGGGGATTTAGGGGTTTATTTGTATATATGTATGTTTTTAAGCTCGGCTCTCAACGGGACCTCAATAGTTGGATGTATATCCATTGTGAATTCGTACTCCAGAAGCATTACCAACAATTACACAACAACATGTATAGATTATGGCTAGTTTGAATATAATGATCTGGAATACTGGGGGAATAAATAATCAACATAAACGCAAAAGCGTGCTCACACTGATGAAAAACAAACAGGTTGACGTGGCTCTTCTAAGCGAAATGCACATTTTAGTGGAAGACAAAGCTACGCTAGCGGACAACATATATCATAACATTAGTCACTCTTCCTTTGGAATGAGATCCCGTGTAGTTGCTATAGTCGTGAAACGGAAGTTGAATATTGAATTGAAGGAAGTATGGTCTGATACAGATGGTCGGATAACCATAGCTAAAATTGTATACAGAAATAGGAAAATAGCATTGGTAGCGGTATATGCCCCAAATTTGTACGAAGTTACGCTACACTTACCAGAACAATGTTAAACCTTCCTGAATACTCATTTATAATTGGCGCGGATTTTAATGCCATTTGGGATCCCGGGATGGATAAATCTTATCCCACCTTTTCCAACGACCAGAAAAATTCATCTAATGCGTTAAAGGATTGGTCTAAGAATACAGGTGTAAATGATCTATGGCGATCACTCAACCCTACGACCCGAAAGTACTCTTGTCGATCTGCAAGACATAACACACTTTCCAGAATAGATTATGTTTTTGCATCCCCTAGACTATTTGATAACTATGACGTTGAAATGGTACCCAATGCACTATCAGATCACTGTTATTTACTCCTAAAAGGATCATTTGGTATACTGTCATCCCGAGCCCCAAGATGGCGATTTAACTCGATATTGCTGAAAAACAAGGAATTCATTACACAACTCAAAGAAGCTCTTTCTGTATTCCTACTGGAGAATGCGAAATCGGTACAGGACCCCAGAATATTATGGATGTCGGTAAAGGGATTGATCAAGGATTTTACCGGGTACTTTTCCTCCAAAATACGCAAGAATCGTTGTTCAAAACTGGCAGAGCTGGAAACGCTTTACTCTACGTTATTTTCCTCTTTACAATACAACTACTCGGCTCGATTGGAAACTCAAATTAATGTGTTAAAAAAGAGATTAATACCATTTATAACAATTTACAATCTGAAGTTCAAATACGTAGCACAAGACAACAGCATTACTTTCATGGTTCTAAACCAAGTCATCTACTAGCTATGCAGTTAAGAGCCAATGCAAAATGTGCAGATATAACTACCATTAAGGCACAGCAAGGACTTGTTACAGACCCTAAAAAAATCAACGAGACATTCAAAGAGTTCTACTCCTCCTTAAAAAAGACAAAGACCCCACCGATTGCGGTAGTTATAGACCCTTAAGCCTCCTCGGAACCGATATCAAGCTGTACTCTAAGGTATTAGCCATCAGACTTCAAAAGCATATGACGTCTTTAGTTCATCCTGATCAGACTGGCTTCATAAGAGGCCGATTGATCACGGATAATATAAGACGATTACTACACGTACTAGATGCCAGCAAGGATGACACCACACCTAAGGCGATGCTGTCCCTGGATGCGATGAAAGCTTTTGATAGGTTGGAATGGTCTTATCTATGGGCAGTATTAGAAAGGATGGGGTTAGGAAAAGGATTCATTGATATGATTAAAGTATTATACAAAGACCCATCGGCCATGATTACAACAGGTATAATCACCTCCGAAATCTTTCCGGTATCATGCTCCTCTAGACAGGGTTGCCCTCTTAGTCCCGGACTATTCGATTTATCATTAGAGCCTTTAGCACAATATATAAGACAATCCCAATCCATAGAACCAATCGCAATCAAGGGCACACAACATAAAATTTGTTTATATGCGGACGACGTAATACTGTTCATGCAAAACCCTAACACCTCAATGCCTCATCTTCTCAAGTTGATTGATGACTTTGGCAATCTATCTGGATTTAGGCTAAATTGGCCAAAGTCAGCTTTCCTTCCACTTAATGCCCTGCAAAAAATATACTCCTTCCAGAAGAAATACCAATGGTTAAACACTTCAGATGTTTGGGAGTTGAAGTATTCCCTACTATAAGCCAAACGGTGAAGTACAATTACATTTTACAATTAAATCCAAGATAAGATCAAATACGACTTTGACAGGTGGTCAAAACTTAAAAACTCAGTACAGGCACGGTACTGAGTTAAGATGGATGTTAAGATGGATGTCCTACCTAGAATCAACTTCATTAGCTCAATGCTACCGTTACCCCCTCCAGATGGTTACTGGAAAAAATTACACTCTACCGCATACAAATTTATTTGGAATAACAAACCTCCACGTATAAAAAGATCCACCGCACAGAGAAACAAAGCCGACGGAGGTATGGCATTTCCAGATTTTTACCACTATTTTAAGCCGTACAATTTAAGACCACTGACAACCTGGTTTGATGCCCAAGCATCAGTATCCTGGATAAATTTTGAAGTAAATATAGTAGCACCACATAGACTGCAGGACATAGTATACACAAATTATCAATTAAGCAATGCTAATTGAAATTTGGCCCCATTATTACTCATGCGATCCGGATATGGCGTGAAACACAAAACAAATATTCTAACCCACATAGATGGCATAGTCCCCTATTCAATAATAATGCACTCCTGATTGGAAAACGACCTATAAGATACCCTAAATGGGATAATCCGGGCATACACACATTAGGAGATGTTTTCAACAAACAGGGTTTTTGTAGATATGAAGACATACTTAAAAAAATGTATCTCACCAGTTCCACATAATAATCAACTAATTAATCTTAACTATATTCATAGGACATACCTGACTCCTATAAGATTGAACAGAATGGGACTTAAACAAGACTCCAGATGCTCCTTATGTACAAATGGGGATGAGGGTACATTTATGCACATGTACTGGGATTGCCCACCAGTTAAGATATTCTGGAAAGAAGTGTCCCAGCAAATATCAAATTTCTTAATTCTGAATATACCTGTACACCCCTCTGTATTGCTGTTAAATGATGTTTTTGAGTTTGCAGTCCCTATACAGCTAAAGAGATTAGTTTTATCTGGTATCACAGCGGCTAAAAAGCTGATAGCATCACGATGGTTTCAACCGGAAAAAATTGTCGGAAGGTTTGGATTCTTACATATCTCGATGTGATTTATCTAGAAATATCTACAGCAAGAATTTTAGGTGTCAGTGAAACCAAAATTGCAATGTGGTTAGAAGTGGTGGAGAGAATAAAAGCTAGCATATGAATTGTAGTGCCTGGTTAGGAGCGAATGATAATGGATGGATTATCCAAGTGGGGGTCCGGGGGGGGGTGAACGAGCGAGAGCATATGTATGTAGGGTATTAGATAGCAAGTATTAGGTGTATATCTCGTATACTACATTTATTTAAATGGTGATTTCATTGGATGTGTACTGTTAATGCTTGTATGTCTAATTTTATGTTATGTTTAAAAAATTATAAAAAAATAAAACACAATTTTTTTTTTTCGAAAAACGATGACCACAAAACGGCTGCCCAACAAACTTATTTTGACTTAACATAATAACTAGATATCACACACAAAGAATTGTGTCCTCTCTCAACGCAGATCAATCAAGTTCACTTTAGACACACTCGGCCTGCCATCTAATAGCTGGGTGTTGGCGTTCTGTAGTTGCAGAGTGAAGCATTAGCTGATAGGCCCTCTGCCTCCTAGTTCTGGAGCAGATAGGGTCAGCTTCCTCTCAGTAGTCAGCTGTTGGCAGTGTCCTAGCTGCGTCCCATAGCTGGGTGTTGGTGGTGGAGCAGCTGTAGTGGAGCAGTAGATCCAGCATCTGCAGTTTCAGCTTTCCCTCTTCTTGGGCAGCGGTGGGCATCTGGACTGGCAGGAGACACCTGTCCATCGAGAATCCACAAAAGAGAGAGAGAGAGAGAGAGAGAGAGAGAGAGAGAGAGAGAGAGAGAGAGAGAGAAAAGAAAAAAAAACAAAAGAAACAAAATAAAAATATATTACACACAGTCCTCAGAATTAGGCATGAAGTGGTACTATTAAGGACACAAACACAAGATACACTACCGGAACTATATTAATCAGGACTGTAGATTATGATACATGCTATTTAGTCTATAAGGAAATAACTCTAATGGGAATAGTTTCAACTTGCTCATGGCATGTCGATTCACAGACTTGCATAATGCAAACTGGTCAGGTCCTTATCCTGTAAAAGGTGGTTATACTCTGACCCCCCAATGTCAACATGAATCAAAAGCTGATAAGTTTGTATACTGGAGTATGGTGTAGTACTTGCTACCTACACTACTACCCTCAATTGTTTACACAGTATTGCCCTACAGAAGTAAGTTCTAGTCTCGATTTTACTGTTGGATGTGGAGATTGACATTATGTTGAAAATAGTAGTTAGTTCTCCTTATTTTAAGGTGACCTTTTACACATAATCTCATCCAACTAAGGTTCCAAGATGGATCCGTTTTTCTTACAGACCCAGGCAATATTAAGATTCAAATGTTTAAAAGGCATTTATTTTTCAGAACAGATTCAGATTCAGATTCAGACAACTTTATTGATCCCGCGTGGGGCAATTCATAATTGCAGCTTCACCAACAAGCAACAAAGACAAACAAACAACAAAACATCTCAACGACAGCACGGCAATAAAAAGAGAAACACTCCATGTGATACAATCCAGCAATAAAAGTAAAAGTAAAAACAGACAACCAAGTGCAAAAGGCTACTTAAAATGACTACTGTCTGTGTTTAAAAGTCTGATAGCCGAGGGGACAAAAGATTTGGCGTAGCGGTTGGTCCTACTTGGTGGGACGTCATAACGGCGGCCAGAAGGCAACAGTGAAAACCGCTGAGACAGAGCATGGAGGGGTTGATTAATGATGCTCGTCCCCTTCTTGACCACCTGGTCCGTCCAGAGAGAACATAGGTCTCTCTGTTTTACTCCAATTATTTTGGAGCACACTTTCACAATATACTGTAGGCTGTTCCTATCTTTAATGGACAGGCCACTGAACCAGCAGAAAAAAGAAAAAGTTAGGAGGCTTTCAATAAAAGAACTATAAAAAGTGCTCAGGATCTTCGCACTAACATTAAAAGAGTTTAGCTTTCTCAGCAGGTAGATCCTCTGCTGACCTTTTTTAACAATAGACTCTGTATTTAGGTTGAACTTCAGTTTACAGTCAAACACAGTTCCCAGGTATTTGTACGATTCAACAATCTGGACGTCCTCGTCGTGAATTACACTAGCTACACTGGCTTGATGATCGGGGTTGTGTCTGAAGTCAATTATCATGTCCTTAGTCTTAGAGACATTGAGGTCCAAGTAATTCTCATCACACCAATTCACAAAGTTGTGAAGTACAGGTCCATGATCAGTTTCGGAGCGCTGCAGTAGGGATACCAGGACAGTGTCATCTGAAAACTTAACCAGATGCCTTTGGTCATGAAGCGATCTGCAGCTGTCCGTGTACATAATAAATAAAAGGGGAGACAAAACGCAACCTTGGGGGGAGCCAGTGTTGGAAATCGACATGTTGGACATCTGCCCATTGACAAAGACCTGCTGGACCTATTTATATGTTATGGGAAATGTTAAAGGACAAAACGATGAGCCGTTTGTATAAATCATTCTGAGTCGTTATTAATAATAGGAAACAGTTTATTCCACTGTGGCCACAATGAAAGTTCAGTTTACAGTCAGAGACAATTGTGTTCACACACTGAATCTAACCAGCAAAGTGACCAAGAGGTCTAGTCAGACTAGGGCTGCAACGATTAGTAGACATAATTGACGACGTTGATCATAAAAAATCATCAACGGGGAATTTTTGTGTCGATGCGTCGTATAAAAAAATATCAGAGACGCAAATGTTCATTTGTAACTGAAATGCACTACAGGAAGTGCTGGGGGCAGTATCGTTTCCATTGTCTGACTGCATTCTGTAGTAACGGCCCGGGTAAGAAGAAGAAAGAATGCACCCCGGAGCTTCGGAACATGGGTACGTTTTAGATCAGGGGTCTCAAACTCAATTTACCTGGGGGCCGCTGGAGGTAGAGTCTGGGTGAGGCTGGGCCGCATCAAATATTCCACAAAAAAAGGGTTTCAAGTATTCAAAAAAAAAGTACAACTGATCCAATCTTCTCAATCTTTAGCAATAACATTTCAGAACATGAACAGTTCTTCAGAAAATGAACGGTTCTTCAGGCTTCTCAGTGGTGTCAGTGGACTCATCCACAGCTATGGAAATGCACTGTGCATTTTTTTTATTCTATCACAAAGCTGTTTATAAAAAAAATAGGTAAAAACCATATTATGCGTTTTCATCAATAAATAAATGCCCCAAATTTTTTTATAGATTGGGTGCCCCACATTTTTTAATAGATTGGGGGCCCACAAATTGATTCTTTCATGGGGCCCAGAATCTCCAGCTACGCCCATGGCTGGGACTTTTTCCGTCCATTCACCTTTGAATTGCAGTCGACTTTTCTTTTACTGACCATCTTTGAAAATGCCATATTTTTCTGCTGGTTGCCTGCTGGCGAAAATAGGCTAATAGCTACATTTATCTCACAGAGATAAAACTGGGAGTGAGTTTACTGTAGATGCACTGCCAACTCTGCTCTGACTTGAACTGAAAGAGAGAGACGACATGCAGTCCGTGAAGACCCGCCCTACTCCCCTACTCTGCCTCTGATTCGCAGACTGTAGGTGAGGGGGAAAAACGCTGACGGGACGCGTATGTGATTGGACCAGACTCGTACACAGACAGACGGTGGCAGTGCAGGCGGACAGCGCGCAGAACTGCTCGCAGAGGAGAGAGATAGCTAGGATGCATTTGCTTCCACTTTACTTGATATCATATCACTCCGGAATCACGTTTCAACCAAGTCACTAACATAACGTTGCTGTCATGAGCCTGCGCTATGGTAGCCTACAAGTGATCAAATAAATAAAACTTCCAACTCTCGCGCAACGACTCGGCAAACAGTAGTGCACGGGCCGCATTAACACTACACTTTGATGTCCAGTAGGGGGCCTCAAAATATCATCCCGCGGGCCGCGAGTTTGAGACCCCTGTTTTAGATAGTTAGCCATAGTATTGTATTTTTTACGTTAGCTTACATGTTGGAAAACAGAACGTCTCATGGATATGGATAATGCTTGCTAAGCGAACTCTATTGCTGGGGCTTATAGAGGCTGCGGTATGTAATGTTAAACAGCGCCAAGCTTACAGCGTATACACATATACTCAAAGTGGCAGTGTGTGTCACAATCTTACTTAGCTAGTCAGTCTGCAAAAACACGACATTTTGTGCTAACGTGAGCTGTCTATAGCCTAGCCAGCCGAGTTCCAACTAGCTTTCCCATGTTTTAACGTTAAGGGCATTATGCAGTACATCATCTAAAATAAAGTTTCACACATACACACACCAGTGGAGGTTATTGCATGACTACTAGTGAGGCAGTGCTTCACTAGTAATATACAGAAAGAGTAATATACAGAAGAAAACAATATTATATATATATATTAGGGCTGTCAGTTTATCGCGTTAATTAGATTAATTAATTACACAGCAAATTATCGCGTTATGAAAATTAACTCAAAATTAATTACAAAAAAAAAGATTTTTTTTTTTTTTTTTATATTTTTTTTTTTATCTCGTTCATTCCATAAGAACGTAGAATACACATTACAGACTTTTTTTTATATGGTCCATTTGCATGTTCTTGGTATCTGATTCTAGGGACATCTATGGATCTCAGGGAATGTATTCCCAGTGTCAGAAATAATGTGTCTGTTACTAGGCTTGAGTAAATTGTAATGAACCAAATGAGAATATCAATAAATTTTTTTTTTATCTTTGACTGTGAATAACGCTATGCTCAAATTGACCAGACTTGAAAAATCTAAGCAAATTAATAGATGGAAGATGATTAAACAGAAGGTTTTGTAGATACAGTACTGAATTCTGCCATCCGGACACATGCAATTTGAATATGATTATAGAATATAGAATATCAGACATAAAATGGTTATGCGATTAAAATGCGATTAATTAGATTAATTAATTACAAATCCTGTAATTAATTAGATTAATTTTTTTAATCGCCTGACAGCACTAATATATATATATATATATATATATATATATATATATATATATATATATATATATAATTAATATAGATATATATATTTTTTTTTTATTATTATTATTATTATTAATTATATATATATATATTTTTTTTATAAATGTTTTCCTATGTGAAAAAAAATAATGCCAGTGATTTCTTCAAACATTTCCAAGTGACAGCTCTGAGCTCTCTGATCTGGCCTGATCCCATAACTGCAGTAATGGCCAGATGTCAATCACTCAGTACTAAAATAGGTGCACAGGTTGGGCTTAAGAATATAATTATCCAATCAAAATAGGGTATTTTAGTTTAAAAAAGGCAGGTAGTGAAACTAAACCCCACTCATACATTTGAATGGGGCTTGAATGATTGACAGTTCTGACACTTTTTTTTACACCAATCAGAGAACACCATTTCCTATTTCCTATTTCCTGCTTTGAGAGGGCTTGGAGAGCCCAGTCAGTAACATTACTGTGGATGGATGAATGAATGAATGAATGAATGAATGAATGAATGAATGAATGAATGAATGAATGAATGAATGAATGAATGAATGAATGAATGAATGAATGAATGAATGAATGAATGAAAACTTTATTTAACAGATTGCAGAATGGGTACAATACAGTATGGCTCAATACACACAATTGTTAAGGGGATGCAGACCTGAGAAAGACGTTTGTCTTGTTTCCATCAGGGTCCCCCAAAGTCGCAGTAGCACTGTAGGCTAAATGAAACTTTGCACCAAAGGACCAAAGTATTAATCAGCAACATGGAGAGGACTTATGCATCTGGATCAGAAAAAAAGTTGTGGATGAAAAAGTAAGTACAGTGTTTGTAAAAGTTTGTATGCTAACAGTAGCTAGCCAATTTGTTAGCTACCTTTTAGCTTAGCTTATATTACATCACAATGATGATCACCAAGCTAACTTACTGTACACAGTAGGGCTGGGCAATTAATCGAAACAAAATCGCAATATCGATTCATAGACCTGTGCAATCTCATTTCTAAGTTATGATGATTTTTCTTTTATAAAAAAAAAAAAGGTTATACATTAATTTTTTTTTTTTACTTTTTAAATGATTTTATCTGGGTTGAACATGATTTGTGGAACTCCCTCTGGTGTTGTGGTCGTGGTATTCACTGACCTGTGGGAAGTATTTCGACATGCACATCTTAGTGATGTAGTGTATCTTGTAGACCAGGCCCATTGCAAGTTGCTGTACTCTGTCGTCTACTCTAAGCCATCCTAGGTTGTCAAAGTGGGCAGGGGTGAGGTGGGTTTTAGGAGTAAGGTCAAGCAGTAGTCTGACCAGTTTGTTTTGTGATGTTTGTAATCTTGTTTTTAGTGCCTTTGAGGTGCTTTGGTACCATGAGGTGCAAGCATAGTCGTAGTACCCTTGAATGAGTGCTCCTGTTAGATTCTTCAAGGTATTCTTGTTTACCAGAAAGGAGATCCGGTACAGGAATCTAGTTCATTGGTTGACTTGGTTTTATTACATTGGATCCCATTTTGTCACAGGAAAGATTTGCCTCTAGGATGGAACCCAGGTAGGTAATTTCCTTTTAAGATAAGATAAGATATTCCTTTATTGATCCCCTTGGGGAAATTCAGGCATCATAGAAGCATGAGGGAAGGGGGGGGGGTACAGGTAGTGAAAACAACACAAGCAGTGTAAACAAATAGGTCCATATAATTTACTATCTATAACTGTCAAGTTAGACCGCACACTCAAGATCCGACACTGGGTGCTGAAATCCCATTAAGTATTATATAAAAAAGAAGCAGTGAAGCTAGACCAGCACTCTCAGGTTCAAGAATTTAATGGCAGCCTGAAACAAACTGCCAGAGACCAGCACTCTCAGGTTCAATAATTTAATGGCAGCCTGAAACAAACATGTTTCGGAATTACATATTCCTTCGTCAGTGTTATAGCTTGCAAGCTATAACACTGACGAAGGAATATGTAATTCCGAAACATGTTTGTTTCAGGCTGCCATTAAATTATTGAACCTGAGAGTGCTGGTCTAGCTTCACTGCTTCTTTTCTATCTAACTAACTGAAATATATATTCACAGTATTCACAGTGTCACATAAGGTGCAGTATGCATAAGGTAGTGTTATAATTTACTATCTAACTAACTGAAATATACATTATTCATTATTCACAGTATCACAGTATCCACATAAGGTGCAGTATGCATAAGGTAGTGTTATTGTCCTACTTGGGTTCCTATTAGTTCTAGGTCGATGTCTGGCAGCAGTCCCTGCCCACTGTTGTGGAGTCTGATGGCCGCTGGTATGAAGGACTGTACGAGGCGGTTAGTTGAGTGTCGGGGGGTATGAGTCTGTGGCTTCCTTGTCACCTTCACCTAATATGTTTTGATCTGGTCAGGTGCGCTGTCACCTAATATGTTTTGATCTGATCAGGTGCGCTGTCACCTAATATGTTTTGATCTGGTCAGGTGCGCTGTCACCTAATATGTTTTGATCTGGTCAGGTGCGCTGTCACCTAATATGTTTTGATCTGGTCAGGTGAGCTGTCACCTAATATGTTTTGATCTGGTCAGGTGCGCTGTCACCTAATATGTTTTGATCTGGTCAGATGCGCTGTCACCTAATATGTTTTGATCTGGTCAGGTGAGCTGTCACCTAATATGTTTTCGATCTGTGTCTGGTTAGGTGTGCCGTCACGCGTCACCTAATATGTTTTCATCTGGTCAGGTGTGCCATCACCGAATATGTAATTTTTTGCATCTGTGTCTGGTCAGGTGCGCCGTCACCTAATGTTAATATGTTTTCATCTGTGTCCACTGACCACTGACACACACAGTGGGGGATGTTTTAAAAATATAATTTAATATATAATATAATATAATAATTTGGTCAGCAGCCGCCACTGACACACACACTCCTCTCACACACAGCAAACAAAATACCTTGAAGTCTGTCTGATCTGTCATCCTCCTCTCCTCTCCCCCTACAGCTGTTCCAAGTCACCCTCCTGGACCAAGTTACAGCCCCATCAGCCGCGGTGCTGGGGGCAGATGCTGCTACTTATTTTCTTTCTTTGTTTTACCATAGATATCTATAAACAGGGTGGAATAGTCGTTTGTTGCATCGAGCTCACTATTTCTGTATTTAGCAGATTAGCCTGTGTTGTATTGTCGCATGTCTTAATCGTTTTCATGGCATACTTTTAATTGTTTAATGTAATGTATTTAGCGTATACATGGAATGCTTGAAATCTAAAATGCCTGAAGCTGCTCTCCATTGAAAAGACTATCAATTAAAACCTTTATACTTTATCAATGTGGGAGGTTGGATATTGGCCTATAGTTGGTTAGTACATTACTGTCTAGTTTGGGTTTCTTTAGTAATGGTCTTACGACAGCTGTTTTGAATGCGTCTGGGAAAATACCTGTTAGAAGCAATGTATTTATAATATTTAGGGCATGACTTGCAATACGGTACTATTATTCCTTTTTCAAGTAAAGATTCAGAAACAGGCCGAACCCCATCCACCGCCTCTTGCCTAAGCGCATATTGATTTTCTCACAGGCCTATAGTCGCTCTTAGGCACTATGACAACAGGCTGTGCATTCCTGACGAGGCCCACATCATACTTGCTCCATGCCCACAGAGCAGGGTTAACTCCCACAAGCTCACTAGGCACACAGGCAGGGCTTATCAAAAATGCATCAGTGTGCTGTTGCGTATCGAGTGTCGTCCGAGACAGGGAGAATGTACACACTTCTTATCGTTTTACAAATGAGCGGTGCAATCTGCGTTTTGTAAATGCCAGAAGAGGCAGAATACATCACCGTGGGTCGCCGAGTTGCCCGCCAATCAGACACGTTGTTACACCTTGCGACAAAAGAGCCCAAGTCCTCCCATCTGTCTGTCGCATGTTTTGATAGGGAGATGTGAGGACAGGAGTCTGAAATGCTGTACATCTCCCCCTGCTCCGGAGTAAGCTCCACCCCTATTACGCACCTCTGATTATCCCAATACAGAGCAGAACAAAGAATCTCATCATTTATCTTGAAAAAAAAAGATCACTAAAGTCAGGGTCGGGCCCTTGTGAAATATGCCCTGTCATGTGCACCTGCTGTGCTTCCATGAAATCCGCATCTGGCAGAACAACTGAACGAGCCATCTCAAGTAAATGAGAGGCTATTTGCATATCTGCCCACCACTGATACAAAAATGCAAATAGAAAATGTGAGCTCAAAAGTGTGTGTTTTGGTTTTGTAACTTCCACCCCTTCTGGTGTTGATATGAATTGGATTCCCAGCACAATCATCAAATCTCTACCCAAAAGATTAAACGGGCAGGCAGATGAAAACAAAAATTAGTGTTTAAAACCCACTCCTGCTTTTCCCTCTTCCCGCAAGTAAGTAAGCTGCATTTCCAAACTTTGAATATGTTTCTACAGCTAAATTAGACATTCGACCTTCAATATTGTGGGTATAGGGTCAATACAGGAAGTGGAGGAGTTACATTCCATGACAGTTTTGTAAAGCTCAGTTGATGTAATGCAAGCACATTTTCCTATAGTTACTTTTCCGCAGGGTTTGCTGATGGTGTCCATGTTTGTATCAGGACTAATGCTGGCTCTAATTGAAGTTATTTTTTTATCGAAGAATAATGCTAGTTCTTCACATTTTGATGCAGATGACTGTGGAGGGGTGGGGGCAGTGTTGAGTAGCTGGTCGATGGCTGAGAATAATATTCTAGAGTTTCCAACATTCTCTGTGATAATCTAATCCTTTCTTGCCACTCGTATTTCTTTGTTATAGGCAGTCATGGCTTCCTTATATATATCGCAGTGGACCGTGAGCTTGGTTTTCCTCCATTTTCGTTCAGCAGCTCTACAGATTCTCTTTGTCTGACCAACACTGCTATTATTTAACCATGGGGAGATTTTGTCACTTGACTTTTTTTCTCTTTCTTTAATGGAGCGACAGCATCCAGTGTATATGATAGGGTGTTGTTGAGATCAACCATGCAGTTTAAAGAACAGTCCAGGCTGGATGGTTCAGTTTGTCTCATGATGTTTGAGAACTTCTCTTCTGCAATGTCATCTAGTACTCTTCGCTTTACAATGGTTACCTTTTTTGTCTCTGTTAAGTTTAGGTTAGCATTGAAGAATACACAGTGATGGTCAGATATAGGTAATTCGATTACTGATACTTTATCAATGTTCAGCCTTGTTGTCATCACTAAGTCTAGGGTGTTACCATGTTGGTGAGTGGGTTCATTTACATGTTGTATTAGCTCAAAGCTGTCCAGTAGGTTGGTAAGCTCAATAGCCTTGGGGTCATTCTTCTTATTTATATGAATATTCAGATCTCCATGTATGATTCATCTTTCACATCTAAGGATACCAACTGAGATTAGCTTCTGAGAATTCCTACAGAAATATTGATGAGTATTTTGGTGGCTGGTACAATGTGATGATGAGCAAAGACAGTTCAGCTTTGAGTTCAATAGCAAGATATTCAAATGATGTAAATTCACCCATGTCAATGTCATTACATACAAACGATGTAGATGAAATAGCGGCAACCCTCCCCCTTTTCTGTTTAGAGCCTCATAACAGCCATAACAGAGGGGGACAGCAAAACCAGCACTATACAAAATTATGTCATTTAGCCAGGTCTCGACTAGGAACATGCATTGCAAACTACTTTCAGTTATCAGATCATTGATTAAGAAAGATTTGTTGCTCAATGATCTAACATTCAGAAGGGCCATTGTCAGTGATTTGTTTACATGGCTGGTCTTAGTAGATTTCTGTACTTGTATTTCTATCGATCAGCACTTTGCTGTGTGCAGACTTCAATGTACACTGTGCTCTTCTATGAGGCAGTTACCTGGAAATGGATCAAGCCTGTTCTAAATCTGATAGGGTTTTTCATTGGAAATATCGAATGAAAAATTGCATTTCAACTAGAATTGGGCTCAATCCGCATCTAGAAAATGTTCCCCATGTTTTTTCCTTTTTTCTTCTTCTTCATAAAGGGTTATGCATTCTGTTTAATCTGTTCAGAGTGCACAATGGTTTCCGTAATTAGTGTGTTTTCTTCACTTTTCATAGCGTGCGTGCATGTAAGCAGTTTTTCATTGTAAATCGCATGTGTGTGTTTTATACTCTGCCTGAGGCTGTCGCAGTTCTGCTGCTGTCCTCCGTGCCGATACCCCCCGCAGTGCCGCGCCGTTTAGTCAATGTGATGATGGCTCTCTCCCACCTTGCTGCAATTCTGCTCTCCATTGCCATTTCATCTGTTGTTATTAATCCAGCCTGGGGCGTGAAGAGCTGGGGTGGGGTGGAGACGGTGGCAAAGGAGGAGGAATATCCCTGCTTTTCTTTATCATAAATCGATCAATAGAGACCGTATTAGATCCCCAATTATCATAGCATTGGGTATCATTGGAAAGCCACACTCATTGGCTACAACCCTGTGCAAAGACTTTCGAGATCACCAAATGATTGACGGAGCTAGAGCCCCGGGAGTCGGGGGTGGTAATGTGTACTTTTGCGTACTTTGGGGCACACCTCACATATCGGCATGTAACTCGAGAACTGCTGAACTTATTCATTTGCTTAGATTTTTTTTTTCTCAAGAATGTTTCACCTTCAAAGATGAAAAAATATGATATTCTCCTTTGGTTCATTACAATTTACTAGTAACATACACAACATTTCTGACACTGGGAATACATTCCATGAGATCCATAGATGTCCCTAGATACCAAGAACATGCTAATGGACCTTGTAGAAGTGGAGCAATCTTCAATTTACTTACAAATTACAAATTCTCTGAAAATATGGCTAGGGCTTATGGGCTTTCATTGGAAGTCTGTAGAATCTGCTTCTCAAACATGGACTCCATATTAGCAGTATCTAATATTTCGCAGTTGTCATGGGGAAAGAATAGTTACTGTGCTCATATCTGGCTTAATTTGTTCGTAACAATATGCATGGATGAGAAAACATGTTTTATTTTTTTGTATCTACTTTATCTACTTTTATCTACTACCTCCCACTGGTCGGCTGCAGTGAGGACCAAGCCTTGCATTACATGTCCCCTCCGGTACACGAGGAGGCAGCTGTCGCATCTTTTCGCCTGCACAGCGTGATCTCTCAGTGGTGAGGAGTAATGCGTGGGAGGCTCACGCTGCCCCCGATACTTCCTGATTCTGCTGTACAGGCGCACCAACCGACCTGTAGGAGTCGCTGTCCACAACGTCAGATCCCCACCCACCGGCTTTCCCACCCCTAACACTGCTCTGAACTTCATAAAAGTCAGACAAAGCTTTCCAAAAGCTCAAACAGTGAACTCCAAGCCCACGTGGTTGAACTAAAAATCCAAAGAAACAGACTAAGAAATGACGTAAACATCATGATCAGAACCGCAAAAAGAAATTTCATCAACGACAAAACGGAGGAAAACAAAAACAAACCCCGCGAACTTTGGAAATTACTCAATAATCAACTAGGCTGCAGTAAAAAACTTAAAACCAGATTCTCAAACATAAACATAAAGACGGACAACACGCTCATCACAGACAAGCTGGATGTAGCCAATTACTTAAACATCTTCTTCACAAACATAGCCACAACACTGGTAAACAAACTACCCTCCCACTCAGGGCATTATGGGGTAGAACACATAGTAGCATACTACAAAAACCTAGGGGTCCACAGAGACGACTTCAAACTTGAAATGGTAACAACCGATGAGGTACTCAAAAAATTGAGCGCCCTCCAACCTAACAAGGCCACTGGCCATGACAACATCCCCTCCAAATTCCTCAGAGACGCAGCAGCCGCCATCACCCCAGTCATCACACACATAATAAACCTCTCTATAAGACAGGGGCACGTCCCCAAGGACTTCAAAATTGCGAGAGTGACCCCTCTACACAAAAAGGGCAGCAAATTAGACCCAGGCAACTACCGCCCTGTTTCTATTCTTACCTCCATCTCGAAAGTCATGGAGAAAATAGTCTACGAACAGGTCGAAAAGTACCTGGCGGAAAAAAACCTAATCTACGAATTCCAATCTGGCTTCAGAACGTCCCACTCCACTGACACATGCCTCCTCTATTTGAACGACCACATCAAACAAGAGGTGGACGCTGGCAAATACTGCGGCATGGTCATGCTGGACCTACAAAAGGCCTTCGACACTGTCAATCACTCCATTCTAATGGACAAGCTAAAAGCAATTGGTTTTGATAGCCTATCAGTGAGCTGGATGCAATCCTACCTGGAGGGGAGAGAACAGATGGTAGAGGTAAACGGTACTCTATCCCCCCCCCTCACAGTGAGCTGTGGTGTTCCACAAGGAAGCATACTAGGACCGCTACTCTTCCTAATTTATGCAAATGACATGTCGTCAGCCTGTGACTGCAACTTGTTCCTGTTTGCGGACGACTCAGCCCTGCTGGTCTCTGACAAGAACAAATTGCAGGTTGAAAAAACCCTCAGCACGGAACTAGGCAAAATCTGCATATGGCTCGCTGATAACAAACTATCATTACACATGGGCAAAACAGAGTCCATTCTCTTCGGTTCAAATAACAAACTCAGCAAGACCGACGGTTTCTCAGTTACAGTGGGTGACAATATTGTCACAAGGAAAGACGAAATTACCTACCTGGGTTCCATCCTAGAGGCAAATCTTTCCTGTGACAAAATGGCATCCAATGTAATAAAAAAAGTCAACCAACGAACTAGATTCTTGTACCGGATCTCCTCTCTGGTAAACAAGAATACCCTGAAGACTCTGGCAGGAGCACTCATTCAAGGGTACTATGACTATGCGTGCACCTCATGGTACCAAAGCACCTCAAAGGCGCTTAAAACAAAATTACAAACATCACAAAACAAACTGGTCAGACTACTACTTGACCTGAACCCCAGAACCCACCTCACCCCTGCCCACTTTGCCAACCTAGGATGGCTTAGAGTAGACGACAGAGTACAGCAACTTGCAATGGGCCTGGTCTACAAGATACACTATACGACCGGGGTGCCCATGTACATGTCAAAATACTTCCCAAAGGTCAGTGAATACCACAACCACTACACCAGAGGAAGCTCAACAAATCATGTTAAACCCAGATTCGGCTCAAACAAGGGACTAAACACGTTCCGCAATTATGCCACAACAATGTGGAACGCCCTACCCAAAGCTGTAAAGGAATGTGAATCCCTGCCCACATTCAAAACCGCCCTTAAAGAGCACCTACGGGAGGCTGCAATTCGAAACTGGCCACCGTAAATGCCCAAAACCCCCACCACCTCCTAATAGACAGTCTCCTCCCCACCGCATGTATATATTCCCTCCCCGCCGTATGTATATTTCCCTCCCACCCCCTCCTAATGTACAGTCCCCTCCCCATCATATGTATATACTCTGTCAGGATCTAGGGGTAACAGTACTGTATATTTGAATACCGCCTATGTCACAAATGTATCAGTACTAAATACCTATATGTCCCTATGCCATAAATGTCATGTATGTTGTGTATGTCATAAATGTCTATATGAATTGAAAATGGGGGACCCTGATGGAAACAAGACAAACGTCTTTCTCAGGTCTGCATCCCCTTAACAATTGTATGTATTGAGCCGTACTGTATTGTACCCATTCTGCAATCTGTTAAATAAAGTTTTCATTCATTCATTCATTCAGTATGAATGACCAGCCAAGCCGGTAGCAACGCCGAGAGCTGGGCTCGAACCCAGCATATCCTGCGTTAGTGGCGAGCGCCTTGCCCACTGCACCACTTAGCCGCCAGAAAACATGTTTGTTGAAACGTTTTGGCTGAATTGATTAGGATCACCTCAGGCTCTTAGAATATTTTAAGTCATTTGAAGACAAGGATATGTTTTCAGCATGCACTGTTTAAACAATGGCACAATGGGACCTGTAATTTTGCGGCAGATCATTGTCTTCTGCATATTGTTTTGCATATTATGATGCTTATTCAAGTTCAAATTCAAGTTCTTTATTTGTCAAATACTGTACACAACAATACAGGGGGCATTGGAGGTAATGACGTTCTTGTGTTTGGAGCTCAGACTCAACAGTGCACAATTAAGAAACATCAATGAATACAAGAATGGTAACAATAGGTAGTAGTAGTAACATCAAATACAATATAAAATGATGTAAGATAAAATAGTCAATTTCTACAGAAAGTGTCTTGCGTGTAGTGTATGTGCATGATAAGGTGCAGTGCAGAGAGTGTGTGTGTGTGTGTGTGTGTGTGTGTGTGTGTGTGTGTGTGTCCAATAACAATAAGTAGTAGTAGTAGTATGATACATGATATTGATATTGATATTTTATTTATCATACTACTACTACTTATTGTTATTGGACACACACAAGACACATGATATTGGTATTGATATTTAATTTGTGTGTGTGTGTGTGCGTGTGCGTGTGCGTGTGTGTGTGTGTGTGTGTGTGTGTGTGTGTGTGTGTGTGTGTGTGTTCAATAGTTTTGTAATAGGGCTATCTCCTGTCCTTGTCCAGGAGTCTTATAAGCTTGACATTGTGTTTTCATGGCATCTCACCTTCTGTCTCTGAACTGTATTGTGTTCCAATAGTCCTCCTATGGAGTCACCATCGGATCCCTACGGGGCCTGAGCGCTTACAGAGGGAGCTTCTGTCAGACATTCAGCGGCATGCTTGCATTATATGGTAATTATGAGTCATGCAACATAAGCTTGGGTTTATAATATATGGTGGATTTCTGTCATGTATGTTTACGGTACAGTATGTGTCAGGAATGTCTATATATATATATATATATATATATATATATATATATTGGGTTGTGTAAGGCATGGCTAAAATACATTGAATATATCTCTGTCAGGATGGAGGTAGGTGAGTTCCAATTGTTGTAGGCAATCACAGAGACGGATAAGGTATACTCTTGAACAGGTTCGACTTTAATAGTAAAGAACACAAAGAGTAATACTAGGATACTATGCCAAGGCAAGAGAACGAGAGAATTAGATAATGGAGCTTAGTGGTGGTCCAGAACAGGAACCGGCCGCGTTATCTCCGAACGCCTATAGTGAAGACCTGACAAATGACTGTAAAGGAATGTTATATAGCCACCAAATACCAACATTCGACACACACCCCTGTGACAGCCAATCAGAAGCCAACCCCTAATTGACAGCACTAAATGACAGGGAAAACAAGTGACAGTAACCAAGTGACAGATGACAGAGAAGGTGGGAGGTTCCCGACCGTAGTCAAGAACCAGAATCGTAACAGTACCCTCCCCCGACGAACGGCACCAGACGTTCACCTGGGGGCCTCGGGATTCAGCCGCCCTAAATCATCGATCAGGCTGGGATCTAAAATATCCCTTTGAGGCACCCAAGAACGCTCTTCTATCCCGTACCCCTGCCAATCCACCAAGAACTGAAACCCCCTACCCCTCCGCCTACAACCCAGTATCCTCCGCACCGTGTAAATGGGCTGACCACCCATAAACCGAGGTGGAGGAACCGTAGGCAGTGGCGGGGCCAAGGGCGATGAGAGGAACGGCTTCAACAGGGACACATGAAAGGTCGGATGAACCCTCATAGAACTCGGAAGCCGTAGCCTGTAAGCCACAGGATTCACCCGACGTACCACCTTAAAGGGTCCTATAAAGCGAGGAGCCAGCTTCCTGGATTCCACCCGGAGAGGGAGATCCCGGGTGGAAAGCCAAACCCGCTGCCCAGGACGGTAAACCGGAGCCGGACGACGCTTGCGGTTAGCCTGCCGCTGGGTACTAACCGAAACCTTCTGCAGCGCCGCCCGGACCCGCTTCCACGTCCTGCGGCAGCGAGCCACATGTGCCTGGGCCGAGGGCACCTCCGCCTCCTGCTCCTGCTCGTGAAACAGAGGAGGTTGAAAACCATACTGACACTGAAAGGGAGACATACCGGTAGAGGAGGAGAGGAGGGTATTATGTGCATACTCAGCCCATGCCAACCTCCTACTCCACGTTGCCGGGCAACCGGCAAAGTAACATATCAAGACCCCCTCCAGGTCCTGGTTGACGCGCTCCGTCTGCCCGTTCGACTGCGGATGAAACCCAGACAAAAGGCTGACGGAGGCGCCGAGACCGGCGGCAAACGCCTTCCAGAACCTGGAAGCGAACTGAGGACCCCGGTCCGACACGATATCCACCGGAAGCCCGTGGACCCGAAAGACATGCTGTATCACCAGATCAGCAGTCTCCCGGGACGATGGAAGCTCGGGGAGAGGAACAAAATGAGCCGCCTTCGAGAACCGGTCCACCACCACCAAAATGGCGGTGAACCCGTCCGAAAGGGGGAGGCCAGAAATAAAGTCCAGTGATATGTGCGACCAGGGCCGTTTAGGAATAGGAAGTGGCCGGAGGAGACCTGCCGGTGCACGGCGAGAGGTCTTACTGCGCGCGCACATCGGGCAGGCCGCCACAAAGGAACACGTATCCCCCTCCACTGTCGGCCACCAGAACCTCCTACGGATAAAATTCCAGGGTCCTGGTGGCCCCTGGTGGCCCCTGGCTGGTGAGGGATGAGGCATGTGCCCACTGCAGCAAACGTGAGCGTGCCGCCTTGGGCACATATGACCGCCCCGGAGGGCCCCCGCCAGGAGCGGGCTCCCGCGTCAGCGCCGACCTTACCACCTTATCTATGCCACAAGACACGGGTGCCAAAATCAAGGCCGGTGGAATAATGGGATGGGACTGCTCCTCCCGGCCAGGAAGATCAAACTGGCGCGATAACGCATCGGGTTTGATATTCTTGGACCCGGGTCTATAGGAGATGGTAAATCGAAATTGTGTGAAGAATAACGCCCACCTGGCCTGGCGAGCGTTAAGGCGTTTAGCCCCTTGGATGTAAGCCAAGTTCTTATGATCGGTCCAAACAATGAAAGGATGTGCCGCACCCTCCAACCAATGTCTCCATTCCTCCAGTGCCAATTTGATAGCCAACAACTCCCGATTACCCACGTCGTAGTTGCGCTCGGCTGATGACAGATGGCGAGAAAAAAAGTACACGGGTGCACTTTCCCATCCTTTAAGCACCTCTGAGAGAGCACCCCCCCACAGCGATGTCAGAGGCATCCACATCCACAATGAACGGAACCTCTGCCGCCGTCTCACCCACCGTCGTCCTTACCCCCGCTACCTCGACTTGTGCCTGCCGGGATGTGCTGAGCGCCGACTGCGCTGTCTCCTGCGACGCGCTGACGATCCCGCCCAGCCAAACCAACTCGGCGCTGACCAGATGTTGGTGTTCCTCCATGCGCTCCTGTGCACTCTTATGTGCCTGGAGCATCTCCATGATTGCCTCCATGGAACTCTGATGGTCAGGTCTTCTGTCAGGATGGAGGAAGGTGAGTTCCAATTGTTGTAGGCAATCACAGAGACGGAGAAGGTATACTCTTGAACAGGTTCGACTTTAATAGTAAAGAACACAAAGAGTAATACTAGGATACTATGCCAAGGCAAGATAACGAGAGAATTAGATAATGGAGCTTAGTGTTGGTCCAGAACAGGAACCGCCCGCGTTATCTCCGAACACCTGTCGGGAAGACCTGACAAATGACAAGCAGAGGAAAGGAATGTTATATAGCCACCAAATACCAACATTCCACACCAGGGCCGCCTGGGAGAAATGCGAGGCCCTGTGCGAGATTTAAATCCGTTCAGCGGTTCTCGAATTACATGCCGGTATTTGAGGCTTGTGCAAAGTACACGGTATTGCGCAAAATACCACTCCCGACTCTTGGGGCTCTAGTTCCGTCAATCATTTGGCGATCTTGAAATTGATTGTGGAGGGTTGTAGCCAATGAGTGTGGCTTTCCAATGATACCCCATCTGGGGATTTATAAATCAGGGATCTAGGTGAAATACTAACAAGCAAAAACAGGAAGAGAAAAACAGCCGAATTAATTGAAGTCTATGAGAAAACTGAGTTTTTCTTTTGTACACAGTTTACCAAAATCACTCCTAATCATTCATTTCTGAATGGATCTTTATGATATTTGGACATGTACTACATAAGGCTTCAGGCTATGGGTCCGTATGGATTTGTAAGCCATACCACCTTCTGGGGGAAATAGTACCTCTGGACTACTAACTACTACAGAAAAACTTTAGTAACAAGTTTTTCTACAAATCAAGTTCAGACCTATGTTACTCTATTTCATTAGCACTCAGAATGTCATCTTTCAAAAGAGACCAGGCTCATGCATATGCTATAAGGATAAAGTATGTTGTTTGGGTTTGCAAAAAAAGTATGCAGTCCTCAAAAACTCAAACTAAAATGGCCAATTTTGGGGGCGCAGGTTATGAGGTTAGGGAACGGTCGGCCACTGTGGCTGTATACAGAAGTAGTGTGCATACGAGTTTGGGAACGGTTGGTCACTTCACTGTGGCTGTATACAGAAGTAGTGTGCATACGAGTTATGGAACGGTCGGTCGGTCACTTCACTGTGGCTGTATACAGAAGTAGTGTGCATACGAGTTAGGGAGCGGTCGGTCACTGTGGCTGTATACAGAAGTAGTGTGCATAAGAGTTAGGGAACGGTCGGTCACTTCACTGTGACTATAATACAGAAGTAGTGTGCATACGAGTTAGGGAACGGTCGGTCACTTCACCCTCATAATCATTTCCTCCTTTTTTTTTTTTTTTTTTTTCATGCAGTCAACATATTCGTAAATAATAGCGCTGCCCGAGGCTGGGCATGATACAGTCAACATATAGCAAGAGAGAGAGCGAGAGAGAGCTCCCGTTCTACAGTCAATATACAGTGTACAGAGAGAGACACATTGGAAAGAAATTGAAATGCTATTTGGCCCTAAACAGAGAGTACACAGTGGCAGAATACCTGAGCACTGTGACTGAAGATCCTTGACTAGGTACAGACTCAGCGAGCACAGCCTAGCCATCGAGAAAGGCCGCCATAGGCAGACTGTGTGTGTTAGAAAGAGAGAGAGAGAGAGAGAGAGCATGTGTGTTAGAGAGAGAGTATGTATGAGAGAGATAAGCAAAGATGACCCCCTAAAGGATATTCAACTTTTAATGACAAACAGAAACAGAAGGAAAAGATAACTTCACAAAGGCAACATGAATATACATAGATCCAAAAGGACAAAGATCAACACTTAAATCCAAAGAGAAGAGGGTCTATACCAAGAGAAAACAAAGAAGCAAGGAGCCAATGGCCGACAGCTAAAGGCTAGCCAGGTAGGCTACTGACACCAGGCCACACACAGCTTTGGTCAACGGCCCAACGCTACCCAAGCTACACAAACGAACAAATGAATTCACACACAGCACATGTCGTATCTCCAAATGTTGTGAAGTAACATATGTTTTGCCTGGAAAAAAACATTGTTATTAACAAAACATTCGGGAGGGGAAGGAAGGAAGAGTGGGGTAATGTCATGACATTTTCATTAATCTTACCTGCACCAAGGAACGCAGGGCGAAAGGCCGCAACACAGGTCTCCACGTTGACGAAAGGCCTCTCGCTGTCGGGACAAAAATAAGCTATGGCCAGAGCCTTGTCATGGTGCAGGCCCGACTACATCTTCTGTCAAAGATGATGTCGTAGTCAGAGTGCCAGAAGCCCCTGCTATTCTCACGGCTAATGTCAATGGTCGTAGCACAAGCTAACAAGGCTAACTGATAGCATCAAACGAACGTTTCCAGCCGAGCGCAGCCGGCAGTTAACGTCGAAGCTAAACAGCTAACTGGCTAACAGTTAGCTCAACCAGGCTATCGCTAACCATTAGCTAACGCAGAAGCAAGCTATGCGGCTACATACAGCCAGGTGCTGACACCAGGCACACACCGTTAGCTACTAGTAGTACTACAACAGCTAGTCGGCCAGTTTAGCTCCAGAGAGAGAGAGAGAGAGAGAGAGAGAGAGAGAGAGAGAGAGAGAGAGAGAGAGCGATGTCCACGGCGGGAAATAGAATAGAGTTAATAGAATAGGTTAAAAACTCACCAAACGTCCAAGAGGATGGAGACAACCGCGTGGAGTTGACGAAGTTCATCTGCCAAACGACCATCCTCTTCATCTTGGCTGCATGTCTCTAGGTTAGCTAACGCTAGATAGCCTTTAGCTAAGCTAGCTACTAGCCGACATCATCATGGCTATATCCCGACTGCATCATGACAAGGCTCCGGCCATTTGTCCCGCCTTTCGTCAACGTTCCTTGGTGACCGACCGACTGATAATGACCGACCTCTTCGAGTTGGCTGGCATAACTAAGCATAATAGTCAAAAGCTGCACGCGCGAAATAGTCAAACGCAGCTGACTCACGCCGGCGTACTACACAAGTAAGTAACCACTCCGCTCCCTTCGTTGAAACCAATAGTATGTCTGCTGCAGAGCACCAGAGCTCCCTTCGTTGAAACCAATAGTATGTCACTGCAGACCCAGGAACAAGTCAGACACATTCTACAAACGTGTCTAATGTGAAATATATAAGCATATAAGCAAAACTAGATTTTAGGTCTGTGATGAAAAAGGGCCTCGCGGGAAGGGGGGCCTCACAAAAAAAAAAAGAAAAAAAAAGAAAAAAAAATTATTTTGCGAGGCCCCCCTTCCCGCGAGGCCCTGTGCGACCGCACTGCTCGCACACCCCCTTAGGCGGCCCTGTTCCACACACACCCCTGTGACAGCCAATCAGAAGCCAACCCCTAATTGACAGCACTAAATGACAGGGAAAACAAGTGACAGTAACCAAGTGACAGATGACAGAGAAGGTGGGAGGTTCCTGACCGTAGTCAAGAACCAGAATCGTAACATATCTCATATGAAAGATCTGCAGGCCAAGTGGCAATAATAATAATAATAATAATAATAATAATAATAATAATAATAATAATAATAATAATAATAATAATAATAATAATAATAATAATAATAATAATAATAATAATAATAATAATAATAATAATAATAATAATAATAACAAATGTATTAATACATTTTACACACACAATACACACACATACTGTGTGTAAGAATATTTGAAAAAAAAATCTCATAATCTATTGTGACAGACATCATCCCCCATTCCATGACTACGTGGAGGAAGGGAGATACTACTGCCACGGGCAGAGGAGAGTCAATTAGGCAGCTGATTAGGACTGATGCAGGACCTGTGCACCACGTGATCACCCACATCCCACACAAACACACCAGACACACATAACATAAAACCCAAGGAAAGACAGAGTAGAGTTGAGTGGAGGTGAGGAAGTAGCAGAGTGCAGAGAGAGAGCGATATACAGAGTTTGTGAGGTGAGAGGTAGTTGTAAGGAGAGGAGAAAGCGAGAAGGTGTTCGTGGTACTGGACCTTAGACTGGCTGAGAAACCCCCTTGTGAAACTGACCCTGGACCGGAAGACAAACCCTGAGTATTGAACATTCCCTTTTTTTTTGTCTACTTTTTTCTCCCCCCTTTTTCTGTATTTTTCTCCCATCCCAATTTAGTCGTTATGCCAATTCCCTTCCCTCCTTTCCTGGTTGTTGCACCCATTTGCCCCCCACTTGCCGGTCTAGGGAGGGTTGATAGATACTATCACATGTCCCCT
Organism: Notolepis coatsorum; assembly: GCF_963971535.1. Classification (NCBI taxonomy): domain Eukaryota; kingdom Metazoa; phylum Chordata; class Actinopteri; order Aulopiformes; family Paralepididae; genus Notolepis; species Notolepis coatsorum. The sequence goes on along the minus strand of NC_140168.1, from coordinate 154,981,265 downwards.
CCGATACATGTGGAGTCAGCCAGCCGCTTCTTTTCACCTGACGCGTGGGAAGCTCACACTACTTGCCCCAGTTCCCTCCCTCGCTAAGCAGGCGCCCCGGCCGACCTGTAGGAGTCGCTGTTTACAACAACCAGGATACACACCCCATCGGCTTCCCACCTGCTAACACTGCCAATCGTGTTAGTATGGACGACCGACCAAGCCGGAGGTACTGCTGACAGCTGGATTCGATAACAGTGTCTCTGCGGTGGTAGGCAGGCGCTTAGTCCGCTGCGTAACCCAGCCGCGCCTTGACCATTCCCTTTTTGTACGAGAGCCTAATACGTGTTTTGACCCTGGACTGTTATCCGACTACTCTAATTGCCCATCGGACTGTTGTGCTTCTACTCAATAAACATCTTTTATTTATTGAAATTGTGCTTGTGTGGACATTTGAATTTGTTTGTTTTGAACCGTGTCGAGCCTGAACACCATCGGCTCGTCACACTATGATGACATAGCATACCCTCCCACTACTGTTCCCACCCTCTTCTTCCTCTGAATTTCCTGTACTCCCCCTATGTAATATAATAATAATAATAATAATAATAATAATAATAATAATAATAATAATAATAATAATAATAATAATAATAATAATAATAATAATAATAATAATAATTTATTACATTTATATAGCGCCTTTCAGGAAAACCAAGGCGCTTAACAGAGGAGGGGGACAAACTAAGGGCAAGGAAATCAGAGGAACAAATGGGTAAAAAGAGCAGAGTCAGAGATTTGAGTTGTGATTTGAAGGAGTCCAGGGATGTACCGTTGCGGATGTCTGGAGGGAGGGAGTTCCAGAGGGTGGGTGCGGCAACAGAGAAGGCTCTGGGACCGACAGTAATATATAAAGTTTATGAAGTTATTTACAGGAATTGGCCCCAGGTCCAGGTTTATTATATTCGGTTGCGTGCCTCTCATGAGACTTGATGCATGGCACCAGGAGAGTATGACAAATCTAACCATCAAATGAAATGTAGTGACCATTTGAATTACACAGTGGATTCACTGTGGCTGTATACAGAAGTAGTGTGCATACAAGTACCACATGTGGGCCCTTTTGAGGACGATTTGCCCACCAGCACTTTGGCGACCTCTACTGGCTCGGGTGTGCATATTTTGTAATAGAATATATATATCGAAGTGAAGGCTTGTTTGTTGCCTGTCGATAGCGACAAAATCCGATAAAATCCGTTCAGCGGTTCTCGAATTACATGCCGGTATTTGAGGCTTGTGCAAAGTACACGGTATTGCGCAAAATACCACTCCCGACTCTCGGGGCTCTAGTTCCGTCAATCATTTGGCGATCTTGAAATTGATTGTGGAGGGTTGTAGCCAATGAGTGTGGCTTTCCAATGATACCCCATCTGGGGATTTATAAATCAGGGATCTAGGTGAAATACTAACAAGCAAAAACAGGAAGAGAAAAACAGCCGAATTAATTGAAGTCTATGAGAAAACTGAGTTTTTCTTTTGTACACAGTTTACCAAAATCACTCCTAATCATTCATTTCTGAATGGATCTTTATGATATTTGGACATGTACTACATAAGGCTTCAGGCTATGGGTCCGTATGGATTTGTAAGCCATACCACCTTCTGGGGGAAATAGTACCTCTGGACTACTAACTACTACAGAAAAACTTTAGTAACAAGTTTTTCTACAAATCAAGTTCAGACCTATGTTACTCTATTTCATTAGCACTCAGAATGTCATCTTTCAAAAGAGACCAGGCTCATGCATATGCTATAAGGATAAAGTATGTTGTTTGGGTTTGCAAAAAAAGTATGCAGTCCTCAAAAACTCAAACTAAAATGGCCAATTTTGGGGGCGCAGGTTATGAGGTTAGGGAACGGTCGGCCACTGTGGCTGTATACAGAAGTAGTGTGCATACGAGTTTGGGAACGGTTGGTCACTTCACTGTGGCTGTATACAGAAGAAAAGTCTTTCTGCTGCTGAGAGGACGCTGGCGTTTGATGTCGCCGCTTCTCAGTCGCTCCACTGAGTTAACGTTCCTTCCCTTACTAAACATTTTTTGTCTGGGCTACTAACGTTAGATTCAGATCTTTTTTACTTTGCCATAACAGTGTGATAATTTTCATTTATCCGGTTTTTGTGTTTACTCACCCTCTCTGCTGATCAGCTGGGCTAGTGTTTGCTACCTGCCCGCTGTCAGCGTCAGCTGTTAGCATCGTTAGCCCCGTTGTCAAACTAGCCAGCCGGCTTCCCTCTACTCCTGGGTTTTCGGTTTGGATCATCTTTTTTCCATCACATGTTTTTCCCCAACTGGATTAACTCTCTACATGTACCTGGATTGTTCGTGAGTTCTGATCACTCCACCGCAGTGTGCTGTTGTCCGAGGCTGGATTCGTTGTGTGTGGCTGGTCGTTAGCCGGTTAGCTGCTCCGGTCGATATGCTAACATACTCCTCTCACCAACTTCGGAGCTTTTTCAACGCAGCTGCGCCAATCTGGCTGGATACCATCAGATCACTCGGACTCCTTCAACGCCCCCGCTATATACATCGAGCATCCCGCTACAAACTCATCTGCACAGATTCCACTATTCCAGTGGTAGTATCTGCTCTGCGCTTCCGTGTTGTTCATCAACGTCATCACAACACACCTCACGTGCGCACCAGCTGTCTGAAGCCCCTGGCCTGCTCAGACAGTAGCACCCCTCCCACTCTGCCTGTCTCCTCCACAGCCACGTTCATGCTGCTCAATACTCGCTCTCTCAATAACAAGGCACTACTCATCCATGATATCATCACTGAAAGAAAACTGGATTTTTTATGTTTGACTGAAACATGGCAAAATAAACAGGATTTCATCACACTAAACCAAGCTACACCCCCTGGTTACATCTACCTCCAGAAACCGCGCTCCACGGGCCGTGGCGGCGGGCTGGCTGTCATTCATCGTACAGACTTCCAGGTCAAGGAGATCCCCACTCCTGATCTCACATCATTCGAATGCATTACATTCTCTCTCTCCGGATCTCCTGAACCTCAACCTCAATTCGCCCTGATTTACCGCCCCCCCAAAGCCTCCACCACCTTCCTGTCAGAGCTAACCGAGCTCCTGTCCTCCTTCTGCTCCAGGTCCCTCACCACCTATCTGCTCGGAGATTTCAACATTCATGTTGACTCCACCAACTGCAACTTTGCCGCTGATTTCCTGTCGCTTCTGGACTGCCTCAGCATCACGCAGCATGTCCAGGGCCCCACCCACTCCAAAGGTCACACTCTGGATCTGGTCTGCTCCACCGGTAACCCCCCCTCCCACCTGCAGTGTCTAGACCTTGCGGTATCTGACCACCATGCCATTCTTTTCACTGTCCCTATCCCCCCGCCCAGGCAGCGCCCAACGCGCACCCTCACATTCAGGGACACCAAGTCAGTGTGTGCATCAGCCCTATCTGACCTCATCACTACCCACATGGCCCCGGTTCCCTCCGATACCTCCCCGGACACCTTAGCAGCCCGTTACAATGCCGCCCTCTCCCTCAGCCTGGACTCTCTGGCGCCCCTCAGAAGCCGGAATGTGTCCTTTCCTCGCCCTGCCCCATGGTTTACCTCTGACCTCCGCTCTATGAAAAGAGTGGGTCGACGACTGGAGCGACTCTCCAGGCGATCTGGCCTCACCGTCCACCGTCTGGCCTTCGTCGACCACGTGAGGTCCTACAGAGAGGCTCTCTCCAAGACCAGGACCGCGTACTACTCCACCCTCATCACCTCACAGCAAAATAACCCCAGATCACTTTTTTCAACCATAAATCGTCTCCTCCGCCCTCTCACTGCCTCCCACACTGATGCTCCTGACCTCTGCTCTAAGTTCCTGGACTTTTTCCAGGCTAAAGTGACTTCCATCCACCAACAACTCATGGTGCCCGCCCCTCCCCTCCTCACTTACCCCTGACGCCGGACTACATGCTCCCAGCTGCATCCCTCCATCCCCAGTGCTCTCTCTCCTCCTTCTCCCCAGTGGATGTTCCGCTGGTCATGAAGCTGGTTACCAGAGCCAAAGCTTCCACCTGCTCCCTCGACCCCATGCCTACGGTACTGGTCAAGGCCTGCCTTCCTACCCTCTGCCCCATCATAACGGACATCATCAACTCCTCTCTGTCATCTGGAATAGTTCCCTCCTGTTTCAAAACCGCCTCCATCACTCCCATCCTAAAAAAGCCTGGTTTGGACCCTGAGGTGCTGGACAACTACCGGCCGATCTCCAACCTTCCTTTCCTAAGCAAAACCTTGGAAAGGGCAGTCGCCGCCCAGCTTCATCAACATCTGTCCAACCATGAGCTCTACGAACCCCTTCAGTCAGCCTACCGAGCACATCACAGCACAGAGACCGCCCTCATCAAGATCACTAATGACCTCCTCCTTGCTGCAGACTCCGGACACATCAGCCTCCTCATCCTTCTCGACCTCTCCGCGGCGTTCGACACAATATCCCACTCAGTCCTCCTCAAATGCCTCTCCGACAACCTAGGCATCACCGGTACAGCTCTGTCATGGTTTCATTCATATCTCACTAATAGATCTCAGTTTGTCAGCGTCAGCGGCTCATCCTCCCCCCCGGCCCCAGTCAACCACGGTGTCCCCCAGGGCTCTGTGCTGGGTCCTTTACTATTCACCATCTACATGCTCCCCCTCGGTCAGATTATACGTCACCACGGACTCAACTTCCACTGTTATGCTGATGATACTCAGCTCTACATCAGCACCTCACCATCCTCCCAGCTCCCCCCACAGTCTGTAGTCAACTGCCTCCACGCTATAAAAACCTGGATGGCAACCAAATTACTCAAACTCAACAGCAAAAAGACAGAGCTCATGGTTGTGGCCCCCAAGGCACTGCTCGGGAAGGTTGGAGATCTCCTCCTCCACGTTGACGGCTCTTCCATCTCCCCGTCTCTCGAAGTCCGTAACCTGGGCGTCACCCTTGACTCCACACTTTCATTTCACTCCCACATCAAATCTGTCACCAAGTCTGCCTTCTACCACCTCAGGAACATCTCCCGTCTCCGACCCTCACTCTCAGACTCTGTGGCGGAGACCCTGATCCACTCATTTGTCACCTCCCGGTTGGACTATTGTAATGGAGTCCTGTTCGGGGTACCCAGCAAAGCCCTGGACAGGCTCCAGTATGTCCAGAACTCAGCTGCCAGGGTTCTCACTCACACCAAGCCCTGGCAGCACATCACCCCCACCCTCATCCATCTCCACTGGCTTCCAGTCAGGTTCCGCATCACCTTCAAACTCCTGCTCCTCACCTACAAATCCCTCCATGCCCTCGCCCCCCGGTACCTGTCTGATCTCCTCCACCAGTACACTCCATCCCGGAACCTACGATCCTCTGATCTAGGTCTCCTCTCCATCCCTCGCACCAGGTTACGGACTTTTGGGGACAGAGCCTTCAGCGTGGCGTCCCCTACCCTCTGGAACTCTCTCCCCCCCGAAATCCGCAACGCCCCAACCCTGGACACCTTCAAATCCGCTCTAAAAACACACCTCTTCACCAAGGCTTTCCCCATCAGTTAGTTTTAAATTAAATTAGGTCCATTATCCCCTACTTTCCCTCATCCCCTCTTCCCCCTCCCCCCCTACTTTCCTTGCCCTATTTTTTGTCCTGATTGTAAAGCGACCTTGGGTTCTATGAAAGGCGCTATATAAATTTGATTTATTATTATTATTATTATACGAGTTATGGAACGGTCGGTCGGTCACTTCACTGTGGCTGTATACAGAAGTAGTGTGCATACGAGTTAGGGAGCGGTCGGTCACTGTGGCTGTATACAGAAGTAGTGTGCATAAGAGTTAGGGAACGGTCGGTCACTTCACTGTGGCTATAATACAGAAGTAGTGTGCATACGAGTTAGGGAACGGTCGGTCACTTCACCCTCATAATCATTTCCTCAACCATTTCTTCATCTTTCCTCGAGTCACAACAACACGTCCTCCTCACAACAGAATGAGAGGATTAAGGTTGAAAATCACTTTTACTGTTATGTAGACTGTTCTGTTTTGTGTTTTCATGTTTACGTGTGATGTATTGTGTATTGTGTACATGCACTTTTATTATGTTCTTGTGTGATGTACCGCACATTTTATTGCTGTCTGATGTTTGCGGGTGTTATTGCTGTCATCTTGGCCAGGTCTCCCTTGCAAAAGAGATCTTGTATCTCAATGGAACTTCCTGGTTAAATAAAGGTTAAAAAAATTCATGAACACGCCAATGGAGTTGTCTTTCTGATTCTTGACACAATGTAATGAATGTAATGAACACTTGAGTCCCTTTTTTAACGCCTACAAGATTGTGTCCCCGTGGAAAGAGCCATCTCGTGATTGGTTTAAATCTGTCAAGAGTCTAACGTTCCTGGCCAAATTCCCAATCAGGTCTCTGACATCAAGGCCACCTAATCATCCCTTCCCCTTAATTGGCTGATATTAATCCCTGGCTCCTGAGCCGTTCAGCCGTTGTGTAGTGTGATGTGTGCCTGGTGCCAGTGTATGGCAGCCATTGCGCCTGCGTAGCCCAAGTTTGGGTGCTACCAGTGGTGGTGAAGGAGGCAATTTCCACCCTACATTGTGGGGAGCACTTTGAGTGTCTGGAAAAGCACTATATATGTAATTACTTATTATTATTATTATTATTATTATTATTATTATTATTATTATTATTATTATTATTATTATTATTATTATTATTATTATTATTATTATTATTATTATCCAAAGCTGTGGAAAATATTAATCATCACTAGCACTTTAACTTGACTGCTTATTTGACTTTTAATTAATGTAGTTAAATTGACTTCTGCATGCTTAATTCAAAATGTATGCAATAACCAATTATCATTAAGCCAATTACTTCCTGCCACACTTGAGGGTCTGGCAAGTAGCTGTTGATAAGGACATTTCCCAGATAGAGAAGTAATTGTATAAGCAGTCATTGGTCACTCTGATTGGGAACATTTAATGACTTTCAGTGAGGTGGAGGTGGTCCATGGCAGAGGAAGCAGAGTGAAGTTCAGGTCTGAATAATGAACAAAACCTCACATTGACAAGTGGCACTGTCCTTGTGGCACTGAAGCCCTGGAATAACAGAATAGACAGACTCAGACACTGAGGAAATAGATCTGCAGAATAGTCTGGTGGTCCATACATTGGGTATTATGCAGAGTATTGAGCATGTGTACAATATAGAATATAACTTACCCAAACAAGAACCATATAATGGCAATGTGAACCATCAGTGACGTATATATTTAATGTGAATAATATGGACAGTGTATAATTGACTATCATGTACAGTACCATAAAATATCAGACAAATAATAACAACTAGAAGGTGTGCTCAGTAGAGGAAAACACTATAGGTATTTTTTTAGACGTATCAAAGGCTTTTGATACAGTCAATCACCATATCCTCCTGCAGAAGCTCTCACATCTTGGAATAAAAAACAATGCACTGCTATGGTTCACCAGTTACCTTAAAGATAGACATCAGTCTGTATCCTATAATGGGATCAATTCTCCTTTTCTTCCATTACTTTGCGGTCTGCCCCAAGGTTCAATTCTTGGGCCTTTGCTATTTTTGTTATATATCAATGACCTCCCTAACGTCTCAGACAGGCTGTCGAAAATTGTATTTGCAGATGACACAAGCGTATTCTATTCACATAAAGATCCTGATACCATCATTAGGGTCATACATGATAACAAACTATCAATTTGGTTTAAATGCAACAAATTATCACTAAACATTAAAAAAACGAATTAAATTTTTTTGGTCTCAAATCTGTGATTTTTAACTCCTCATCTAAAGTAGTGATCAATGACATCCCCATAGCTAGGGTGTGTTCTACACCATTCCTTGGTGTTCTGCTTGATGAATCCCTATCATGGAAACCTCATATCACAGCCATAACTACAAAAATGGCCAAGAGTATTGGTATTCATGGAAAAACACGTCACTTGCTGAGCACTGTTATATTACTCTATGGTTTACTCAATTACTGTAATTTAGTTTGGGGTAGTACTCATCAGACCAAACTTGAGCCCATATACCGTCTGCAGAAACAAGCTCTAAAAATTATCAGCTGTGTTCAACGAAGTCATTCTTCTCAGCCTCTATTCCATAAGTTAGGTATACTCAGTGTTTATCAAGTGAATCATCTTCAGACTGGTTTATTTGTGCATAGTTCTTTAAACAGAGCCCTTCCCCCTTTTTTCATGACATGTTTGCCCACAATCACCAAATTCATAATTACCCCACACGTATTTCATGTTTGCTTAAGCCTTAGACCCAGGCACGTGCACACATAGAGGCCAAGGGGTGCTTGAGCACCTGCCTTTTTAAGCCTCAACAAAAAAGTGCCCTTTTTGAAAAGATTATAATTTTTATTTATTTATTTTTTCGCATATAGACTGCCCTTCCAACTGAAAAATGTCAGGATAGAATCAAAATATTAGGTAAAGAGAGAGATGCCCCATATTCCATTGCAGTTTGCACAGCCTCCTCAGCGCAGGGGCGTCCATTTGGTATGGCAAGGTATGGCACTCGCCATACCTTGGCAAATAAAAATGTAAAAAAATAAATAAATAAAAAAAGATATTTTTTTTACAATTTTTTATGTTGATTTAGAATTCGAATGTCAACATTATGAACGAAGCTTCGAACTATTTGGTACAGCCCTAGCATGTTTTGATATTGTCAATTATCTCACTTTTACTAGGTGACTTTTGCTGTGACTAACTGAAATATGCCCAAAAAAAAGGAAAATGGACATAGGGAAGTTTTTTTATCAAAGGGCAGCAGAGACAAGTGATACAGGGACACAGGTAAGGTCTGGCTTAGTGATTATAATAGTGCAGTTCAGCATTCAGTAACCCATACTTTTTGTGAATGTGTTTTTGATACTACATTCTGTTGAACACACACCTCAAAACCATACCTAAGGAAAATTGGCTCAATTGCAAGAAAAGTAATAGACAGTTATATTACATTCTGCATAATTCGTATGCAAAATATTGTGGTTCCCTGCTTTAGTCTGTTGACACATTTCTATACTAAAAATGCTTGTGTAGTCCTGTGTCATACCTAAATGTCATATAACTCAATTGTATAGAAACAACTCACCAAAAGTGACTATTGCACAACTGATTTGACAAAATAAATCCACCAAGGGGGGGAAACCCCCCATTCACCCCCCCCCCCCCCCCCTCCTCGCCATACCTTGCATTTTAGTGAAAGGACGCCACTGCCTCAGCGTGCCTCTCTGCGGACCTATATATTTTATGCATAGCGTGGGTGGTGATGATGATGATGATAAAACCGCTGTGGCGCATACAGTTGAATGCTGGTATTACACTCATTGAGGGACACAAAGAAGTCAAGTCCGATGGGATTTGGGAATCTCAAATACAAATCGGGATTGGAATAAAAAATGCATTTATATTAAACAATACAGAATATACAGCACTTCTTGGGGTCTGTAGGGTAAGCACTTATTCCCTCCCCCCTGAACATTTATGGAGATGTATGGGCCTTTTAAGTCAGTGATAAAAGTGTCTTTCAAGGATAAGTGAGCTCCTGCACTGATTATTATAGTTCAATATTCAATATTTGATCACCAAAACCCCCCAAAAAGCATAAAAAGGGGGCCCCCTGCCCGAAAAGGGCCCTTAAAGATCACGTGTAGTGCCCTTTTCAGCCTTTGAGCACCTGCCCCTCTAAAGTCCTGTGCACGTCCCTGCTTAGACCACCCCTTTCCTGCACTTCCCAATCTCAGTTTTGTTTGCTCTACAGAGGGTCAAAGTTGTGGAACTCTTTGCCTCCACATATTTTGGAATTTTCTTTTTTGAAGTTCAAAAGAGCACTGAAATCTCATCTCCTAGATCACTAATATTTCCCATATGGGCTCCCTTTACAAACTGTGGTCTGATGGCTTGTTGTATTTTGTTATTGCATTTTCGTTTTATTATATATTCTACCTGTCATTAGTTGTTTTCTCTATACCCGAAATTGTATTGGCATGGTTGCCTGCTTCAGTGTCTATGTAGACCTGCTTGTGTGTGTTTGTTTGGGGGGGAAGGTGTTGAAGGCAGAGGTTCTGTGTAGGATTGTTAGTAACTGTCTAACTGCATATATAACTGTTCACACTAGTAACTGTCTACCTGCATATACAACTGTGTCCACTAGAGGGCGCCCTAGGCGGAGACACTCAGGAGTACTACCAGGTGGCGAGTATAAGTAGCTATGTCTCCTCCCACTTCTTTCTCTTCCCCCTAGTCTCTCAGTGAGAGAAGATCTGTATAGTAACTGCTTTGCCATGTGAATAATAAACCACCCCGATTAAAGGCTCAAGATAGAAACCATGCCTCTTGACCACATTATTGTCGCCCTATAGCCGAATTCTGTTAACAGAAGTGTGGGGGGGGGGGGGGGTCGATTTTATGTTTTGTCTTGATATAATATCAGTGTAATTTTGCTTCCTGGTGAATGCCACATGCAAGCCCCTAGAGGGTTTTTAGGCAATTCTCCTACACATCCCTTGTGGATTGTATTGTATTATATATGTAATTTTTTATATTTGTAAATAAACATACAAACAAACAAACATCTCCCCTGAGTCATAGTAGGGAGTTCAACGAGTAGAGAGGCAATGTGAAGTATTTTTCTTATTTAATTTCTAGCCCTATCCATTTGCCTACATACCGTTCTGTAGATTTTCATGTAATCTTAAAAAGAACACACCAACATTTTGGGAAATTAGCTTACCGTCTTCACCAGAGAGACAAGAAGATAGATACCAGTGTCCTCTCTGTGCGTTCAGTAGAAAGCTATCTGGCTGCATGTTATTCTAGCTTAGCACAATGAATGGAAGTGGACAGTGCCGGTTAGCTTAGGCATTGTCCAACTATCACCTCTCCCAAAGGCTAACTGGCACTGTCCGCTTCCATTCATTGTGCTAAGCTAGGCTAACGTACAGCCAGATAGCTTGGCGTGTTCCTTTAACAGTAAGTGCTTACAGGAGCAATCGACTGGAAATAAATACAAAATACCAGAGGGATGTAAGAGTGGTTTGGAAGAGAGTACGAATTCACTTTTGAGACTATTTGAGCCATAGAACCTTCTAGAAACTCTGCTTCTGACAGTCGGCAAATGCATGTCAAACGTGTTTTCAGAGCTGAGGAAGCCCTGAAGAGAACTGGGCCAACTCTGATGAAACCCCTGAGACTGTAGCTGGGAGGTGCGGCAGGGTAGCGCAGTGGACTAAGCACTCGCTTAGCACTTAGATCGAATCCAGCTGTCAATGGTACCTCCGGCTTGGTCAGTCATCCCTACTAACACAAGGCAGTGTTAGCGGGTGGGAAGCCGGTGGGGTATGTGTCCTGGTCATTGCAACTCCTACTTGTCGGTCGGGGCGCCTGTTCAGCAGGGAGGGGATCTGGGGGAAATAGCGTGAACGTTACGTTCCCCCAGTAAAACTCCTCGCAGTCAGGTGAAAAGAAGCGGCTGGCGACTCCACATGTATCTGAGGAGGCATGTAGTAGTTCTACACCCTCCCCAGGCCGACAGTGGGACAATCCGCGTAACGACCAGGAAGGGAATTGGCATAATGACTAAATTGGGATGGGTGGATTGGGGCAAACGATTACCACCAACCATAGTTGTGTGGCATTAAAGTATCTTGTATCTTGTGAAAAATACAGAAAAGCCCAAAAATAAATAGATGGGAAAAAAATACTGTAGATGGGAACAACATAACCAGACAAGGCCGTGGGACTGTTGCTGTATGGGGAACACCTTCTCTCTGTGTGAAGGTGGATTCATCGGAACAAGAAAAGCCCACAGCAACGCCAGAATTTTATGTTTCAAGGTGAAACCCAGTTTTGAAGGTGAGCTCTCCGATGTCTTCCTGAGGCTTTTCTTGAAACAAGGCTGAACGATTGAGAGAGAAAATGAGCAAAAAAAAACTATTGCTGGTTAAAGGGGCCCTTCGCCAATTTTCAACCTTAATCCTATCGTTCTGTTGTGAGAAGGATGTGTGATAATCGGACATGTAACTCACCAACATGTTCGTCTCGAGAGCTCAGCCGCATCGGTACCCTGAGAAACTCTTCCGGGTGACATCACAGAGAGGAGAGCACACCTCTAGCAAAGCACAGACTCTATTTCCTCAACCATTCCTTCAACGTTCCTCGAGTCGGGCGTACTACTGTTTAATAATAACATCCTTCTCACAACATAACGAGATGATTAAGGTTGAAAAGCGGCGAAGTGCCCCTCTAACCAACCCCTGGGCCGCTGTGCACGGCGCGGCACATTTACCCTCATCTGCCGGCTTTAGGCTGTGTTAAAGCCGATCAACCAACAAATAGTTGGAAAGCGAAAAATGCCGCAGTTTGATTGACACCCTACTTAACCTATTATGTGCTTCCAACCTCGGGTTACAAGACTAAACAACCAACGAGCGTCAGTTTCGGACAAGTGACCAGGTCCAGTTTCGCCTGGCCGTGAACGGACCAGTCACCTCTGATGGTGAAAATGATTGACCGTTTCTGTAGCCAATGAAATTCTGGAGCTAACGGTACCTTATATGAGGAATGATTACTATGATAAAGGGAGAGAAGAAGATCAAGAAAGGAGAATCATTCGCTTGTGTGTCGCGCTCCGTGATAATGTATTACAACAGATGCCCATTTTGGATAAGCGTACTGAATTATTACCGGTAGGCTACAGACATGAGAAAAACATGTGTAAAACATTCATTGTCTGTGGGATTGTTATCAACTGCCTTCAGTTGCCTTCAATTATTATCACTTGTATCAGCATTCCATGAGGCCACAAAACGAGAATTAAATTCTTCATTCAACTAGCAACACTGGATAATCCCAGTATACCATGTAGTATGTAATTCACTTCAAGGTACAGTAGCACTCCTTTCACGTCAGTAGATGATTAATACATTTTGAGATTCATGAACACGCCAACAGAGTCGTCTTCTGATTCTTGACACCATGTAAATGAATGTTGAATACTTACGTCTCTTTTTTTTAACAGCGACACCATTTTGTCCCCCAGAGTCCCAGTGGAAGCAGCCATCGCGTGATTGGTTTAAATCTGTCAGGAGTCTAACGGTATCCGAAGCTGTGGAAAATACTAATCCATCACAGGCTTGTTCTCCGGCATCTCGGCTCTGACCTTGGGCCATAAACAGCATTACTGATGTATTACAGGGACAGAGACTGAATAATTACACCGAGAGGTAGATGACCTTTAACACCCAGGCCGACTGCGGGGTCGGCTGTTGCCAATAAGGATGGGGTATAAATATGGATGCAGGGGTGTGATTTGAATATGGATATGATTACAGGACTGATTATATGCAGAGTAAAAAACACTGGGTGGGTGTTGACTGCAATGGAGCCAGAAGACAACACTAAACTGGATGGCTTTCTGATACAGACATAATACCTACCTACCTACCTACCTACCTACCTACCTACCTACCTACCTACCTACCTACCTACCTACCTACCTACCTACCTACCTACCTACCTACCTACTCTGAACTTGAGTTGAACTTGAACTTGTGTACTCACGTTTTTCTGTAGTAGTTGCAATATCCAAAAGTATATTTCCAAAAAAATTGGTATGGCTGACAAAACACCTGGGTCCATAGCCTGAAGTCTTGTATAGTACAAGTTTTCAGTTTTCTCATAGACTCCAATGCATTCCGCGTTTTTTTCTCTTCCTGTTTTCGCTTGTGACTTTACACCTAGATCCCTGATGCGCCCCTCCCCATGTGGGGTATCATTGGAAAGCCACACTCATTGGTTACAACCCTGTCCAATAATTCTCTAGATCGCCAACTGATTGACGGAGCTAGACCCTCGGGAGTCACAGGTGATTTTCTATTTTACATCCAGATGTTGAAATAAAATATTTTTAAATGTTAAAAATTTTACAAATACATTCCTGTCGGTCGTAAATAAACATGCACCTTTCACCACTGTCCTCCCTGGTCTTGTCTAGAAATGGAGCTGGGTCTCTTGATAGACATACTAATGAGGCTTCACACTAGACTGCTTTTAGAGTACTTTGAAATAGTTGTTTTTCCCTTGTGAAAAAAATATATCTGTGTATTATTTGAATTTGATTACTAGCACCTATTCTAATACATCTCAATTCTGGAAGTTGGAAAAAGCTAATGTATTCTATGTTCAAGGTGGAATCTGCCACATTTCCTGAATTCCCTCCTACAAATATTGATAATCTGTTTACTGAGCAGGTTCATGTACCTCAACGACTCCTAATCTTGCATCCCAGTTCTCTCTTTGTTCTGTGTCTCCCAGTGTGGGGCTAGGAGCTGTCAACTTAAAGATAGTCTCTCCAGGCATTCTATTTGATATTTGTTCCAATCTGGTTTTAGAGCTAACCACAGCACTATCTCAGCCATCACTTTGGTTACAGATAATATTGTTTCTGCTATAGATTTAAGAAAACACTGTGCTGCCCTTTTTATAGATCTGGCTAAGACTTTTGGTACAGTTGATCATTATCTGCTTATGAATATATTACATAGTATTGGCGGCAATGCTTGTAACTGGTTTCAAAAGTATCCATGTGATAGATTGCAATATGTGAAATCAGGGTGTGTCCAATCTGGATTTCTGCCAATAACAAACGGTGTTCCAGCTGAAGTAACTAATACAACATGCAAGATGTTGCCTCGAAACAATCCCTTAACTCATTCTGCGCCATCGCTTAATGAGCCAGGGGGGGCGCTAGAACGCCATCGCTTTAATCAATGGGGAGACTGCGAGATTTGCGAGTGCTTAAAATCTATCTTATATTATAGCTATGGGTCTAATACACCCGTCGATTGTCAGTGAGTTGCTTCCAGTCAACATGCACAAAACAGATTGTTTTTTCATCCGTACATTTCCGTTTTATACCGTCTTGAATATGAGTATAGTTTTGGTGATTCTTAGTAATCCCAGGAAAAGACACGATAATAGCCCTTTAGTGGAATATACTAAACACGTTGTAATTTTTCGCCTGATTATCGAATCTTCCTGTAATCTTCCTGAAATCAACGCTAGATTGTAAATGTCCTAACCCAACCCCCTCCAATGTACAGTAAATTACCTAACCCAAGAATACATGAGACCCTCCTCTTGGAACCAAGTATGGTTTCGTCGATATTCCAATGTACAGTTTTGCTTGTACAGTTGTACAGTTTCCCCCACCCCGCCGTTTTTACATACTTCCATTGGGAAGGCTTGGTGGCTTCTCGGATCAGGTTGATTCTGCTTGCCACGAAGGTTTTGAAGCGAGCAGTGTCATTGTCTATGTATCTGAGCACTGTGGTGCTATCAGTCCAGAAGGTAGATGGTTGTAGGGGAACTTGAAGTTCTTGATGCAGCATCTTGTCTACCTTCACGGCAACAACTGCCGCTGTCAGTTCTAGTCTGGGGATTGTGACTTGTTTGAGTGAGGCTACTCTTGACTTGCCCATCATGAGGGAGCAATGTTTCTTGCCTTGCTTGTTCTCCAGTAACAGGTAAGTTGCAGTGCTGTAGGCATACTGAAAAGTGGTGCAACTGCGCTGTAGCAGTGCGTCCAAAGTCAGCAGGTTTCAAGCACCTGTTCACTTGGAAGTTGGAGAGGTGAGTAACATCTTTTATCCATCCTTTCCAATCCTCTGCATGCTTTTCACAGATGTCTTCATCCCATCCACGTAGCCCCTTACACAGATCTTTCAGCAGGAGTTTAGCAGGCAGGATGACCGGCGGCAGTAAGCCGAGGGGGTCGTAGATGGAGTTGACGACGGACAAGATTCCCCTTCTCGTCATAGGCTTGTATGGCAGCTTGATGCTGTAGGTGAAAGTATCGGTTTCTGTACCCCACTGTATGCCGAGCGCTCTCTCGACAGGTAGAACTTCAGAACTAAGATCCAAGTTCTTCATTTCTTTAGCTCTGTGTTCTTCTGGGATGGACATGAGCACTTTCCTGTTATGGCTTGTCCATTTCGTCAAGGTGAATCCTCTGCTGGCACACAAGGTGCGAAGATCCTTAGCCAAAGTCACTGCGTCTTTTTCCGATGCCACGCTCTTCAAGCAGTCATCTACGTAGAAATTGTTTAGGACTGTTTGAACGGCTTCTGGGGGCGCAGTGGCTTTGTGATCTTCTGCGGTTCTCTTCAACGCATACGATGTGATGCTTGGTGATGACGTGATGGTGATCCTGTTCACCAAGCAGTGAGGTTGGTTACTCTCACCACTCTGCTCCTTCCTCATGGGTCCGTTCACGACTCAGCCAATGACAGTCTTCACCGCGTAAGGTCCTCCATTTCGACTGTTTATAACGTGCCATGGCTCCATTGCTACCGCACAGTTCGCACATGCTTGTCACTCTTTCTTGACTTGATTTTCACCGGTATTATTGACAGCACACATTCAATTTCTCCGGCCCCAGTGAGGCAGGTGGCCTCTTGCGTGAAGGGAACTTGAGGACTTGATACTTCTCGAGCGCCATTGATCCTTTCCTGGGAGGTGGAATTTTCTTCTTTGCCTTTGTGTAGGATGTCCGGATGTTTTAGTGCACACTCCTTACACTCCGTTCTTTTCTTGCAGAACTTGCTGAGATGGCCCATGGCCAAGCACCCGAAGCACAAGCCTTTTGACTTTAAAAACTCCACCCGTTCCTTGTGTGGTTGACTCTTGATTTTACTACAAGTGTCTAGGGCGTGAGCTTGCTGACAGTACATGCATGGCTTCTCAAAGGCACTTCCTTTTTTGTTTTGTTCTTCCGTGGTGACGGTTGTTGCGAAGCCCCCATGTTTCTCTTTCCTAGCTGGGGGCCTTTCCCTCTCGCTCCTTCCAACTGTGGTTGGACGGCTGTCTGGTAGGTCACCGAAGAGGGGATCCGTAGCTCGTCTCCATAGTGCCTGTGAAGCAGTCGCTTTGCTTCCTTGTAGCCCCTGCTAGGTTGCATGTGAACGCAGCTGCGAACTAGCTCCTGGGGTTCACCATTTGTAAATTGTTCCAAGAAGTACAATTTATCTTGATCGTTGTCTGTCTTCTGTTCTATTGAGTGTTCGAATGCTCGAATGAAGGACTTGTATTGAAGTGCGTCACCCCTGAACACTGGGATAACCCTTGTTGGTAGCTGCAATTGCCTCTGCTGCTTTACAAGGAGCTCTGTGATTATGTTCTGTTTTTGCATGACCTTCAGCATGTCATCATCTTCACTGATGTTGGAATGAGAGATGAGAGAGTCTCGCTGAACCATTTGTGGTGGTTGGATGCGTAGCATCCGTGGCTGTGCATGATGGTTTGCGTTGTCTGGTTGAGGAGGGGAGTCAGTAAGTAGTCACATGACATTCCTAACATTCTGACATTCCTCACATGACATTCCTAAGTCCTAAATTGGCTCCTACATAAAGTTTTCAATCAATCAATCAATCAATCAATCAATCATCATTATTATCCTTCCTCATGCATACATGAAATGGCCCTCGTAGCGCGGCGCTCCCCGCCCCCACCTCCTGCACCCAACGGCACACAGCCACACACACACAGACAGCGTTGATCGGGGTAGAAAGAAATATCAGATCAACGCAAGATTTTATATATAGTGTTCTTACCTTGTCTCTGATGTAATGCAAACGAAATAATCCAACTGATCTGCTCATGGAGGTCCGTCCCACATTGCCCGGCATTGCATATGAAGGGGGGAGGGGGGACCAGCATCGCAGATGTAACGTTGTAAACGCTAGTCCTGTCGGAGTATTTAAACCCCGCCCGCACAGCTCAGATCGGCCCAGAAAAGAAAACTACACCATTTCTAATAGAGTGCAATACCGGCTGGAAGGCGTAGGTGGCGGTATTTGCCATTTTGCGAGGTCAGACCCATTCCCAATGATAACATCAGGCTGGATGGATGAAAAATGTATGGATATAGCTAATAAAAGAAATAACGATTAAAACCAGTCTATACTCGTGATTAGCGCTGAACGGTTGGCGAGTTAACCCGACTTTACTTGTGACTGGTGCTGAATGAGTTAATAATAATAATAATAATAATAATAATAATAATAATAATAATAATAATAATAATAATAATAATAATAATAATAATAATAATAATAATAATAATAATAATAATAATAATAACTTTATTTGTATAGCACCCGTCATACAAGAATTGCATCTCAAAGTCCTTTACAACAGAAAAAAGACAGGCACAAAATGAGCACATTAGGATCTACAATAGTCATAAAATTTTACAATTTTAATAATAAAACATATAAAACAAGAATAAAAAAAGATAGGAGCAAGGTTATGATGAATTGATGAATTGAAAATGGGGGACCCTGATGTAAACAAGACGAAAGTTTTTCTCTGGTCTGCATCCCCTTAACAATTGTATGTATTGAGCTGTACTGTACTGTACCCATTCTGCAATCTGTTAATAAACTTTTCAATCAATCAATCAAAGGTAAGGCAAATCACAGTTTTTCTAACAACCCAATAGGCCTCTCTTTTTACGGTTTGATTCAGTTTTAAAATATGCAGTAATAAAAATGATAAAAATAGAATAGACAGAGTAAAAAGAGCAGTCATTTTCTTTTTATAAAATAGAATAGACAGTAAAATGATGCAGTACTACAGTGCAATAATATGCCCTTATACTATACCACAAGCCAGAAAGAGACGCTGCTATTCAAAAGGAATAACTGATGTAGGTCTGTGTGCAAAGGAAGTAGGAGAAGCTGGGATCGTAGATGAGGAGCTGAGGTTCTTTGGAGAAGGGGATGGATGTTTGTCGATGCTGACGTTGACCTCATCTAGCTTTGTCATTAACATCTTTGTCATTTTGTCCGTTCTTCCTCAAATCAATCCCACTGGACCACTAAAATGCTACATATTGCATTGGAGAGAGCTTGCACAACTAAACCTAACCCTAACCATTCCCCTAACTCTAACCCCAAAGGTGCACTATGGCTTTCACTGTGCAGCTTTTTCACAGCACAATGCTGTGAATCCCATCGGGAGAATAGGTTGCATGAATAAACATGTCACAGCGACACATGTAAAACACGTGGTGCCATCCATCACACCGTCTGTAGGTTGAGCAGACATACATACAGATGAGGACCACCTGACATGGCCAATCTGAGGCTGTGGACGCTCTGAGGGATGAAGTCTTAAAGGGGCTATGCATTGCTATTCCTAGCACTATTTGGGCAACTTTACACAATTCCTGTGAGTCTATGTAACCAATCTGTAAGGTTTATTCCAAAAATAATCATTGTTTTATATTTCTAATCAAGTACTCAAAACCAGCATTTTTCTGTTTTAGGATTTCAAGCCGTTATTGGCTTGGCTCCACCCATACTAGCAGAATGCTTTGAGTGACAGCCACCCACCAAATAGCTCCGCCCATCTCCCCGTCCTTCCCTCTCAGGTCTCAGGTCTCAGGTGAAGGGTTTTTATTTCGACACGCAAAACATATACTGATTTTACTAACTAATACAACATGGCTGTACATTATGTTTGGGATCCAGAGAGCGACCCACAGTATGATTCAGAAGAAGAAGTCGATTTGCAACAGCGAGGCTTGCAAATAGTTTCCGATTGGTAAGTTGATTACACCGTTAGTATAATGGCTTGCCGAAAGAGCGAGTAACGTTACTTACTTGATCGATCAGCCAGCTTTTGCTTCGATAGCTTGCTATAAGTAACGTTACCTTGTTTACCTCTGACTAGTTGTGTTTGTATTGAGCAGTTTTTAATTATGACTAGCTTGCTTCAATAGTTTGCTATAACGTTACTTTATAAAGAGCAGCAGTTATATACATTGTACTTCTGTCGCGTCCCGTCGAACACACACACACTAACGTTATATTGTATTCACCCCCCAAACAATGGTTCCCCCTTCTGTGGGGTTCCCGAATAGTAGGTACAACTCCACTGTATGTCAATTGTAATAATGAATTTCTATAGTTTGCTATAACGTTACTTTATAAAGAGCAGCAGTTATATACAGTGTACTTCTGTCGCGTCCCGTCGAACACACACACACTAACGTTAGATTGTATTCACCCCCCAAACAATGGTTCCCCCTTCTTTTTTTTTTTTTATATTTTTATTTTTTGCACAAATCTCTCCAACATTCCAAACATCTCTTTCCACATCATCATATTCAATTTCCAGGATTTGCCTTTTTCTTTTTTGTAAGAACATACAAAACATGTAAAGGACTCATACAAATACATTAATAACTGACATGGAAAATAAAAAAAGACTTACGAAAAAAGAAACATACTATACTATACATTATGCGTATACATTCCTGATATATATACCTTGCATGTAGACCGAACTACCTTCGAGCAGGTATGTGCTGCATCCTCTATCGGGATGCCACGCTTCTCCATATTGCATGTGAGAGAAAGCGCCCCAGACATATGCAGTTGTGCATGATAACATGCATGCACGCATGTCTCCGACACATGTATGTGGGTACGTGTATCACGTAAGCATGTGTACATGCCTCATATGTGTGTGTGTGTGTATCTTCCTGGTATGTGACTGTACTCCTATCTCTTGTGTGTGTTTCGTATCCATGTGTGCCTCTGCCCCCTATGTGAGTGTATATCTCAGATGTGTATATATATGTGCGTCTCAGCTACGTATGTGTGTGTCTCCTATATACATGTGTATCCCCCTTATGTGTCAGTGAAAGCTTATATTTCAACTATGTGTATATGTAGGTATGTGTATGCCTATTTCCTATAAATGAGTATGTGCATGTATGTGTGCCCCTGACGTGTATACCTTATCCTTGTGTATATGAGTGTGTGTAAACCTATTATGTACACATATGAATATGTGTATCCTAGATACTTGTATGCGGCTATACCTGCGCACATGTGAGTGTGATAGAGACAGTGACCGTTCCATAGACACACCATCCGGACATAAAATATATGTACATATATACACAATACATTATAAAGCACAAGTACCATCAGATCAAATCCCCTTTTTCATATTCATCCTTGATAATATTGTAATCCCATCTTAATCATTTGTCCCCAGACCGTTCAGTCAGGTGTAGAAAACTGTCCCATACCTCAGCGAAAATATCCTCTCTCCCTGCGACTCTATACGTCACCCTTTCATATGATGCTGTCCGGAACATTAGTTCCATCCATTCTTTAAAAGTAATATCAACAGGTGATTTCCAATGTCGTAATGCAATTCTACATCCTGATATCATGGCCATTCTATACCACATTCCCCTGTATTTAGGCAGTTTAATCCCTTTCGGTACTATACCCAAAACACATGCCATTGGGGCGTTATTTATCTTCACATTCAAGACCTTACTTAGGAATATCACAATTTGATCCCACATTTTCCGGACCTTCTCACATTCGTACAACATGTGCAGTAAAGTGCCTGTCTCCTTCTCACATCTCCAGCAGATGTCACTGTCCCTTAATTTCAGTCTGGCCAGTTTACTAGGCGTCCAATAGCTTCTGTTCAACACTTTGTAAAAAATAAGTTGTGATTGCGCCTCCCTAGAGAATTTACTCCATTTGGACACCAGTTTCTCCCACATTTCCTCAGTAATATCCTCACGTACATCGTTCTCCCAGCTCAATCTCAGACCCGCCAATTTGGGTGCATTGTATTCTCTTATAACATCATAAAATCTTGACGCACCGCCTTTCCTACGCCATCCTTTATAGGATATTTCTTGAATTGCAGTAATCGGGCCACACTTTGGTCCCCCTATTGATGACGATATACAATGTCTAATCTGTAGGAATTTATAAAAGTTTTTATTATCTATATCAAAATCCTCTTTAATATCCTCAAAAGGCAAGACCCCATCCTCCCCGGCTATATCCCCTAGTACATGTATCCCCCTTTTAATCCAATCGTCCCATATGACTGATTTCTTACCAATCTTTAGTTTCTTATTATACCATATAGAGGCTCTAGTAGTTAAATATGGGCTATCACCAGTCATTTTGTGCGATTGATTCCAAGTTTCCCTGATAAATGTCATTAAAGGGTTTTTAAAAGGTATAGGTCTGTCTGATTGTGTCAGGAAGGATTCCAGAGATGAGGGATATATCATTTCCTCCTCCATCTTGACCCAAGCAGGTGCCTCCTCAGACGAGTGATTCAGTTTGGAGAGCTTGGAGAGCGAGAATGCATAGTGATACCAGTCTAGTTTAGGCAGGGATAAGCCGCCATTTTCCTTTGCTGCATACATTTTGGCCCGTCCAAATAGCGGCCTTTTGCCCCCCCACAGATAAACATTAATGACTTTGTCATACTGTTTGAGTAATTGGGTCGGGAGAGTCAGCGGCAACATATATAGAATATAATTTAATTTGGGAGCCAATATAATTTTTACTAGGTTTATCTTTCCCAGGAGGGACATATTCATTTTGGCCCAATTCTGGGTCAGAGCACTAATGTGTTCGATTATAGGGGCAATATTGGTTTGCATCAACTCTTTCAGACCTGGGATCAGCTTTATTCCTAGGTATATCAACCCTGACGGCATCCATCTGTATTGCCACCCCCTTCTGATATCAGGGGGACAACATTTAGAGAGAGGCATTGCTTCTGACTTGCTCCAGTTGATTGTGTACCCAGATATTTCGGAGAAGGACTCGATAATAGTTCCAATGACCCCAGCTGCTGTTCGGGGATTGCTGGATACCAATAAGATATCGTCCGCATACAAAAATAATTTATGTTCTACCTGTCCCGCTATTATCCCTTTGATGTCATGATTAGTCCTTAGTGCGATAGCAAGTGGTTCGAGGAAGAGCGCAAACATTTGGGGAGAAAGCGGAGAACCTTGTCTCGTCCCCCGTCCTAGGTTAAAGGGCGAGGATACGATCCCGTTGGTCAATACTGATGCCATCGGATTTGTGTATAACAGTTTTACCCACCCGGTAAACGATGGTCCGAACCCGAAGCGCTCTAGTGTGTGAAATAAGAATGCAAATTCCACCTTATCAAAGGCCTTTTCGGCATCCAATGAGAAGGCCACTGTAGGTTCTACATCATTCCTGACCTTCCACATTATGTGTAGGAGTCTGCGGATATTATCAGCTGAGTTTCTCCCCTTCACAAAGCCCACTTGATCTGAATGCACCAGAGTTGGTAATACATCTTCTATTCTATTCGCAAGTATCTTTGCCAATACTTTTTCTTCCAAATTGCTCAGGGATATAGGTCTATAGCTTCCACAGCATTGAGGGTCTTTGCCCTTTTTCTGTAGTAATGTAATAGTGGCAGATCTCAAGCTAGTGGGCAAGCCCCCCTTTAACAATGAATCCTCATATACTTTTAATAGTCTCGGAGCGATTATATCACTGAATTGTTTGTAGAAATCAGGAGTAAACCCGTCGTCTCCTGGTGCTTTACCCAATTTAAGGCTGTTGATTGCCGCGTGTATTTCTTCTATCGAGACCCCCCCCTCCATTGATTTTACCTGTTGTTTCGATAATGACGGTAATTTGATTCTGTCGAAGAACGCGTCCATTTTTAGCTGATCCACCGCCTTCTGTGGGGTATACAAGTCCTGGTAGAAGCACCTGAAAACATTATTAATTTCCTTTTTGTCTGTAATGATCTTGTCATCTTTATTACGAATCGAGGATATAATATTTTGATTATGCATTTGTTTAACCCGATTCGCTAGTATTTTACCCGCTCTCTCCCCTTGTTCATAGTATCTTTGGTTGGTCCTAAATAACGCATATTCAGCCTTCTTTTGATATATGTTGTTCAATTCGTATTTGGATTTGCTTAGGTTTCTCCACGTTTCTGGGTCTGGTCTCTGACTGTGCTGTTTCGAGAGTATTTTAATTTCCTCATCTAACGCTGTCATTTTTTGTTTCTCTGCCCTTTTTAGTATCGCACCGTATTGTATGAGTCGTCCTCTCATGTAAGCTTTACATGTGTCCCACATTATGCCACTATCATCTATTGACCCTTCATTAAGTTCCCAAAATTCCTTAAATATAGTTCTAATGTACGCACACGATCCTTCATCATTTAACATCAGGTTATTGAATCGCCATCTCCGAGATCGTTGCCCTTCTTCCATGGATGTGATCACTAAATCAACCGGAGCATGGTCAGATATTACAATGTTCCCTATCCCAGTACTTGCCACCTGTTCTACCAGTGCGCTAGAGATCAGGAAATAATCTATTCTAGAGTATGAGGAATGCGGGTGAGAGTAAAACGTGTAGTCTCTTTCTTGTGGGTTCATAACACCCCAAATATCCACTAGACCCAATTCCTCTATCAGAACACCAACCGCCAGTCTCCCTGTGTTGTCAGCGGTCCTGGGTTGATACGATCTGTCCATTAAGGTGTTTCCAACCAAGTTGAAGTCCCCCCCTATGATTACATTGCTATTCCCTATTTTCCTGATCACCTCACATACCTCATGGAAAAAGTCTGAGGATGACCCGTTGGGCGCATATATATTAGCTAAAGTAGTCCTCTGTCCCTCTAAATCAGCATCCAGTATAACCCATCTTCCCTCATCATGTGAGAAACTATTGTGCACCTTTAGGTCTAAGTTTTTTCTCACCAATATTGCCACCCCCCTCTTCCTAGAAGAGAACGTACTATAGTATATTTGTCCCACCCAATCCCTTTTAAGCTTGGCCGACTCCTCCTCATCCAGGTGTGATTCCTGAATTAGTGCAATATCTGTCTTTTTTTGTTTCAAGAACGTCAATATCTTTTTTCTCTTAATGGGATGATGACATCCGTCTATATTCCACGATATTATTTTAATCAGCCCCATATTCCTCGTAATGCATCTCCCCTGTGCAATCCAGGACGTATTCTAGTGCCTGAGACTGTGAAGATATATATACAATAGTATAGCATACAATGAAATAAAAAAGAACATATAAAAAAAACATAAATACATTTCCCCCCCCCACATTTACCCAAGCTACGTTCGATATGACCCCAGATAGAACAGTCGTACCGAGTGTGAGATCGATACTCACCCATGCACCTTGGTCCCCCTCGACTAACAGAGGAGTGCATATGGCACAAGGCAGGTTGCCCAAAACTGTGCCCCTACTATCTTGTATACCCTGATGTAACGTATGGCTCACACTGTAATCTATATACAGTGCAATCAATTCAACTGAACTTGACAAAACGGTAACGTTTCCAACAATTAACATTTGTATATCTCTCAGATATATATTGGTATATTGTAACTTCTATGACATAGCCATAGTGGCCTGTGGTTCGTTTCGTTATACTTTTCCTGTATCCATCCGGGATATTTCCCCTCCCACAGTTTTATCATATTCTCCTATCTATTGCCCTCTATTCTCATTACACATATTTTTTTTTTATATATATATTTTTTTTTCAATCCCTTTTTTTTTTTTTTTTTTTTTTTTTTTATATACATATTGGCATTTTGTGATGTTATTTATTCTATGACGATGCCCCCGTGACTTATCTGTATCCATGCGCTTCATGAACTTTATCTCAATTGTCCGCCTCCGACTGTCCCCGTCTGAATCCCTGTAGTTTCTCCCGGTATCCGTGATGACCATCGCCCTGCTGTGTGGGGCGTTCAGTCCCCGTCGCCTGCATGTCGTCCCCCGGTCCCCGTTTTCTTCCCACTGTCTGCCAGGTAGACAGCCGCATTATCTCCTCTCGGTCCGGGTCGGTAGTTGGGTTCACCACGGTGATCTTGAACCCACGTTTTGCCATATCCGCCGTCGCCTCCGCCGCGCTCTGGTACAGGCGGGTGCCATCCTCGTAGAATACCCTCATCTTCGCTGGATACGGTGTCTGGAACTTGAGATTCTTCTCCTTCATTATTCTCTTGGCCTCGGCATATTCTCCTCGCTTCTTCAGTATTTCAGTGGGGAAGTCATGGTCGACATAGAAGCGATCGTTGCCACATGAGACGTTCTTCTTCTGCCATGTTCGGCGTATTATCTCTTCCTTCATTTTGTAACTCCCAAACTTAACCACGATTGACCGTGGCTTCAGCTGTGGGTTGTTAGGCCTTGGGGCCAGTGCCCTGTGTGCTCGTTCGATACGAAGGTCCATGTCATGAGGCAGTCCGAGTGCGTCCTTAAACAAGCCGTCTAGAAATCCATGCATGTCTTTTCCCTCTTTCTCCTCCGGGATACCATACACCCGCAGGTTCTCTCTCCTCGTTCTGCCCTCTTGGTCGAGCAGTTTAGCCT
The DNA here is from genome assembly GCF_963971535.1 of Notolepis coatsorum. Classification (NCBI taxonomy): domain Eukaryota; kingdom Metazoa; phylum Chordata; class Actinopteri; order Aulopiformes; family Paralepididae; genus Notolepis; species Notolepis coatsorum. Next base: position 154,954,915 of record NC_140168.1, on the reverse strand, counting down.
CCATGTTGGCCTGCCTCTGTATCAGTTTTTTTATTAAAACCGTCGCCGCATCAAGCACATTTTCATTTTCTCCGATTCTCCCCTCCGTTTCACCGAGCCTGTCGTTCATTTTGTTCATGTCATTCCTTATCTCCCGAAACTGACGCTCATTGTCTTTTCTGAAGTCTTTGAGCTCGTTGTATATGTTCAACAGCGTGGCTTCTTGTTCACAGTCATCGTCGCCATCTTTTCCTCCCGTTACTTCGTCATTCTCTGCCATTCCGTCGTCCTTTTCAGTTGTAATCGTGGTCGCCCTACGTCTCGTGATAGCCCCTTCTGTCATCCCTATTAAATATATACCCTGGTGTTGTTAATAAATGTTTCCCGGGGCTAAATCATTTTGCTGTCGGGGAGCTCGCGAGTTAAGCAGCCATGTTCTTCCGCGGTCAAACCGGAAGTCAATGGTTCCCCCTTCTGTGGGGTTCCCGAATAGTAGGTACAGCTCCACTGTATGTCAATTGTAATAATGAATTTCTATAGTTTGCTATAACGTTACTTTATAAAGAGCAGCAGTTATATACAGTGTACTTCTGTCGCGTCCCGTCGAACACACACAAACAAACGTTAGATTGTACTCACCCCCCAAACAATGGTTCCCCACACACACACACGTGAACGACATATCTACTTACTACTTCTGTCGGGTCACGAATAGTAGGCACAACACCTTTCTTTAGAAGAATCCAGGATGTCACCCCAGCATCAAAAAGACCTTGATTGACAACGTCTTCGGCGGAAAAATGTGCAGTACAAACCCGAGTATGAGACGTTGCGACAGAACTAGGAGGGTCGCCAAAAACGAACTTTGTCCATTGCTGGCGAAGTTCGGCATCCACGGGAAAAGTGTGCAAAGACGTATTAGTAGTACTAGCTTTACAGCCAGGAACAGAACATGTCCTGTAAGGCCTGTGGGGTTTGCTGGGTTTGCTCATCGTGGAAGATATGAAGATGCAAGTGACCGCACTCCGTTTTCTCGGCACCTCTGTATTATCGATAGAATGGGGGCGGGCGTTAGAGGGCGGGCATTAGCTCCAACCACAGAGCCAATCGCATCACTGTGCGCTACCCAGCGGCTGTGTGACGCGTATTGGCCGTTCAAAAAAAATATGACCTGATTTACTAGACCAGGAAAGGGGCTGGGCTGAATCTCAGCAATCCGCATATATTGTATTTAGACCCTAAAACACATTGATACGAACTCCTATTACTATAATACAATGCTAGAGACTGAAAAATGACATTTATAATGCATAGCCCCTTTAACTGTTGGGATGTAGAACATCAATAAAACATGGGCTGTAGTATACAGATTTCATGTCTGGCAGATCACGGTTATTTATGGAGCTTCGTCTGCATAACGCTGGAGGAGATGTAATCAGCGGGGCAAACAGAAGCAAGGCCCAGATGATCTATTGACTCGTCACTCTTATCAGATCGCAAAGGGGGAAATCCACCTTAAAACAGAATGGACATTGTGTTATCCCGATGATCTTGGACAGTTAATCAATATCTAGAAACATAAGACAACTGTTTCCTTAAGATGGAAATCGGAGCACCAAGACGTGAAATTGTGATGTCATCAAGTGAGAATTGTCATAAAAATGTGAGCTATTGCATCCAAATTATTGCTTACGGCTCTTGATCAGAAAATATACCCATATCCCAGTAAAATCACCATGGTTACTGTCATAGTGTCCTAGGAGTTGTTGCATTATTCTTGCCATGACCTTATTTTCCATTATTCTTTAGTCTATGAAACAGCTCCAGGATTTGTCTCTTAATGACAACATCACTACTAATGGATTTCCTCCAAGATGGCGCTGTGGGCTTAGTTGAGATTGTGCTTGATTTAGTAAATTTTTATAGTTTTACTCGTCTTTTATGCACCAACTACTGGTGCAATTAATATATATGACCGTCAGACATTATCGACATTGGACTACTGTAATAGTTTACTCACCGCTTGGATTGCTTTCTGGACTGGCTCGTTGACGAACAATGGCCGGCGGAGATCTTCAGGCAAAACAACAACAACAACAGCAACAACTGCTCCCCCAGGCGAAAAAGACAATGAGAGAAATGGGCAGGCATTCGAAACAAACTACGGCCCCATGCTCAGCGACCACCGCTCCCCAGCATCCTGCTGGCCAACGTCCAGTCCATCCAGAACAAACTGGATGACATCAGGGCCAGGATCAAGTTCCAGAGGGACATAAGGGACTGCAATGTCCTTTGTTTCACTGAGACCACGCTAACCAGCCCACCGATTCCTTCTCCGTTCACCACACGGACAGAACAGAAGTTGGTTTGGGAATAGCACCGCACACGGCCACAGCAGACTGCAGAGAGTGGCTCGGTCAGCCGAACACACAATTGAAGGTGGGCTTCCTCCCACTCTCCAGGACATTTACACCAGGCGTTGCAGCGCCAAGGCTAAGAGAATAGTGAAAGACTCTAGCCACCCAAACAACTGCCTCTTTGCACTGCTGCGGTCAGGCAAGTGCTACCGGAGTCTCAGTACAGAGAGACTCAGAAGGAGCTTCTATCCCCAGGCCATCAGGATGCTCAATGACTCTATAACATCTATCAACCCATCCATCTACACTCATTGCACACAGATCCACATGCACACACTCAGTTTAAACAAACACTCACCTTAACACTCACTTTAGACACTTTAACACTACAACATATTGTATCTATTTATTACTAAATGATTTGCTCTACATCCATACCTAATTATTGCATTTTTGTACCTCATTGTTAGAGATAGTTAGATTGTACTTTAATTTGTATATTGTACATTTGTATAGTGTTTGGACTTTTTTCTTTTTACCTTTTTTTACCAAGCATTTCACTGTAATGTACATGTACCCTATATGTGACAAATTAAACAAAACTTGAAAACTCTCATATTCAGCTTAAGGATACTTGTTCATATTCACAAATCAAAACTGAGTGGTTGAGTATTATAGAAATAATGTTTGTGAATTATATTTTAGGGTACATGTTCCCTTTAGGGCTGGGAGGAGATGCTGTCTGGATGCTGACATTGCTGAGTCCAACCTCAACCTGCTTCAGGTCTTCAGGTCTTCACCCTCTTTCCAATGGTGGAAAGTAACTAAGTACTTTTACTCAAGTACTGTACTTAAGTACAATTTCGAGCTACTTCTACTTTATGTGAGTATTTTCATTTTATGGAACCTTATACTTTTACTCCACTACATTTCAAAGGAAATATTGTACTTTTTACTCCACTATATTTATCTGAACCAATCAGTTACTAGTTACTTTGAAGAAAAAGATTTTGCATAGAAAACATGGCAAAAATGCATGAAGATTATATACTTTCACATTTGAAGCCTGTCAACTTCAAGAGGACAAAATCAGAGCAGCATAATTGGACCACATACCACTTTAACATAACCTTTAATCAGTGCAGCATAACTGGACCACATACCACTTTAACATACATTTTAAAGGGCAATGGATCGAGGGTTGAATGCTCCCAAGCACTGGAATACACAAATGTTATGTAAAAAAATACATACTTTTACTTTAGATACTTAAGTACATTCAATAGCCAATACTTCTCTACTTTTGTAGAATTTGAATGGAGCACTTTTACTTTGACCAGAGTACTCATTTATCTGGGTATTTCTACTTGTACTTAAGTAAAGGAACATGTACTTCTTCCACTACTGCCTCTTTCTCACAGTTATCTACCATCATGATAAGAGAAGGGAGAGGTGATATTGAAAAATGTTTCTTAGAAATCAATGTATTATTGGATTGCGAGAGCCTCAAGGTTGCCTGGCTGTGATAACCGATATGGATCAGGAAGAATACTAATTCCTCTTTGTAGAGACATAAGGGTCGTTAAGCAGATGGGTACGGAGGGTGAAGATGTGGGATATCTTTAAAAAGTTGTCCCCTAGTTCTCTCTCCATCACAGATTAGCCGTGCATTATAGATGAACGACTGTGCTGTGTTATCTCATGAAGATTAAGACAGAACAGCTCTGCCCTGGTCTAGTGTGTCACCCTTGCACCCACCACCCTCACCCTTTTTAATTTTTTAGTTTTCTTGTGTTTGTTTGTCGTGTTGTTATTTGTGTTTGTGGAAAAGTAAAAAATTAAAATAAAATAAAAATTAAGAATTGTGAATAGTACAGCCTTTCTCTGGTTAACCATCGTACTTGATGTAAATTATCTGGTCAGCGCATTTAATTCACATTGCTCGTCCATGTTGGATAGAGTGTCTCAAATAAGTCAGTAAACCGATCTCCCTGGTTAAATGACGCCATTCGTTGTTTCAGGCGTACATGTGGGAAGGTGGAGCGGTAATGGAAATACACAAAACCCCAAGTTCACCGCCTCTACTACAAGGAACTGTTAACCGATTTTAACAATATGGTTAAAGACGCGAGATCTTCCTTGTGAGAATGGGTTTAGGCAGAGCCCAATAGCTGAACACAGGAGAAGAAAGAATGGAGCGTTTTAGGGTGTTTTAATGTTGTTCCCCAAGCAGACAGGTTTAACATCAGGAATGTGCAACAGACAGGGATTAGAATGTTCTTGGGGGGTGAGGACAGGTGCACTCCCAGTGCATCTGTGGGCAGAAGACACAGGTCTGTGTCGAGAGAGAGAGCAGGAGCACTCCTTGTGCAGCACGAGATGTCCAGGCAGGAAGGTGCATTGGAACAGGGGTCCTGGGCACAAGAGAAACAGATTAGAGCAAGGAATAATTACAAGAGCAGGTTAGCAGGGCTTCAGGCTGAGTCATCGTACCTAGGTAACTAGAATAACACCACAATGAGGTCTGGTCAGAATCTGCCGGTAGATGTAGTGTCTTGCTGATCAGGGGATGAGATACAGCTGTGTAGAGTGAGGTGCCTGGCAGCGTGTGAATCAGGGGATGAGTTACAGCCGTGTTGAGTGAGGAGCTTGACAGTGAGTGAAGGGGTGCTGCCCATATATGGATGTGAGGCTTCCATTGTGAATGTGGGAGAGGATGAGGAGGAGTGAAGAAGGTGTGGGGCTTCCGTCGTGAATGTGGGGGGAGGTTGAGGAGGAGTGAAGAAGGCTCTCGCCGTGATTATGACATTCCTACTTTGCCAATCTGATTAGAACCAGTAAACAGAATCCACATTTTTTATTTGACACCATCTCCAATATTGTTTCCCCTGCTCCCCCAGTTTTACCCATATTCTCAAACAAGGATTGCAGTGATTTCCTCTCCTTCTTTGTGAGCAAGATTGACCAAGTTAGGGCTAACATCATCCCCTCCCCCACCCCCCATCCAACCACCCCCTCCCGCCCATCAATTCTTAATGATTTCTTTCCCATCTCCAGGACAGACCTTATAAAACTGGTGGGCTCTATGACAACCTCCTCAAGCTCATTAGATTTCATACCGACATGTATGCTTAAAAATGAAGGCTTACTCACCTCCATTGGTCCGTGTCTGGTTTCCATTATAAACTGCTCACTTCAAACTGGTTGTGTCCCATTATACTTTAAACAAGCGATTGTTCAGCCTCTCTTAACACTTTAGGTGCCATTCACGTAGAGCTACGTTTTTCTCACTGTATTTATTTTATTAGCTATTGCCATTCATAATTTATCGAGGCACCTCATGCATACTGTTCTGAGTCTGTCTGAGATTGCAGATGGTCAATACCGCCGCCAACTGCCTTGTGGTAGCTACTGCACTCCATTAGAAACGATGTGGTTTGTTATCTGGGCCGAGCTGAGCCGTGTGGGTGGGGTTTAAATACTCCGGCGAGCAAAGCGGTCACCATCATACATCAACGAAGCTGCCCCCACCCCTCGTTCATATGCAATGCCAAATAATGTGGCACGGACTCCCGCGCCAAGTACTTCAAATGGCGATCAGATAATTGGATTCTTTTTTTTGCATTACATCAGAGACAAGGTAAAAACACTATATAAGGGGATATAACTATCCCCTATATAAGGGGATAACTATATATAGAAGGGGATGAGAAGGAAGCTGGCTGCTATCCTGGAGAATCCCTCCCACCCCCTCTACGATGAGCTAGTCAAGATGAGAAGCACGTTCAGTCACAGACTCATACCCCCCCGACACTCAACTAACCGCCTCGGCCAGTCCTTCATACCAGCGGCCATCAGGCTCCACAACAGTGAGCAGGGTCCGCTGCCAGACATCCAACTACTGGGAACTTCCATCACTGAGTGTGTGTCTGACTCCCACCTTAACACTTTGAGTGCCAGCAACGCGTTTTGTTGTTAGTTCATGCCGCCAGTTGGGTGCCAGCAACGATATATAGCGTTTGTTTGTCGTATTTATTTTTATTGGCGATTTGAATTCATATTTCATCAATCGAGCCTCAGGTTAGTGTTGCAGACTCTCTCTGAGCTCAATTGGGAAGATACCGCCCCCTATCGTCTCTCCCTGTGTAACTGCACCCCTTAGACTGATGGGGGGGGGGGCCAGTTTCCTCATTTTACTCCATTGTGATCGCTGGCCCAGAAAAGGCGTGGATCGATATTTGGAATGGCGATCAGGAATTGGAATCATCTTTTTGGATAACATCTGATCTGAGGTAAGGAATTTATTTTACCAGTCTTTGGGATAATCAGAGCTTGTTTCACAGATATATCAACGTGTCCCATATGTGTGTGTGTGTGTCTGTGTGTGCGCGCTGATCAGGAAATGAGAGAATCGATATTTCAGCCCGCTTCTATAGCGTGCATAAGTACACATATACTATCGATAATCTAGCGTTTATTTGAAAACGATTCATAAATAGGCCGAAAAATTACAACGTTTTTGTGTATGCCAGAATATTCCAATAAATGCAGATTATCACGGAATCTTTATATTTTCCTTGAAAACGAGGGCTTTTCAAAATGCTATAAAGCGGAAATGAAGCGATTAAAAAACAATCCGTTTCGACAATGTTGACTGCAAACAAGTCATTGATAAACGACGGGCAGATTAGACACATAGCCATAATTTAAGACAGAGATTATGCGTTCACAACGCTATCATTGAAGTGGGTGCCAGCATTCAACCACGTTTTACCATGTTAACCAGTGGCACTGGAAGTGTTAATGGACTACTTAAACTGACAATATAATGTATGAAGTATATCACGTCATACATACCTTAGGCATACTGCCCCTTTTGTATATACTGTATACTTACTTCATCAGAGCATATATTTAGCATTTTTAGCATTTAGCATTTTTTGTTTATATATATTATATTAGATATTATTTATTAGATTATATATATATATTGTAACTATTGTGACAGATATCAACCCCCCTCTAATGGATATGTGAAGGACGGGAGATATTACTGCCACAGAAGGAGTGGAAACAATTACGTAGCTGATAGAACACACCTGTGCATCATTAGTTCACCCACATCTCACACGCACACATCCCAGACACACACACTACAAATACACTAGCATAGAGAGTGTTTAGTTGAGTGGAGGTGAGGTTGGAGTTATTGTAGTGAGAGAGAGATTGTTGTTGTACAGAGTTTTGCGAGGTGAGAGGTAGTGCGAGGAGAGGTGAAGGTGAGAAGGTGTTCATTGTGTACTGGACCCTAGACTGGCTGAGAAACCCCCTTGTGTACTGACCCTGGACCGGACGACTACTCTGAGTATTGAACAATCCCTTTTTTGTACGAGAGCCTGTTTTTGTGTTTTGACCATCGGACTGTATTACGACCATTATATTTGCCCATCGTACTATCATTCTGCCTGTAAATCAATAAATATTCTTATTAATTGATATTGCACTTGTGTGGACATTTGAATTTGTTTGTTTTTGAACCGTGACGAGTCTGAACACCACCAGGCTCGTCACACTATATTTATTGTAGGGCAAATATAACTGAGAGGGCTACATACCCTCATCTTGCACCTTGACCTTTTTACACTGCCTACTGCCCCAGAGTAAATTATATTGTTATATTATCTTATCTTATAGTAGAGTTTACAGAAAGACGGAGAGGACATGAGATGAAGAACTAAGGGTGGACTTAAAGGTGAGTTGGCAATTTAGGAGGAATGAACGAGAGAGTCAGCTTACTGTACACTGTAAGATGTTTCACCGTAAAGTTACAATAGCTTACAGGCAATATTTTGCATGACTTTTACAGTAAGATTCACAATAATTTACTGTGAATGGCTTCACAGAAATGTGTTGTAATTTCACAGTAATGGTAGTACAATACATTGTTGTAATTTCACAACTTCTTACTGTAAGAAATTACTGTGATATCACATTATTTTGTTGTATATATATTACAGCAATGTATTGTGACTTCACAACATCATATTGTAAGAAATTACTGTGATATTACAATACTTACTGGCAATGTGTTGCATGACTTTTACAGTAGGATTCACAATAATTTACTGTGAATGGCTTCACAGCAATGTGTTGTAATTTCACAGTAATGGTAGTACATTACATTGTTGTAATTTCACAACTTCTTACAGTAAGAAATTACTGTGATATTACAATATTTTGTTGTATATATATTACAACAATGTATTGTGACTTCACAACATCAAATTGTAAGAAATTACTGTGATATCACATTATTTTGTTGTATATATATTACAACAATGTATTGTGTATTTACAATAGCCTACATGTATTTTTTGTAGTCCAGCTCCAGTACACTTCCTGAAGGTCACACTTTGGTTTCCTGTTGTGATTAATCACGTCATCCTATTGTATCTTGAGATGAAACTATTGTATGAGCTTCCTCCAGAAGTATACTGGAGCTGGGTACTATAGAGTTATGCATGTCTATCATTGTAAATTGACTGTTATTTTGCCAAATTATATAATATAATAATTATTATTTTTCAATTATTTTGTTGGGAAGTCTTTTGCATTACTTTTCAGACTTGCCAACAAAATAATTGAATAATAATAATAATTATATTATATAATTATAAATAATTTGGCAAAATAACTGTCAATTTACAATGGTATGCATAACTGTATAGTCCCCAGCTCCAGTATACTTCAGCTCATACAATAGTTTCCTGTCAAATACTATTGGATGACGTGATTAATCACAACAGGAAACCAAAGTGTGAGCTTCTGCCAGGAAGTATACTGGAGCTGGACTTCAAAAATGCACGTAGGCTATTGTACATTAAAAACAACAGTCCAAACGCACAAATGAGGTAAGCCGGCATTTATTGTCAAAAGACAGAATTATTACAAATAATTATATACAAAGAATTACAAAGAATTTTATTCTTATTCTTGAAATGGTAAATGGCTGTTTTCTTTTTTACAATTTGTGCACATTTTACCTATAGGAAAATCCCGCTCATTGTACAAGTATCGCAGAGAAAATTCAAAAGGTACTCACAGTTGCACGAGAGTTTCGGACAGAGAAACGCAATGGTTTGAAAGCTCGGCGTTGCTAATAAACATTTTAAATATTATTTTATAAACTGCTGGTCAACACTGCTCAAAACGGCTTTAGCTGACTGATGCGCCTTGCACATCGAGCGTTTCGCAAGTTCTTCAGAGTGAATTATGGGATTTTATTGTCAAAAGACAGAATTATATTACAAATAATTATATTCTTATTCTTGAAATGGTAAATGGCTGTTTTCTTTCTTTTTTTTATACAATTTGTGCACATTTTACCCATAGGAAAATCCCATATTAACTCTGAAGAACTGGTCCTCTGCGAAAAGCTCGTTGTACAAGTATCGCAGAGAAAATTCAAAGGTACTCACAGTTGCACGAGAGTTTCGAACAGAGAAACGCAATGGTTTGAAAGCTCTGCGTTGCTAATAAACATTTAAAATATTATTTTATAAACTGCTGGTCAACACTGCTCAAAACGGCTTTAGCTGACTGATGCGCCTTGTACATCGAGCGTTTCGCCAGTTCTTCAGATTAATTATGGGATTTTATTGTCAAAAGACAGAATTATATTACAAAGAATTATATTCTTATTCTTGAAATGGTAAATGGCTGTTTTCTTTCTTTTTTTACAATTTGTGCACATTTTACCCATAGGAAAATCCCATATTAACTCTGAAGAACTGGTCCTCTGCGAAACGCTTGTTGTACAAGTATCGCAGAGAAAATTCAAAGGTACTCACAGTTGCACGAGAGTTTCGAACAGAGAAACGCAATGGTTTGAAAGCTCTGCGTTGCTAATAAACATTTAAAATATTATTTTATAAACTGCTGGTCAACACTGCTCAAAACGGCTTTAGCTGACTGATGCGCCTTGTACATCGAGCGTTTCGCCAGTTCTTCAGAGTTAATTATGGGATTTTATTGTCAAAAGACAGAATTATATTACAAAGAATTATATTCTTATTCTTGAAATGGTAAATGGCTGTTTTCTTTTTTTTTTTTTTTTTTTTTATACAATTTGTGCACATTTTACCCATAGGAAAATCCCATATTAACTCTGAAGAACTGGTCCTCTGCGAAACGCTCATTGTACAAGTATCACAGAGAAAATTCAAAGGTACACAGTTGCACGAGAGTTTCGGACAGAGAAACGCAATGGTTTGAAAGCTCGGCGTTGCTAATAAACATTTTAAATATTATTTTATAAACTGCTGGTCAACACTGCTCAAAACGGCAAAATTAAGACAAAGTAATAATATTCGTAAGTAAAATGGTAAATGGCTGCTTTTTTTTCTTTTTTACAATTTGTGCACATTTTACCCATTCACACACCGACGGCAGTGGCAACCATGCAAGATGACAACCTGCTCATCGGGAGCATGTAGGGGTTAAGTGTCTTGCTCAAGGACACATCAACACGCTGCCCGGGGAGGAGCGGGAATCTCCGGATTGCCAGACAACTGCTCTACCTCCCGAGCCACTGTCGCCATGAAACTAGTACTTCCAGGTCTTACCCGAAAATGGAACTAATGAATACACTTTATGCACTCACTCAAAAGAACAAAAGAGGCACTCAAAATAACAAAAGAGGCGCAGGGACGACAGGAGCATGACAATTGTCTTTGCAGACCATTCAAAGTCTATGAGCTTCCGAAGAAGGGTGTTCATGTGAGGGGACGACAGGAGCATGACAATTGTCTTTGCAGACCATTCAAAGTCTATGAGCTTCCGAAGAAGGGTGTTCATGTGAGGGGACGACAGGAGCATGACAATTGTCTTTGCAGACCATTCAAAGTCTATGAGCTTCCGAAGAAGGGTGTTCACGTTAGGGGACGACAGGAGAAGAACAATTGTCTATGCAGACCATTCAAAGTCTATGAGCTTACGAAGAAGGGTGGTCACTTGAGGGTTGATGGCGCTTCGCTTCTTTGCCCTGGAGCCTTTCTCCGGGTTGATGCCCAAGAAGCACCTGTTAATAAGCAAAGATACGTTTCAGTTTTAAATAGACTCAGCATTTATCAAGGTGCTCACCTGTGTTTTTTCCCACACCACACCCTGATGAAGACTGCTACTAGTTCAAACTTGTTGGATCATCCTCACAATACAAATATTTGTTTAGCCTCATGGTACCTCTAACATAATGTTTACTTATCCGAATTTTGAAGCCATACTATAATGTGAATTAAACCATTATGTTAATTTCTTAACAAGATAGCAGCAACATCAAGTGATGGTGTGGTCCCAATTCACATAGTTGGTTCCAGGCTTCATACTCAAAGCATTTAATCTACTTTATGGCCTCTGTAGAAAGGCATGGACTTAATAGCCAGATAGTCTTTGCATGATAAGTCTTACTGATGACATTGATCATGTGTTCAGAGTGTTAAAATACCTTTGGATGAACTAAAGTGTGGATGATCCAACGGAAGGATACTCCAGGTTGAAGACATAGTAGCTGGTGAATAAAGCAGCTACCCCATGCAAAAAGAATGGGTGTGGGCCCATCACAACTTCTCCCTCGATGGATAGCATCCATCCAGAAGGCTGCATTGTGTCACCTGAAATGAACAGATACCCTGTCATGCGTTATTGTGGATAGGTATACATTCCTGCAAGGACATGACACAGAACTAGGGCTGTCTTAAATACTTTGAAGCTTCGTTCGATGGGCATGGGATTCGAATATGAAAAAAAAATTCGATTATTAAAAAAAAAAAAAAAAATGCATATATATATATATTAATTTTTTTTGCTAAATCAACTATGCCTCTCTTTGTTAATAACAACAAGCAATGCTGTCTGTTATTTAAGATGAGGTCGCACTGACAGATTTGTGTTCATTGTGCTGCTTTTATAAAGCCTCAAATGACGGCTTACAATATTTCATGAAAGCAAAGTGTTTTGTTTGTCTAAGATTTAAAAAGGTTTCAACTTTACAGCACTGACAAAGTTGAACATGAGACATGCCAGATTTTCCCCCTCGATGCAAAGGAACACAAGCTCATCCCTGAACATTACATTACCTTGAATTATCAAACAGGGGGTGCTTGGGAGTGCTGCAGTATTCACATCAGCAGCAGTGGCACAGGTCTGCAACAAAGTAACACACAATAGCAGATTTAATATTATGAAAGGATGAAGATAAGCGAATCCACGCACTACAGCTCACCACATATCAGCTCGGCCCATTTGGAGCAACTTGGGGGTTAAGTGTCTTGCTCAAGGACACTTCCGACATGCGGACAGTCAGAGCCAGGATTCGAACCACCACCCCTACGGTCGATGAACGACCATCTCTACCAACTGAGATTCAGTCGCCCCTAATGTAATCACTTGCATTTCAAATATTTTAATATTTAAATAAATAAAACTTACATCAACTTCGAGCAGTAGTTTCTCCATAGGCTCCTTGAAGTACACCATAAGGAGCAGGACGATGCAGGCACTGATCTCCGAAACCTCTGGATCATATCTGGCCAGAACATCCCTGATCTTCGTGTTCTCCAGTTTCTGGCAGAACTGCAGGATGGTCCGTAGGGCATCTTTGATCTTTTGAAGGACATCGGTGTCTGTCAGGAGGCCAAAGTTGGAGAAAAGCCCGGTCTGAGAAAAGAGAAAAGGCCATTCTTCTTTGATCTCCACCATCGTTGGTGCAGGCATTTTGTTCAAGTAACGCCGCAGGATGACGTAGGTCCTCTCCATCAAAAGTTCTGCTCTCGCTATCCCACCCATCCCGTCCTCTGTGTACAGACATACAAATACATGTAATGAGTACCCAAGTAAAAACAATAAAATTTGATGTCGCCACCTCTGGGAAATTGAGTGGCAAACCTTTAATTTCATGCTCTCTCATCATTACTCATTCTGAATATTATGGGTTAATGTGGGATGTTTATTCATGTGTCAATTCACCAAAAGTCAAATAGATTGCATGCCTGAGTAGATGTTCAGCAGATCCCTTTTCAAAGTCCCCAAGGCTTCCTCTGTCTCCCCGTCCGATATGTCTGCTGGGCCCCACCTCACACACCTATAGGGATAGGAAGGAATCATAGGTTAACTCAATACTATTGGGGGAAATTATATTTGACAAAATCTATACATAATTTAAACATTCAATCCAAATAACCTGAGTTAGTCTAGCATGGCAGTGCCCCTGTAACCTCTAATTGCTCCTAATGGAGTGTGAATGGAGAGGACACTGGCGCTGTTTTGCCACCCCTACACATACCCGTATTTGTTGACAGGACCTCTCGTCAGTCTAGACTCTCCTGCCACTCCAGTGTGTCGTCTTCCCTCTCTGCGGCGTCTAGCCTTCTTTAAATACAAGGAGACTAACACTAAACAGCAAAAAAAAGAATTATGATGCTGTTAAATGATAAGTTCACAATTTGACTGTAGACCCCTCTACCATGAACCTGAAACACAGAACCAATAATTTCACTCATCACTGCAGTGTTGAGCTTACTTCTGTTCATCACCTATGGGACATAAGATCTCTCCCTGTGCAAGCTGTGTAAGGATGATGAACCTTCAACCTATTAAAGAAAATAATTTTTTTTTTAGAATCAGTGAAGCAAATGTGACTACTGTGTTTCTGTCCTGTGTGAATAACGGACACAGGAGTCGAGATGGATGCAGCACTTCTCTTTTACTGAGCTGTGAATGGGACACACAACCAGCAGTTTAACCTGTTCCACCCGAGTGTTGCATAAAATTCGCGTTTTTAATATCAAACGTATTCAAGTATTAACATCACCAACATGTCACAAAAGCATGTAGAATGTATATTATCATCAATATGTTAGTTTAGCAATAGGTTAAAAGTGCCATTAGATAGATTTAACTTTTCGATTTGCTGAAGTATATTATGAGAGGGCGACCATTTTGAAAAATAATTACCGTGGGAATTTTTCTGAACTACACTTCCTGGAAGATTATAATGGGATTCAAGGTTCAGAGTTCTGTATAAATTATTTCAATAACTGTTATTATTTGGGATAATAAGCCACAAAAGGTAACGTTTTTGACAAATTTTAAAACGCAGTTAGTTTCTCTTCCCTATTGTTAACATGTAGGAACAATTAGATCTGAAATTTGTTTCAAAACGGTTGCATTGTGGGAGAAATTAAAAAGTACAGTAGATATCAGTATCTGTTATTATGCACGCCTGGTGATACTAAATCCAAATTGAACTCGGGCATTTGAAAGATACTATATGTATATATAATATAAATGTGCGAATTGGCTATAATAAGGTCATGTATAAGCATATATTCTATAATAATATTTCAAATTGCATTGGTCCGGATGGGAGAATTCAGTACTGTATCTACAGAACCTTCAGTTTTATCATCTTCCCTTTATTAATTTCCTTCGATTTTTAAAGTTTTTTAACTTTGGTCATTATTAGCATGGTGTTATTCACTGTCAAAGATGCAAAGAAAAATCATAATTCATATTCTCCTTTGTTTCATCACAATTTACTCATAGCATATTACCAGACACAATATTTATAACACTGGGAATACATTCCCTGAGGTCCATAGATGTTCCTAGATACCAAGAACATGCAAATGGTCCTTGTAGAACTGGAGCAATCTTCCCTTTTACTTCAGATCAAACAGTACTGGATGAGGTGATTCATCTCAGGTGTACTGCACAGAAAACAATTGTCTATAAACTACGATTATACCCCCCCCCCCCCCCCAAAGCACCTTTTAACAAGCAAGCATATGGTATAGCAATGCTAAGTAGGCTTGGGCCTACTACTACAGTTAGCTCCCAACGATAGCCACGTTAGTTAGCCAGCGTCAGCCAGCTACTACCGTTAGCTCCCAACGATACATTTACATTTACATTTAGTAATTTAGCTGACGCTTTTATCCAAAGCGACTTACAAGTTCTGTTCATGCACTACTCACGTATTATTGGTCTTAACGATGCAGAGAGACATGAGGATACGGCAATCCAGGAAGTTAGTTGCAGCACAGCCAGGTCCATTCTGGGAGGCGGGGCACAGGTGTAGCGCATTCTGGGAGGCGCCCAGGAAGCTGATATGCTGCACGTGTGAAGTCTGGACAAGTCTGAACATGTTTGTACTCTACTATAGTGGCCCCAATATGCAGGTGCAGAACGGATACTGATTGATTGATTGATTGATTGAAAACTTTATTAACAGATTGCAGAATGGGTACAATACAGTACAGCTCAATACACACAATTGTTAAGGGGATGCAGACCAGAGAAAGACTTTCGTCTTGTTTACATCAGGGTCCCCCATTTTCAATTCATCAGGATATGATATACATCATCATCATCATCATCATCATCATCATCATCATCATCATCATCATCATCATCATCATCATCATCATCATTTATTTATTCGTACATGGAATTACCACAGTCCAACAGTACATATTCATATAATTCACCAAATACCATGGCCGAAAGGAACAGGAAGAAGAAAAAATCGTATATATACCTGCCCCTACCAGGCCACGTGAGCGGATCGGCGCGGCCGAGAAATCCGCTCTTCGCTCTTTAAAGCTTGGTCCGCTCCGCTAATCGCTCATGTTGACCCCGCTCCCAAGTCGCTCTCCGCTCGCTCCCCACTCACCTTGAATCGAGCGCTCCCCGCTCCCCGCGCCAGATCGCTCGGCAGTTTTTCTTTTTCTTTTTTGGAGCATGGTGTAAATGAGCTCAAACTACAACAGTCTACACCCCCTGGGCCCCTTAACAATTGTTTGTATTGAGCCGCATTGTAATTGTAGCCATTCTGCAATGTTAAATAACGTTGTTTATCCATTCACTAGTTCTATTAAGCGATGATAGGCTAGCCGAGCCACAATGCTATGGTCGCTGCCATTAACGTTAGCATGTAAGCTAACGTCAACAACAATGGCGTCGATACTTTTTTTAACAGGAGTGAGTGTGGGCGTCATAGATATCTATGGTGGGCGTCTCTACAGTGACGAAGCCTGAACCCTTCTCATTGGTTGAAAATGGCCTTCATGTTTGTACATCGCCATCTGTTGCTTTGGCATTGTACTGCATGTATATATTACATCAACAGTGTTAAACCACTGTGAGCGGCCTGGAGTGGATTGGAGCGGAGGAGAACTCTCGCTCCGGACGTCGCGCCGACTCATTTTAAAACCCACTCCTCGCTCACGTCAAAACAGCCCGCTCCGCGCCCCGCGCCGCTCACGCTCCGATCCGCTCACATGGCCTGGCCCCTACACACACACAACACACCGATAGACTTTTTGTGTAAAACCAAACATAATACCATTTTGCAAAAATGGAAACATCAACACAACCAAATTAAATCAACATAAATAAACCCATTTTGTGTATCTATCAGCAAACTACATAACGCTGCTGTCGGGACAAAACCTCATAACTCCAAAAACCCAACTTTTCAGCAGATGAAAAAAACGAACACAGATTTGAGGGTGAATAGAGTTAGGAGGTTTAGACAGATGATCGGTTTAATGCTTTCCCATTGTTTAAACGTTGTAAAACCCACACACACATATGGATGATCTACAGAGTTGATTTATATTAAAAAAAATTAGGTTTTGTCCCGACAGCAGCTATATTTCGGTTCATTCATTTACACACACACACACACACACACACACACACACACACACACACACACACACACACACACACACACACAGACACACACACACACCAGTGGAGGTTTCTCTATGACAACACGTGAAACACAAATGCACTCATAATTCATCATTATTATTAATTTACATATATATATACATTTATTTTATTTATATATATATAAAAAAATTATTTTTTTAATTATTATTATTTTATATTTTTTTATTAGAAAAGTTTTCCTCTGTAAAAAAAATTTCAGTGAATTTTTTCTTTTTAAAAAATGGCCAAAATTGACAGCTCTGAGCAGGCCTGCACTGCAGTAATGACTGCAGTAATTATTCGTGAAGAAAACTTCACAGGTGTGACCCAATGTTATATAAATAATAAATAACAGCCAATCGAAATAGGCTATTAACTTCGTCTAAGCACGGTCTGTGCAGTTAAACTCTCGCCATTGAATGGAGGATTGAATGATTGACAGCCCTTGCCATCCAATACATGGAGGTTGAATATGATTGGCAGCCTTGCAAATCCAATCAGAGATTGCTGCATTGCAAAGTCAAAACGGGTCCATCTGCAGGGTAGGTTTAGCTCTGGCCAATCTCAAGTTTCTCAAGTTTCTTTATTAGTTGTCATACAGAAGTACAGAATACTTTTATACAAAATGTAACTGAAATAAGCATTTTGTATAAAAGTATTCTGTACTTCTGTATGACAACTAATAAAGAAACTTGAGAAACTTGAGATTGGCCAGAGCTAAACCTAACCTCCGACCCTGCAGATGGACCCATTTTGACTGTTTGAAAGAGCAAGGAAGTAGTTTAGTTGTTGTTTAGTAGAAGTAAGCTGTACAGCTATAACATGTAAAGTCAGGCTAAATTAAACTTTGCGCCAACATTAGGACCGAAGTATAAACCAGCAACTGAGCAACATGAAGAAGTGGATCAGAAAAAACGTTGTGGATGAAAAAGTAAGTAGGCTAGTGTTTGTAAAAGCTTGTATGCTAACAGTAGCTAGCCATCTTAGCCTTTTTTTTTTTTTACTTTTTAAATTATTTTATCTGGGTTGAACATGATTTGTGGAACTCCCTCTGGTGTTGTGGTCGTGGTATTCACTGACCTTTGGGAAGTATTCCGACATGCACATGGGTATCTTAGTGGTGTAGTGTATCTTGTAGACCAGGCCCATTGCAAGTTGCTGTACTCTGTCGTCTACTCTCTAAGCCATCCTAGGTTGTCAAAGTGGGCAGGGGTGAGGTGGGTTTTAGGAGTAAGGTCAAGCAGTAGTCTGACCAGTTTGTTTTGTGATGTTTGTAATCTTGTTTTTAGTGCCTTTGAGGTGCTTTGGTACCATGAGGTGCAAGCATAGTCGTAGTACCCTTGAATGAGTGCTCCTGTTAGAGTCTTCAAGGTATTCTTGTTTACCAGAGAGGAGATCCGGTACAGGAATCTAGTTTGTTGGTTGACTTAGTTTTATTACATTGGATCCCATTTTGTCACAGGAATGATTTTCCTCTATAGGATGGAACCCAGGTAGGGAATTTCATCTTTCCTTTTAAGATAAGATAAGATATTCCTTTATTGATCCCCTTGGGGAAATTCAGGCATCATAGCAGCATGGGGGAAGGGGGGGGGGGTACAGGTAGTGAAAACAACACAAGCAGTGTAAACAAATAGGTCAATATAATTTACTATCTAACTAACTGAAATATATTTTCACAGTGTCACATAAGGTGCAGTATGCATAAGGTAGTGTTATAATTTACTATCTAACTAACTGAAATATATTTTCACAGTGTCACATAAGGTGCAGTATGCATAAGGTAGTGTTATAATTTACTATCTAACTAACTGAAATATACATTATTCATTATTCACAGTATCACAGTATCCACATAAGGTGCAGTATGCCTAAGGTAGTGTAAGTTGTCCTCCTTGGGTTCCTATAAGTCCCAGGTCGATGTCTGGCAGCAGTTGCTGCCCACTGTTGTGGAGCCTGATGGCCACTGGTATGAAGGACTGTCCGAGGCGGTTAGTTGAGTGTCGGGGGGGGTATGAGTCTGTGGCTTCCTTGTCACCTTCACCTAATATGTTTTGATCTGGTCAGGTGCGCTGTCACCTAAAATGTTTTGATCTGATCAGGTGCGCTGTCACCTAAAATGTTTTGATCTGATCAGGTGCGCTGTCACTTAATATGTTTTGATCTGGTCAGGTGGGCTGTCACCTAATATGATTTCATCTGGTCAGGTGCGCTGTCGCCTAATATGATTTCATCTGGTCAGGTGCGCTGTCACCTAATGTTAATATGTTTTCATCTGTGTCCACTGACCACTGACACACAGTGGGGGATGTTTTAAAAATATAATTTAATATATATTATAATATAATAATTTGTGCTTCACCTAAAAATTTGGTCAGCAGCCTCCACTGACACACACACACACACACACACACACACACACACATACATGACATACAGATAGACAGTACTGCTACATCTATACATTTATGAAACCGTATAGGTGGGGTGGGGGGGGGGGGGGGGGGGGGCTGTACATTGGAGGGGGTTGGGTTAGGACATTTACAGGGGCCAGTTTCGAATTGCAGTCTCCCGTATATGTGTTCTTTGAGAGTGGTTTTGAAAGTGGGTAGTGATTCACATTCCTTTGCAGCTTTGGGTAGGGCGTTCCACATTGAACAGTCCCTGTTTGAGCCGAATCTGGGTTTAACATGATTTGTGGAGCTCCCTCTGCATGGTGTTGTGGTCGTGGTATTCACTGACCTTTGGGAAGTATTTTGACATGTACACATGGGTACCTTGGTCGTGTAGTGTATCTTGTAGACCAGGCCCATTGCAAGTTGCTGTACTCTGTCGTCTACTCTAAGCCATCCTAGATTGTCAAAGTGGGCAGGGGTGAGGTGGGTTCTAGGCATAAGGTCAAGCAGTAGTCTGATCAGTTTGTTTTGAGATGTTTGTGTAGCAGGGTGGATTATCCCTACTTTATGAGAGTAGATGTACACTGTCACCAGGTAGGGGGAACGCAGCATGCAGATCTGAGTCCAACAGAATCCCTGACTTTAGTGCAGGAGTAGAGTGGAGCTTTAGCAGAGGCAGTGGATGGGGCCTATAGGATTTACTAACCATAGGGGTAGTGCGCTGGTCCTTCTTGCCCTCCAGGGCGACTCGCAGTAATTCCCCACACACCCACACTTCTCCTATACTACCCACACCCTCCCACACCCGGTGGCAGTAGTGATAGATGATATACTTTCTCCCCAAAGCAGTACCTTTCCTTGCTGATGAGCAGAGACCTGTCCCAATGATGCCTAGGCTCCCCTGTTAGGGAAGTTTAGGCTGCAGAGGACTATGATGGTCCAGTTCTACACTGCCATCATCCAGTCCATCCTCACTCTCTCCATCATCACCTGGTTCCCTGAAGCCACGGTCAGGGACAAGGCCAAGCTGCAGCAGGTGATACGATCAGCGGAGAGTGTGATCGGCTGCCCCCTTCCCTCCCTCGAGTCCCTACATTCCTCCAGGGCCTTGAGGAGGGCGAGGAAGATCATGGCAGACCCCGCCCACCCGGGTCACAACCTCTTCACCATGCTTTTCACCCTAGCAACTACCTATAACACCCTAGCAACCGCCTAGAAACACCCTAGCAACCACCCATAACACCCTAGCAACCACCTAGAAACACCCTAGCAACCACATATAACACCCTAGCAACCACCTAGAAACACCCTAGCAACCACTTATAACACCCTAGCAACTACCCAGAAACACCCTAGCAACCACCCATAACACCCTAGTAACCACCTAGAAACACCCTAGCAACCACTTATAACACCCTAGCAACCACCTAGAAACACCCTAGCAACCACATATAACACCCTAGCAACCACCTAGAAACACCCTAGCAACCACTTATAACACCCTAGCAACCACCTAGAAACACCCTAGCAACCACTTATAACACCCTAGTAACCACCTAGAAACACCCTAGCAACTACCTATAACACCCTAGCAACCACCTAGAAACACCCTAGCAACCACATATAACACCCTAGCAAACACCTAGAAACACCCTAGCAACCAGCTATAACACCCTAGCAACCACCTATAACAACCTAGCAACCACCTATAACACCTTAGCAACCACCTAGAAACACCCTAGCAACCACCTATACCACCCTAGCAACCAGCTATAACACCCTAGCAACCACCTATAACAACCTAGCAACCACCTATAACACCTTAGCAACCACCTATAAACACCCTAGCAACCACCTATACCACCCTAGCAACCACCTAGAAATACCCTAGCAACCACCTAGAAACACCCTAGCAACCACCTATAACACCCTAGCAACCACCTAGAAACACCCTAGCAACCCTGTGGGGGGCCTGTGCAGGGGCCTGTGGAGGGGCCTGTGGAGGGGTCTGTGCGGGCGCCTGTGGGGGGGCCTGTGGGGGGCCTGTGGGGGGGGTCTGTGCGGGGGCCTGTGGGGGGCCTGTGCAGGGGCCTGTGGGGGGCCTGTGGAGGGGCCTGTGGAGGGGTCTGTGCGGGGGCCTGTGGGGGAGCATGTGGGGGGGTCTGTGTGGGGCCTGTGGGGGATCTGTGCAGGGGCCTGTGGGGGGGTCTGTGCGGGGGCCTGTGGAGGGGTCTGTGGGGGGGCCTGTGGAGGGGCCTGTGCATCACGTCGTCGGGCGGGGTCAGGCCACAGGACCTCGTTGACATCGCAGGCTATGTTTTCCCTCGCCAGGCAGCGGGGGAAGAAAGCTCTGGCATGCCGGCTGTTTGGCACCTTCAGCAAACTGTGCATTCTAAACTGGCCTATAGGTGTTGTCACATCATTGGCAGGTGTCTTCAATTTTGAGTCATTGTGTTTAAGTAATGAGGTTGTGCATTCTAAACTGGCCAATATGGATGGTGTCACATTATTTGCAGGTGTCTTCAATTTTGAGTCACGTGTTTAAGCAATGACACCCGTGCTTTCATTGTGTTCAACTTTTGATGATTGAGTCTACCATTTTGCATCGTGTGAGCAAAATGTGTTCAGTGAATGAGAATGTGTTGTGCAACGTCTGTATGTTGTCTGTATGTTCTTCTCCAAGGGCCACAGAGAAGTTGCAGAGCAGGATATCTTCATCTCCGGTCAGAAATTACAGGTAGTATCAGAATATAAGTATTTAGGATTACACATAGACCCAAACCTTAGCTTCAAAAATCACATAAAAAAAGTCTGCAATAAGGTAAAGTTCAGCCTATCAAACTTCAGGTACATAAGAAACTTCCTTTCAACAGAGGCAGCAAAGCTATATTTTCATTCAATGGTTCTTTCCCACATCACATACTGTTTGATAACCTGGTCCAATTCACATTCCACCATTCTGAAACCACTTCAATCACTTTACAAACAAGCAATAAAAATTCTAGACAAGAAACCATTCAGGTACCATCATTGTCACATTCTAAAAAAATATAATCTACTCAGTTGGGAAAACCTGACCCTATATCAAAACGTCTGTCTAGTTTTTAAAATAAAGTGTGGATTGGCTCCTCCTCCTTTGTCCGGTTTCATCAACCTCAAGTCTGCCTCAACCAGGAACACTAGAGGTGCGGCAAGGGGGGACTGTACAATCCCTTTCAAAAAAGGTGTATTTGGCCAGGCCGTCTTCTCATACAGAGCATCCCACCAATGGAACTCAATTCCTCAAACAATTAGAGTGTCCACATCATACCATTCATTCAAGTGCAGGGTTATGGAATGGCTCATTGATAACCAGAACTGTCAACACTGAGGTGTCTGTATGTGTATATGTGTGTGTGGATATGGATATGGTGCGTCTGTCTATGTCTGGGTCTCTTAATATGTCATGATGTGCTCTGTCCTTGTGTCCATGACTGTATTGTGACCTGTATCCCTACTATGTCTATGTGCTTTTGTTGTGTTTTTATTCTAATGTATTTATCTTGATTTTATTCTGTTTTTATTGCTAACCCTTTTTTTACACAGGATTTTAGCCTGTACCTTCTGGCAGGGGGACTACCAATGGAAATTAGCCTTTTGGCAAAAATTGGGTGCATTTACATTTGTAAAATGTTTTATTAATGTACACTGTCCCCCTTGAACAAATAAAGTAAACCTAACCTAACCTAACCTAACGTGTGTTTTAGCAAGTGCGGAAGTGTTTAGAGTAAGTGCGAATGTGTTTAGAGTTCTGCAACGTGTGTTTTGGCAAATGCCAATGTGTTCAGAGTTTTGTGAAATCTGAGATTGAGGTGAAATGTGTCCTGGGGGCCTGTTTTATTAAATGTGTTTAGGCAACTGGTCATTGTGCTCAGAGATCTAGAAATTGTGCTTTAGCAATCGAGAAAAACTGTAAGGGGATGCAGACCAGAGAAAGACTTTCGTCTTGTTTTGTATAAAATTACAATATTTTATTGTGAAATAAGAATAATATAATGTGATATGTTGATATGCTATTGTGAGATTACAACATCTGATGTGATATTACAGAGAAAGACTTTTGTCTTGTTTTTTTTTATAAAATTACAATATATTATTGTGAAATAATAAATAAATTATGTGAAATATTCATATGCTACTGTGAGATTACAAAATGTGATGTGATATTACAGAGGATTTTGATTGCAATATTTTATTGTGAAATAATAAATAAATTATGTGAAATATTCATATGCTACTGTGAGATTACAACATCTGATGTGATATTACAGAGGATTTTGATTGCGGTAATTGTGAAATAAGGATAATATAATGTGATATGTTGATATGCTATTGTGAGATTACAACATCTGATGTGATATTACAGAGAAAGACTTTCGTCTTGTTTTGTATAAAATTACAATATTTTATTGTGAAATAAGAATAATATAATGTGGTAAATTGATATGTTATTGTGAGATTACAACATCTGATGTGATATTACAGAGAAAGACTTTCGTCTTGTTTTGTATAAAATTACAATATTTTATTGTGAAATAAGAATAATATAATGTGATAAATTGATATGCTATTGTGAGATTACAACATCTGATGTGATATTACAGAGAAAGACTTTTGTCTTGTTTTGTATAAAATTACAATATTTTATTGTGAAATAAGAATAATATAATGTGATATGTTGATATGCTATTGTGAGATTACAACATCTGATGTGATATTACAGAGGATTTTGATTGCAATATTTTATTGTGAAATAATGAATAAATTATGTGAAATATTCATATGCTACTGTGAGATTACAACATCTGATGTGATATTACAGAGGATTTTGATTGCGGTATCTTATTGTGAAATAAGAATAATATAATGTGATATGTTGATATGCTATTGTGAGATTACAACATCTGATGTGATATTACAGAGAAAGACTTTCGTCTTGTTTTGTATAAAATTACAATATTTTATTGTGAAATAAGAATAATATAATGTGATAAATTGATTCAGATTCAGATTCAGATTCAGATTCCTTTTTTTCCTTTTGAGATGTTTGTGTAGCAGGGTGGATTATCCCTACTTTATGAGAGTAGATGTACACTGTCACCAGGTAGGGGGAACGCAGCATGCAGATCTGAGTCCAACAGAATCCCCGACTTTAGTGCAGGAGTAGAGTGGAGCTTTAGCAGAGGCAGTGGATGGGGCCTATAGGATTTACTAACCATAGGGGTAGTGCGCTGGTCCTTCTTGCCCTCCAGGGCGACTCGCAGTAATTCCCCACACACCCACACTTCTCCTATACTACCCACACCCTCCCACACCCGGTGGCAGTAGTGATAGATGACATACTTTCTCCCCAAAGCAGTACCTTTCCTTGCTGATGAGCAGAGACCTGTCCCAATGATGCCTAGGCTCCCCTGTTAGGGAAGTTTAGGCTGCAGAGGACTATGATGGTCCAGTTCTACACTGCCATCATCCAGTCCATCCTCACTCTCTCCATCATCACCTGGTTCCCTGAAGCCACGGTCAGGGACAAGGCCAAGCTGCAGCAGGTGATACGATCAGCGGAGAGTGTGATCGGCTGCCCCCTTCCCTCCCTCGAGTCCCTACATTCCTCCAGGGCCTTGAGGAGGGCGAGGAAGATCATGGCAGACCCCGCCCACCCGGGTCACAACCTCTTCACCATGCTTTTCACCCTAGCAACTACCTATAACACCCTAGCAACCGCCTAGAAACACCCTAGCAACCACCCATAACACCCTAGCAACCACCTAGAAACACCCTAGCAACCACATATAACACCCTAGCAACCACCTAGAAACACCCTAGCAACCACTTATAACACCCTAGCAACTACCCAGAAACACCCTAGCAACCACCCATAACACCCTAGTAACCACCTAGAAACACCCTAGCAACCACTTATAACACCCTAGCAACCACCGAGAAACACCCTAGCAACCACATATAACACCCTAGCAACCACCTAGAAACACCCTAGCAACCACTTATAACACCCTAGCAACCACCTAGAAACACCCTAGCAACCACTTATAACACCCTAGTAACCACCTAGAAACACCCTAGCAACTACCTATAACACCCTAGCAACCACCTAGAAACACCCTAGCAACCACATATAACACCCTAGCAAACACCTAGAAACACCCTAGCAACCAGCTATAACACCCTAGCAACCACCTATAACAACCTAGCAACCACCTATAACACCTTAGCAACCACCTAGAAACACCCTAGCAACCACCTATACCACCCTAGCAACCAGCTATAACACCCTAGCAACCACCTATAACAACCTAGCAACCACCTATAACACCTTAGCAACCACCTATAAACACCCTAGCAACCACCTATACCACCCTAGCAACCACCTAGAAATACCCTAGCAACCACCTAGAAACACCCTAGCAACCACCTATAACACCCTAGCAACCACCTAGAAACACCCTAGCAACCCTGTGGGGGGCCTGTGCAGGGGCCTGTGGAGGGGTCTGTGCGGGCGCCTGTGGGGGGGCCTGTGGGGGGCCTGTGGGGGGGGTCTGTGCGGGGGCCTGTGGGGGGCCTGTGGGGGGGCCTGTGCAGGGGCCTGTGGGGGGCCTGTGGAGGGGCCTGTGGAGGGGTCTGTGCGGGGGCCTGTGGGGGAGCATGTGGGGGGGTCTGTGCGGGGCCTGTGGGGGATCTGTGCAGGGGCCTGTGGGGGGGTCTGTGCGGGGGCCTGTGGAGGGGTCTGTGGGGGGGCCTGTGGAGGGGCCTGTGCATCACGTCGTCGGGCGGGGTCAGGCCACAGGACCTCGTTGACATCGCAGGCTATGTTTTCCCTCGCCAGGCAGCGGGGGAAGAAAGCTCTGGCATGCCGGCTGTTTGGCACCTTCAGCAAACTGTGCATTCTAAACTGGCCTATAGGTGTTGTCACATCATTGGCAGGTGTCTTCAATTTTGAGTCATTGTGTTTAAGTAATGAGGTTGTGCATTCTAAACTGGCCAATATGGATGGTGTCACATTATTTGCAGGTGTCTTCAATTTTGAGTCACGTGTTTAAGCAATGACACCCGTGCTTTCATTGTGTTCAACTTTTGATGATTGAGTCTACCATTTTGCATCGTGTGAGCAAAATGTGTTCAGTGAATGAGAATGTGTTGTGCAACGTCTGTATGTTGTCTGTATGTTCTTCTCCAAGGGCCACAGAGAAGTTGCAGAGCAGGATATCTTCATCTCCGGTCAGAAATTACAGGTAGTATCAGAATATAAGTATTTAGGATTACACATAGACCCAAACCTTAGCTTCAAAAATCACATAAAAAAAGTCTGCAATAAGGTAAAGTTCAGCCTATCAAACTTCAGGTACATAAGAAACTTCCTTTCAACAGAGGCAGCAAAGCTATATTTTCATTCAATGGTTCTTTCCCACATCACATACTGTTTGATAACCTGGTCCAATTCACATTCCACCATTCTGAAACCACTTCAATCACTTTACAAACAAGCAATAAAAATTCTAGACAAGAAACCATTCAGGTACCATCATTGTCACATTCTAAAAAAATATAATCTACTCAGTTGGGAAAACCTGACCCTATATCAAAACGTCTGTCTAGTTTTTAAAATAAAGTGTGGATTGGCTCCTCCTCCTTTGTCCGGTTTCATCAACCTCAAGTCTGCCTCAACCAGGAACACTAGAGGTGCGGCAAGGGGGGACTGTACAATCCCTTTCAAAAAAGGTGTATTTGGCCAGGCCGTCTTCTCATACAGAGCATCCCACCAATGGAACTCAATTCCTCAAACAATTAGAGTGTCCACATCATACCATTCATTCAAGTGCAGGGTTATGGAATGGCTCATTGATAACCAGAACTGTCAACACTGAGGTGTCTGTATGTGTATATGTGTGTGTGGATATGGATATGGTGCGTCTGTCTATGTCTGGGTCTCTTAATATGTCATGATGTGCTCTGTCCTTGTGTCCATGACTGTATTGTGACCTGTATCCCTACTATGTCTATGTGCTTTTGTTGTGTTTTTATTCTAATGTATTTATCTTGATTTTATTCTGTTTTTATTGCTAACCCTTTTTTTACACAGGATTTTAGCCTGTACCTTCTGGCAGGGGGACTACCAATGGAAATTAGCCTTTTGGCAAAAATTGGGTGCATTTACATTTGTAAAATGTTTTATTAATGTACACTGTCCCCCTTGAACAAATAAAGTAAACCTAACCTAACCTAACCTAACGTGTGTTTTAGCAAGTGCGGAAGTGTTTAGAGTAAGTGCGAATGTGTTTAGAGTTCTGCAACGTGTGTTTTGGCAAATGCCAATGTGTTCAGAGTTTTGTGAAATCTGAGATTGAGGTGAAATGTGTCCTGGGGGCCTGTTTTATTAAATGTGTTTAGGCAACTGGTCATTGTGCTCAGAGATCTAGAAATTGTGCTTTAGCAATCGAGAAAAACTGTAAGGGGATGCAGACCAGAGAAAGACTTTCGTCTTGTTTTGTATAAAATTACAATATTTTATTGTGAAATAAGAATAATATAATGTGATATGTTGATATGCTATTGTGAGATTACAACATCTGATGTGATATTACAGAGAAAGACTTTTGTCTTGTTTTTTTTTATAAAATTACAATATATTATTGTGAAATAATAAATAAATTATGTGAAATATTCATATGCTACTGTGAGATTACAAAATGTGATGTGATATTACAGAGGATTTTGATTGCAATATTTTATTGTGAAATAATAAATAAATTATGTGAAATATTCATATGCTACTGTGAGATTACAACATCTGATGTGATATTACAGAGGATTTTGATTGCGGTAATTGTGAAATAAGGATAATATAATGTGATATGTTGATATGCTATTGTGAGATTACAACATCTGATGTGATATTACAGAGAAAGACTTTCGTCTTGTTTTGTATAAAATTACAATATTTTATTGTGAAATAAGAATAATATAATGTGGTAAATTGATATGTTATTGTGAGATTACAACATCTGATGTGATATTACAGAGAAAGACTTTCGTCTTGTTTTGTATAAAATTACAATATTTTATTGTGAAATAAGAATAATATAATGTGATAAATTGATATGCTATTGTGAGATTACAACATCTGATGTGATATTACAGAGAAAGACTTTTGTCTTGTTTTGTATAAAATTACAATATTTTATTGTGAAATAAGAATAATATAATGTGATATGTTGATATGCTATTGTGAGATTACAACATCTGATGTGATATTACAGAGGATTTTGATTGCAATATTTTATTGTGAAATAATGAATAAATTATGTGAAATATTCATATGCTACTGTGAGATTACAACATCTGATGTGATATTACAGAGGATTTTGATTGCGGTATCTTATTGTGAAATAAGAATAATATAATGTGATATGTTGATATGCTATTGTGAGATTACAACATCTGATGTGATATTACAGAGAAAGACTTTCGTCTTGTTTTGTATAAAATTACAATATTTTATTGTGAAATAAGAATAATATAATGTGATAAATTGATTCAGATTCAGATTCAGATTCAGATTCCTTTTTTTCCTTTTGAGATGTTTGTGTAGCAGGGTGGATTATCCCTACTTTATGAGAGTAGATGTACACTGTCACCAGGTAGGGGGAACGCAGCATGCAGATCTGAGTCCAACAGAATCCCCGACTTTAGTGCAGGAGTAGAGTGGAGCTTTAGCAGAGGCAGTGGATGGGGCCTATAGGATTTACTAACCATAGGGGTAGTGCGCTGGTCCTTCTTGCCCTCCAGGGCGACTCGCAGTAATTCCCCACACACCCACACTTCTCCTATACTACCCACACCCTCCCACACCCGGTGGCAGTAGTGATAGATGACATACTTTCTCCCCAAAGCAGTACCTTTCCTTGCTGATGAGCAGAGACCTGTCCCAATGATGCCTAGGCTCCCCTGTTAGGGAAGTTTAGGCTGCAGAGGACTATGATGGTCCAGTTCTACACTGCCATCATCCAGTCCATCCTCACTCTCTCCATCATCACCTGGTTCCCTGAAGCCACGGTCAGGGACAAGGCCAAGCTGCAGCAGGTGATACGATCAGCGGAGAGTGTGATCGGCTGCCCCCTTCCCTCCCTCGAGTCCCTACATTCCTCCAGGGCCTTGAGGAGGGCGAGGAAGATCATGGCAGACCCCGCCCACCCGGGTCACAACCTCTTCACCATGCTTTTCACCCTAGCAACTACCTATAACACCCTAGCAACCGCCTAGAAACACCCTAGCAACCACCCATAACACCCTAGCAACCACCTAGAAACACCCTAGCAACCACATATAACACCCTAGCAACCACCTAGAAACACCCTAGCAACCACTTATAACACCCTAGCAACTACCCAGAAACACCCTAGCAACCACCCATAACACCCTAGTAACCACCTAGAAACACCCTAGCAACCACTTATAACACCCTAGCAACCACCGAGAAACACCCTAGCAACCACATATAACACCCTAGCAACCACCTAGAAACACCCTAGCAACCACTTATAACACCCTAGCAACCACCTAGAAACACCCTAGCAACCACTTATAACACCCTAGTAACCACCTAGAAACACCCTAGCAACTACCTATAACACCCTAGCAACCACCTAGAAACACCCTAGCAACCACATATAACACCCTAGCAAACACCTAGAAACACCCTAGCAACCAGCTATAACACCCTAGCAACCACCTATAACAACCTAGCAACCACCTATAACACCTTAGCAACCACCTAGAAACACCCTAGCAACCACCTATACCACCCTAGCAACCAGCTATAACACCCTAGCAACCACCTATAACAACCTAGCAACCACCTATAACACCTTAGCAACCACCTATAAACACCCTAGCAACCACCTATACCACCCTAGCAACCACCTAGAAATACCCTAGCAACCACCTAGAAACACCCTAGCAACCACCTATAACACCCTAGCAACCACCTAGAAACACCCTAGCAACCCTGTGGGGGGCCTGTGCAGGGGCCTGTGGAGGGGTCTGTGCGGGCGCCTGTGGGGGGGCCTGTGGGGGGCCTGTGGGGGGGGTCTGTGCGGGGGCCTGTGGGGGGCCTGTGGGGGGGCCTGTGCAGGGGCCTGTGGGGGGCCTGTGGAGGGGCCTGTGGAGGGGTCTGTGCGGGGGCCTGTGGGGGAGCATGTGGGGGGGTCTGTGCGGGGCCTGTGGGGGATCTGTGCAGGGGCCTGTGGGGGGGTCTGTGCGGGGGCCTGTGGAGGGGTCTGTGGGGGGGCCTGTGGAGGGGCCTGTGCATCACGTCGTCGGGCGGGGTCAGGCCACAGGACCTCGTTGACATCGCAGGCTATGTTTTCCCTCGCCAGGCAGCGGGGGAAGAAAGCTCTGGCATGCCGGCTGTTTGGCACCTTCAGCAAACTGTGCATTCTAAACTGGCCTATAGGTGTTGTCACATCATTGGCAGGTGTCTTCAATTTTGAGTCATTGTGTTTAAGTAATGAGGTTGTGCATTCTAAACTGGCCAATATGGATGGTGTCACATTATTTGCAGGTGTCTTCAATTTTGAGTCACGTGTTTAAGCAATGACACCCGTGCTTTCATTGTGTTCAACTTTTGATGATTGAGTCTACCATTTTGCATCGTGTGAGCAAAATGTGTTCAGTGAATGAGAATGTGTTGTGCAACGTCTGTATGTTGTCTGTATGTTCTTCTCCAAGGGCCACAGAGAAGTTGCAGAGCAGGATATCTTCATCTCCGGTCAGAAATTACAGGTAGTATCAGAATATAAGTATTTAGGATTACACATAGACCCAAACCTTAGCTTCAAAAATCACATAAAAAAAGTCTGCAATAAGGTAAAGTTCAGCCTATCAAACTTCAGGTACATAAGAAACTTCCTTTCAACAGAGGCAGCAAAGCTATATTTTCATTCAATGGTTCTTTCCCACATCACATACTGTTTGATAACCTGGTCCAATTCACATTCCACCATTCTGAAACCACTTCAATCACTTTACAAACAAGCAATAAAAATTCTAGACAAGAAACCATTCAGGTACCATCATTGTCACATTCTAAAAAAATATAATCTACTCAGTTGGGAAAACCTGACCCTATATCAAAACGTCTGTCTAGTTTTTAAAATAAAGTGTGGATTGGCTCCTCCTCCTTTGTCCGGTTTCATCAACCTCAAGTCTGCCTCAACCAGGAACACTAGAGGTGCGGCAAGGGGGGACTGTACAATCCCTTTCAAAAAAGGTGTATTTGGCCAGGCCGTCTTCTCATACAGAGCATCCCACCAATGGAACTCAATTCCTCAAACAATTAGAGTGTCCACATCATACCATTCATTCAAGTGCAGGGTTATGGAATGGCTCATTGATAACCAGAACTGTCAACACTGAGGTGTCTGTATGTGTATATGTGTGTGTGGATATGGATATGGTGCGTCTGTCTATGTCTGGGTCTCTTAATATGTCATGATGTGCTCTGTCCTTGTGTCCATGACTGTATTGTGACCTGTATCCCTACTATGTCTATGTGCTTTTGTTGTGTTTTTATTCTAATGTATTTATCTTGATTTTATTCTGTTTTTATTGCTAACCCTTTTTTTACACAGGATTTTAGCCTGTACCTTCTGGCAGGGGGACTACCAATGGAAATTAGCCTTTTGGCAAAAATTGGGTGCATTTACATTTGTAAAATGTTTTATTAATGTACACTGTCCCCCTTGAACAAATAAAGTAAACCTAACCTAACCTAACCTAACGTGTGTTTTAGCAAGTGCGGAAGTGTTTAGAGTAAGTGCGAATGTGTTTAGCTGCAACGTGTGTTTTGGCAAATGCCAATGTGTTCAGAGTTTTGTGAAATCTGAGATTGAGGTGAAATGTGTCCTGGGGGCCTGATTTATTAAATGTGTTTAGGCAACTGGTCATTGTGCTCAGAGATCTAGAAATTGTGCTTTAGCAATCGAGAAAAACTGTAAGGGGATGCAGACCAGAGAAAGACTTTCGTCTTGTTTTGTATAAAATTACAATATTTTATTGTGAAATAAGAATAATATAATGTGATATGTTGATATGCTATTGTGAGATTACAACATCTGATGTGATATTACAGAGAAAGACTTTTGTCTTGTTTTTTTTTATAAAATTACAATATATTATTGTGAAATAATAAATAAATTATGTGAAATATTCATATGCTACTGTGAGATTACAAAATGTGATGTGATATTACAGAGGATTTTGATTGCAATATTTTATTGTGAAATAATAAATAAATTATGTGAAATATTCATATGCTACTGTGAGATTACAACATCTGATGTGATATTACAGAGGATTTTGATTGCGGTAATTGTGAAATAAGGATAATATAATGTGATATGTTGATATGCTATTGTGAGATTACAACATCTGATGTGATATTACAGAGAAAGACTTTCGTCTTGTTTTGTATAAAATTACAATATTTTATTGTGAAATAAGAATAATATAATGTGGTAAATTGATTGATATGCTATTGTGAGATTACAACATCTGATGTGATATTACAGAGAAAGACTTTCGTCTTGTTTTGTATAAAATTACAATATTTTATTGTGAAATAAGAATAATATAATGTGATAAATTGATATGCTATTGTGAGATTACAACATCTGATGTGATATTACAGAGAAAGACTTTTGTCTTGTTTTGTATAAAATTACAATATTTTATTGTGAAATAAGAATAATATAATGTGATATGTTGATATGCTATTGTGAGATTACAACATCTGATGTGATATTACAGAGGATTTTGATTGCAATATTTTATTGTGAAATAATGAATAAATTATGTGAAATATTCATATGCTACTGTGAGATTACAACATCTGATGTGATATTACAGAGGATTTTGATTGCGGTATCTTATTGTGAAATAAGAATAATATAATGTGATATGTTGATATGCTATTGTGAGATTACAACATCTGATGTGATATTACAGAGAAAGACTTTCGTCTTGTTTTGTATAAAATTACAATATTTTATTGTGAAATAAGAATAATATAATGTGATAAATTGATTCAGATTCAGATTCAGATTCAGATTCCTTTATTGAGCCATTTGTGTAAAACACATTGGTAATTGTTGCAGCAATACAGTGTATGCATTTCTTCTTTTTTCACAGTAAACAAACACCAACACAGACAAGAAACGAAAACAGTGCAGTGGGGGATTAATCAATAAATAAAATACATATATATATATATATAAAGTGAAGTGTGCAGAGATCCAGTACGGACTAGTGCAGTGCAGTCAATGTCATTTAGCCAGTGTCACTTGGGGGCAGAGGGGGGGGGGGGGGGGGGGGTACCGAGGGGGGGGGGGGGGGGGGGGCCTGAGGCAATGATCAGCCTGGCGGCTGAGGGGAAGAAGCTCAGTCTGTGTCGAGCTTTCACAGCCTTTGGGATCCTCAGCCTTCTCCCAGAGGGGAGCAGGGTGAAGAGGCTGTGACCGGGGTGGGATGGGTCGGCCATGATCTTTCTCGCCCTCTTCAGCGCCCTGGAGTCGTGCAGGGACCTGAGGGAGGGCAGGGGACAGCCGATCACCCTCTCCGCGGAGCGAATCACCCGCTGCAGCTTGGCAAGATCTTTTGCCGCTGCAGCAGGGAACCAGGAGATGATGGAGTGGGTGAGGATGGACTCAATGATGGCCGTGTAGAATTGGGCCATCATGGTCCTCGGCAGTTTATATTTCTTCAACTGCCGGAGGAAGAACATCCTCCCCTGGGCCTTCTTGAGCAGGCCCGTGATGTTGAGCTCCCACTTCAAATCCCGGGAGATGGTCATGCCGAGGAGCTGGAAATGCTCTTCCCCAGCCTCACCCGCTGAGACCTGTTGGACAGGAAGTCGGTAATCCACCTGCGAGTGGAGGCCGGCACCTGCAGCAGGGATAGCTGGTGCTCCAGGATGGGTGGAAGGATGGTGTTGAAGGCCGAGCTGAAGTCCACATACAGGATCCAGACATAGTTGCCCGCGTAGTCCAGATGTTCCAGCGTGTAGTGCAGAGCCATGTTCACAGCATCCTCTGTGGATCTGTTGGCTCTGTACGCGAACTGCAGCGGGTCCAGCACAGGATCTGTGATGAGCTTCAGGTGGGCCAGGACAAAGCGCTCCAGGACCTTCATGACCACAGAGGTCAGGGCGACAGGTCTGTAGTCATTAAGGCCCGTGACCTTGGCCTTCTTGGGGACGGGGATGATGGTTGAGGCCTTGAAGCATGCTGGGACGTGACACAGCTCCAGCGATGCATTAAAAATGGTGGTAAACACCGGTGCGAGCTGGTCAGCGCAGTGCTTCAGGGCAGAGGGGGAGACAGAGTCCGGGCCGGCCGCCTTCCGGGGATTCTGACTGGAAAACAGCCGTTTCACCTCTCTCACACTGACAGAGAGAGAGAGGGGGGGGGGGGGGGGGGGGGGGGGGTGTGTGGGGGGGGGGCCCACTGGGGTGGGGGGATGGAGGTTGAGACCGAGTGGGTGAAGGAAGAGGGCGGGGGGGAACCTCTTTCTCAAACCTACAGTAAAATGTGTTTAGCTCGTTCGCCAGGGGGAGGTTATCAGGCGCCACATTGAACAGTCCCTGTTTGAGCCGAATCTGGGTTTAACATGATTTGTGGAGCTCCCTCTGCATGGTGTTGTGGTCGTGGTATTCACTGACCTTTGGGAAGTATTTTGACATGTACACATGGGTACCTTGGTCGTGTAGTGTATCTTGTAGACCAGGCCCATTGCAAGTTGCTGTACTCTGTCGTCTACTCTAAGCCATCCTAGATTGTCAAAGTGGGCAGGGGTGAGGTGGGTTCTAGGCATAAGGTCAAGCAGTAGTCTGACCAGTTTGTTTTGAGATGTTTGTGTAGCAGGGTGGATTATCCCTACTTTATGAGAGTAGATGTACACTGTCACCAGGTAGGGGGAACGCAGCATGCAGATCTGAGTCCAACAGAATCCCCGACTTTAGTGCAGGAGTAGAGTGGAGCTTTAGCAGAGGCAGTGGATGGGGCCTATAGGATTTACTAACCATAGGGGTAGTGCGCTGGTCCTTCTTGCCCTCCAGGGCGACTCGCAGTAATTCCCCACACACCCACACTTCTCCTATACTACCCACACCCTCCCACACCCGGTGGCAGTAGTGATAGATGATATACTTTCTCCCCAAAGCAGTACCTTTCCTTGCTGATGAGCAGAGACCTGTCCCAATGATGCCTAGGCTCCCCTGTTAGGGAAGTTTAGGCTGCAGAGGACTATGATGGTCCAGTTCTACACTGCCATCATCCAGTCCATCCTCACTCTCTCCATCATCACCTGGTTCCCTGAAGCCACGGTCAGGGACAAGGCCAAGCTGCAGCAGGTGATACGATCAGCGGAGAGTGTGATCGGCTGCCCCCTTCCCTCCCTCGAGTCCCTACATTCCTCCAGGGCCTTGAGGAGGGCGAGGAAGATCATGGCAGAC
Organism: Notolepis coatsorum; assembly: GCF_963971535.1. Taxonomy (NCBI): domain Eukaryota; kingdom Metazoa; phylum Chordata; class Actinopteri; order Aulopiformes; family Paralepididae; genus Notolepis; species Notolepis coatsorum. The sequence goes on along the minus strand of NC_140168.1, from coordinate 154,918,847 downwards.
CCCGCCCACCCGGGTCACAACCTCTTCACCATGCTTTTCACCCTAGCAACTACCTATAACACCCTAGCAACCGCCTAGAAACACCCTAGCAACCACCCATAACACCCTAGCAACCACCTAGAAACACCCTAGCAACCACATATAACACCCTAGCAACCACCTAGAAACACCCTAGCAACCACTTATAACACCCTAGCAACTACCCAGAAACACCCTAGCAACCACCCATAACACCCTAGTAACCACATAGAAACACCCTAGCAACCACTTATAACACCCTAGCAACCACCTAGAAACACCCTAGCAACCACATATAACACCCTAGCAACCACCTAGAAACACCCTAGCAACCACTTATAACACCCTAGCAACCACCTAGAAACACCCTAGCAACCACTTATAACACCCTAGTAACCACCTAGAAACACCCTAGCAACTACCTATAACACCCTAGCAACCACCTAGAAACACCCTAGCAACCACATATAACACCCTAGCAAACACCTAGAAACACCCTAGCAACCAGCTATAACACCCTAGCAACCACCTATAACAACCTAGCAACCACCTATAACACCTTAGCAACCACCTAGAAACACCCTAGCAACCACCTATACCACCCTAGCAACCAGCTATAACACCCTAGCAACCACCTATAACAACCTAGCAACCACCTATAACACCTTAGCAACCACCTATAAACACCCTAGCAACCACCTATACCACCCTAGCAACCACCTAGAAATACCCTAGCAACCACCTAGAAACACCCTAGCAACCACCTATAACACCCTAGCAACCACCTAGAAACACCCTAGCAACCCTGTGGGGGGCCTGTGCAGGGGCCTGTGGAGGGGCCTGTGGAGGGGTCTGTGCGGGCGCCTGTGGGGGGGCCTGTGGGGGGCCTGTGGGGGGGGTCTGTGCGGGGGCCTGTGGGGGGGCCTGTGGGGGGCCTGTGGGGGGCCTGTGGGGGGGCCTGTGCAGGGGCCTGTGGGGGGCCTGTGGAGGGGCCTGTGGAGGGGTCTGTGCGGGGGCCTGTGGGGGAGCATGTGGGGGGGTCTGTGCGGGGCCTGTGGGGGATCTGTGCAGGGGCCTGTGGGGGGGTCTGTGCGGGGGCCTGTGGAGGGGTCTGTGGGGGGGCCTGTGGAGGGGCCTGTGCATCACGTCGTCGGGCGGGGTCAGGCCACAGGACCTCGTTGACATCGCAGGCTATGTTTTCCCTCGCCAGGCAGCGGGGGAAGAAAGCTCTGGCATGCCGGCTGTTTGGCACCTTCAGCAAACTGTGCATTCTAAACTGGCCTATAGGTGTTGTCACATCATTGGCAGGTGTCTTCAATTTTGAGTCATTGTGTTTAAGTAATGAGGTTGTGCATTCTAAACTGGCCAATATGGATGGTGTCACATTATTTGCAGGTGTCTTCAATTTTGAGTCACGTGTTTAAGCAATGACACCCGTGCTTTCATTGTGTTCAACTTTTGATGATTGAGTCTACCATTTTGCATCGTGTGAGCAAAATGTGTTCAGTGAATGAGAATGTGTTGTGCAACGTCTGTATGTTGTCTGTATGTTCTTCTCCAAGGGCCACAGAGAAGTTGCAGAGCAGGATATCTTCATCTCCGGTCAGAAATTACAGGTAGTATCAGAATATAAGTATTTAGGATTACACATAGACCCAAACCTTAGCTTCAAAAATCACATAAAAAAAGTCTGCAATAAGGTAAAGTTCAGCCTATCAAACTTCAGGTACATAAGAAACTTCCTTTCAACAGAGGCAGCAAAGCTATATTTTCATTCAATGGTTCTTTCCCACATCACATACTGTTTGATAACCTGGTCCAATTCACATTCCACCATTCTGAAACCACTTCAATCACTTTACAAACAAGCAATAAAAATTCTAGACAAGAAACCATTCAGGTACCATCATTGTCACATTCTAAAAAAATATAATCTACTCAGTTGGGAAAACCTGACCCTATATCAAAACGTCTGTCTAGTTTTTAAAATAAAGTGTGGATTGGCTCCTCCTCCTTTGTCCGGTTTCATCAACCTCAAGTCTGCCTCAACCAGGAACACTAGAGGTGCGGCAAGGGGGGACTGTACAATCCCTTTCAAAAAAGGTGTATTTGGCCAGGCCGTCTTCTCATACAGAGCATCCCACCAATGGAACTCAATTCCTCAAACAATTAGAGTGTCCACATCATACCATTCATTCAAGTGCAGGGTTATGGAATGGCTCATTGATAACCAGAACTGTCAACACTGAGGTGTCTGTATGTGTATATGTGTGTGTGGATATGGATATGGTGCGTCTGTCTATGTCTGGGTCTCTTAATATGTCATGATGTGCTCTGTCCTTGTGTCCATGACTGTATTGTGACCTGTATCCCTACTATGTCTATGTGCTTTTGTTGTGTTTTTATTCTAATGTATTTATCTTGATTTTATTCTGTTTTTATTGCTAACCCTTTTTTTACACAGGATTTTAGCCTGTACCTTCTGGCAGGGGGACTACCAATGGAAATTAGCCTTTTGGCAAAAATTGGGTGCATTTACATTTGTAAAATGTTTTATTAATGTACACTGTCCCCCTTGAACAAATAAAGTAAACCTAACCTAACCTAACCTAACGTGTGTTTTAGCAAGTGCGGAAGTGTTTAGAGTAAGTGCGAATGTGTTTAGCTGCAACGTGTGTTTTGGCAAATGCCAATGTGTTCAGAGTTTTGTGAAATCTGAGATTGAGGTGAAATGTGTCCTGGGGGCCTGATTTATTAAATGTGTTTAGGCAACTGGTCATTGTGCTCAGAGATCTAGAAATTGTGCTTTAGCAATCGAGAAAAACTGTAAGGGGATGCAGACCAGAGAAAGACTTTCGTCTTGTTTTGTATAAAATTACAATATTTTATTGTGAAATAAGAATAATATAATGTGATATGTTGATATGCTATTGTGAGATTACAACATCTGATGTGATATTACAGAGAAAGACTTTTGTCTTGTTTTTTTTTATAAAATTACAATATATTATTGTGAAATAATAAATAAATTATGTGAAATATTCATATGCTACTGTGAGATTACAAAATGTGATGTGATATTACAGAGGATTTTGATTGCAATATTTTATTGTGAAATAATAAATAAATTATGTGAAATATTCATATGCTACTGTGAGATTACAACATCTGATGTGATATTACAGAGGATTTTGATTGCGGTAATTGTGAAATAAGGATAATATAATGTGATATGTTGATATGCTATTGTGAGATTACAACATCTGATGTGATATTACAGAGAAAGACTTTCGTCTTGTTTTGTATAAAATTACAATATTTTATTGTGAAATAAGAATAATATAATGTGGTAAATTGATATGCTATTGTGAGATTACAACATCTGATGTGATATTACAGAGAAAGACTTTCGTCTTGTTTTGTATAAAATTACAATATTTTATTGTGAAATAAGAATAATATAATGTGATAAATTGATATGCTATTGTGAGATTACAACATCTGATGTGATATTACAGAGAAAGACTTTTGTCTTGTTTTGTATAAAATTACAATATTTTATTGTGAAATAAGAATAATATAATGTGATATGTTGATATGCTATTGTGAGATTACAACATCTGATGTGATATTACAGAGGATTTTGATTGCAATATTTTATTGTGAAATAATGAATAAATTATGTGAAATATTCATATGCTACTGTGAGATTACAACATCTGATGTGATATTACAGAGGATTTTGATTGCGGTATCTTATTGTGAAATAAGAATAATATAATGTGATATGTTGATATGCTATTGTGAGATTACAACATCTGATGTGATATTACAGAGAAAGACTTTCGTCTTGTTTTGTATAAAATTACAATATTTTATTGTGAAATAAGAATAATATAATGTGATAAATTGATATGCTATTGTGAGATTACAACATCTGATGTGATATTACAGAGAAAGACTTTTTTTTTGGCGCGACCCGAGTCAGTCGCCATGGGTTTTGCTCAGCAACGAATGTGCACATTTTTAGTTATTATGTTTGTTTTTACTACTTTTTTTATCGAAGCATCACTGGCGGGGACGTCATACGACCGCCAGTCACTTATTGACCTAAACTCCGGACTCAAAGAGGAGTTTAGAGACACTCAGAAGAGACAATGGAGACAATGGTCAAGTGGGAGACGGACGCAAGACAAAGAAAAAACACAGGGGGAAGAGGAGCGGGATCAGATTAAGACTAAGAAGATCTGCTTACCGTCCGGCTATTCCATCTATCTTCCTGGCGAATGCACGTTCGCTAGAGAGTAAGATGGATGATTTACGAGCGCGGGTCCGATTCCAGCGAGAGATGAAGGAATGCAATATCCTGTGCTTCACGGAGACCTGGCTGAAATCAGTGACTCCCGATCACAGCATCTCTCCCTCCAACTCCTTCACCATCTTCAGAGCGGACCGTACAGAAGCCTCCGGGAAGAGCATCGGCGGGGGTCTATGCCTTATGACCAACAACGGCTGGACTAGCCCCGGGGAGGTGAAGATACTCTCCCGTTCATGCTCTCCCGACATGGAACACCTCACGATCCAATGTCGCCCGTTCCATCTTCCGCGCGAATTCACTGCAGTGATCATGACTGCAGTGTACATTCCCCCCCAGGCGAACGTCGGCAGGGCGTTAGGGGAACTACACGAACATCTGAACACACACCAGATCAAGCATCCGGACGCAGCCATGATAGTAGCCGGGGATTTCAATCAGGCGAATCTGAAGAAAGTCATGCCGTCTTTCTTCCAGCACATCGTCTGCTCCACAAGGGGAGGAAATACACTCGACCACTGTTACACCCCGTTCAGAGCCGGTTACAAGGCTGTACCGGCTCCACCATTAGCGGGAGCAACAAACACGTCGGATCATGCCGCCATCTTGCTGGTCCCAGCATATAAACAGAGATCACGTGACGCCGTCGTGTCACGTGAGGTAAAAAAATTGGACGACCAATCAGAGGCCACGCTTCAGGACGCACTAGACGCCGCCGACTGGGGAATGTTCAAGAGGAGTAACAGTGACGTCAGCGATTTCACAGATGCTGTGGTGTCATTCATAACAACACTGGCTGATAGTATCATCCCCACAAAGAAGGCGAGGGTGTTCCCAAACCAGAAAACATGGGTGGACAGTACTATCAGAGCAGCCCTGAACTCTCGCACCACTGCTTATAACCGGGGCGGAGAGTCAGGAAACATGGAAGAGTACAAGACAACAGTCTACACTCTGCGCAAGGCTGTCAAACTTGCTAAGAGGACGTATGCCGACAAGATGGAGGCACAAATGGCACAGAATGACACAAGAGGCTTACGGCAGGAACTGAGGGCTATAACTGACTACAAAGTCAGCGCCCCCTCAATGGGGAGCGACGACGCCTCCCTTGCGGACCAGCTCAACACCTTCTACGCACGGTTTGGTGCAAACAGTGGCACTGCTAGCCCAACGGCTAGTGACGTCACTGGTGCGCCGGCTGTTGTGGAGGGGGGGGGGGCATCCGTGGGGGGGCGGGGACGGTCTCTCATTGACGGTACACAGTGTGAGAAGAGCATTTATGCAGGTGAACACCAGGAAGGCTGCTGGCCCAGATGGTATAACAGGATGCATACTTAAGTCCTGTGCCAACCAGCTTGCCCCGGTGTTCACCGCCATATTTAATCAATCCCTGGCGGAGTCAGTGGTCCCTGCCTGCTTCAAGATGTATACCATCATCCCTGTACCGAAGAAACCCTCCCCAACATGTCCAAACGACTACAGACCGGTGGCACTCACCTCTGTGGTCATGAAATGTTTTGAGAGGCTGGTCAAGGACCACATTTGTGCCTCCCTCCCCAGTGATATGGACCCTATGCAATTTGCATACAGGACAAACAGGTCCACTGACGACGCGGTCTCCCAGGTACTGCACAGCACCCTCTCCCACCTTGACCGTCAGAAGGGGGGCTATGTGAGACTGTTCATTGACTACAGCTCAGCGTTCAACACCATAGTCCCTGTAACTGCCCCCCGGCTTGGTCTTGAAATAAAGATGCGGTTATGTTTCGTACAGATGCTTTTATTTATTTTCTCTTTTTTCTCTTGCATTTCAGCTTAGCAGTACTGTAGCTTTTCTTCGGTACTTTGTACAGGTAGTGACGGTTGCCTCATTTGGTCCGTTTGCACCTCGTTTGCACCTCGTTTGCACCTCGTTTGCACCTCGTTTGCACCTCGTTTGCACCGTGAAAACTGCATAGGACAGTCAAACACAAACATACAATTAGTTACATATTTCACATTTCAATATTGTTCACATGTCGTTCATTATTATACCAAAGTGTTCAAACAAACAATTGTATTAAAGATATTTAAAGGGTGAACTCGTCTTCCATAGCAAAGGCACTCAGGGAAAAACAATGATATATAATAACGTTACTTGTCCGGCAGCAGGTGCCTTTGATTAGAATCTGCTTCGTGAGTGCACCACTTTATATGTTTATAAATGTTTGGCGGTTACACACATAAATATACAACAACATATCTTCAACAACAGTAATAATAATAATACATTTGAGTGTTCGACATACCTTATTCCGCTTTACCAAGGGTAGTTAATTTAACTGGAGTAAGGTCCTTCCATCATACAATTCGCTGCCTGCTCCGTCGTTATCTGAGTTACTTCCGCCTTGGTCACACAGAAAGCTGTGACCTTTATACTAAAGAAAGACGAGCTCTGCCCCCATGTGGACACTAAATGAAAGTGCACAAGTGGCTCCGAAATATTATTTTCTTAGATAGATAAATAGAGGGCTCAGTATTCTGAGCCTATACAGAGAAATTGATCATCTAGACCAACGCAAATCAAAGCTTACTGACAGTAAAGATGATAGGCATCTTTACCCTTGGCGGTCAGTTACACTCCCACCAAATCCTGCTATGACGGATAAGCACAAAAACAATTAATTTAGTCATACAGGATTTTCTTTTAGATTTCACATAGCATCAAAATAATATTTTTCAAGCATTTCTATACTAATTACTCTCGAGGAGGAGTACCAATTTCTGGATCGGTCGCTCGAGGACTGAAGGTCTGGTAGAGTGATCTTTTCGCTCCCCAGTCTGTATTTTTACTCGACGTACTAGACCGTCGCTCTCTGGAGTGGCTTCGACGACCCGACATAGTTGCCACTGGCTTCTTGGCAGGTTACTGTCCTTGAGGATGACTATGTCGTTCACCTTGAGGTTACGCCGTGGTACGTGCCACTTCTGGCGTGTAGAAATGTTCAGGAGGTATTCCTTCTTCCAGCGGCTCCAGAATTGTTCGATTAGGTACTGGACTCTGCGCCATCTCTTGGTTGCATACATGTCCTCTTTAACAAATCTCCCAGGGGGTGGAAGAGCGATTTTAGACTTCATCATGACGAGATGGTTTGGTGTTAAGGGTTCTAGCACCATAGGATCGTTGATACCATCTACTGTCAGTGGTCGGCTGTTTACAATAGCTGTAGCTTCATAGAAGAGTGTTCTAAGAGAGGCGTCATCAAGTCTGCCTGGACACAGAGCAATAGTGGCGTTCAGCACATTTCTTACTGTCCTGATTTGACGTTCCCAGACACCACCTGCATGGCTGGCGGATGGAGCGTTGAAGACAAATTCACACTGTTTCTCTGCTAGAAAGATCTCCAGTAAACTGGCGTCACATTGTTTGAGTGCTTCTTTAAACTGGTTTCTAGCTCCCACGAAGTTAGTACCGTGGTCGCAATGAAGTTGCCGAACAGCTCCTCTGAGGCTGATGAAGCATCTCAAGGCGTTAATGAATGAGTCTGTTGATAAGTCTTCAAGCATCTCGATGTGGACAGCTCGTGAAGCTAGGCAAGTTAGTATCAGGCCATACCTTTTGTACTCCTTTCGAGCCTTTTTAATCAGAAAGGGGCCGAAGCAGTCCATGCCACTGTATGAGAAAGGCGGTGAGTCTTCCACACGCTCTTTAGGGAGTTCAGCCATTTGCTGCTCTTCAGTAGGTCGTCGGAGTTTCCTGCATCGTACACAGTTGTGAATCAGCTTGGCTACTAATTTGCTCCCACCAATGACCCAGAATCCATTTGCTCTCAGTTCCATTTGGGTTTGACTTCGGCCTTGGTGACAAACTTGAGCGTGGTGATGAGCCGTAATTAGCTTGGTGATAGGGCTGTCTTTTGGCAAAATGATGGGATGTTTCATTTCTTGACTGAGGGATGAGCGTCTCAATCTTCCACCCACACAGAGAAGTTCTTGATGCAGAATTGGATCAAGGGAATGGAGAGCACTTGAACTTGGGAGAGCATCTCCTTCCTGGCATCTCTTAATTTCCTGAGAGAAGGCTTGCTGCTGGACAAGCTTGATCACTATTTTGGCAGCTCTTTCTCGTTCTTCGACTGTCACCAGTTCGGTGTTGTGTACTTTTCCCGATCCCAGCCTCTTGATTCTTGCGACTACTTTCAGGATCTTTGACCATGAAGAGATCTGATTTAGGCGACTTAGAATGTCTGTACAACTGTTAACTTTGGTTGTGAAAGCTTGGACAGCCTTAACCTCAGGATCGCCTACGAGTAAGTCTGCGAAGGGATTCAGTTTTGGATGTACTTCTTGCTCCCAGAGAAATGTAGGACCTGACATCCAGTTTGTTGAAGGAATGTGAGATGCCTGAAGGCCTCTGGAGGCATGATCTGCCGGGTTCTCTGCTGTTTCGATATAGTGCCATTTACTTGGGTCAGTGTTTTCTCTTATCAGTTGGACTCTGTTCGCGACGAACACATGGAACCTTCTTGCCTCATTATTGATGTAGCCCAGAACTACTTGTGAATCTGTCCAGAAGAATTCTTCATAGATCTTCATCTGCAGTTCTCTTTTCAGCAACACACTTAATTTGGTTGCGACCACTGCCGCTGAGAGCTCTAGTCGTGGGATGCTTGAGACCTTGGTGGGTGCTACTCTTGCTTTGGCCATCACAAGACTGGAGTGTACTGTATTTTTGTCATTTTTGTACCTGAGGTAGGAACAAGCGCCATACCCCATGCTGCTGGCATCGGCAAAGTGATGCAGTTCCGTCTTGATGATGTTGCCGAAGTCATGTGGGTGATAGCATCTAGGGATTGTGAATTCCTTTAAGTTATGTAGCCCGATCTTCCATTCCTCCCACCGTGGCTTTAAGTCATCTGGCAGTGGATCGTCCCATCTTATGCCTCTGCGGCATAGTTCTTGGAGTATGCGTTTCCCGCTTAGGGTGAATGGGGCAACAAACCCGAGTGGGTCATAAAGAGAGGCGACGATGGAGAGGATTCCTCGACGGGTTGAAGGCTGGTCTTTCATGTTGACATTGAAGCTGAAGGTGTCGTTGTCTATAGACCACTGAAGGCCAAGTGCATGCTCAGTTGGGGTCGCTTCCAGCTTAAGTTCGAGAGGGTCAGTGATTGTTGCTCTTTCTGAGGGTTTCACACAGTTGAGGACGTCTTTGTGGTTAGAGTTGAATTTGTGGAGGCGCAGGCCTCCTCGTTTGCACAATTTTTGTGCCTCGATGATCAGTTTCTTGGCCTCTTCGACTGATGAAACGCTGGCTAACCCATCATCAACGTAGAAGTTCTTCTCAATGAAGGCTGAGGCTGCTGGGTAGTCTTCTCTATGTTGGTGTGCCATGTACCTTAGGCCAAAATTGGCACATCCAGGAGACGAAGCAGCTCCAAAGAGGTGAACTGCCATCCTGTATTCCTGTGGTTCCGTTTCCAAATCACCTTCCCTCCACCACAGGAACTTGAGGTATTTTCGAGAGTCAGGGTGGACGAAGAACTGGTGGAACATTCTTTCCACGTCGCAGATTATGGCCACGTCTTCCTTTCTGAAGCGGCATAGAACTCCTATTAGGGAGTTGATTAAGTCGGGACCGGTCAATAGACAGTCATTTAGGGAAACTGCACAGAATTTAGCTGAGCAGTCAAACACGACCCGTAGCCTGCCAGGCTTTTGAGGGTGGTAAATGCCGTGATGAGGAAGGTACCAAGTGGTCTCTCCATATGAAGTGGTATGGTCAAGTTCTGCGTCACCTTTCTCGATGATGTCTTTCATGAAAGCCTTATAGCGTTCGTGATACTCTTTATCCGTCTTTAGCTTCTTCTTTAGAGACTGGAGGCGGACTGTAGCTAGTCTCTTGTTGTTTGGTAGGGATGGTGGGCTGCTACCCTTGAAAGGTAGAGGCATCTCGTAGTGTCCATCTTCTTTCTGTCTGATGTTCTCGCTGAGGAATTGTATGAAGTGAACATCTTCTTGAGACACGTACTTGTCCTCGTAGTTCCTTTCAGAGAAGTCCGACTCAAGTACTTTAAGGACATCTGTTGTAGACGGGGCTGGTATTTCTTTTACTGACACTCTATGTACAAAGCTCTGGCTCCCTTGTCGGTCCAGATGAGGGTTAGATGAGCCTATTATGCTCCAGCCAAGCTCTGTCCTCTGTGCGAAAGGTTCGTTTTCACAGCCTGTGATGACTTCGAGTGGAGCTAGCGCTGAGGGACAATCACATCCTATTAACATACCCACTTCACAGTCTAGAAGTGTTGGCAACTTGTTTACGAGATGCTTGAGGTGAGGCCACTGTAGCGCTGTTTTACCAGTAGGAATGTAGGATTTGTCTACTGGGATGAAGCTACGAGTGTAGGCTTGTGGCACTCTGATGTTGTTTGCAGAATGGAGTCCTCTGATTTGTAGGCCGCTGACACTCTTGCTGGTTATAACTGTATTTACAGCAGTCATTGTACTGAGTCTCAGCTTCACAGGTTGACTTTCCACACTTAACTCCTTAAGCAGGTCCTCTAAGATAAACGTTGTATCACTCTGTGTGTCGAGTAGTGCGTAAGTGAGCACCGTAATCTGTGGCTCTTGAACTGAAGACACAAGGACTGGGACAATGCTTGAGGTCGCAGAAGCACATCGGGTTGTAGTGTGAGACACGACTCTGCGGACTTCTTGGCCCCGGTAGTTTGCAGTAGATGTGCCACTCTGGGTTGTCTCTGGTGCTTGTGACCTCTCTTCGTGCAGACACGTTGGATGACGACGGTTGCAGGTGTTGCAGGTATGTCGCCGTTTACAGTCCTTGCTGGAGTGTCCCTTCTTTAGACATCCAAAGCAGAGGTGATTTTGGTAGATGTACGTTCTCTTATCCTCTATAGACCTTGATGCGAAGTTAGTGCATGTAGCAATGCCATGATTCTCATTCTTGCAGATTGGGCAAGGTGGTCTGGCTCTATAGGGTGAATACTGTGTCTCCACGATGTTGCTCTTTATGTGAGTGCTTGTATTCAACGCTCTGGCTCTCTTGGAAAACCTCTCGTCTGAGGCTCTGGAGTTCAACAGTAGTGGGGTAGCGATGGGGTTACAAGCTATTCGTGCCTCTTTGTTCAGAAACTTTGAAAAGTGTGCAAGACTTGGATAGCTTCCAGATTTATCTAGCTCTTCTACGATGATCCTGCTCCATCTTCGCACAATCCACTCAGGTAGTTTCTTGAGCAGTTTGTGGTTCTCTTCACAGTCGTTCAAGATGTCCAGCCCTCGGACATGTGGAATTGCCTCTGTGCATCCCTGTAGGAAGTCTGCAAACTCTCGGAGCGCCAGAGGATCGTTTGTGTTTATCTTAGGCCATCTCATTAGCTTGTCTCTGAACGCCCTTTGTATAATGAAGGGGTTTCCATACCTCTCTTCCAACACTCTCCAGGCACCTTTATATGCTTCCTCGGAGTCTCTGTAAAAGAATCCTTCCACAGACTTACGAGCTTCTCCAGTAAGGTACATTTTCAGATAAAACATCTTATCACTTGTTGGGAGAGGCTTTCGATGTATCAGGGTCATGAAGGTCATCTTCCAATCAACAAATTTCATAGGGTCACCGTTGAATATTGTTGGTTCTGGTGTAGGTAGGCGATTCATGCTTAATGCACTTGTGATTGCTTCGGCTAGACTGAAGGCCTCTTGGTTTGCCGTCGCGCTGGGAGATGCTTGACGTTGGAATGCTGTAGGATGTAGCGGAGCACTATATTCAGGATTTTGGTAAGCAGTATTTATTTCATGGTCAGTGACTTCTTCTTCTTCGTTGTCTAGATCACTTCCCGAACTGTATGCCCTCACTCGGGCTGCTGCTACCTGGACTTCCTTCTCTGCTTGTAGCTGCTGTAACTTCATCCTCTCCTCCTCCAGCTTACGTCGACTCTGTACCTTCAACTTCTCCATTTCCATCAGCATGGCTGCCTCTTCCCCCTCTAGTTGGAGGAGACTGGTTTGCTGAGCCTGGATCACTTGCATGGCCTTTACCTCTTCCACTTTAGCCGCGAGTTCAGCTTCCCTCCGCCTGTTTGATGCCTTGGAACGTTGAGAGTGAATTGTTTCAGTATTTGTGTGACCATATACAGATCTGTACTCTTCTTTGTTCAGAGCTATTCTCACCCTCTCCTTCTCAAGTCTTTCATTAAAATCTTCCTCTTTTGTTTCCAGCTGCTTACACACAAGCTCTTGGGTGTCTGTCGTCAGCTGAATACAGGCGTCCATTTTATTTGCGATCTCAGGAGTCGTGGCATGGTTACGTAAAATGGACTCATATAAACTTCTTACTAAGTCACAACTTGCTTGAATGTCTTGTTTTAGTCTTTCAAGTTCTTCTGCTGGACAGAAGGTTCTTAGCTTCCCTCTTGCTTCCTTGGCTATCTTCTTCCACTTCTGATAAGCTTTGTTAAAAGCTTTCTCATTCCTCTTATCCTCCACTTCACGGTTTTCTTTTCCTTTCTCGGTTAGAGTTCTTTGGCGAGCACCCGTTCTGTTCTGTTCCAACTCCAAGAGGTTGCCAGCTTCGTCTTCTTGGGCCGACATTGTGCTTGATCACATACACTCAAAATATCAAATAACTAGATGGTATTTAAGAGTTCCACTTGCTGGGATGGATATCAGACAGCATAATATTCATTAAATATACAGGAGTTGCCACACGTCCGTGGTATTGCTGGGATGGATACCAGACAGCATGAGGGTAATTAAATATACAGAAGTTGCCACACATCCGTGGTATTGCTGGGATGGATACCAGACAGCATAGGGTTAATTAGATATACAGGAGTTGCCACACGTCCGTGGTATTGCTGGGATGGATACCATACAGCATGAGGGTAATTAGATATACAGGAGTTGCCACACATCCGTGGGTTTGCTGGGATGGATACCAGACAGCATAGGGTTAATTTAGATATACAGGAGTTGCCACACGTCCGTGGTTTTGCTGGGATGGATACCAGACAGCATGAGGGTAATTAGATATACAGGAGTTGTCACACGTCCGTGGGTTTGCTGGGATGGATACCAGACAGCATGAGGGTAATTAGTAGGTTCATTCTTCCTTCTCTTCATGCATGTATTTTCTTTAGTGTAGGGTCCTCAACATACATGTGTTCTCTTCGGAGTAAGATCTTCAACATACATGCATTTTCTTTGGAGTATGGTCTTCATTGTACATTTATCCACTTCAGAATAAAGTCTTCATAATACATCCATCCTCTTCAGAGTAAGGTCTATTTCACATTTATCCACTTCAGAATGAGGTTTCATAATACATTTATCCTCTTCAGAGTATGGGTTTTTACTCACTGTTTATCATCTTCAGAGTATGGGTTTTACTCACTGTTGCTCATCTTCAGAGTATGGGTTTTACTCACTGTTTATCATCTTCAGAGTATGGGTAAGTCTTCGCTCACCACTGGTCGGTAAGTTTTCACTCTTCAGAGTCGGGTACGTTTTCACTGTAACTGCCCCCCGGCTTGGTCTTGAAATAAAGATGCGGTTATGTTTCGTACAGATGCTTTTATTTATTTTCTCTTTTTTCTCTTGCATTTCAGCTTAGCAGTACTGTAGCTTTTCTTCGGTACTTTGTACAGGTAGTGACGGTTGCCTCATTTGGTCCGTTTGCACCTCGTTTGCACCTCGTTTGCACCTCGTTTGCACCTCGTTTGCACCTCGTTTGCACCGTGAAAACTGCATAGGACAGTCAAACACAAACATACAATTAGTTACATATTTCACATTTCAATATTGTTCACATGTCGTTCATTATTATACCAAAGTGTTCAAACAAACAATTGTATTAAAGATATTTAAAGGGTGAACTCGTCTTCCATAGCAAAGGCACTCAGGGAAAAACAATGATATATAATAACGTTACTTGTCCGGCAGCAGGTGCCTTTGATTAGAATCTGCTTCGTGAGTGCACCACTTTATATGTTTATAAATGTTTGGCGGTTACACACATAAATATACAACAACATATCTTCAACAACAGTAATAATAATAATACATTTGAGTGTTCGACATACCTTATTCCGCTTTACCAAGGGTAGTTAATTTAACTGGAGTAAGGTCCTTCCATCATACAATTCGCTGCCTGCTCCGTCGTTATCTGAGTTACTTCCGCCTTGGTCACACAGAAAGCTGTGACCTTTATACTAAAGAAAGACGAGCTCTGCCCCCATGTGGACACTAAATGAAAGTGCACAAGTGGCTCCGAAATATTATTTTCTTAGATAGATAAATAGAGGGCTCAGTATTCTGAGCCTATACAGAGAAATTGATCATCTAGACCAACGCAAATCAAAGCTTACTGACAGTAAAGATGATAGGCATCTTTACCCTTGGCGGTCAGTTACAGTCCCCACCAGACTGGTGGACAAGCTGATCGAGCTGGGTCTGAGCTCCGCCCTGAGCGCCTGGGTACTGGACTTTCTGAGTGAAAGACCCCAGGCGGTCAGGGTGGGGGGTCAGACCTCCAACACCATCACCCTGAGCATCGGGTCCCCCCAGGGCTGTGTTCTAAGCCCCCTGCTGTACTCACTCTACACACACGATTGTGTGGCCAAGTTCAGCTCCAACTCCATAGTGAAGTTCGCAGACGACACGGTGGTGGTGGGGCTGATCTCAGACAACGACGAGAAGGCCTACCGGGAGGAGGTTGAGGTACTGGAACGCTGGTGCCAGGACAACAGCCTGCTCCTGAACATTGGTAAAACCAAGGAGCTGATTGTGGATTATAGGAGAGGACAGCAGGAGACACACACACCACTGATGATTAACGGGGCTACCGTGGACAGGGTGAGCAGCTTTAAGTACCTGTGGGTCCACATCTCAGAGGATCTGACATGGTCAACACACATAGACACAGTAGTAAAGAAGGCGAAACAACGCCTCTACCACCTGAGACAG
Source organism: Notolepis coatsorum (assembly GCF_963971535.1). Taxonomy (NCBI): domain Eukaryota; kingdom Metazoa; phylum Chordata; class Actinopteri; order Aulopiformes; family Paralepididae; genus Notolepis; species Notolepis coatsorum. Next base: position 154,903,558 of record NC_140168.1, on the reverse strand, counting down.
TTAAGGAAGTTCAGAGTATCGGGGAAGATACTCCAGTCCTTCTACTCAGGAGCTGTAGAGAGCATCTTGACCGGAAACATCACTGCCTGGTATGGAAACAGCACGGCACAGGACAAGAAGGCCCTACAGAGAGTGGTGCGCTCAGCCGAGCGTACCACGGGTATTGCACTACCTCCCCTGCAGGTTCTATACAACAAGAGGTGCAAATCCAGAGCCTGCAGGATAATGAAAGACCCTCACCACCCCAATAACAGCCTGTTCCAGCTGCTGAGGTCAGGCAGACGCCTGCGAACCCCAGCTATTAGGACAGAGCGGCTTAGGCTCAGCTTCTTCCCCCAGGCCATCAGAGCCCTGAACAATGAACATTGAGTGCCACAGAGCACTGAACTATCCACACACAAGCACACATGAACACACACACGACACGCACGCTGTGCACGCTCACACACTAGCAGCCACTTAATACTTTAACATGAGCGGGCACACACTCATGCCGCACACACGCACACTTATGGCCAAAAGGAAAGGCCACTTTAAATTAGAATAACAGGAACAGTGTATTGCACTACCAAAGCTACCTAGCATGTCCTATATGCTCTGTAAATAACTATGTACAGATACCGAGATGTCACACCATGTTACCTGTTACCTGTTTATTGCACAATGTTGTTTTTATTGGATTCTATTATATGTTGTACCACTGTATTGCACATCGTTGCGGGCAAGACCACCCGCATTTCATTGTATACTTGTATGCCGTGACAATTAAAACTCTTGACTTGACTTGACTTGTCTTGTTTTGTATAAAATTACAATATTTTATTGTGAAATAAGAATAATATAATGTGATAAATTGATATGCTATTGTGAGATTACAACATCTGATGTGATATTACAGAGAAAGACTTTCGTCTTGTTTTGTATAAAATTACAATATTTTATTGTGAAATAAGAATAATATAATGTGATATGTTGATATGCTACTGTGAGATTACAACATCTGATGTGATATTACAGAGAATTTTGCTTGCAATATTTTATTGTGAAATAATAAATAAATTATGTGAAATATTCATATGCTACTGTGAGATTACAACATCTGATGTGATATTACAGAGGATTTTGATTGCGGTATCTTATTGTGAAATAAGAATAATATAATGTGATATGTTGATATGCTATTGTGATATTACAACATCTGATGTGATATTACAGAGGATTTTGATTGCGGTATTGTGAAATAAGAATAATATAATGTGAAATCAAAAGATACTGTCTTTTTTACATGTATTTGTTGGGATATTACATGAGGCCTTAATTACAATATGTTACTGTAAGATAATACTGTTAAATGTTGTGAAATGCTTGTTAATTCTTAGTGTACCTGACCAGCAGAAATTAAAGCGAACTCTGCATAGTTTTTCAAGTGTGGTGCAGTGCGCTGTGCAAGCACAACACACTCTGTGCACGCACAACACACTCTGCGCACACACAACACACTCTGCGCATGCACAACACACTCTGTGCACACACAACACACTCTGCGCATGCTCAACACACTCTGTGCACGCACAACAGACTCCCACAGGCGGCGGCCGCTCTGAGCTGAACTTTTCAAAAGAAATGATAGAAAATGTTTGCTGGACTCTGCTGATTGGCGAGCAGTTCTGCACACTCTGGGTATTTTCCAACATGACTCAACAGTGGTGTCAGTTTTCCAACAGTGGTGTCAGTTTTCCAATGTGACCCACCCAGAGAATACTCAGCAGGCCACAGAAATTCAAATCGGTTGTTTCAGGCAACCTGATATTTTGGATTGGCTGATGAGCTGACAGGGCAAATAACAGAGACATAGACCACAATAATAATAATAATAATAATAATAATAATAATAATAATAATAATAATAATAATAATAATAATAATAATAATAATAATAATAATAATAATAATAATAATAATAATAATAATTATTATTATTATTATTATTATTATTATTATTATTATTATTATTATTATTTAAAAAACATCCATTGAGATTTTAGAAAGGTGTAGAATTAAAGTATTGCTTTTTCCCAAAATATTTTTAATGAATGCATTTATGATTAAAAAAATTATCAAGACTCACTTTAAATTATATCTTAATCGCCCACAAGGGCTGTTATTTGCATAGGAGTGTTGCATAGTGGGATTTAATGGCATTAAATGTTTCTTATTACCTCTATGGTTACATTCTATAAATTAATATATCCATATATTATCGGACGCTACACGCATGTTGCGTGAGAGCACCATCTTAAACACAGAGACAAATATTATGAATAGTCTCTGCTAAACCCACAACCGAGGATGAGCTCTGGGCGGGGGTAGCTGTCTCCGCCGGGCCCATGCCTATCAGGATCTCCTGCTGCTGCTGATGGTGGCGGAGGAGCTCAGCTGCAGGCGCCGCGAGCGACCACTCCTGCAGACCCCTGATGCCATGTTACGAGGCGCACTCCCGCTGAGGAGCTGCCAGGCCCGAGGGAATCATTACAGATGTTGACACCAGGGAGCGATGAGCAGGAGAAGAGCTTAGTGATGTTGACACCAGGGAGCGATGAGCAGGAGGAGGAGCTGCCAGGCCCGAGGGAACCGGTTGACAGTCACGCCGGAGGAGAGAACGTACAGCACGCGGCCGGATTCACGTCCTCCTCCTCTCTCGCCTCCATCTGACCCAAAGGCTATTTTCAGAGCCACCCACTTTGTTTTGAGAGAGTTGTTCCCATCAGTGGCGGCTGGTGAATTCTTCTCCAGGGGGGCCGCTATACCAAACATTTTGCAAACGTGTACCGAGGTATCACAATGTCACACACACACACTGAGTATAGCCTACTGTGCACGTCAGAGCTTCGGCGAAACCACAAGGTACGAATATTTAAGTAGGTACAATACAACTATCACCATTGCCATCAATCAATATATGATCAGTCAATGCAGCCACGTTTCCAATAGCGCCTACACAAACACGCATCTCTCTCTCTCTCTCTCTCTCTCTCTCTCTCTCTCTCTCTCTCTCTCTCTCTCTCTCTCTCTCTCTCTCTCTCTCTCTCACATGACTCCTCTTCTCCTTGTGGACCCTCCTTGACTGTCTGAGAACCCGGTTACTGTATTTTCCCTTTATATAATACATTTCCCCTACCCCTCCGCCTACAACTCAGGATGCTCCGCACCGTATAGACAGGCTGACCATCAATAATGCGGGGAACCGCAGGAAGTGGCGGGGACAAGGGCGATGAGAGGAATGGCTTCAACAGGGACACATGAAACGTCGGATGGACCCTCATAGAGGCCAGAAGGCGTATCCTGTAAGCCATAGGATTCACCCGACGCACCACTTTAAAGGGGCCTATAAAGCAAGGAGCCAGCTTCCTGGACTCCACCCGGAGAGGGAGATCACGGGTGGAAAGCCAAACCCGCTGTCCCGGACGGAAAATCGGAGCCGGACAACGCTTGCGGTTAGCTTGCCGCTGAGCCTTAACCGAGGCGTTCTGCAGCGCTGTCCGCACCCTGTTCCGCGTCCTGCGACAACGAGCCACATGTGCCTGGGCCGACGGCACCTCCACCTCGTGCTCCTGTTCGGGAAACAGAGGAGGTTGAAATCCATATTGACACTGAAAGGGAGACATACCAGTAGAGGAGCAGAGGAGGGTATTATGCCCATACTCAGCCCAGGCCAACCTCCTACTCCATGTCGCCGGACACCCAGCAACGTAGCACCTCAGAACGCCCTCCAGATCCTGGTTGACGCGCTCCGTCTGCCCGTTCGTCTGCGGATGGAACCCAGACGACAGGCTGACGGAGGCGCCGAGGCCGGCGGCGAACGCCTTCCAGAACCTGGAGGCGAACTGAGGACCCCGGTCAGACACAATATCCACTGGAAGCCCATGGACCCGAAAGACGTGCTGCACCACCAGGTCAGCCGTCTCCCGAGCCGAGGGGAGCTTGGGAAGGGGAATGAAGTCGGCCGCCTTGGAGAACCGGTCCACTTGGGAATAGGAAGCGGTCGGAGGAGACCCGCCAGTGCACGGCGAGAGGTCTTACTGCGCGTGCACACCGGACAGGCCGCCACAAAGGAGCGTGTATCCCCCCCCTCTGTCGGCCACCAAAACCTCCTACGGATAAACTCCAGGGTTCTGGTGGCCGCAGGGTGGCCGGTGAGAGAGGGTGTATGTGCCCACTGCAGCAGGCGCGAGCGTGCCGCCTTGGACACATACATCCGGCCCGGAGGACCCCCACTGGGATCGGGCTCCTGTGCCTGAGCCGATGTTACCACCCTATCTATGCCCCATGACACGGGTGCCAAAATCAAGGCCTGTGGAATAATAGTATGGGGCTTCTCCTCTCGACCCGGAAGATCAAACTGACGTGACAGGGCGTCAGGTTTGACGTTCTTGGAACCGGGTCGATAGGAGATGGAAAATCGAAATCGAGTGAAGAATAACACCCACCTGGCCTGGCGAGCGTTAAGGCGTTTAGTCCCTTGGATGTAAGCCAAGTTCTTATGGTCAGTCCAAACAATGGAAGGATGTGCCGACCCCTCTAACCAATGTCTCCATTCCTCCAGTGCCAACTTGATTGCCAACAACTCCCGATTACCCACGTCGTAGTTACGCTCAGCCGGAGACAGCCGGGGTGAAAAGAAGGCACAAGGATGCACCTTACCGTCCTTTAAACACCTCTGAGAGATCACCCCTCCCACCACGGTGTCAGAGGCATCCACCTCCACAATGAACGGAGCCTCTGCATCGTGACGGATTAGTACAGGGGCGGAGGTAAATCGACGTTTGAGGTCGCAGAAGGCCGACTCTGCCCTAGGCGACCATTCAAAGCCAGGGAGAGAGGACTTAGTGAGAGCTGTTAATGGATTGACTAAGGCGCTAAAATTGCGAATAAAACGCCTGTAAAAATTTGCAAAACCCAAAAAACAACCGGTCGTGGCCAATCCAAGACTGCACTCACTTTGGCTGGATCCATGCGAAGATCACCCTTCGTCAACACAAAGCCCAGGAAGGAAACGGTGTCAGTGTGAAACACACACTTCTCTGCCTTAACAAATAGTTGATGCTTAAGGAGACGTTGAAGCACCTCACGAACGTGCAGTTGGTGTTGCACCATATTGCGAGAAGAAATTAGGATGTCATCTAAGTACACAAACACTGACACCCCAATTAAATCACGCAGCACGTCGTTGACCAGGGCTTGGAAAACTGCCGGAGCATTAGCTAAACCAAAAGGCATGACCAAATACTCATAATGCCCATTAGGAGTATTAAATGCAGTCTTCCACTCGTCTCCTTCTCTAATCCTGACCAATTTGTATGCATTACGTAAGTCAAGTTTAGAAAAGACCTGTGCACCCTGTAAGCACTCAAAGGCACGATCCATGAGGGGCAAAGGGTAACGGTTCTTGATGGAAACGTTGTTCAACGCCCTATAATCAATGCACGGCCGCTGACCCCCATCCTTTTTTGCCACAAAAAAGAAGCCAGCGCCTGCAGGGGATGTGGACGGTCAGATATGCCTGCGGACAGTGCCTCTTGAATGTAAGTGTTCATGGACACTGTCTCAGGGCGAGAGAGAGAGAGAACATCCACCCACGGGGCGGAGAAGCACCAGGTAGAAGATCAATGGGGCAGTCGTAAGGTCTATGAGGCGGTAGTGCGTTAGCACGCGTTTTACTAAAAACGTCCGCCAGGTCAAAATAGACCGCAGGCACACCTGCTAAATCAGGGTTGGGAGATAATACAGAATCTGCAACGTTCACCGTCATCCTGGAGAGAGACAAAAGAGGAGGGGAGGGAAGGGCGGATGAACTCTCGCCAGCGTCAGCCCTGATGCCGCTTCCCATGGAGAGTTCACCCGTAGCCCAATTAATCAGAGGGTTATGCATAACAAGCCAGGGGTGACCTAAAACAATGTCAGAGTGAGGAGACATGACAACCAGAAATTGCAAATACTCCCCATTGTTACCCGCCACCTGAACCCACAGTTGCCCAGTGCGCTGAGTAATAAGTCCACTGCCAAGCGGTTGACCGTCTAAGGATCGGACAGGGATGGGCACCTCTAGAGTCTCTAAGGGAACCCCCCACTCTAGAGCCACATGGATTAAGTTGCCCGCAGCCCCCAAATCCACCAAAGCCCTGGTCGTCTTAAAAGAATCCCCCCACCCAACAGTGACATCAAAAAATTTGCATGTGTCATCTATGACCGGAGAGAAGTGCCCACCTGCTAATACCTTCCCCAGGTCTAGCGGGCCCCTCCGTTTCCCGAGCCCCGACAGGTGGCGAAACGATGCCCCGTGCGGCCACAGCGAAAGCAGCGCTTCTCTTGTTGAACCACCTCTGCCTCTCCGCGTCTGAGAGGCTCAGAGCTCCCAGCTGCATGGGCTCGTCGTCACCCCGGTGCTCTCTCATGGGCTGGTATGCCGGTCGTTCGACACCAGAAGAGGGGCGGAAGAGTACCTGTGACGAAGCCTCCCTCTTGCGCTCCCTCTCCCGATGCCGATTGTCCATTCTTATGGCCAGGTTGATCAGGTGGTCCAGGTGCTCGGGTAGCTCTCGTGTTGCCAGCTCGTCCTGCATGCGAACGGAGAGACCATGCAAGAAGTGGACACAGCAGGGGGTCTCTGGCCAGGCCGCCTCTCGAGCCACAATGCGGAAGTCAATGGCGTAGTCTGCTACAGCTCGAATGCCTTGCCGGCAGGACATAAGTCGACCGCCGGCTTCGTAAATGGAAATCACCCTGGAGGTATCGAATACACGACGTAACTCCAGGGTGAAGGCATCCGTGCTGCGGCAGACCGCAGACCCACTCTCCCATTCCGCTGTAGCCCAACTGAGAGCACGGCCTGTGAGGAGGGTTATGATATATGCTACCCGAGACACATCACTGGGAAAAGTACGAGGTTGTAATTGGAATATGAGAGAGCACTGGGCGATGAACTCACGACAGCCTGCTGGAGCCCCTCCGTAACGATTCGGTGGCGGCAGGCATGGCTCCCGGTATTCCTCCCGATCCACCGGATACGCCAGCTCTCCTTCCCCGCCGATCGTTGCCGCTCCCGATGTTGATCTCCTCGCAGATGCCGTCCCAGCGGCTGCAGAGCGGGCCTCGTTCACCGCCACTAACGCTGTATCAGCCCTCTCTTGGGATGTCAGAGATAGGTCTCCCAATCGACCCAGCTCAACTCCAACCGCCATCTGTCGATCCATCAGAATCCTTAGCTGGTCCCGCAGAGCTACGATCTCATCCCGCATCTCCTCGGTGGAACTCATGGTATGGCTAGAGCTTCTGTTACGAAATGACAGGTAAGTGAGAGTTCCAGTTGTCGAGGAAATGAGACGGAGAATTGTTTACTCTTCAAAACAGGTTTAACTCTTTATTTCAAGAGCACAAGAGTAATTAATATACACAGAGAGAGTTGGGTCAGCACTTGTCCAAGCGGTCCTGCCCGTAGTGTCAAGTGAAGCTCTAGCAAATGACAAGAGACAGAGCAGACATTATATGGGCACATACCAAACATTCCAACGTGTCAATTAGTGACAGCTAGTCTGACAGCCAGTGACAGCACCCAGGTGTGACAGACAATTAGTGCGAGACAGCAAATCAGCAGTGACATACAAAGTGAACCCAAAACAACAGGAAGTAAACCAGACAGACAGTATGATACTATCCTAAGGAGGATAGGACCCAGAACGTTACATCTATGCCTAAGTACTTAAAATGTTCAACTATGGGGATGTCAGCCGGTAGTTGCACCGCTTTGGCCAACTCATTAACTCATTCAACGCCAGGGGGCTCTCACCATCTCTGCTCTCTAGCGCCAGCTTTCCATTGCCTATTTTCAAGACATTTCACAATATTTGCGGATCTATTGTATATTCTATATTATAGCTATGAAGAAAATAGTCTGGCTCATTTGACAGACACTATTTCTAGTCCAAAAAATATAAATGTTTTCATGTATATGTTTGCGTGTTATCCCGTGGTGAATATTGTATAGTTTCAGAGCAAATCCGGGCAAATTACTGGAAGCTGAGTTATGGACTGCTATGTGCATTTTGCTAAAGTCATTTGCGTTGCTCGCCTGGACACGATATTATTTCCAAATCAAAGGTATATAATAGGTACTATGTTTCATCATGAAGGCATCAAAGGGGGGCGGGTATCGTTTTGTGATGCTCTGATCGTCAGCAACGGCATACGTTTTGAATACTACATACAGATCCAGCTCTTAAAAATCGCACCTCTACTGCAAGGGTGCAGTATCGTTAACGCCTCGTAACGTCACTGTCAGGTTAATGGTGCATGATTACCGCAGTAGCAGTGCAGAGCAGAGCTCAGAGTCCTAAGAGCTGCATCTGTACGTTGATTGTTGTGATCGATGTCGGAACAAAGTAGGATTGATGTCATATAGTCCTTACCTTTGCGTTCCAATGATAACACTGAGGTCCGTGAGAGTGTATAGAATATTAAAACCGGAAAAAAGAAAAACGGACCATATAACGAGTATACTTGTTATTGGCGGTGAACCGCTGGCGGTCAATGACGAGTATACTTGTGATTGGGGCAGAAAGTGTTAAGAGGAAGACAAGCTGATTTGGGCCAATTAATCTTGAAGCCCGATAATTTACCAAAGTCATCGATTATATTAAGTAACTTTAAGGCTGATTGGGAGGGATCTTCAATGAAAATGAATTACCTCTGAAATTATTTACAACAGGTAACTATTAACCAGGTCCAACATTTATATTTATATTTATATATCACAGACCTGGGCCCTCGTACCTGGCTAACTGAGTTAGCCGGATAATTTTCAGCATAGCTTGACTTAAGCCAGACCGTTCCGTTCCCTGATGTCGGATTGTCTAAATCGCTATGGCAACAGATCAAAAAGTTTGAACCTGCTCCAGAGCAGGGTTTAGTTCAGTTAGCTCGATAACCTGCATGGCCACACCCTTGCAAAGAAATCCCAGCTCGCTTCCTGAAATAATTCTCACAGTCTAGATCCCATTATACCATTCTGAATTATGTTTTTGTGCTTTGTTCTTCTAGAGGGGATTTTTTTTTTGTATCTACTTTTTCTCCCCATTTTCTATTTTTCTCCCATCCCAATTTCGTATTATCCAATTCTTCCCTCCCCTGTCTCGAACGTTGTTAGACCATGCCTCCCACTGGTCGGCTGCAATGTGGACGAAGCCTTGCATCACGTGTTCCCTCCGGTACACGAGGAGGCAGCCATCACATCTTTTCACCTGTACAGCGCGATCTCTCAGTGGCGAGGAGTAACGCATGGGAGGCTCACGCTGCCCCCGATACTTCCTGATTCTGCTGTACAGGCGCACCAACCGACCTGTAGGAGTCGCTGTCCACAACGTCCGATCCCCACCCACCGGCTTTCCCACCCCCTAATACTGCCAATTGTATTAGTATGAACGACCAGCCAAGCCATGTAAAATAATATACCTAAAATGCTGATAATAAATCATATTCAGCCTATAGATTGACTTTTTCCTAAATAATGCACGTCATATTTATACGGATACGGTGCTTGGTCGCGATACACACTGTGGTTATTTTAATAACGGCGCATTGCAAATGTGAATCCTGTGGGGATATTTTTTATGAATGAAACCGGGCGGTTGGCTCTGATTCGTTTCATATTCTCGGCTGTGGATGTATTTGCTTAACACTATGTGGACGTCCACGTATATATATGGGTTTCCATGCGTTGTGGACCAGAGCCACGTATATAGCCGTGGCAAGTTGTTATTGTTTTATTCCATATTTATAACGCTATTAACGTCCGCGATCGAGATGCATGACCTACCCACATATTTGATTTTCGAAACATGCAATACCGGCCAGATCCGCTTAGGGGTGCCATCGCTCCACTGCAGTATCATTGAGGGGATTTTAAAAAAAATATCTTTTACAGTCTGTGGGCGGATCATATGCGCCTCGATTCCAAACGAAGACCCTCCATCTTTGATCACCTTACCGAACGCATATTTCAGCCTGGAATAATGGGATTTATGATTAGCCAATGGACATATCGATCTACCAGAATCCGATGACTAATGAAGAAATGCTGCCGGCGATCACATGGCCTGACGGTAGGATACTATTCCCCCAAATTACAGCTGGATTGGACATTGTTTTAAAACCTAACGTGATAGATCACTGACATTGGCTACCTGAACGCACACTCTATTGCTAATCAATAATACTAATCGGCATTCCCAGCCGCCCCCATTTCATCCATAGATGCTCTGTAATAGTCCGGATGCTGTTGTTTTATTTCATTCGTATATATACAGCAGAAATGGCGTTTGATATAACGGCGCCAACGTTTAGCCTATTATCTAGCTTCCTGAAAAAAAGAAGAGACGAAAAGCGCGATAAACCTTATATTCACGATGCTATAAAATGACAACCAACCGATGGATTTTTATTTTCTTTAAGCCATTATGAAGGCACGGTTTATGCACTCAAGTGACAATGAGAATGGACAGATAGCAATACTATAAATTATATATATAGCTCTTAGAAAGTACATCGGTTTGTAAACAAACCTCTGTCCTCTGAGGCATAAATCGCTGCAAGAGTGTGGTCGCCAAAGTGTTAACGGAGCGCCGGATTGTGTTTCATTAAAGCATAAATTGCAGCGTCTTTATGCGTGGACTGTGGATATGAATTACGAGGAATCTGAATCTGTGGATTGTTGAATTGTATCACTGTCACTCACACGTTATTGTGATATTGGGATTAAAATGTCTGATGAGATGCGCTGTTTGACGGATTTGAGAAATTGAATGAGCCATTGACGTTTTGACGAATGAATTTGAGAAAATGCATTTATATGTTCAAGCACTGATGATGAACATGAGGTGTCACTGGTATAAACCAAAGGTTAATCAATTCAATGCATGTATGGATGATGTCCGAAACAGATTCAAACCTGATTAATAGTGAAACTGTATAGCCTCCCTCCAAGCCTCTCTGACACCGTTATTTCGGGGGTCGCGCCTTGAAAACTGTGTTTATATATAAAGTGCATGATACCTAAGCTGAGCACATACAGTACAGATATCCTCATAAGTATCTATTTATTCGTATCAATTAGATAGTCTTTGGGCTTGTTTGTATCTACTTATTCTGAAAGTTGTACTAATTTTTTTCACTAGCAAGATCTCATTCGATTATTCATTCCATTAAGCCTACTGCCAGAAGGCACATTTAAAGAAATATAATCTGACGAGGCTATTGAGCTGTACTGTATTGTACCCATTCTGCAATCTGTTAATAAAGTTTTCAATCAATCAATCAATCAATGCCATTAGAAAATTATTATTATTATTATTAAAGAAATAATTAAAGAAATTAAAGAAATAATATATATAATTTTTTAATAACATTTTCTCTCATCCCCTAATTTTTGTCGTTATGCCAATTCCCTTCCTAGTCGTTGCATGCATTGCCCTACTGTCAGTCTGGGGAGGGTGTGTAGACTATCACATGCCTCCTCCAATACATGTGGAGTCGCCAGCCGCTTCTTTTCACCTGACAGCGAGGAGTTTCACTGGGAGAACGTAATGCGTGTGGAGGTTCACGCTATTTCAACTTATTCTGAAATATTTATATATATTTATGTATATGAAAGTTGAACTAATTATTTTCACTAGCAAGATCTCATTCGATTATTCATTCCATTAAGCCTACTGCCAGCAGGCACATTTAAAGAAATATAATCTGATTGATTGGGGTAATGAGGGACTTAACATTAGCCTATAGATTATGCATTTAATTTGTCGGCGAGGCTATTGAGCTGTACTGTATTGTACCCATTCTGCAATCTGTTAATAAAGTTTTCAATCAATAAATCAATCAATGCCGTTAGAAAATTATTATTATTATTATTATTATTATTAAAGAAATAATTAAAGAAATTAAAGAAATAATATATATAATTTTTTAATAACATTTTCTCTCATCCCCTAATTTTTGTCGTTATGCCAATTCCCTTCCTAGTTGTTGCATGCATTGCCCTACTGTCAGTCTGGGGAGGGTGTAGACTATCACATGCCTCCTCCAATACATGTGGAGTCGCCAGCCGCTTCTTTTCACCTGACAGCGAGGAGTTTCACTGGGAGAACATAATGCATGTGGAGGTTCACGCTATTTCCCCCCAGATCCCCTCCCTGCTGAATAGGCGCCCCGACCTACCAGTAGGAGGCGATGTTTGAAAAGTTCAGGACTCATACCCCACCGGCTTCCCACCCGCGTGTTCGTAGGGACGTAGACCTGTACGCTACCCAGCTGCCCATATGGTATATTTTCATACAGATACAGGCATAAATAGTCATGGAACAACTGCTTTCGGGCCGTTTTGATGCCGTTTTGCTTGGTTAATGTTAACAATGACCAGCGGGGGCGCTCTCATACAGCTGGTGACAACGTGCTGGACGAGCTCCCCCTCGGCAAAGTGAGAGAGAGGCAGAGAGAGAGTGGACTAGGAAGTAAATATCGCGTCTCGTCTGTTGGCAGTGGGTTTAGCTCTCAATCGGTAAGCTCTTAATGCATACATACATTACTATTGAAATGCATTTTTACTTAACTTTACAGCATTATTCAAACGTGATAGGAAGTTATGAGTCATCAGCCGTTTATATGCAGTACGTTTTTGCCTACAGATTATACAGTACATGGCAAATGGCCAGCCGGCTCACATACAGTAGACTAACGTTACGTTACTTTCTCAGATAGCAATCTGTGTGTGTGTGTACTTATGTGTTGTACTAATTGTACTAATAATAGTGTTTACGTTCCATGTGTCCATATCCTGGCTGCCAAGAGGTGCGAGGTGCGAGGAGCTGGAGAACACGGAGCTGCGCCATGATCTCAGTCCTGGAGAGCAGCATCAAGGACATATAAACTGTACATTGGAAGAGGTCTACAAATATACAGCACTGTTGGGGGGGGGCTCTCTCGCATATAGTAATAATAGAGTATATACATTTGAGGGGGAATAAACTTTTTATGTTGAAACTTGTTGTGTGCCGTGTTGGTCAGGACTCCCTGGAAGAAGATATATTGTATCTCAATGGGACATTCCTGGATAAATAAAGGATATAAAATTGTGTGATACTTTTCTGGACTCTTTGTATCATAAACAGTACTGTATTTGCAAATCTGGTATGTCATTAAATGTATAGATGTAGCAGTACTGTCTATCTGTATGTCATATATGTAAACAAGATGAAAGTCTTTCTCTGGTCTGCATCCCCTTAACAATTGTGTGTATTGAGCTGTACTGTATTGTACCCATTCTGCAATCTGTTAATACAGTTTTCAATTAATGTCAGACGTCCTCTCCATAAAAAAACGATTGAATTGCTCAGAATTTTAAATTATGTCCCCAATAGGACATAATAATATTAATATTATTCCCCAGTATGACACAATAAACACAGAATGAATGCCCCCCCCCCCCCCCATAAAAACATACTGCCAAATTACCCCCATGGGTGTTGAAGACACTGTACCACCACAAGTCAGGAATTGAGAAAAAGAAAATGCAACTTCAGCCTCACGCTGCTCCAACTTTTCTTCCAGCATCGTGATATTGTAATATTCTTACATCCACTTGGACCATCACTTCTTCCCTTCCACCCTCATCTCCAAAACAGTTGGTGTTACGAAGGATCAGATTAAACCGAATATATATATTTATTTATTGATATATATTGAATAGTATTTGTATATCGTTTGATATCCCTTGTATATTCCTTGTACATATACACGGAATATCCCTTTAGCCTACTATACTGCCCTGTCAAGGCAGACTGCAGTAACTCAAAAAAAGTCAGAATTGAGTTATGAGTGAAATTGAACTTGTCAATAAATGTTTTATCTTGTGACCAAGTTTCAGATGTTAATGTCGCTCAGTTTTGGAGATATGGGGTTTTAAAAACTGCAGTAACTACAAAATCACACTCAAAAACCAGGCAGACCGCAGTAACTTCCAAACAGTGAAAAATGGCTTTAAAGTGTTTTGACTTGCCATCCAAAATGTGTTATAGGTAGATAGATGATAGTACCCAGATTTAACATGTATTAATGAAGTAATCTTTAGGCATACAAAAATATGACATAATTATTTTAATTAACCCCCAAAAAGCAGATACTGCACTCTGCTGCACAGTTCCCTTAAATAATTATACAGGTAATGTACAGGCAAAGTGCAGTAACTTCAAATACAATGTTGTTTTCCCTCCAGCTTTCATAACTTAACCTAGCCATTTTGAAAATGAAATTTAACACCTGAATATATTGGAATGATGATGATCCAAATAAAATGGCTAGGTTAAGTTATGAAAGCTGGAGGGAAAACAACATTGTATTTGAAGTTACTGCACTTTGCCTGTACATTACCTGTATAATTATTTAAGGGAACTGTGCAGCAGAGTGCAGTATCTGCTTTTTGGGGGTTAATTAAAATAATTATGTCATATTTTTGTATGCCTAAAGATTACTTCATTAATACATGTTAAATCTGGGTACTATCATCTATCTACCTATAACACATTTTGGATGGCAAGTCAAAAAACTTTAAAGCCATTTTTCTCAGTTTCACTTTTTTGAAGTTACTGCGGTCTGCCTTGACAGGGCAGTATAGCCCATAATAGTTCATTCTCTTATTGGACAAGGACCTGGCGCCAGGGGACAAGCCCCTTGGAGCCAAGTTCAATGGTACCGACGAGACATGTCTCTACTAGCCCCGGCTCTGCGCAGGAATACGGCTACCGAAAGGAGAGTGGCACTATTTGTTCACCGTGCATATAAATATGGCGCAAGTAAATGTAGAAGACCCTTAGTCCTTTACCCTTCTACCTAACTAAGTAACAGAACGTGAAGCCTCACCCACGATACCGCGTGCGGTGTAGTATGGCCTGTTTGGCCTTAGAATAGCATTGAGACCTCGTGCGAATTAATAGCTGAATTGTCAGAGTTTGGCACTGTACCTTCGAGTGCGACGTATTTCTATTAAGTAATAATAGTCTATCGTGTATGGTGCATCGTGCGGTTAGAGTTCTAAAGTGACCAGCATCTCCAACGCTTCCTCGTGTTATCTAGAGTCTTATCCAGGCTGGGGCCGACCACACATGGCGCTTTCTTCCGAGGAGATCTAGACGAGGACCGAGGGACATGTACACTGGATTACCTACCCGACGACTGCTGAGCCCTATGCGGCTGGAATATATTTGCTTTGGTACTGTGATTTGTGGAGCGGATAATCGCCGACGCCTGTGAGTGTTGGATTTACCCCCGAGAGGAGTCAAGTTGAGTCGGCGCTCAGAGACTGAGGTCGCCTAGCTTCTTCTTCACTGTGGAGCTACAGCCTACAAGAGAACCAAGGTGTATTCATCTGCGGATCAAGAGTCTACTGCACTGTCTTCTGTACTTGAAGTCTCCCTAGATATCGTTGACCAGACGGTCTACTACCGACGGCTCTCCTACCCCCCCTACCGGCCTACAACCGGGAGGACCCCTTCCAGAATATCCTGCTATATCATTAAGAGTACCATAGATCTAATTCCCTAAGAGCCAGGTTGTATACTTGCTTCCTGCGTAACCAGAGATTGGACATTCAGTGTTGATTTGCCTACGAGTACTCATTTGCCTTACAAGTGCATTCAAATCATAAATGTAATAGTAACTATTATATGTACCTTTGCTATATATTAAATATTTGATTATTACCTTTGTGTGGACCCGATTTCATTGTGGGAAAGTGTTCATCATATTTAGATATCGTGTACTGTATGGCCAGTAGTTAAAGTACATAAAGCGGTAGTGGTTTAATGATACCATACTTATCAATACAGTCAGGGAATTGTACCCCTCAGTTACAGTTGGCGTGAACAAATAATACTAGAGACAGAATGAGTTTTGCTTCTTTTTTTGGTTTTTCTTTTAATCAGTGAAATATATTCCCATCCATATCCCCAACTTTGTGATTTTTACATACTGATCAGACGGAGGCAGAATAGCCTGCACATACATCAATGCATCTCTTGTAAGATATGAATTGCGGCATACATTTTCCCAGACATGGTGCTGTTGGCATCAAGCACAGGAGGTGACGGGTGGATTGTCACCACCTGTTTAGCTAGGGCAGAGCGCATGTAGAGGGCATAGAAGAACCATACGAGGCTGAAGATGCACAGGCCGATGGAGATGTTGATGAACACTTTGCCCATGTCAACCTTCTTCTTCTCCTTGCGGTGCAAGGCAGCAGGATTCTCCTCTTTCCTCTGGAGGGGAGCAGCTTCACCGGTCACCACCCTCGTCCTCTGCCTTCCCATCCTGCCCACAGGAGCTGAGTGAAGAAGTGCAGAAGAGAAGATGTTTAGGTTCAAAGGGACAGTCAATGGCATGCTTGAGGAAGACCGGTAAGGTCGA
The DNA here is from genome assembly GCF_963971535.1 of Notolepis coatsorum. Taxonomy (NCBI): domain Eukaryota; kingdom Metazoa; phylum Chordata; class Actinopteri; order Aulopiformes; family Paralepididae; genus Notolepis; species Notolepis coatsorum. The sequence continues at coordinate 154,887,055 of NC_140168.1, read as the reverse complement.
AACGTTGCATCTACTGCCTTTTTTGTTTATTAAAATCACCTTGGAACTACAAGTGAGTTGCCAGCCCCACTTTGTTCTTATGTATTACTGTTTTTACAGTTAAATAACATGTTATTTTCACACTTGTTATTGTGTTATACATGTTGATTGATTGATTGAAAACGTTAATAACAGATTGCAGAATGGGTACAGTACAGTACAGCTCAATACACACAATTGTTAAGGGGATGCAGACCAGAGAAAGACTTTCGTCTTGTTTACATCAGGGCCCCCCATTTGTAATTCATAGTGACAACAGCATCTAAAACAATATTTATATGTATATTTATATATTGTAAGAGTATATTTATGAGACAGTATATTTATTTTGTACATATGTAGCGGTTGTGACAACGTCACCTCAAACTGTTCTAACGTCACGGGCAACAACACAGACAGCTATACCATAGTGTAACACACAGCAAGAATGTGAAACTTCTTATCACGTTTGTGGATGTGTGTGCTGTGAGTGCATTTGATGGTTGTTACATAGTGTTATTGTCATTTGTATGTGTGTAATGTGTAACTAGTACAGTGGAGAGAGCTGTGTGAGTCGTCCCCGGACAGCTTACAGTATGTGAGAGGATGACCATCCTTGTTCAAAAGTTGAGCTCTTGCAGATTAGCCTGGCCCCTGGTTTCATTTACAAGTTAATAGGTAGGGAGGGGGTTGTATTGTAGTGGTTGGATATAATAGACACACAGAGGTCCCTGCCCCCCCCAATAGGACATAATAATATTAATATTATTCCCCAGTATCCCACAATAAACACAGAATGAATGCTACCAAAGAGAATGCTATATGCAATTTGTGTATAAAGTGTGTATTAATCCTGTAACATGAGTCAGATCTAGCCTGGCATAGAGAACAGAATGTTGATTTTTTGATGTTCAAGTTTCTTTATTAGTTGTCATACAGAAGTACAGAATACTTTTATATAAAATGCTTCTTTCTGTTTTGCTCCAGAGATTGTGCTAGATAAAAATAGATAAGTATAAAATAGAAGTCAAGTACGTAGACAAGTGTTCAATATATACATACAATGTACAATGCAGAGTAGAAAAGTAACTGAGTTACAATACAATATACTATACAGTACATTGAAATAAGAGTTCTAAATGGCTCATTTTATTTTAAATCATTTTATTTTCAAGTACAGTACAGTAACCATCAGAACAGCAGTTGTCAGTCAAGTCAAGAGTTCAGAATTGTATTAAAACACACACACACACAAATTACAAGATACAAGGTTACACGTTAACTGGCTTTACTGGCTGCCCTGGAGATTCTATTGTTAAACATTGTTTGCAGAGTAGAAAAGTAACTGAGTTACAATACAATATACTATACAGTACAATGCAGAAATGGGATGAGGTACAATTTACAGTAAGGTGTAATGAGGTATGGGTTGTAGTGCAAATTCTTTGCCAATAAATATAAAGTGTTTTGTTTAAAGTGAGTGTGTGCGTGTGGATGTGTGTGCTGTGAGTGCATTTGATGGTTGTTACATAGTGTTATTGTCATTTGTATGTGTGTAATGTGTAACTAGTACAGTGGAGAGAGCTGTGTGAGTCGTCCCCGGACAGCTTACAGTATGTGAGAGGATGACCATCCTTGTTCAAAAGTTGAGCTCTTGCAGATTAGCCTGGCCCCTGGTTTCATTTACATGTTAATAGGTAGGGAGGGGGTTGTATTGTAGTGGTTGGATATAATAGACACACAGAGGTCCCTGCCCCCTCCCCCTCAGGTTTGGTGTGTGAACGATGGTCTGACTCAGGCAGAGCACCATTAACACCAAATGTGAATGTGAATACGTCGGAATGGGTTGCATTCCATACGCTATTGTTATGCTTATGCAGGTAGCCATGCAGGTACACAAACACAAAAGAAAACTTAAAATAATCAGACATGGGAAACTGAATGAATACGAGATGCAAATATGCAATTGATCACTTGGTATGGTTGTCAATGTACCCAACCCCCTGCCACACTTAATTAATTGAAAATGGGGGACCCTGATGTAAACAAGACGAAAGTCTTTCTCTGGTCTGCATCCCCTTAACTATTGTATGTATAATTGTATGTATAAAATCAGCCAAAGACTTCACATATATTAATTTAAGCAACTTTGAAATCGATCGTGCCCAACTTTTCAATAGTCACATCTTTCTTTTTACTAATTTCAGTATTTAATTTCAAATATTTGTTCAAATACATTATGCATTTAATCATGCAAACTACACTAAAAATCACATATTTAAATTTTATATTGGACATGCAAGTTGGTCATGGGTGGGACTGAAAATGTCCTCCAATTCTGGAATGTCCCCTATATTGAGTGCAATATGATATTCTATATTGAGTGAAATTATAACTCTATACCTCCATGTTTTGGGGCTATTCATCAGAAAACTCGGATCCGCGATTCGCCTCCCATCCGTCGGGCAAGAACTGGCGGTTTTCAGCCTCTCTCTCTGGAGCTTAGCGGAGTTTCGAGTTTGGGATTCACCGTGTTGAAAGGGGCGTCTGAACTAAGCGAGGACCTCATGCGCATGCGCGGCGAAGAATGCGGAAGCGCCCTTGCACTCTTCAGCTGGCAATAAGCTACACGCAAATCAAACCTGTCTGGAAGTATGGGAGGGGGCTAGGGTGGGGCTATAGAGGGACCCGCCTCTATATAAAGTGTTGTATCACCTTGACTTTCGAACGGTCTGTTCAGTTGTCAGTGTGAAAATGACTAAAATCAACAAACAACATTCTCGAGATGTGCGTCAGTTACGATCCCAGGGCATATCTACGAGACGCATTAGGCAACATCTTGCATCGTTAGGAATCTGCGTTACTCCGGGCACTATTGAATGGCATTACAAACGGAAAATACAATGACGCCGTGCTCCACGTAAACTGTCTGAGTGAGTACAGTATATAGTTCTATGGTATTAGCACATTGTGAAATAATATGTTGCCGTTTCTAAATAAGAACGATATTGTGAATGTGAATAAATGGTGGATCCCGCCCTCGGTGCAATATTCTGTTCATTCTGACGGTTCATTAACTCTCAGTTAATTAATTTCCACTTTCTTTCTCTTCCCTTTCCATAGCAATGTCCTGGTTGCCATTGACAACTTGACAAAGGCCCGCAATTGCATGGTTGCAAGGCAAATCCAGAAGCGCATCGAAGACGATTTGGGTATTCATCTCAGCCTGACTGCCATCCGTAGGGCACGTAGGGGCCTCGGCTGGAAATATGGTCAAACTAAGTTCTGGCCAATGATCCGTGACAAAAATAAAGAATTAAGACTCGCACAGGTTTGTTTTTCTTCTATCTATCTATCTATCTATCTATCTATCTATCTATCTATCTATCTATCTATCTATCTATCTATCTATCTATCTATCTATCTATCTATCTATCTATCTATCTATCTATCTATCTATCTATCTATCTATCTATGAGCCGTACTGTATTGTACCCATTCTGCAATCTGTTAAATAAAGTTTTCATTCATTCATTCATTCATCTACAGGCGCACCAGTGGATCGATACATGTGAAACGTGGCATGACGTCATATTTACAGATGAAAGCACTGTCGCACTCGAACACTTTGCAAGACAAAGTCCATTAAAAGTGCATGTTTGGGGCGCGATTTCCAAGCTTGGTCCAGGCCCGCTTGTTATTTTCGATGGAATAATGGACCGTGTCTTTTTTGAAGAATCGATCATCAAAGCAGCCGCCGGTCCGTACATACGAGCAACATTTGGGCGGAGCCATCGTTTCTTCCAGGATAACGACCCGAAACACAGCGCTGCCAGAGTTTGCATTGAAGCAGAGGGAATCAATTGGGTCAAAACACCCGCCGAATCTCCCGATTTGAACCCCATTGAAATTGTGTGGCACATGATGAAAGACTACATTCGCAGAGACGCGAAACCTTTCACAAAAGATGCTTTAGTAGCGGCCATAAGGTTTTTCTGGCGCAATAAACTAACAGTGGATGTATGTAACAATCTCATAGCTGGCTTGGCAAAAGTGTTGCCACTAGTCATAGCAAATAATGGAGGTCAAAGTGGTAAATAAGGGTCAACAATGTTTAACAATAGAATCTCCAGGGCAGCCAGTAAAGCCAGTTAACGTGTAACCTTGTATCTTGTAATTTGTGTGTGTGTTTTAATACAATTCTGAACTCTTGACTTGACTGACAACTGCTGTTCTGATGGTTACTGTACTGTACTTGAAAATAAAATGATTTAAAATAAAATGAGCCATTTAGAACTCTTATTTCATTTTATAAATAATAAAAAAAAAAATATTCTAGGCCTAATCCAACCCTAGCCTGAGGGTTATATAGTAATCATGCAAGCTCAAAGATTGAGCTCTTGAGGTGACTGGCACTGCTCTATATCAAGAACCATTATCAGAGTGGCAACTGCAGGACAATGAATATCATGATTGAATGAGAGGCCATGGTAAACAGCACAGTTAATATCACGTTAACCATCTAAAGCTCATCTGTGACGTCGGTACCATGAGGTGCATGCATAGTCGTAGTACCCTTGAATGAGTGCTCCTGCCAGAGTCTTCAGGGTATTAGCCCATGTGTAATGATAGTTTGTTATCAGCGAGCCATATGCAGATTTTGCCTAGTTCTGAGCTGAGGGTTTTTTCAACCTGTAACTTGTTCTTCTAAAGTGTGAGGGACCAACTCATCAAAAGATGTGCTAATAAACGATAAGTACTGTCCTCATGCCAATATGTGGGTGGTATTCCAACATGCCTATTTCACCTGGCACCCTAGAAACACCACTGTGCAATTTTTTATCAACACAGTTCTATTTAGCTATTAATGGATTTGATCAAGGCAGGAGTTTAGTCAGTTTCAGTCAAGGTCATTCGTACTTCTCATCACAGTTAGGACAGTCGAAACCCGATCAATCTTTCGCCGTCGACTAAAAACACACTTCAATCAATATCTGAAATAAATATTAAATAAAAAGCCGGTCCTTGCAAGGGTTCCGGTGGGTCCCTATAGCAAAATCAGGAATAGTTGACCTTCACCATTGTTTTTATGTTTAATTGTTTTTAATGATTTAATTTAATTGTAATCAGTTTAATTTACCTGTGCCTTTGATGATCTGTAAATAAAATAAATATGCACTGTTCTAATAATCAATTCAATGTCTAAATGTATCTGTGCCCATATTGTAATATGTATATATGCATTGGTCAAAGTTTAATCTTGATTTGCATCGTAATAGTTATTGTAGTCACCCTCCAACCATTTTGGATACAAGGACAATCTTGGTTGAGCATTGGAACAACTCTCTCAACACAAAGTTGGTGGCTCTGAAAAGAGCCTTTGGGTGGCTCTGAAAAGAGCCTTTGGGTGAATACGGGAGGTAGGAGTAGGTGGCGTTGTTGCTTCCCATCCTTCTGAGGGCCTGGGCACCAAGGAGTGGCTCTGCTGGCACCGCGGGAGGCAGCGCAGGCACAGATCCATCGTCCCACCTGATTGATTGATTGAAAACATTATTAATTGCAGAATGGGTACAATACAGTACAGCTCAATACAAACAACTGTTAAGGGGATGAAAGACTTTCATCTTGTTTACATCAGGGTCCCCCATTTTCAATTCATCAGGACATTTATGACATACAGATATTTATATATAGCCTACCTCATGAAGTTGTGGAGCATACATGTTGCTTTCACAACTTTCTCCGCAACCTCTGGAGACACACCCAGCACCCTCCTATACAGTCTCCACTGAGCCGCCATGATGCCAAAAGAGCACTCCACCATTCTTCTGGCGTGGGAAAGCCTGAATGAATTAATGACAACTTTATTTAACAGATTGCAGAATGGGTACAATACAGTACGGCTCAATACACACAATTGTTAACCCTTTTCACTGCCACACGACAGCAGGTTAACCCTTTCACTGCCACACTACAGAAGGTTAACCCTTGGTTGTGTGATAGTAAAGGGTTAACCTTCTGTAGTGTGGCAGTGAAAGGGTTAAGGGGATGCAGACCAGAGAACGATGGAGAAGGTTCCCTTATAGTTGAAATACAGGGAACCGCTGCAAGGTGGGGCTTGGACTATGACGTGCTTCCCATCAACTGCACCTATAAAACAACACACAATAAAAAATTCACAATTATGCCACAACAATGTGGAACGCCGGCCCTACCCACAGCCGTAAAAAGATGTGAATCCCTACCCATGTATGTCCCTATGTCATAAATGTCACTATGAATTACAAATATGGGGACCCTGATGTAAACAAGACAAACGTCGTTCTCTGGTCTGCAGCCCCTTAACAATTGTGTGTATTGAGCTGTACTGTACTGTACCCATTCTGCAATCTGTTAATAAAGTTTTCAATCAATCAATCAATAACGTTAGCTAGCTGCTAACGTTGGCTAACTGGGCTGGATAAACGATAGCTAGTTCGCAGTTAAAGTCAAACGTTAGCAAACTAATAGTTTGGTCTATTATGTCTTTATGAATTGACCTTACCTTTGAGCAAACATAAGTGTCCTTGGTAATGGTCTTCACGTTCAGCTGTTTATGTGGTCGACGAAACAACACAATCCACCGCTTGCATTTCTCGAGTTTTCTTTTGGGCTTCGGAAAAGGTACAAACATATACTCCTCCATCCAGTCTTTCGGGGTACCTGGTGTCCGAATTACAGGTACCCCACGCACAGCGTTTCACCATCAGATATTATGTAGGATTGGTTGGATTCTTATTATATCTTATTACTATTGTATTATGCACATCGTTGCGGGAAATTTCATTTTATAAATAATAAAAAAAAAAAATATCAGAACGGGTGGGATTCAAACCCCGGTCGTCAGCTTGAGAGATATGACCATAAACCGCTAAACCACAGTACCAGAAGAATATATACTGTATTATAGCCAGGGCCGCCTGGGAGAAATGCGAGGCCCTGTGCGAGATTTAAACGTGAGTCAACATATTCTGAAATAATAGCGCTGCCCGAGGCTGGGCATGATACAGTCAACATATAGCAAGAGAGAGAGCGAGAGAGAGCTCCCGTTCTACAGTCAATATACAGTGTACAGAGAGAGACACATTGGAAAGAAATTGAAATGCTATTTGGCCCTAAACAGAGAGTACACAGTGGCAGAATACCTGAGCACTGTGACTGAAGATCCTTGACTAGGTACAGACTCAGCGAGCACAGCCTAGCCATCGAGAAAGGCCGCCATAGGCAGACTGTGTGTGTTAGAAAGAGAGAGAGAGAGAGAGAGCATGTGTGTTAGAGAGAGCATGTATGAGAGAGATAAGCAAAGATGACCCCCTAAAGGATATTCAACTTTTAATGAAAGAACAAAACAGATGGAAAAGATAACTTCACAAAGGCAACATGAATATACATAGATCCAAAAGGACAAAGATCAACACTTAAATCCAAAGAGAAGAGGGTCTATACCAAGAGAAAACAAAGCAGCAAGGAGCCAATGGCCGACAGCTAAAGGCTAGCCAGGTAGGCTACTGACACCAGGCCACACACAGCTTTGGCCAACGGCCCAACGCTACCCAAGCTACACAAACGAACAAATGAATTCACACACAGCACATGTCGTATCTCCAAATGTTGTGAAGTAACATATGTTTTGCCTGGAAAAAAACATCGTTATTAACAAAACATTCGGGACGGGAAGGAAGGAAGAGTGGGCTAATGTCATGACATTTTCATTAATCTTACCTGCACCAAGGAACGCAGGGCGAAAGGCCGCAACACAGGTCTCCACGTTGACGAAAGGCCTCTCGCTGTCGGGACAAAAATAAGCTATGGCCAGAGCCTTGTCATGGTGCAGGCCCGACTACATCTTCTGTCAAAGATGATGTCGTAGTCAGAGTGCCAGAACCCCCTGCTATTCTCACGGCTAATGTCAATGGTCGTAGCACAAGCTAACAGCTAACTCAAGGCTAACTGATAGCATCAAACGAACGTTCCCAGCCGAGCGCAGCCGGCAGTTAACGTCGAAGCTAAACAGCTAACTGGCTAACAGTTAGCTCAACCAGGCTATCGCTAACCATTAGTTAACGCAGAAGCAAGCTATGCGGCTACATACAGCCAGGTGCTGACACCAGGCACACACCGTTAGCTACTAGTAGTACTACAACAGCTAGTCGGCCAGTTTAGCTCCAGAGAGAGAGAGAGAGAGAGCGATGTCCACGGCGGGAATAGAATAGAGTTAATAGAATAGGTTAAAAACTCACCAAATGTCCAAGAGGATGGAGACAACCGCGTGGAGTTGACAAAGTTCATCTGCCAAACGACCATCCTCTTCATCTTGGCTGCATGTCTCTAGGTTAGCTAATGCTAGATAGCCTTTAGCTAAGCTAGCTACTAGCCGACATCATCATGGCTATATCCCGACTGCATCATGACAAGGCTCCGGCCATTTGTCCCGCCTTTCGTCAACGTTCCTTGGTGACCGACCGACTGATAATGACCGACCTCTTCGAGTTGGCTGGCATAACTAAGCATAATAGTCAAAAGCTGCACGCGAAATAGTCAAACGCAGCTGACTCACGCCGGCGTACTACACAAGTAAGTAACCACTCCGCTCCCTTCGTTGAAACCAATAGTATGTCTGCTGCAGAGCACCAGAGCTCCCTTCGTTGAAACCAATAGTATGTCACTGCAGACCCAGGAACAAGTCAGACACATTCTACAAACGTGTCTAATGTGAAATATATAAGCATATAAGCAAAACTAGATTTTAGGTCTGTGATGAAAAAGGGCCTTGCGGGAAGGGGGGCCTCGCAAAAAAAAAATAAAAAATTATTTTGCGAGGCCCTGTGCGACCGCACTGCTCGCACACCCACTGAGGCGGCCCTGATTATAGCTTACTTGAATGAACAATCTCCCTCCCCACTTTACCAGCGTATTTTAAATTCACAATAAAGTCTCTCTCAGTCTCGCGCCGTTCCAACGTTGACAGTGGCTCGTGTTATCGACACAAAGGCACAGTGATGAATGAGGAAGTCAATACTCAATAGACCGCCGCCGGTCGACATTGCGCCTCCTGGCGGCATAAAACAGAACAGCAGCCTGGGGTCCTAATTAATTAAAACGACGTGATATCACCGTGCGCGCGTCGCGACAAAGCGTGCATGAAAACTAAAGGCTTCATCTGTAACTGAATCAACTAAATTGACACCCCGGAACACTTCTGTTTGAAGCTAGAAATTCACTGCAGTTGTTTAAAATGGCAAGGCCTACAATTTTGTTAACAAAACATTCAAAGAAGGCTTACATTTGGTTCATGGTGCATCAGCATTATTTGGATTTATGATATATATATGTGCACTAATTGCAGTTTATGCAAATAGATACGAAATCCAGCTTCCCCTAAACAGCATAGTGCACCTTTTGAACTGGATTGCTGAGTTGCATTTAGCGTCACTCCAGGTTGTAAGTGTTCTTCATGGACACAGCATTTAGATAGCAAAAGGTGTTAATTCAATGTTGATTTATGGTAAAAATGCTTGATTTTTGGTTAAGGTCGACAATTGATGGTGGATCACCCATTAACCGATGAACCAATTAACCAATGTTGAAAACATGTCATTGAATCAATATTGTTTTGTGGTTGCATTTTAATGATTGAAATGCCAATATCTAATAAATGTTGAATCAACGTATGCTGTTCAACGTATGCTGTTTGTCGTCATTAAGTTGGACCGATCCGAATGCCCCCCCCAATTTAAACAGATATGGTACGTCCCAGCCACATACTAGCTTCCTCTATGCAGCGCTCTCTCATTGTGAACTGGCAACAGAACAGCAACGTCGACATCCCCCGGATTTGATTCTACTGAGTGCTTTACAGTAAGTTTTGGCTATATTACTTTTATCTTAACTGTGTTCAGTGAAAAATAACGTTATTGTGAGTGTGACCGGTGTACTCTTGATGGCGTTGTGCATGTGCATGCTGCAGTTTGGTAGGTAAATATATATACGTCTACTAAGATAAATATTCATGAATATTTGTTAGCGTGTACTTAATATAACTCTGGAGAGTGTGCAAGTGGAATCGTACGGTTGTTTAAAGGGGCTATGTATTATAAATGTCATTTTTCAGTCTCTAGCATTGTATTATAGTAATAGGAGTTTGTATCAATGTGTTTTAGGGTCTAAATACCATATTGGCGGATTGCTCAGATTCAGCCCAGCCCCTTTCCTGGTCTAGTAAATCAGGTCATATTTTTTTTGAACGGCCAATACGCGTCATACAGCCGCTGGGTAGTGCACAGTGATGCGATTGGCTCTGTGGTTGGAGCTAATGCCCGCCCCCATTCTACCTAGACTAGACAGCGAGTGGAGCTGCAGGGCCGTGGGCTTTGGAGGGAGAGAAAGGAAGAGAGAGCCGAGAGGGAGAGAAAGGAGAGAAAGGAAGAGAGAGGGAGGGAGGGAGAGAGAGGGGGCACTTGGGGGGGGGTACCTGCCGGCCGCGCGCCACACGGGAGATTGAAAGAAAGAAAAGAAAGAAAAAAAAACACAAGCTGCCCCGTCTCATCACCGAGAGCCGAGTGGGAGAGAAAGGAGAGAAAGGAAGAGAGAGGGAGGGAGGGAGAGAGAGGGGGCACTTGGGGGGGGGGGGGGGGGGGGGTACCTGCCGGCCGCGCGCCACACGGGAGATTGAAAGAAAGAAAAGAAAAAGAAACACAAGCTGCCCCGTCTCATCACCGAGAGCCGAGTGGGAGAGAAAGGAGAGAAAGGAAGAGAGAGGGAGGGAGGGAGAGAGAGGGGGCACTTGGGGGGGGGGGGGGGGGGTACCTGCCGGCCGCGCGCCACACGGGAGATTGAAAGAAAGAAGAAAAAAAAAACACACAAGCAGCTGCGTCTCATCAGCGAGTGGAGCTGCGGGGCCGTGCGCTTTGGAGGGAGAGAAAGGAAGAGAGAGCCGAGAGGGAGAGAAAGGAGAGAAAGGAAGAGAGAGGGAGGGAGGGAGAGAGGGGGCATTGCCTGTCTTTTTCTCTCTCTCTCTCTCCCTCTCTCTCTCTCTCTCTCTCTCTCTCTCTCTCTCTCTCTCTCTCTTCCCCCCCCCTCCCTCCCTCCCTCTACCAGTGCAGACTGTGGACTGACTGTCACTCAAAGTGCTTATGGGCGGAGCCAGGCCATAACAGCCTGATTTCTTGAGGCTGAAAAATGATGGTTTTGAGTACTTGATTAGAAATATAAAACAATGAATTTTTTTGAAAAAAACCTTACAAATGTCTTCAATAGACTAACAGGAATTGTGTAAAGTTGCCCAAATAGTGCTAGGAATAGCAATACATAGCCCCTTTAAGACCTATAACCAGTTATTTATTATTTCGATGTAATTATTCTAGCGTCAAACAAACAGAAATTGCGTGCTCCAATTGCGTGCGTTGGTACTGAATGACGTTGTGCGACTCAGCCAATCAAAAGCATGCTTATTGGGTGAACAGGAAGTAGTCAAGGAAGCACGCGCTAGCTGGCCTAGTAAACACGTGGATCCGTAAATGCAACGTTGCCTACCAGACAACGGGACCACGTGGTTCTTTTTGTATTGCTCCTGGCTGTTCAAACTAATTTTACAGTTCTGCTAGCTACATGCAGCATTTAGCGAGCTGGGTTAGCCGGCTAGTTGGCTTTGAATCCCGGCTGCGGCTAGGTAGCCAGCTAGCTAAATGCCCCGCGACGGTGATGTCACCAAACAAAATGGCGGCGCCCATGTTGATAAAGCATTTCACAGAACAAATCGTTTTTTCTTAGAAACTGCTTATTTTTATAACGTGATTTTTTCTGTGGCTTATCTAAATACTAATTTGATGCTATGACTATGTTTATATCGCTATATGCTTCATCTCCCCTTTAAGCTTAGGCACTCTTTCGAAGTTGGTTAAGGTTAGAGTTTGTCTTAGAGCATGGCGATAGAACGCCAGGTAGTTTGCAGGCTGTTTGGCGTGCCACTGGTCCTGCTAATGTTGAATGAATGAATGAAAACTTTATTTAACAGATTGCAGAAGGGGTACAATACAGTATGGCTCAATACACACAATTGTTAAGGGGATGCAGACCAGAGAAAGACGTTTTTGTCTCGTTTACATCAGGGTCCCCCATTTTCAATTCATAGTGACATTTATGACATACACATGATGACATTTATGGCATAGGGAGGGACATACATGACATACAGATAGTATATAGTTAGACGTTTGGTTATATACATGGTATTTTCTAATGAACAATATAACAATAATAGAATAATGAACTCTCTTGATATTGATCAAAATGTAGAATTATGCAAGCGTTTCACCCTGCACATTGCAATGCAGCACATTAATCAGGACCCTCCCCCCTTTTTTCTTTCTTTTTCCAGAATCACGTACCAGTTTCAAGAAGCCGCACGTTGCAGCAATTGAAGCAAAGACCTGTTCTAGCCAAGTAAATACCACAATTTATGTACCATTACATTGACTATATAGTTAGACGTTTGGTTATATGCATGGTATTTTCTAATGAACAATATAACAATAATATAATAATGGACTCTCTTGATATTGATCAAAATGTAGAATTATGCAAGCGTTTCACCCTGCACATTGCAATGCAGCACATTAATCAGGACCCTCCCCCCTTTTTTCTTTCTTTTTCCAGAATCACGTACCAGTTTCAAGAAGCCGCGCGTTGCAGCAATTGAAGCAAAGACCTGTTCTAACCAAGTAAATAGCACAATTTATGTACCATTACATTGACTACAGCACCTCATCACTATGTCATCTTATTCTCGGGCTAAAAGTCGTAGAGTCAACAAATTACTGAGAGAGACAGAGCAGGCTATCCTCACTGATTATAAGTTAATTGTTGCTGCTAATTCAAGGACAAACCATCACTCTTTAGAGAACACAGATCCTGTCACAGCCTCTACTGAGTGCCTGCTAGATTTACCAAAGACAGACTTGCCACTAGATTTAACAACTAGATCAGACTTGCCACTAGATTTATCAACTTCAGACTTGCCACTAAACAGACCACTAACTATCAGTGATCAAAGTGAAAATATTGACTCACCAGGTGAGTCAAATGCACATTTTGAAAGTATAGCTGGGGATGACGAAATTGAACCTGAACATGTCTTTGACAGTGATGAGCATAATGAAGATTTCCTCATGACAAGTTTAAAATATTGGGCAACATCCTATTCAGTCTCTCTGGTTGCACTATCATCTTTGCTGTCCATTTTGAAGATGTTTCACCCCACCCTTCCTAAAGATGGAAGAACATTGCTAGGAACACAAAAACATGTGCCTACCACTAAGATTGAAGGGGGAGAATACTATCATTTTGGTTTAGTCAAAGGGGTGCTTTCACGGTTGGCATGTTTTGATTTTACCGGCAACTCTGACAACTCTTAATTTACAGTTTAATATAGATGGTTTACCTTTATTCAAAAGTTCTAAACTTCAGTTTTGGCCCATACTTGGAAGTCTCAAATGTGACTACACAAAGTCCCCATTTGTTGTTGGCATTTTTTATGGTCTAAGCAAGCCATAGAGTGTTTTTGAGTACCTAGAGCAGTTTGTCAAAGATCTTCAGAATGTACTGTCTAATGGCATTATTTATAATGACAAGCAATTTGATGTACAGATTTCTTCTTTCATTTGTGATGCCCCGGCTAGAGCTTATATTAAGCAGACCAAGGCATTTAATGGCTATTCTGGTTGTGACAAGTGTTTTCAGGAGGGTGTATGGAGAAATAAAATGACATATCCTGAAACAAAAGTCAGACTTAGGACAGACTCCAGTTTCTCAGACATGGTTGATGAGGCACATCACAATGGGACGAGCCCTTTAACAGGTTTAGTTAAGATGGTTTCTATGTTTCCAACTGATTACATGCATCTCTGTTGTCTCGGAGTTACAAGGAAACTGCTTAATATATGGTTAAAGGGGAAGAATTTGGCAACAAGGGTCCCTTCCAAAACTGTACAAGCCATTTCAGGTAAACTGCTAAAGCTACGTTCCTACATGCCTTGTGAATTTAACCGTAAACCAAGGGAACTGTCAGAGTTAGATCGCTGGAAAGCTACTGAGTTGCGATCCTTCATGTTGTATTGGGGTCCTGTTGTTTTGAAGGATTCCCTGTTATGGTTTGTAACCGACCCCAATCGCACAACACAAGACAGGTATGAGAGTAAGCCAAAACAGGGCAAATATTTATTATAGAACAAAAAGCGGCACAGTCCCTTTAAGGGAAAACACAAAAACACTAGAGTCAAGGAAATCTGGAAAATGCGGCACTGTGCCTTTAAGAGGCGAACAGGCTAAGGGACTAAGGCTAAGGGCCAGGGCTAAGGACCAGGGCTAAGTGTCAGGGCCAGGAACAGGGGCACTGGAGAGGGGGACAGGGACAGAGGCCCGGAGAGGCGGGCTGGAGACAGGGACAGAGAACAGGGTTAAGGCCTTGGACAGGGCGAGGGCCAGAGCTGCTTACAGGGATGAGGACAGGGTTCCGACGGTGGAGGCCTGGCACGGGGACAGGGGCCCGACGGCGGAGGCCTAGCATGGGAACAGGGGCCCGACGGCGGAGGCCTGGCACGGGGACCAGGGGCCCGACGGCGGAGGCCTGGCACGGGGACAGGGGCCCGACGGCGGAGGCCTGGCACGGGGATCCTCCTCCTCCTCTTCGGATGCTGCAGACGGGCAGCGCAGAACAAAGGGGGTCCCAGGGAACCGGGATGGGAACACGCCGTCCTCCCGTGGAATACTAGGGAGCGACGACGAGCCTCACCCCAGGAACGAGGATCACGAAGAGACGCCTTCCTCCCGTGGAATCGGGAGCGATGGCGTGCCGCCTTGACGTCTGGAGTGGGAACACTGGAAAACCTCCCGTAGAGAATTAGAGAGCGAAGACGGTGTCCCACTCCAGGCAAACGGTGACAGGTGGTGATGGCTGGGCCGTCGTCTCACGCCGGAGACGCGGCAGGTGATGGTGACGTACAGAATGGTAGCGTCCAGAACTCCATGAACACTGAACACAGATACAGATACAGAGTCCAGAACACAGAATCCAGAACACAGAATCCAGAACACAGAACGACCCGACAAGGACTGGAGGGGAGTCTGCAACCTATGTACTCTAACGAGGTGATTGCAAACACCCAACAGGTGCGTGAAGGTAGAGGATCAAGGATGTCCAAGGGTGGGGGCTGGTGAAGAGTAGAGGAGAGTAAATCATCGCAAGGGTGGGGGCTGATGAGGAGAGTAGACAGGGAAAACACAGGAAAAAGGTCCAGGGACAGGCGAATCCTCACATTCCCTCCCCAGTGAGCTGTATGACAACTTCATGTTGTTTTCTGTTGGAATGTACTTGTTGCTGTCCCCTAGTATTTCTGAGGATAGGATAGGAATACAGGAAGTTTGGCACTCTAGATAATATCTCAGGATTCCCTTTTGAGAACTATCTTGGACAAATTAAGCATCTTCTACGCAAGCCACATCAGCCTCTACAACAGGTAGTGAAAAGGTTGTCTGAAATTCCACATGTTGGATCCCCATGTCCCACAGATGATCCAATTTTGCGTAATATTCACACTGATGGGCCTGTCCCCCCACAGTTTACTTCTTCACAACAGTACAGGAAGGTCTCCACTCATCGGTTTACTTTGTCCACAAAGAAAGGAGACAATTGTATTGAGGTTGGAGATGGATTTGCATTAGTAGAGAATATTCTTAAATCAGAGGAAGAGGTATATATAATTTACAGAAAGTACAGACACAAACAGCCATACTACATGTATCCCTATGAATCATCATACATTGGTACATACAAGGTCAGTGGCTTGCAAGAAGATATAGGGATAGGTAAACTTGGCTATATCAAGCGCAAATGTCTTCTCTCTCCAGACAGAGATGGTGCCATTGCAATACCACTACTTAATTTAACAGCATAACCATACTGCCCTACAAAGCTAAAGTGCAGTAACTATATTGACACACTGACTCTAACGTCGGATTTCGGGGCATAACTTACCTCATTAATAAATACACAATTAGTACAATAATACATGTACACAGATAACATGTTTGGCTGGCCAATTGAAACGCTTAAAGGAAAACTCCAACATTTTGTGAAATTAGCTTATTTAACATCTTCCCTGGAGTTGGACAAGAAGATACATACCTTTTTCGTCTCTCTGCATGCATTGGGCTTAGGGAACGCCTGGACCGTTAGCCTAGCTTAACTTCATCACTGGAAGTGGGGCAGACATCTAGCCTAGTTCACTACAGTCAGGAAATATACTCCAAATACAACTCCCAAACGTTCCTGTAAACATGTTGTGACCTGTGTGTTTACCACGTCTCCCAGTCACACAAGTAACACGAGTCTCCCAGTCACATGAGTCTCGTGTGACTGGGAGACTTGTGTGACTTGGAGACTTGTGTGACTTGTGTGACTTGGAGACTTGTGTGACTTGTGTGACTTGGAGACTTGTGTGACTCGTGTGACTTGGAGACTTGTGTGACTTGGAGACTTGTGTGACTTGGAGACTTGTGTGACTTGTGCGACTTGTGTGACTTGGACTTGTGTGACTTGTGTGACTTGTGTAACTTGGAGACTTGTGTGACTTGGAGACTCGTGTGACTTGTGTGACTTGGAGACTTGTGTGACTTGTGTGACTTGGAGACTTGTGTGACTCGTGTGACTTGGAGACTTGTGTGACTTGGAGACTTGTGTGACTTGTGTGACTTGGAGACTTGTGTGACTTGTGTGACTTGGACTTGTGTGACTTGTGTGACTTGGAGACTTGTGTGACTTGGAGACTCGTGTGACTTGTGTGACTTGGAGACTTGTGTGACTCGTGTGACTTGGAGACTTGTGTGACTTGTGTGACTTGTGTGACTTGGAGACTTGTGTGACTTGTGTGACTCGTGTGACTTGGACTTGTGTGACTTGTGTGACTTGTGTGACTTGGAGACTTGTGTGCCTCATGTGACTTGGAGACTTGTGTGACTTGGAGACTCGTGTGACTTGTGTGACTTGGAGACTTGTGTGACTCGTGTGACTTGGAGACTTGTGTGACTTGGAGACTTGTGTGACTTGTGTGACTTGGAGACTTGTGTGACTTGTGTGACTTGGACTTGTGTGACTTGTGTGACTTGGAGACTTGTGTGACTTGGATACTTGTGTGACTTGTGTGACTGGGAGACTTGTGTGACTCATGTGACTTGGAGACTTGTGTGACTGGGAGACTTGTGTGACTGGGAGACTTGTGTGACTTGTGTGACTTGTGTGACTGGGAGACTTGTGTGACTGGGAGACTTGTGTGACTTGGAGACTTGTGTGACTCGTGTGACTTGGAGACTTGTGTGACTGGGAGACTTGTGTGACTGGGAGACTTGTGTGACTTTTGTGACTTGTGTGACTGGGAGACTTGTGTGACTGGGAGACTTGTGTGACTTGGTACTTGTGTGACTCGTGTGACTTGGAGACTTGTGTGACTCATGTGACTTGGAGACTTGTGTGACTTGGAGACTTGTGTGTCTTGGAGACTTGTGTGACTTATGTGACTTGGAGACTTGTGTGACTTGTGTGACTTGGACTTGTGTGACTTGTGTGACTTGGAGACTTGTGTGACTTGTGTGACTGGGAGACTTGTGTGACTTGTGTGACTGGGAGACGTGGTAAATACACAGGTCACAACATGTTTACGGGAATGTTTGGGAGTTGTATTTTGATTGTATTTGGAGTATATTTCCTGACTGTAGTGAACTAGGTTAGATGTCTGCCCCATTTCCAGTGATGAAGTTAAGCTAGGCTAACGGTCCAGGCGTTCCCTAAGCCTAATGCATGCAGAGAGACGAAAAAGGTATGTATCTTCTTATAACTCCAGGGAAGATGTCAAATAAGCTAATTTCACAAAATGTTGGAGTTTTCCTTTAAATGCTTCAAAAATGCAATGTGTGTAGTGCACTTTGGCTTTGTAGGACGGTATGGGAATGGCTTGTAAGGAGAGATCATTATGAGTACCGTAAATTCTCATTTCAGCCCTTTGAAGATGAATGGTGAGGTGGTGCTGTGGTCAGTTGTACAGTTCCCAAATGGTGGGACAGCAGTAGTTCTAGAGAGCTGGTTTAATGCTAAAGACCAGACTGTGTTATGGCCCCCTAAACACATAAAGCTCACAAAAGCCCTTCGAGATGGACTGCAACCAGATGATAAATGGATCACCTATAAGGATGTACGTGAGCTTACTACGTGTGGTGAGTAATTTGTGCAACACATACACAAAAAGTGAGGACGCAAATTGTGACGATGCACGATATGATAAGAGGTGTTATATATTTTTTTTCATTAAACACTGGACTGCAGATATGTTAATTGTCATTTTCTCTCTCCTCTTTCCAGAGACCCATGATGAGGCCAAAAAACGAGAGACCAAGTACACCTCAACTATGTGTCCAACCTCTGAAATTGAATCTGAGGACGAAGGAGATCTCCGCCAGAAAAGAAGATGTTAAAGGGACAACTCTCCCTAGGGTGTAGTAAATAATTGCACTGCTGTTGTAGTTGCAAGTAGTGCTAAAAGGATAACACACTAGTATGTATTCAGACTTTAGCCTTGACTAATAAGCGTAGTATCATAACTACATTTATTACATGTGTGTATATATATATATATATATATATATATGACCACTCGAGTGGCGACGCCAAAAGAAAACGTTTTGCCAAAGCACCTGATGTGGGTTTCCCAGGTATTGATGCAATGCATTTATTTTATATAGGCACTTTGGAAATGATCACTGCTACAGTTAATAATAATAATAATAATAATAATAATAATAATAATAATAATAATAATAATAATAATAATAATAATAATAATAATAATAATAATAATAATAATAATAATAATAATAATAATAATAATAATAATAATAATAATTTTGATTTGATTTGAAGTCTTTATTTCGAACATGCAATGAATACAACAAACAATAACAAAAAAGCAAAACAACTCAATCTGCATGTTCGAAAAGGAGTAGGAAGAAGTATACACTTATTTAATCCTACCCCTTTTCCACTACTCAAATGAGTGTACTATTTTAAACATAAAAAAGAAAGAAAAAAAAATATATATATATGCAAAACAAAAAACAAAAACTATATATGTATAAAAGAAAATAAAATAGAAAACAAAATAAAAATGTAACACCCGTGAATATCAAGTCCCTTCCTCATCCCTGTACCTTGTGAACATAATTTCCTTATACATCAGTTTGAATTGTCTCATGTTTGGACATTGCTTTAGCACCACATTTAGACTGTTCCACAGTTTCACTCCACATATCGAGATGCAGTGTTTTCTCATGGTAGTGCGTACGTTTAGCACCTTTAAATTGTGTTCTCCCCTCAGATTATAACCCCCCTCCCTATCAAAGAACAATTCTTGAATGTTTCTTAGAAATGCATGACTTTTTGCTTTATACATTAATTGTGCCGTTTTAAATTCCACAAGATCATTTAACTTCAATGTCTTTGACTCCAAAAACAATATGTTAGTGTGATCACGATAACCTGCAATGTGAACTATCCTTATGGCCCTTTTGGAGTATAAAAAGTGGTTGTAGTGTAGACTTATAATTGTTTCCCCAGACTTCAGCACAGTAATTTAAATATGGTAAAACTAGTGAACAGTAGATAATGTAGAGTGATTTTCTATCCAGAATGTGCTTTACTTTACTCATGACTGAAATGCTTCGTGAGAGTTTAGATTGGACATGTTTTATGTGAGGTTTCCAACAGATTTTATGGTCTATTATTACACCTAGGAATTTATTTTCATAAACTCTTTCAATAATCACATCATTTATTTTAACTTGTACCTGAGTATCCAATCTACAGTTTCCAAACAACATAATTTTAGTTTTGCTCAAGTTCAATGATAATTTGTTTCTATCAAACCATTCCTTCAATTTCTTCATTTCAGATGTGATGACCTCTAAAAGCTGCTGGACATTCTCACCAGAAAAAAAAAGATTAGTGTCATCCGCAAATAAAATACATTTAAATATATTGGATACTTTACATATCTCGTTAATGTACAAGATGAACAGTTTTGGACCCAACACTGACCCCTGGGGGACACCACAAGCAATGTCCAAACATTCAGATTTATAATCTCTCATTGTCACAAATTGTTGTCTTTTATTTAGATAGCTTCTCACCCAGTCCAATACTACCCCCCTGATCCCATATCTCTCCAATTTCCTGATTAATATATCATGATTAATAGTATCAAATGCTTTTTTTAGGTCAATGAATACTCCAGCTCCATGTTTTTTTTATCTATGGAATTTGTGATTTTTTTCAATGAGTTCTATTAACGCTAGTGATGTTGACCGGTGTGTTCTGAATCCATACTGGCTATCGGTGAGTACATTATGTTTATCAATGAATTTATCTAATCTGTTGTTGAAGAGTTTTTCTAATATTTTTGAAAACTGAGGAAGTAGAGAAACAGGCCTATAATTTAATAATAATAATAATAATAATAATAATAATAATAATAATAATAATAATAATAATAATAATAATAATAATAATAATAATAATAATAATAATAATAATAATAATAATAATAATAAACAGTTAAACAAATTAGTCTGACCATGTACCGACAAATTGAGCATTTTAATTTGATTGGACTTCTGCGTTTCTTGCAGTTATTCTATAGTTGGCCCAAAATATATACATTGTGAATAACATGCCAACTAAAATATGTTGTAGGACAGACTCCAAAATCGAGCCGGTCTCGTAAGGCGCTAAGATCCGGCAAGCCTCCAGTTGTGTGGCCAAGAGCCTACAATGAATGGTATGTTGTTATGAATGTTAAAATGCCAACTAGATGACTGTTTAAACATGATTTGTAGCATCTTCAATTCTCACCCTGGCTTACCTTTTTTAGATTATTTGGATGGTGGCATGATCTACAGCTATTTAGATTCGTTGCAGACTCCTGATCCAAATAACAGTAAGTGAACCCATATCTGTGTTCTTGTGAGGAGCTTGCTGGCAGGAGCTCGCTGGCATCATGCATGCAACAGAATACATGTTTACAATGTGCATGCCAGCCCACTACACAAATTCAAAGCCTTCACAACTTGCAAGCAATGTCACAATAAAAATGTGTAGTTGTACATAATGCTTTTATATTGAGCACAATTTCCACCATGTTTGAGTCGCAACTTATTTTACATTTCCCTTTTGTAGATCTGGTTACTAGCAACTACCGGCAATCGCTAACTCAACATAATGGTGAGTTATCAAGCAGTCTCATAACATAATATTCTGGCATGTTTAAAATATCTGTATTGTCTCGCATTGTCTTTGATATTTTTATTAAAGTAGTATTTGGCAGTGCACGTGAAATCAGCTGAATGGAAATCAAACATTTTCTCACATGGGGGATTACAATAGCGTCATTTGCTAATACAACATACATTCCTAGCCCACAAGGGTCGACACTCTTCTCCTGCAGAGGGGGAGGGTAGTTGATATAGTTTGGGTTAGCACATAGGATACAACAACAGACTTCTGTCTCACTTCCCCAGGCCGAAACTCAGATACAATAGACTAATAGAAATGGCTTGTTGACTAACTACACTTACACAAAAGAATGGCCCGCATACACCCCCCTGATAGTTACAGAAGACTTTTGGGCTGGCGGAGACAATGGGGGTTGACACCAGACCTTTAAACCTTATCTTTATTACTTCCCCCAACAGAAACTGCCAACTGCAGCTGTTAACGTACAATTGAGTAAGACGGTACCTCCAGAAAAAACATACCTTATAAGGCTCTTCCGGGACATGTCTATTCAAAAAGACAGTTACCTAGTGTCAGCCAATCAAACGTGTCGGCAGGCTAAAAACGGTCACGAACACTGGTTCTCCAATTGGAAGCTCTCTCGCTCATAGAAAGGTCCGCCTTTCATGACGTAAAGTCTGGCGTATTCTAGGGGGAGGAGTTTAGTCTTTAAAGTAAGCGGTTCAGATCGAGAGAGACAGAATCACAACAACAACACGGAGCAACACATTCTACATTCTTCCCCTACTGGACGAAAGAGGACCGGCGACGCATTGAGACGAATACCCTCGAACCATCGAAGAAGGAGCCGAGAAGAGATATATTCTTGTCGTTGTCTGTCGTTTTTCAAGGTGGGTGGAGGCGTGCGCCACCCGGCACAAGGATGCGGCATCGGTGGCCAAGTTCTTATGCCAAGAGGTGTGTCCAAGATTTGGGTTAATGGACAGAATTTCCAGCGACAATGGAAAAGAATTCGTGGACAAAACTGTACGTTTAATACTCCAACATTTAGGCGTAAAACAGCGATTGGGGGCCGTTTATCATCCACAGAGCCAGGGGATGGTGGAACGCATGAACGGGACACTAAAAAACAAATTGGTTAAGATCTGTCAACACACAGGTTTGAATTGGCTAAACGCTCTCCCATTAGCCTTGATGGCGTGTCGGTCGAGCGAAATTCGCGGTCTGCGGTTGACACCGCACGAAATGATGTTAGGTCGTTGCATGGTAGTACCAGGCTTGCGTGCGACAGGCAAAGGTCCAAGTTTGGACATCCTGGACAATGATATGCGCGAGTACGTGAAATACATGTCAAAGATCCACAAAAATATTCTGGATCATGTCTCCAGTAGACAGGAGCATGAAACCGGGGAGGAGGTGAATAGGCCGACTACACCTCAAATCATACCGGGCGACTACGTTTATGTTAAAGTATTTAGGCGTAAATGGTATGGCGCGCGACGGGAAGGGCCATACAAAGTCGTCCGAGCCACCGAAAGGGCTTTACAGGTTGAAGGGTCACCGTTGTGGTTCCATATGTCGCATTGTGTAAAATCAATAGATACTGGCCAAGAATGGGAATCTGAACCACGGGCCCTTGAGCAAGAAACCGGGGTGGCGCAACCGCTAAACGAAGGCGAAGCGGCGGACGATGAAACCGGCGTGGCGCAACCCCTAAACGAAGGGGAAGATGCGAATGATTATGGGGAGCCAGACAGAGGGCAACACGATTGGCCACCGGTAGGGGATGAGGGATTCCTACAGGAGCCAGACAGAGGAGAAGATTATGAATTGGAACATAATAATTTCTCCTCTGTGGACTTGGATGGTGTACCAGAAGGACCGGAGGGAACCGTGCTTAGCACAAGCCCGGAAAGAGATACTCGACCGCAACGAGTCATTAAGAAACCTCAAAGGTACACATAGGCAAAGTGAGGGAAAGCTAAATGATAGTCCATGGAGAGAGCGTGTATATATTTTTTGATTTTTGATTATTGAGCTCTCTCCTTTTTTAGAAATGTTTAATGTTAATGCAATGCAATAATCTTTTCTTTCAGATTTAGCCGCACAAAACAGACATGTTTGGTTAACTACACATAAGTATAGCAAAAACCTGGTAATTGGTCCGATGTTCTTTTTGTATAAAGGGACGGACCTAGACGGATGTCAACTTTGAATAACTGATAAATTGTGTAATCTTCAACTAACTGGTAGTCGTTAATTGTGTGAGTGAACTAATGCGGTGTTGAAAGCATTTTGCACTAACAAATATGAACTGTGCGTTAGAAGGATTCTTTAAATATTTGGTTTTTATGTGATTTGGCTAAACAGTTAAAAGGTTAAGGTATTTGTACAATGTATGAACAGTTTGATTGAGAAAATACTAACAAGAATATTGGGGATATAGAATCCCCAAACCGGGGACCTGTGGTAGTTTCCCAAGCAAAATGTATATACATGTACAGGAGCGGGCGTCCGCCAGGCATCATTGGTAAGCACTACAACATACATTCCTAGCCCACAAGGGTCGACACTCTTCTCCTGCAGAGGGGGAGGGTAGTTGATATAGTTTGGGTTAGCACATAGGATACAACAACAGACTTCTGTCTCACTTCCCCAGGCCGAAACTCAGATACAATAGACTAATAGAAATGGCTTGTTGACTAACTACACTTACACAAAAGAATGGCCCACATACAACCCCCTGATAGTTACAGAAGACTTTTGGGCTGGCGGAGACAATGGGGGTTGACACCAGACCTTTAAACCTTATCTTTATTACTTCCCCCAACAGAAACTGCCAACTGCAGCTGTTAACGTACAATTGAGTAAGACGGTACCTCCAGCAAAAACATACCTTATAAGGCTCTTCCGGGACATGTCTATTCAAAAAGACAGTTACCTAGTGTCAGCCAATCAAACGTGTCGGCAGGCTAAAAACGGTCACAAACACTGGTTCTCCAATTGGAAGCTCTCTCGCTCATAGAAAGGTCCGCCTTTCATGACGTAAAGTCTGGCGTATTCTAGGGGGAGGAGTTTAGTCTTTAAAGTAAGCGGTTCAGATCGAGAGAGACAGAATCACAACAACAACACGGAGCAACACATTCTACATTCTTCCCCTACTGGACGAAAGAGGACCGGCGACGCATTGAGACGAATACCCTCGAACCATCGAAGAAGGAGCCGAGAAGAGATAGATGCTTTTTAGTTAAAGTGAACTTTAGTCTGACTTCTGATGACCCTCGGCCTAGAGATTGCATCCATCAGGAGTCATTGCATTGTTCTTTCAAATCTTTTGTTTGTAATTGACTTTGGATCCCATTAAAATCGGATTCTTACATTAATCTTCTCGATGACTCTTTCTTCAAAACGCCGTCTTTTTGCTGCCGCCTGGTAAACCATTTCCTGGTTTTTTAAAGTACAACAGGGCTTTTAAGGTTTAGACACAATGCAGAGCAGCTTAGGAGATTAGGTTCTGATTACTCAGAACAAGAATAGCCCCGTTGGTGACTTCAACTTCAATGAGGCAGAATCATTACTGATGGAGCAATCAGTCCGTCAAAAGATGGTAATTTATTGAACTGCATTCATTTATAAAATGTAGATCATTTCAGTGTGGTCTTGTTCAGGGGAAAAATGTGTTTAGCACTTTCTAGTTCAAAACGTGTTAGAGCTTGTATATCTGCTATTTATAAAACGTTTTGAAATTGTTCAAATATACCGTTTACATATGGACAGGAGGGTTAATGTGGTTAAACCTAATGACTGGCATGGGCTGGAATATCAAGTCAAGTCAAGTCAAGAGTTTTAATTGTCACGGCATACAAGTATACAATGAAATGCGGGTGGTCTTGCCCGCAACGATGTGCAATACAGTGGTACAACATATACTAGAATCCAATAAAAAAAAAAACATTGTGCAATAAACAGGTAACAGGTAACATGGTGTGACATCTTGGTATCTGTACATAGTTATTTACAGAGCATATAGGACATGCTAGGTAGCTTTGGTAGTGCAATACACTGTTCCTGTTATACTAATTTAAAGTGGCCTTTCCTTTTGGCCATAAGTGTGCGTGTGTGCGGCATGAGTGTGTGCCCGCTCATGTTAAAGTGTTAAGTGGCTGCTAGTGTGTGAGCGTGCACAGCGTGCGTGTCGTGTGTGTGCTCATGTGTGCTTATGTGTGGATAGTTCAGTGTTCTGTGGTACTCAATGTTCATTGTTCAAGACTCTGATGGCCTGGGGGAAGAAGCTCATATATTGGCTACAAACATAATCACTGCAAAGTTATCAAACAAATAAGAATCTGATCAGACACAAGGGTTAAGTTGTTGTTCCCTTTCTAATTTCCTCAAAAACATCTAGTCTAGTTAATGTGATCAATATTATTTGACAATTGATGCTTTTTGTTGGACATTTCAGTCAGTGAGCTCATACTTTGAGCTCATAAATGTATAGTTAAAATGATTGAGACAACGCAATCTTGTCTTCGTTGTGCATGAATGCGTGTGCTCACCACACACGATACGTGTGTCACTATTCTGGCAGTGGCTATATATAGTATTGTTAATGAAACGTCTGTTATAAGGTCTGTTATCTAATGTTTGTGTAAAAGGTTAACTGGTCACTGTGGAAGTATGATGAGACCCTCTTGAAAGAAAATTTTTGGCTTTGGCTGCCTAAGGTTAAATTCATGATATACCATAGATTGCCAGCGCTATTTGTCTATGGAGAAAGTCCCCTTCTTTGCAGGGCTATCACTTTTTAAATTCTATTGCTACATTGCCATTATTAGGGCCCATTCAAAGTCCTATATGTATTGTTCATTGTGTAGCAACGTTAAACTTTTTCATTCACACATTCATAGTAAAGTATGGTCTAATGTATAAGTATGTTTTCATCTCTTTCTGCAGCTTTCTCCAGAACGTGATATATAGCCCCACATGCATTATATTGATGATGAAATACAGTTTGATGGCAATCAGCGCGATATAAAAAATTCCAACTAGACGTACTTCTAGAAGTTACTACACGTCATCTGATGTTGACCGGATGGGCGAGGGGGCGTTTATAATTCCGTGGGCAGCGTTATACCAATCATCTAATGTGGGTCAAATGTTGATAATAGCAGTTAGTATCGAAGACGGTAACGTTACACGCTGAAACTCACCCCAGTCTCCGTGCGCCGTTGGGCGATCATCGTCGAGTAGAAATCTTATCATTATGGGATATATTTTTACCCGGTCCATCTCCAGCTTGTATAATGGTATATACGTCCAAATCATGTTGTTTATCGAGTTATTGCCAATCGATCACCGTGTAGCGTGACGAGCCAGAGTCCCATGACCTATAGCGAGCGCCCGGAAGTACTACGGTCGTCTAGGACAACCTCTATTCAACATCCTGTTTGGCGATTGCGCCGATCGGCCACCAGATGGCGCTCCTGAACCGCCAGAGAGCTCAGTGGGTCCTGCTGGTGGATCTCAGGCCAGCAGAGGGGACATATGATGAATCCGATCGCAGATTTTTGAAATATTGATATAAGGACGACGTAACGCGTCCTCCGGCAACTTTAGCATGGCCAGCAAAGACGTCTAAAGACGGGTCCCGGCAGTCAAAGTGTTAAAGCCATGTTGTCATTTTTGTTCACACATTTTTGGAAATATGGTCATATACGAATTTTGAACAACAATAGTGTGTTTAACAGCAGGAAAAAAACATGTAATGTTATGATGTATACATATCAGCAGCAATATTTTAATGTAAAATGTACATTAATCAGTATTGATTCCTTAACTTTACAAGTTACAAGTAGATGTACAAGTTACAAATGTATAAGTAGATTACCATTTAGATTATGGTTGAATAAACATTGATGTCTAACATTGATTCAATATAAAATCAACTAAAATGTGCATGTAGATTACCATTTAGATGATGGTTGAATCAACATTGATATAGTATCAGTTATGGTTGACACCTAACGTTGATTCAACATGTAAGTCATAGACAACGATTTGTATAATTTCGATGTCAGGCTTCAACATAGATTCAATATATCTGCCTAACCCTATTTCAACGTTGATTCACTCATTTTTTGCTATCTGGGTTAGCATCACTCCAGGCTGTAAGTGTTCTTCATGGACACAGCATTTAGCATCACTCCAGGCTGTAAGTGTTCTTCATGGACACAGCATTTAGCGTCACTCCAGACTGTAAGTGTTCTTCATGGACACAGCATTTAGCGTCACTCCAGGCTGTAAGTGTGCTTCATGGACACAGCATTTAGCGTCACTCCAATCTGTAAGTGTTCTTCATGGACACTTCCAGACCCCAGAAGCACCGTCAGCCACGCCTGCTTCTGCCCCTTTTTCAAATCCCCAAGATGATTCTGAGATCAGGCCATCAGGAGACTCAATGACTCTATGCTACACTAACTAACCCGCCCATTCTACATTCATTGCACACCTTTAACATTCACTTTATACACTTTAAACACTACACCATATTATTTTATTATTTATCTATTTATTACAAAAATATTTGCACTACATCTCTACCAAATCTTTGCATTTTGTTGCATTTTGTACTGTAGTTTTGTATATTTTGTATAGTGTTTGGTCTTTATTCTTTTAACTTTTACTGTATGAAGCACAATCTTAGGGGGCTCATACAGAACCAAGCATGTCACTGTAATGTACATGTACCTGACAAATAAAACAAAAATTTAAAACTAGAAACTTTCACTTTCAATACAATTTGGGGGAAAGGACAGTAGAGGGCGCTGCAGACCACATTTTACACATTAATTAAGGTTCTTCATCCAGAAAACAGCATGTATTCATGATGCTTTTTTAAAGACGCTCTGAGTACTTATGAGCCGTGTGTTAACACACTCCATCTCATTTGAATTTTGACACCAACATTAACACTTTGATTGCCAGCAGGGGGCGCATGATTTAGTGCTTGAGTGCCAGCGCTGTAGTCAATGGGAGGACGAGCACATTTGCGAACTCATAAACTATATCTTAAATTATGGCTATGTGTCTAATACGCCTGTCGCTTATCAATGACTTGTTTCCAGTCAACATTGTCGAAACGGATTGTTTTTTAATGGGTACATTTCCGTTTCATACCATTTTGAAAAACGCTCGTTTTTTTAAACTTCCAGAAAAAAAAGAGATTCTGCAGGAATCGCTCTTTAGTGGAATACACAAAACACGTTGTCATTTTTCAGCCTATTTATGAATCGTTTTCAAATAAACGCTAGATTATCGATAGTATATGTGTACTTATGCACGCTAGAGAAGCGGGCTGAAAAATCGATTATCCATTTCCTGATCAGCACCAGTGATGCCACTAACGCGTTACTAAGTAACGCGTTATTGTAATCTGATTACTTTTCCCAGAAAATAGTAATCTAACACGTTAATCTTTACAAGCCAGTAATCTGATTGCAGTTACTTGTCCAAGTGGCTGTGCGTTACTATTTCGTTACTATCTCATCATAATGCAGGCAGAATGCAGTATTTTCTTTCGTTTTCGACAGTCAAAATACGTTTGGAGAGCTTTTCCTAGTATTGGGCAGTGACGTCACAGCACGCAACCTCGCGTGTTGATCCATGCTGGTGGGCGCGGCTGTTATTGTTATTATCAGGCTGACCTAAACTGCGAGCTAGCAGGGAGACGCTCGCACTGGTAACGCTTTCTTGCACTGGAAGTTCACTAGTCTACTTAACGTTTGTGTCAGCTAAGCCGGGTGAAAAAAACATTCACTTTGCGGAGGAAACAAAATACTGTCTACCGCATATGGAATATACAGCACAGCACGACCATCGACTTCTACAGGACTCGGAGCGTCGGAGGTGCACCAGCCAAACAGTATGTTCCACTTTTGAGTTAAACATCTTTTGCATTGCACTATTCATGAACATGGAACACCATACTGCAGTATGTAGGTTGTCAGTACAGCTACATATCAGCCTACATGTGGTGTTATTGACCATTTATCTTTTGTGAAATCTATAGATCTATAGATTGATTGATTGATTGATTGAAAAGTTTATTAACAGATTGCAGAATGGGTACAGTACAGTACAGCTCAATACATACAATTGTTAAGGGGATGCAGACCAGAGAAAGACTTTCGTCTTGTTTACATCAGGGTCCCCCATTTTCAATTCATCATAACATATATGACACACATGACATAGAGATAGACAGTACTGCTACATCTATACATTTATGACATACCAGATTTGCAAATACAGTACTGTTTGTGATACAAAAAGTGTCCAGAAAAGAGTGTATCATCTTCATCAGTCTCCTCCCTCCCTCTGTCCATGCATTCATTTGGGGGCATTTGAGTGGCTCAGTGTTCTGGGGTGCATTTCAAAAGTGTCTCATGACCCCTCGTCACCAGGATTGGTAGGGTTACTCTATTTAAATGTATTCCGTTACAATTACAAATGACCTGTTGAAAAATACATTCAGTCCTGCAAATTTTGCATAAAACGCCTGTTGATTGCATACCCAAAGTAAATTGAAAGCTATTCTTGAACCATTTATAGCACATACCTGAGTCTGGCCTCTTTTGAAAGGAAACATTCTGAATTCTCTAATAGTTTGATTGATTGATTGAAAACTTTATTAACAGATTGCAGAATGGGTACAGTACAGTACAGCTCAATACATACAATTGTTAAGGGGATGCAGACCAGAGAAAGACTTTCGTCTTGTTTACATCAGGGTCCCCCATTTTCAATTCATCGTAACATATATGACATACATGACATACAGATAGACAGTACTGCTACATCTATACATTTATGACATACCAGATTTGCAATTACAGTACTGTTTGTGATACAAAAAGAGTCCAGAAAAGAGTGTATCATCTTCATCAGTCTCCTCCCTCCCTCTGTCCATGCATTCATTTGGGGGCATTTGAGTGGCTCAGTGTTCTGGGGTGCATTTCAAAAGTGTCTCATGACCCCTCGTCACCAGGATTGGTAGGGTTACTCTATTTAAATGTATTCCGTTACAATTACAAATGACCTGTTGAAAAATACATTCAGTCCTGCAAATTTTGCATAAAACGCCTGTTGATTGCATACCCAAAGTAAATTGAAAGCTATTCTTGAACCATTTATAGCACATACCTGAGTCTGGCCTCTTTTGAAAGGAAACATTCTGAATTCTCTAATAGTTTGATTGATTGATTGAAAACTTTATTAACAGATTGCAGAATGGGTACAGTACAGTACAGCTCAATACATACAATTGTTAAGGGGATGCAGACCAGAGAAAGACTTTCGTCTTGTTTACATCAGGGTCCCCCATTTTCAATTCATCGTAACATATATGACATACATGACATACAGATAGACAGTACTGCTACATCTATACATTTATGACATACCAGATTTGCAATTACAGTACTGTTTGTGATACAAAAAGAGTCCAGAAAGATAGGCCTACATGCCCTATTAGTACATTTTACTCAAACTGAGTACATTTTACTCAATTTCTTTTGTCATTCTTATGTTGTGGCAGCAGCAGGGGGGACGACTTCGTAACCTAGTTACTTTCAAAGTAACTAAGTTACTCTGATAATCAAGTAATCAGTAAAGTAACTAAGATTACTTTTTAAAGGAGTAATCAGTAATCAGTAATCAGATTACTTTTACAAGTAATCTGTGGCATCACTGATCAGCACACACACACACACACACACACACACACACACACACACACACTCACACACACTGAGATATAGGTGAAAAAAACTCTGATTACCCCAAGACTGGTAAAATTGATTCCTTACCTCAGAACAGATGTTCTCCAAAAAGATTATTCCAATTCCTGATCGCCATTCCAAATATCGATCGCGTTTATTGATCCAACGCTGGGTACTGGAAACACATATTCCACGCTGTTCTGAGGGTGGGCAATGAATGGGATCGTCTCCGGTTACATGCCTGATAAGTAAAATGTGGATTCCGGAGTCTTTTTTCCCTATCCATTTCATTCAGTACAATCCAATGGGTGCAATACCATCCGGAGAGACGATATGGGGTGGTATTTTCCCTGTTCGAGCTCAAAGCCAGTCCCAATGGTAACGTGAGGCTAGATTGATGAAAAACAAATGGAAATCGCTAATAAAAAAATAACAATTAAAAACGAGATTCCTCGTCATTGGCACTCAACGCATGGCATGACATAACGAGATTTCTCGTAGCTGGCATGTGTTAAACACACATGAGGCAAACCGTAAAACAATCTCTTTCCATTTCTCTAAAAATCTCTCTCCCAAGCTTGGCAAATAAAATGTGTTATAAAAAAGTTCCCTTCCTGAAGCACAACTCAAGTATTTCATATTCATCTCGCTCAAGAAAATCAACATAAATGGAGGACATTTTACTAAAAAGTACATCCCTTGCGTGACGTCCTTGTAGACAAATACAAAAAATGTACCTCATTCTCAACTAAGTCTGTCCTCCACTGGGGTTGCATTATATATATATATATATATATATATATATATATATATATATATATATATAAGATAAGATATTCCTTTATTGATCCCCTTGGGGAAATTCAGGCATCATAGCAGCATGGGAGAAGGGGGGGGGGGGTGCAGGTATGGGCAGGGTAATATTAGAAGACATAAATACAGGCAATAGAATTATGGTAGAGTAGAAAAGTTCAAATAGGCAGTGTAAACAATATTATCAACTGAACCCTCTTGTGGTAACGATGCTTCTGACTATGAAATCCCCAGGAGCTGTAGTGACATGTGGTGCCAGCTACCATGTGCGATGACCCTCCTCAGGGGGCTGACGGATAGAAACCCATCCACTGTGGAGGGGCGTGTCTCCTCCTCAAACAGGATTAGTTCCAAAGCTGGGCTTCGGCCTGGTGCTTGTCTGGTACCACGCTACACCGCTCGGTGCTCAAAGGCACGGAGGCACAGCCCACCGATGCTGGTCATTTCCTCAGGGTTCCACCTTGTTCTTTTGACAAACGTAGAACACACACTTCATCATTCGCCATGTCGTCGTCCTCAATGGCTCTCACCGGGACATTGGGGCCCTCGGTCACCAGAGACCCCTGGCCAGGCATGAGTGGGTCCAGCCTCCATACATCCCCTGGCCATCGGACCCCTCCCCCCCACGCCCTGGGGATCACAACTCTGAGCGAGAGGCCTTGTTTCAAACCTTTATTTAAACTCGAAAGGCAACTGAGGTTTCCCTCATTTACAGTAATGTCGAGTGTACATACAGAGTTAAGCAAAACATACAGAGTTAAGCAAAACATACAGAGTTAAGCAAAACATACAGAGTTAAGCAAAACATACAGAGTTAAGTTAAGCAAAACATACAGAGTTAAGCAAAACATACAGAGTTAAGTTAAGCAAAACATACAGAGTTAAGCAAAACATACAGAGTTAAGTTAAGTAAAACATACAGAGTTAAGCAAAACATACAGAGTTAAGCAAAACATACAGAGTTAAGCAAAACATACAGAGTTAAGTTAAGCAAAACATACAGAGTTAAGCAAAACATACTAATCTTTCAAAATGTTCAGTTGCTATTGCATGCACTCATCTGTGTTTCACTACACACATGAGTGCATGCTTACCAACTGTCCGTCTGCAACACTACTATCACCAACATCTAAGAAGGGAGATCCCCCCTTGAATGGCCCTTCTAAGGTTTCTCTCCTCCACACTGCCTGTGGAGCTTTTTTCCCTATTGTTAGGTTTTAGTGAGTTTTTCCTTACCTTCGCGTGGGGTATGTCTGGGAGTGCTTGCATTCTTTCATTTATTTGCATTCATCTAAAAAAAATTGGACCTTATGGTGTTCTTGTTCTGTTCTTGACTTATTGTTATGTTTTCTTCTTGACTTGTTTAAAGAAGACCAGGGCCCTGTTCCCCGTACCTGGTTCAACTAAGTCGATCAAGATGTCATTATCCAGATTCAGTTAACCCGATGTTTGAAGCCGGGATTTTCCTGTTCCTCGAAGGTGGATTCAGTCTCGTTAACTCAAGCCAGACTTGAGACCCAGGATAAGTGCGCGCGGCCGCTCCAGTTGAAAAGCCAGCACGTATCGATAGCAGAGATCCTGATTCTCTAGCGGCATTGATTGATTAATTGATTTAAAACTGTATTAACATATTGCAGTACGGCTCAATCGCCTCGCCGACAAGTTAAATGCGTTATCTATAGGCTAATTTTAAGTCCCTCATTACCTCAATCAATCAGATTATATTTCTTTAAACTTGCCTGCTGGATTGAATAATCAAATGAGATCTTGCTAGCGAAAATAATTAGTTAAACTGTTATACAGAATAACGATACGGCTCTCTTACCCATTGATTGATGTAAGGTCGATCTTTTACTTAACTCCACTGTGGTGTAACGGGTTCTTCTTTTGACTTTCACGCAGACGACCGGGGTTCGAAACCTAGTCTTTCCCTTCTTTTTGCGATGTAGGAATAATTCAATTTGGTGCACGTTGAGAGCTATATAAAGAATGACATCCTCAATGCATGTAGATTTATAATATTTTAACTTAAAACTAGGCTACTTTGGCGTATAATCATTAATATTATATTCCAAAAGATTATATTGGAAACACGGGGTTTCGAACACCGGTCGCCGGGTTGCCAGGATTGAGCACTACCGCTGCGCCACTGTGCCAGATGGGATAAATTCATTGTTTATACATTAATGAACGAGAGACCCGTGTTTAGAATATTCTTTATTTTGAATGAAGTTTTATCTCTTTATGCTCATTCATTAATGTGACGTCAACGGCTCATTCAATTTCTCAAATCCGTCAAACAGCGCATCTCATCAGACATCTTAATCCCAGTTACAATTAAAATAACCACATAATGTGTACATCGCACCGAGCGAGCGCCACGGTATATAACGTGCATTATTTAGGACAAAGTGAATTTAGTATCAGCATTTTGGGTCTATTTTACATTTCAAAAGACCCCTCTGGAAGAATGGAGCACAAAAAGGTAATTCAGAATGGTATAACGCAGATCCTAGACTGTTGGAATAATTTCAGGAAACGCGCTGTCACTTCTTTGCGGGGGCGTGGCGATGGTTCATCCGGCTAACTTGAACTTAAACCCTGCTTTCGACCAGGCTCAAACTTTTGGATCTGTTGTCATGGTGATTTGGACAATCCAGGTTCGGGGAACCGGAAAGTCCGGCTTAAGTCAGACTTCACCAAAAGTTATCCGGCTAACTCAGTTATCCAGGTACGGGGAACGGGGCCCTGTACGGCCCATGGGGACATTAACGTGTGTTGTCGGGCATTATAAATAAATTTGATTTGATTTGATTTGATACAGAGTTAAGTTAAGCAAAACGTACAGAGTTAAGTTAAGCAAAACATACAGAGTTAAGTGAAACATACAGAGTTAAGCAAAACATACAGAGTTAAGCAAAACACATGAGTTAAGCAAAACATAGAGTTAAGCAAAACATACAGAGTTAAGTTAAGCAAAACATACAGAGTTAAGCAAAACATACAGAGTTAAGTTAAGCAAAACATACAGAGTTAAGCAAAACATACAGAGTTAAGTTAAGCAAAACATACAGAGTTAAGCAAAACATACAGAGTTAAGTTAAGCAAAACATACAGAGTACATACAGAGTTAAGTTAAGCAAAACATACAGAGTTAAGCAAAACATACAGAGTTAAGGTAAGCAAAACATACAGAGTTAAGTTAAGCAAAACATACAGAGTTAAGCAAAACATACAGAGTTAAGCAAAACATACAGAGTTAAGTTAAGCAAAACTTACAGAGTTAAGTTAAGCAAAACATACAGAGTTAAGCTAAACATACAGAGTTAAGTGAAACATACAGAGTTAAGCAAAACATACAGAGTTAAGCTAAACATACAGAGTTAAGTGAAACATACAGAGTTAAGCAAAACATACAGAGTTAAGTTAAGCAAAACATACAGAGTTAAGTTAAGCAAAACATACAGAGTTATGTTAAGTCACTTCTTTGCGGGGGCGTGGCGATGGTTCATCCGGCTAACTTGAACTTAAACCCTGCTTTCGACCAGGCTCAAACTTTTGGATCTGTTGTCATGGTGATTTGGACAATCCAGGTTCGGGGAACCGGAAAGTCCGGCTTAAGTCAGACTTCACCAAAAGTTATCCGGCTAACTCAGTTATCCAGGTACGGGGAACGGGGCCCTGTACGGCCCATGGGGACATTAACGTGTGTTGTCGGGCATTATAAATAAATTTGATTTGATTTGATTTGATACAGAGTTAAGTTAAGCAAAACGTACAGAGTTAAGTTAAGCAAAACATACAGAGTTAAGTGAAACATACAGAGTTAAGCAAAACATACAGAGTTAAGCAAAACACATGAGTTAAGCAAAACATAGAGTTAAGCAAAACATACAGAGTTAAGTTAAGCAAAACATACAGAGTTAAGCAAAACATACAGAGTTAAGTTAAGCAAAACATACAGAGTTAAGCAAAACATACAGAGTTAAGTTAAGCAAAACATACAGAGTTAAGCAAAACATACAGAGTTAAGTTAAGCAAAACATACAGAGTACATACAGAGTTAAGTTAAGCAAAACATACAGAGTTAAGCAAAACATACAGAGTTAAGTTAAGCAAAACATACAGAGTTAAGTTAAGCAAAACATACAGAGTTAAGCAAAACATACAGAGTTAAGCAAAACATACAGAGTTAAGTTAAGCAAAACTTACAGAGTTAAGTTAAGCAAAACATACAGAGTTAAGCTAAACATACAGAGTTAAGTGAAACATACAGAGTTAAGCAAAACATACAGAGTTAAGCTAAACATACAGAGTTAAGTGAAACATACAGAGTTAAGCAAAACATACAGAGTTAAGTTAAGCAAAACATACAGAGTTAAGTTAAGCAAAACATACAGAGTTAAGCAAAACATACAGAGTTAAGTTAAGCAAAACATAGAGAGTTAAGCAAAACATACATAGTTAAGTTAAGCAAAACATACAGAGTACATACAGAGTTAAGTTAAGCAAAACATACAGAGTTAAGCAAAACATACAGAGTTAAGTTAAGCAAAACATACAGAGTTAAGTTAAGCAAAACATACAGAGTTAAGCAAAACATACAGAGTTAAGCAAAACATACAGAGTTAAGTTAAGCAAAACATACAGAGTTAAGCAAAACATACAGAGTTAAGCAAAACATACAGAGTTAAGTTAAGCAAAACATACAGAGTTAAGCAAAACATACAGATTTAAGCAAAACATACAGAGTTAAGTTAAGCAAAAGATACAGAGTTAAGCAAAACATACAGAGTTAAGCAAAACATACAGAGTTAAGTTAAGCAAAACTTACAGAGTTAAGTTAAGCAAAACATACAGAGTTAAGTGAAACATACAGAGTTAAGCAAAACATACAGAGTTAAGTGAAACATACAGAGTTAAGCAAAACATACAGAGTTAAGCAAAACATACGAGTTAAGCAAAAAATAGAGTTAAGCAAAACATACAGAGTTAAGCAAAACATACAGAGTTAAGCAAAACATACAGAGTGAAGTTAAGCAAAACATACAGAGTTAAGTTAAGCAAAACATACAGAGTTAAGCAAAACATACAGAGTTAAGCAAAACATACAGAGTTAAGTTAAGCAAAACATACAGAGTTAAGCAAAACATACAGAGTTAAGCAAAACATACAGAGTTAAGTTAAGCAAAACATACAGAGTTAAGTTAAGCAAAACATACAGAGTTAAGCAAAACATACAAAGTTAAGCAAAACATACAGAGTTAAGTTAAGCAAAACATACAGAGTTAAGTTAAGCAAAACATACAGAGTTAAGCAAAACATACAGAGTTAAGCAAAACATACAGAGTTAAGTTAAGCAAAACTTACAGAGTTAAGTTAAGCAAAACATACAGAGTTAAGCTAAACATACCGAGTTAAGTGAAACATACAGAGTTAAGCAAAACATACAGAGTTAAGCTAAACATACAGAGTTAAGTGAAACATACAGAGTTAAGCAAAACATACAGAGTTAAGTTAAGCAAAACATACAGAGTTAAGCAAAACATACAGAGTTAAGCAAAACATACAGAGTTAAGTTAAGCAAAACATACAGAGTTAAGCAAAACCTACAGAGTTAAGTTAAGCAAAACATACAGAGTACATACAGAGTTAAGTTAAGCAAAACATACAGAGTTAAGCAAAACATACAGAGTTAAGTTAAGCAAAACATACAGAGTTAAGTTAAGCAAAACATACAGAGTTAAGCAAAACATACAGAGTTAAGCAAAACATACAGAGTTAAGTTAAGCAAAACATACAGAGTTAAGCAAAACATACAGAGTTAAGCAAAACATACAGAGTTAAGTTAAGCAAAACATACAGAGTTAAGCAAAACATACAGATTTAAGTTAAGCAAAACATACAGAGTTAAGCAAAACATACAGAGTTAAGCAAAACATACAGAGTTAAGCAAAACATACAGAGTTAAGTTAAGCAAAACTTACAGAGTTAAGTTAAGCAAAACATACAGAGTTAAGTGAAACATACAGAGTTAAGCAAAACATACAGAGTTAAGTGAAACATACAGAGTTAAGCAAAACATACAGAGTTAAGCAAAACATACAGAGTTAAGCAAAACATACAGAGTTAAGCAAAACATACAGAGTTAAGTTAAGCAAAACATACAGAGTTAAGCAAAACATACAGAGTTAAGCAAAACATACAGAGTTAAGTTAAGCAAAACATACAGAGTTAAGCAAAACATACTGAGTTAAGTTAAGCAAAACATAGAGAGTTAAGCAAAACATACATAGTTAAGTTAAGCAAAACATACAGAGTACATACAGAGTTAAGTTAAGCAAAACATACAGAGTTAAGCAAAACATACAGAGTTAAGTTAAGCAAAACATACAGAGTTAAGTTAAGCAAAACATACAGAGTTAAGCAAAACATACAGAGTTAAGCAAAACATACAGAGTTAAGTTAAGCAAAACATACAGAGTTAAGCAAAACATACAGAGTTAAGCAAAACATACAGAGTTAAGTTAAGCAAAACATACAGAGTTAAGCAAAACATACAGATTTAAGCAAAACATACAGAGTTAAGTTAAGCAAAACATACAGAGTTAAGCAAAACATAC
Organism: Notolepis coatsorum; assembly: GCF_963971535.1. Lineage (NCBI taxonomy): Eukaryota > Metazoa > Chordata > Actinopteri > Aulopiformes > Paralepididae > Notolepis > Notolepis coatsorum. The sequence continues at coordinate 154,848,452 of NC_140168.1, read as the reverse complement.
AGAGTTAAGCAAAACATACAGAGTTAAGCTAAACATACAGAGTTAAGTGAAACATACAGAGTTAAGCAAAACATACAGAGTTAAGTTAAGCAAAACATAGAGAGTTAAGCAAAACATACATAGTTAAGTTAAGCAAAACATACAGAGTACATACAGAGTTAAGTTAAGCAAAACATACAGAGTTAAGCAAAACATACAGAGTTAAGTTAAGCAAAACATACAGAGTTAAGTTAAGCAAAACATACAGAGTTAAGCAAAACATACAGAGTTAAGCAAAACATACAGAGTTAAGTTAAGCAAAACATACAGAGTTAAGCAAAACATACAGAGTTAAGCAAAACATACAGAGTTAAGTTAAGCAAAACATACAGAGTTAAGCAAAACATACAGATTTAAGCAAAACATACAGAGTTAAGTTAAGCAAAAGATACAGAGTTAAGCAAAACATACAGAGTTAAGCAAAACATAGAGTTAAGTTAAGCAAAACTTACAGAGTTAAGTTAAGCAAAACATACAGAGTTAAGTGAAACATACAGAGTTAAGCAAAACATACAGAGTTAAGTGAAACATACAGAGTTAAGCAAAACATACAGAGTTAAGCAAAACATACGAGTTAAGCAAAAAATAGAGTTAAGCAAAACATACAGAGTTAAGCAAAACATACAGAGTTAAGCAAAACATACAGAGTTAAGTTAAGCAAAACATACAGAGTTAAGTTAAGCAAAACATACAGAGTTAAGCAAAACATACAGAGTTAAGCAAAACATACAGAGTTAAGTTAAGCAAAACATACAGAGTTAAGCAAAACATACAGAGTTAAGCAAAACATACAGAGTTAAGTTAAGCAAAACATACAGAGTTAAGTTAAGCAAAACATACAGAGTTAAGCAAAACATACAGAGTTAAGCAAAACATACAGAGTTAAGTTAAGCAAAACATACAGAGTTAAGTTAAGCAAAACATACAGAGTTAAGCAAAACATACAGAGTTAAGCAAAACATACAGAGTTAAGTTAAGCAAAACTTACAGAGTTAAGTTAAGCAAAACATACAGAGTTAAGCTAAACATACCGAGTTAAGTGAAACATACAGAGTTAAGCAAAACATACAGAGTTAAGTTAAGCAAAACATACAGAGTTAAGCAAAACATACAGAGTTAAGCAAAACATACAGAGTTAAGTTAAGCAAAACATACAGAGTTAAGCAAAACCTACAGAGTTAAGTTAAGCAAAACATAGAGAGTTAAGCAAAACATACATAGTTAAGTTAAGCAAAACATACAGAGTACATACAGAGTTAAGTTAAGCAAAACATACAGAGTTAAGCAAAACATACAGAGTTAAGTTAAGCAAAACATACAGAGTTAAGTTAAGCAAAACATACAGAGTTAAGCAAAACATACAGAGTTAAGCAAAACATACAGAGTTAAGTTAAGCAAAACATACAGAGTTAAGCAAAACATACAGAGTTAAGCAAAACATACAGAGTTAAGTTAAGCAAAACATACAGAGTTAAGCAAAACATACAGATTTAAGCAAAACATACAGAGTTAAGTTAAGCAAAACATACAGAGTTAAGCAAAACATACAGAGTTAAGCAAAACATACAGAGTTAAGCAAAACATACAGAGTTAAGTTAAGCAAAACTTACAGAGTTAAGTTAAGCAAAACATACAGAGTTAAGTGAAACATACAGAGTTAAGCAAAACATACAGAGTTAAGTGAAACATACAGAGTTAAGCAAAACATACAGAGTTAAGCAAAACATACAGAGTTAAGCAAAACATACAGAGTTAAGTTAAGCAAAACATACAGAGTTAAGCAAAACATACAGAGTTAAGCAAAACATACAGAGTTAAGTTAAGCAAAACATACAGAGTTAAGCAAAACATACAGAGTTAAGTTAAGCAAAACATAGAGAGTTAAGCAAAACATACATAGTTAAGTTAAGCAAAACATACAGAGTTAAGCAAAACATACAGAGTTAAGTTAAGCAAAACATACAGAGTTAAGTTAAGCAAAACATACAGAGTTAAGCAAAACATACAGAGTTAAGTTAAGCAAAACATACAGAGTTAAGCAAAACATACAGAGTTAAGCAAAACATACAGAGTTAAGTTAAGCAAAACATACAGAGTTAAGCAAAACATACAGAGTTAAGTTAAGCAAAACATAGAGAGTTAAGCAAAACATACATAGTTAAGTTAAGCAAAACATACAGAGTTAAGCAAAACATACAGAGTTAAGTTAAGCAAAACATACAGAGTTAAGTTAAGCAAAACATACAGAGTTAAGCAAAACATACAGAGTGAAGTTAAGCAAAACATACAGAGTTAAGTTAAGCAAAACATACAGAGTTAAGCAAAACATACAGAGTTAAGCAAAACATACAGAGTTAAGTTAAGCAAAACATACAGAGTTAAGCAAAACATACAGAGTTAAGCAAAACATACAGAGTTAAGTTAAGCAAAACATACAGAGTTAAGTTAAGCAAAACATACAGAGTTAAGCAAAACATACAAAGTTAAGCAAAACATACAGAGTTAAGTTAAGCAAAACATACAGAGTTAAGTTAAGCAAAACATACAGAGTTAAGCAAAACATACAGAGTTAAGCAAAACATACAGAGTTAAGTTAAGCAAAACTTACAGAGTTAAGTTAAGCAAAACATACAGAGTTAAGCTAAACATACCGAGTTAAGTGAAACATACAGAGTTAAGCAAAACATACAGAGTTAAGCTAAACATACAGAGTTAAGTGAAACATACAGAGTTAAGCAAAACATACAGAGTTAAGTTAAGCAAAACATACAGAGTTAAGCAAAACATACAGAGTTAAGCAAAACATACAGAGTTAAGTTAAGCAAAACATACAGAGTTAAGCAAAACCTACAGAGTTAAGTTAAGCAAAACATACAGAGTACATACAGAGTTAAGTTAAGCAAAACATACAGAGTTAAGCAAAACATACAGAGTTAAGTTAAGCAAAACATACAGAGTTAAGTTAAGCAAAACATACAGAGTTAAGCAAAACATACAGAGTTAAGCAAAACATACAGAGTTAAGTTAAGCAAAACATACAGAGTTAAGCAAAACATACAGAGTTAAGCAAAACATACAGAGTTAAGTTAAGCAAAACATACAGAGTTAAGCAAAACATACAGATTTAAGTTAAGCAAAACATACAGAGTTAAGCAAAACATACAGAGTTAAGCAAAACATACAGAGTTAAGCAAAACATACAGAGTTAAGTTAAGCAAAACTTACAGAGTTAAGTTAAGCAAAACATACAGAGTTAAGTGAAACATACAGAGTTAAGCAAAACATACAGAGTTAAGTGAAACATACAGAGTTAAGCAAAACATACAGAGTTAAGCAAAACATACAGAGTTAAGCAAAACATACAGAGTTAAGCAAAACATACAGAGTTAAGTTAAGCAAAACATACAGAGTTAAGCAAAACATACAGAGTTAAGCAAAACATACAGAGTTAAGTTAAGCAAAACATACAGAGTTAAGCAAAACATACTGAGTTAAGTTAAGCAAAACATAGAGAGTTAAGCAAAACATACATAGTTAAGTTAAGCAAAACATACAGAGTACATACAGAGTTAAGTTAAGCAAAACATACAGAGTTAAGCAAAACATACAGAGTTAAGTTAAGCAAAACATACAGAGTTAAGTTAAGCAAAACATACAGAGTTAAGCAAAACATACAGAGTTAAGCAAAACATACAGAGTTAAGTTAAGCAAAACATACAGAGTTAAGCAAAACATACAGAGTTAAGCAAAACATACAGAGTTAAGTTAAGCAAAACATACAGAGTTAAGCAAAACATACAGATTTAAGCAAAACATACAGAGTTAAGTTAAGCAAAACATACAGAGTTAAGCAAAACATACAGAGTTAAGCAAAACATACAGAGTTAAGCTAAACATACAGAGTTAAGTGAAACATACAGAGTTAAGCAAAACATACAGAGTTAAGTTAAGCAAAACATAGAGAGTTAAGCAAAACATACATAGTTAAGTTAAGCAAAACATACAGAGTACATACAGAGTTAAGTTAAGCAAAACATACAGAGTTAAGCAAAACATACAGAGTTAAGTTAAGCAAAACATACAGAGTTAAGTTAAGCAAAACATACAGAGTTAAGCAAAACATACAGAGTTAAGCAAAACATACAGAGTTAAGTTAAGCAAAACATACAGAGTTAAGCAAAACATACAGAGTTAAGCAAAACATACAGAGTTAAGTTAAGCAAAACATACAGAGTTAAGCAAAACATACAGATTTAAGCAAAACATACAGAGTTAAGTTAAGCAAAAGATACAGAGTTAAGCAAAACATACAGAGTTAAGCAAAACATAGAGTTAAGTTAAGCAAAACTTACAGAGTTAAGTTAAGCAAAACATACAGAGTTAAGTGAAACATACAGAGTTAAGCAAAACATACAGAGTTAAGTGAAACATACAGAGTTAAGCAAAACATACAGAGTTAAGCAAAACATACGAGTTAAGCAAAAAATAGAGTTAAGCAAAACATACAGAGTTAAGCAAAACATACAGAGTTAAGCAAAACATACAGAGTTAAGTTAAGCAAAACATACAGAGTTAAGTTAAGCAAAACATACAGAGTTAAGCAAAACATACAGAGTTAAGCAAAACATACAGAGTTAAGTTAAGCAAAACATACAGAGTTAAGCAAAACATACAGAGTTAAGCAAAACATACAGAGTTAAGTTAAGCAAAACATACAGAGTTAAGTTAAGCAAAACATACAGAGTTAAGCAAAACATACAGAGTTAAGCAAAACATACAGAGTTAAGTTAAGCAAAACATACAGAGTTAAGTTAAGCAAAACATACAGAGTTAAGCAAAACATACAGAGTTAAGCAAAACATACAGAGTTAAGTTAAGCAAAACTTACAGAGTTAAGTTAAGCAAAACATACAGAGTTAAGCTAAACATACCGAGTTAAGTGAAACATACAGAGTTAAGCAAAACATACAGAGTTAAGTTAAGCAAAACATACAGAGTTAAGCAAAACATACAGAGTTAAGCAAAACATACAGAGTTAAGTTAAGCAAAACATACAGAGTTAAGCAAAACCTACAGAGTTAAGTTAAGCAAAACATAGAGAGTTAAGCAAAACATACATAGTTAAGTTAAGCAAAACATACAGAGTACATACAGAGTTAAGTTAAGCAAAACATACAGAGTTAAGCAAAACATACAGAGTTAAGTTAAGCAAAACATACAGAGTTAAGTTAAGCAAAACATACAGAGTTAAGCAAAACATACAGAGTTAAGCAAAACATACAGAGTTAAGTTAAGCAAAACATACAGAGTTAAGCAAAACATACAGAGTTAAGCAAAACATACAGAGTTAAGTTAAGCAAAACATACAGAGTTAAGCAAAACATACAGATTTAAGCAAAACATACAGAGTTAAGTTAAGCAAAACATACAGAGTTAAGCAAAACATACAGAGTTAAGCAAAACATACAGAGTTAAGCAAAACATACAGAGTTAAGTTAAGCAAAACTTACAGAGTTAAGTTAAGCAAAACATACAGAGTTAAGTGAAACATACAGAGTTAAGCAAAACATACAGAGTTAAGTGAAACATACAGAGTTAAGCAAAACATACAGAGTTAAGCAAAACATACAGAGTTAAGCAAAACATACAGAGTTAAGTTAAGCAAAACATACAGAGTTAAGCAAAACATACAGAGTTAAGCAAAACATACAGAGTTAAGTTAAGCAAAACATACAGAGTTAAGCAAAACATACAGAGTTAAGTTAAGCAAAACATAGAGAGTTAAGCAAAACATACATAGTTAAGTTAAGCAAAACATACAGAGTTAAGCAAAACATACAGAGTTAAGTTAAGCAAAACATACAGAGTTAAGTTAAGCAAAACATACAGAGTTAAGCAAAACATACAGAGTTAAGTTAAGCAAAACATACAGAGTTAAGCAAAACATACAGAGTTAAGCAAAACATACAGAGTTAAGTTAAGCAAAACATACAGAGTTAAGCAAAACATACAGAGTTAAGTTAAGCAAAACATAGAGAGTTAAGCAAAACATACATAGTTAAGTTAAGCAAAACATACAGAGTTAAGCAAAACATACAGAGTTAAGTTAAGCAAAACATACAGAGTTAAGTTAAGCAAAACATACAGAGTTAAGCAAAACATACAGAGTTAAGCAAAACATACAGAGTTAAGTTAAGCAAAACATAGAGAGTTAAGCAAAACATACATAGTTAAGTTAAGCAAAACATACAGAGTTAAGCAAAACATACAGAGTTAAGTTAAGCAAAACATACAGAGTTAAGTTAAGCAAAACATACAGAGTTAAGCAAAACATACAGAGTTAAGCAAAACATACAGAGTTAAGTTAAGCAAAACATACAGAGTTAAGCAAAACATACAGAGTTAAGCAAAACATACAGAGTTAAGTTAAGCAAAACATACAGAGTTAAGCAAAACATACAGATTTAAGCAAAACATACAGAGTTAAGTTAAGCAAAAGATACAGAGTTAAGCAAAACATACAGAGTTAAGCAAAACATACAGAGTTAAGTTAAGCAAAACTTACAGAGTTAAGTTAAGCAAAACATACAGAGTTAAGTGAAACATACAGAGTTAAGCAAAACATACAGAGTTAAGTGAAACATACAGAGTTAAGCAAAACATACAGAGTTAAGCAAAACATACGAGTTAAGCAAAAAATAGAGTTAAGCAAAACATACAGAGTTAAGCAAAACATACAGAGTTAAGCAAAACATACAGAGTTAAGTTAAGCAAAACATACAGAGTTAAGTTAAGCAAAACATACAGAGTTAAGCAAAACATACAGAGTTAAGCAAAACATACAGAGTTAAGTTAAGCAAAACATACAGAGTTAAGCAAAACATACAGAGTTAAGCAAAACATACAGAGTTAAGTTAAGCAAAACATACAGAGTTAAGTTAAGCAAAACATACAGAGTTAAGCAAAACATACAGAGTTAAGCAAAACATACAGAGTTAAGTTAAGCAAAACATACAGAGTTAAGTTAAGCAAAACATACAGAGTTAAGCAAAACATACAGAGTTAAGCAAAACATACAGAGTTAAGTTAAGCAAAACTTACAGAGTTAAGTTAAGCAAAACATACAGAGTTAAGCTAAACATACCGAGTTAAGTGAAACATACAGAGTTAAGCAAAACATACAGAGTTAAGTTAAGCAAAACATACAGAGTTAAGCAAAACATACAGAGTTAAGCAAAACATACAGAGTTAAGCAAAACATACAGAGTTAAGTTAAGCAAAACTTACAGAGTTAAGTTAAGCAAAACATACAGAGTTAAGTGAAACATACAGAGTTAAGCAAAACATACAGAGTTAAGTGAAACATACAGAGTTAAGCAAAACATACAGAGTTAAGCAAAACATACAGAGTTAAGCGAAACATACAGAGTTAAGTTAAGCAAAACATACAGAGTTAAGCAAAACATACAGAGTTAAGCAAAACATACAGAGTTAAGTTAAGCAAAACATACAGAGTTAAGCAAAACATACTGAGTTAAGTTAAGCAAAACATAGAGAGTTAAGCAAAACATACATAGTTAAGTTAAGCAAAACATACAGAGTACATACAGAGTTAAGTTAAGCAAAACATACAGAGTTAAGCAAAACATACAGAGTTAAGTTAAGCAAAACATACAGAGTTAAGTTAAGCAAAACATACAGAGTTAAGCAAAACATACAGAGTTAAGCAAAACATACAGAGTTAAGTTAAGCAAAACATACAGAGTTAAGCAAAACATACAGAGTTAAGCAAAACATACAGAGTTAAGTTAAGCAAAACATACAGAGTTAAGCAAAACATACAGATTTAAGCAAAACATACAGAGTTAAGTTAAGCAAAACATACAGAGTTAAGTTAAGCAAAACATACAGAGTTAAGCAAAACATACAGAGTTAAGTTAAGCAAAACATACAGAGTTAAGCAAAACATACAGAGTTAAGCAAAACATACAGAGTTAAGTTAAGCAAAACATACAGAGTTAAGCAAAACATACAGAGTTAAGTTAAGCAAAACATAGAGAGTTAAGCAAAACATACATAGTTAAGTTAAGCAAAACATACAGAGTTAAGCAAAACATACAGAGTTAAGTTAAGCAAAACATACAGAGTTAAGTTAAGCAAAACATACAGAGTTAAGCAAAACATACAGAGTTAAGCAAAACATACAGAGTTAAGTTAAGCAAAACATACAGAGTTAAGCAAAACATACAGAGTTAAGCAAAACATACAGAGTTAAGTTAAGCAAAACATACAGAGTTAAGCAAAACATACAGATTTAAGCAAAACATACAGAGTTAAGTTAAGCAAAAGATACAGAGTTAAGCAAAACATACAGAGTTAAGCAAAACATACAGAGTTAAGTTAAGCAAAACTTACAGAGTTAAGTTAAGCAAAACATACAGAGTTAAGTGAAACATACAGAGTTAAGCAAAACATACAGAGTTAAGTGAAACATACAGAGTTAAGCAAAACATACAGAGTTAAGCAAAACATACGAGTTAAGCAAAAAATAGAGTTAAGCAAAACATACAGAGTTAAGCAAAACATACAGAGTTAAGCAAAACATACAGAGTTAAGTTAAGCAAAACATACAGAGTTAAGTTAAGCAAAACATACAGAGTTAAGCAAAACATACAGAGTTAAGCAAAACATACAGAGTTAAGTTAAGCAAAACATACAGAGTTAAGCAAAACATACAGAGTTAAGCAAAACATACAGAGTTAAGTTAAGCAAAACATACAGAGTTAAGTTAAGCAAAACATACAGAGTTAAGTTAAGCAAAACATACAGAGTTAAGCAAAACATACAGAGTTAAGCAAAACATACAGAGTTAAGTTAAGCAAAACATACAGAGTTAAGTTAAGCAAAACATACAGAGTTAAGCAAAACATACAGAGTTAAGCAAAACATACAGAGTTAAGTTAAGCAAAACTTACAGAGTTAAGTTAAGCAAAACATACAGAGTTAAGCTAAACATACCGAGTTAAGTGAAACATACAGAGTTAAGCAAAACATACAGAGTTAAGTTAAGCAAAACATACAGAGTTAAGCAAAACATACAGAGTTAAGCAAAACATACAGAGTTAAGTTAAGCAAAACATACAGAGTTAAGCAAAACCTACAGAGTTAAGTTAAGCAAAACATAGAGAGTTAAGCAAAACATACATAGTTAAGTTAAGCAAAACATACAGAGTACATACAGAGTTAAGTTAAGCAAAACATACAGAGTTAAGCAAAACATACAGAGTTAAGTTAAGCAAAACATACAGAGTTAAGTTAAGCAAAACATACAGAGTTAAGCAAAACATACAGAGTTAAGCAAAACATACAGAGTTAAGTTAAGCAAAACATACAGAGTTAAGCAAAACATACAGAGTTAAGCAAAACATACAGAGTTAAGTTAAGCAAAACATACAGAGTTAAGCAAAACATACAGATTTAAGCAAAACATACAGAGTTAAGTTAAGCAAAACATACAGAGTTAAGCAAAACATACAGAGTTAAGCAAAACATACAGAGTTAAGCAAAACATACAGAGTTAAGTTAAGCAAAACTTACAGAGTTAAGTTAAGCAAAACATACAGAGTTAAGTGAAACATACAGAGTTAAGCAAAACATACAGAGTTAAGTGAAACATACAGAGTTAAGCAAAACATACAGAGTTAAGCAAAACATACAGAGTTAAGCGAAACATACAGAGTTAAGTTAAGCAAAACATACAGAGTTAAGCAAAACATACAGAGTTAAGCAAAACATACAGAGTTAAGTTAAGCAAAACATACAGAGTTAAGCAAAACATACTGAGTTAAGTTAAGCAAAACATAGAGAGTTAAGCAAAACATACATAGTTAAGTTAAGCAAAACATACAGAGTACATACAGAGTTAAGTTAAGCAAAACATACAGAGTTAAGCAAAACATACAGAGTTAAGTTAAGCAAAACATACAGAGTTAAGTTAAGCAAAACATACAGAGTTAAGCAAAACATACAGAGTTAAGCAAAACATACAGAGTTAAGTTAAGCAAAACATACAGAGTTAAGCAAAACATACAGAGTTAAGCAAAACATACAGAGTTAAGTTAAGCAAAACATACAGAGTTAAGCAAAACATACAGATTTAAGCAAAACATACAGAGTTAAGTTAAGCAAAACATACAGAGTTAAGCAAAACATACAGAGTTAAGCAAAACATACAGAGTTAAGCTAAACATACAGAGTTAAGTGAAACATACAGAGTTAAGCAAAACATACAGAGTTAAGTTAAGCAAAACATACAGAGTTAAGTTAAGCAAAACATACAGAGTTAAGCAAAACATACAGAGTTAAGTTAAGCAAAACATAGAGAGTTAAGCAAAACATACATAGTTAAGTTAAGCAAAACATACAGAGTACATACAGAGTTAAGTTAAGCAAAACATACAGAGTTAAGCAAAACATACAGAGTTAAGTTAAGCAAAACATACAGAGTTAAGTTAAGCAAAACATACAGAGTTAAGCAAAACATACAGAGTTAAGCAAAACATACAGAGTTAAGTTAAGCAAAACATACAGAGTTAAGCAAAACATACAGAGTTAAGCAAAACATACAGAGTTAAGCAAAACATACAGAGTTAAGTTAAGCAAAACATACAGAGTTAAGCAAAACATACAGATTTAAGCAAAACATACAGAGTTAAGTTAAGCAAAAGATACAGAGTTAAGCAAAACATACAGAGTTAAGCAAAACATACAGAGTTAAGTTAAGCAAAACTTACAGAGTTAAGTTAAGCAAAACATACAGAGTTAAGTGAAACATACAGAGTTAAGCAAAACATACAGAGTTAAGTGAAACATACAGAGTTAAGCAAAACATACAGAGTTAAGCAAAACATACAGATTTAAGCAAAACATACAGAGTTAAGCAAAACATACAGAGTTAAGTTAAGCAAAACATACAGAGTTAAGTTAAGCAAAACATACAGAGTTAAGCAAAACATACAGAGTTAAGCAAAACATACAGAGTTAAGTTAAGCAAAACTTACAGAGTTAAGTTAAGCAAAACATACAGAGTTAAGTGAAACATACAGAGTTAAGCAAAACATACAGAGTTAAGTGAAACATACAGAGTTAAGCAAAACATACAGAGTTAAGCAAAACATACAGAGTTAAGCAAAACATACAGAGTTAAGCAAAACATACAGAGTTAAGTTAAGCAAAACATACAGAGTTAAGCAAAACATACAGAGTTAAGCAAAACATACAGAGTTAAGTTAAGCAAAACATACAGAGTTAAGCAAAACATACTGAGTTAAGTTAAGCAAAACATAGAGAGTTAAGCAAAACATACATAGTTAAGTTAAGCAAAACATACAGAGTACATACAGAGTTAAGTTAAGCAAAACATACAGAGTTAAGCAAAACATACAGAGTTAAGTTAAGCAAAACATACAGAGTTAAGTTAAGCAAAACATACAGAGTTAAGCAAAACATACAGAGTTAAGCAAAACATACAGAGTTAAGTTAAGCAAAACATACAGAGTTAAGCAAAACATACAGAGTTAAGCAAAACATACAGAGTTAAGTTAAGCAAAACATACAGAGTTAAGCAAAACATACAGATTTAAGCAAAACATACAGAGTTAAGTTAAGCAAAACATACAGAGTTAAGCAAAACATACAGAGTTAAGCAAAACATACAGAGTTAAGCTAAACATACAGAGTTAAGTGAAACATACAGAGTTAAGCAAAACATACAGAGTTAAGTTAAGCAAAACATAGAGAGTTAAGCAAAACATACATAGTTAAGTTAAGCAAAACATACAGAGTACATACAGAGTTAAGTTAAGCAAAACATACAGAGTTAAGCAAAACATACAGAGTTAAGTTAAGCAAAACATACAGAGTTAAGTTAAGCAAAACATACAGAGTTAAGCAAAACATACAGAGTTAAGCAAAACATACAGAGTTAAGTTAAGCAAAACATACAGAGTTAAGCAAAACATACAGAGTTAAGCAAAACATACAGAGTTAAGTTAAGCAAAACATACAGAGTTAAGCAAAACATACAGATTTAAGCAAAACATACAGAGTTAAGTTAAGCAAAAGATACAGAGTTAAGCAAAACATACAGAGTTAAGCAAAACATACAGAGTTAAGTTAAGCAAAACTTACAGAGTTAAGTTAAGCAAAACATACAGAGTTAAGTGAAACATACAGAGTTAAGCAAAACATACAGAGTTAAGTGAAACATACAGAGTTAAGCAAAACATACAGAGTTAAGCAAAACATACGAGTTAAGCAAAAAATAGAGTTAAGCAAAACATACAGAGTTAAGCAAAACATACAGAGTTAAGCAAAACATACAGAGTTAAGTTAAGCAAAACATACAGAGTTAAGTTAAGCAAAACATACAGAGTTAAGCAAAACATACAGAGTTAAGCAAAACATACAGAGTTAAGTTAAGCAAAACATACAGAGTTAAGCAAAACATACAGAGTTAAGCAAAACATACAGAGTTAAGTTAAGCAAAACATACAGAGTTAAGTTAAGCAAAACATACAGAGTTAAGCAAAACATACAGAGTTAAGCAAAACATACAGAGTTAAGTTAAGCAAAACATACAGAGTTAAGTTAAGCAAAACATACAGAGTTAAGCAAAACATACAGAGTTAAGCAAAACATACAGAGTTAAGTTAAGCAAAACTTACAGAGTTAAGTTAAGCAAAACATACAGAGTTAAGCTAAACATACCGAGTTAAGTGAAACATACAGAGTTAAGCAAAACATACAGAGTTAAGTTAAGCAAAACATACAGAGTTAAGCAAAACATACAGAGTTAAGCAAAACATACAGAGTTAAGTTAAGCAAAACATACAGAGTTAAGCAAAACCTACAGAGTTAAGTTAAGCAAAACATAGAGAGTTAAGCAAAACATACATAGTTAAGTTAAGCAAAACATACAGAGTACATACAGAGTTAAGTTAAGCAAAACATACAGAGTTAAGCAAAACATACAGAGTTAAGTTAAGCAAAACATACAGAGTTAAGTTAAGCAAAACATACAGAGTTAAGCAAAACATACAGAGTTAAGCAAAACATACAGAGTTAAGTTAAGCAAAACATACAGAGTTAAGCAAAACATACAGAGTTAAGCAAAACATACAGAGTTAAGTTAAGCAAAACATACAGAGTTAAGCAAAACATACAGATTTAAGCAAAACATACAGAGTTAAGTTAAGCAAAACATACAGAGTTAAGCAAAACATACAGAGTTAAGCAAAACATACAGAGTTAAGCAAAACATACAGAGTTAAGTTAAGCAAAACTTACAGAGTTAAGTTAAGCAAAACATACAGAGTTAAGTGAAACATACAGAGTTAAGCAAAACATACAGAGTTAAGTGAAACATACAGAGTTAAGCAAAACATACAGAGTTAAGCAAAACATACAGAGTTAAGCAAAACATACAGAGTTAAGTTAAGCAAAACATACAGAGTTAAGCAAAACATACAGAGTTAAGCAAAACATACAGAGTTAAGTTAAGCAAAACATACAGAGTTAAGCAAAACATACAGAGTTAAGTTAAGCAAAACATAGAGAGTTAAGCAAAACATACATAGTTAAGTTAAGCAAAACATACAGAGTTAAGCAAAACATACAGAGTTAAGTTAAGCAAAACATACAGAGTTAAGTTAAGCAAAACATACAGAGTTAAGCAAAACATACAGAGTTAAGTTAAGCAAAACATACAGAGTTAAGCAAAACATACAGAGTTAAGCAAAACATACAGAGTTAAGTTAAGCAAAACATACAGAGTTAAGCAAAACATACAGAGTTAAGTTAAGCAAAACATAGAGAGTTAAGCAAAACATACATAGTTAAGTTAAGCAAAACATACAGAGTTAAGCAAAACATACAGAGTTAAGTTAAGCAAAACATACAGAGTTAAGTTAAGCAAAACATACAGAGTTAAGCAAAACATACAGAGTTAAGCAAAACATACAGAGTTAAGTTAAGCAAAACATAGAGAGTTAAGCAAAACATACATAGTTAAGTTAAGCAAAACATACAGAGTTAAGCAAAACATACAGAGTTAAGTTAAGCAAAACATACAGAGTTAAGTTAAGCAAAACATACAGAGTTAAGCAAAACATACAGAGTTAAGCAAAACATACAGAGTTAAGTTAAGCAAAACATACAGAGTTAAGCAAAACATACAGAGTTAAGCAAAACATACAGAGTTAAGTTAAGCAAAACATACAGAGTTAAGCAAAACATACAGATTTAAGCAAAACATACAGAGTTAAGTTAAGCAAAAGATACAGAGTTAAGCAAAACATACAGAGTTAAGCAAAACATACAGAGTTAAGTTAAGCAAAACTTACAGAGTTAAGTTAAGCAAAACATACAGAGTTAAGTGAAACATACAGAGTTAAGCAAAACATACAGAGTTAAGTGAAACATACAGAGTTAAGCAAAACATACAGAGTTAAGCAAAACATACGAGTTAAGCAAAAAATAGAGTTAAGCAAAACATACAGAGTTAAGCAAAACATACAGAGTTAAGCAAAACATACAGAGTTAAGTTAAGCAAAACATACAGAGTTAAGTTAAGCAAAACATACAGAGTTAAGCAAAACATACAGAGTTAAGCAAAACATACAGAGTTAAGTTAAGCAAAACATACAGAGTTAAGCAAAACATACAGAGTTAAGCAAAACATACAGAGTTAAGTTAAGCAAAACATACAGAGTTAAGTTAAGCAAAACATACAGAGTTAAGCAAAACATACAGAGTTAAGCAAAACATACAGAGTTAAGTTAAGCAAAACATACAGAGTTAAGTTAAGCAAAACATACAGAGTTAAGCAAAACATACAGAGTTAAGCAAAACATACAGAGTTAAGTTAAGCAAAACTTACAGAGTTAAGTTAAGCAAAACATACAGAGTTAAGCTAAACATACCGAGTTAAGTGAAACATACAGAGTTAAGCAAAACATACAGAGTTAAGTTAAGCAAAACATACAGAGTTAAGCAAAACATACAGAGTTAAGCAAAACATACAGAGTTAAGCAAAACATACAGAGTTAAGTTAAGCAAAACTTACAGAGTTAAGTTAAGCAAAACATACAGAGTTAAGTGAAACATACAGAGTTAAGCAAAACATACAGAGTTAAGTGAAACATACAGAGTTAAGCAAAACATACAGAGTTAAGCAAAACATACAGAGTTAAGCGAAACATACAGAGTTAAGTTAAGCAAAACATACAGAGTTAAGCAAAACATACAGAGTTAAGCAAAACATACAGAGTTAAGTTAAGCAAAACATACAGAGTTAAGCAAAACATACTGAGTTAAGTTAAGCAAAACATAGAGAGTTAAGCAAAACATACATAGTTAAGTTAAGCAAAACATACAGAGTACATACAGAGTTAAGTTAAGCAAAACATACAGAGTTAAGCAAAACATACAGAGTTAAGTTAAGCAAAACATACAGAGTTAAGTTAAGCAAAACATACAGAGTTAAGCAAAACATACAGAGTTAAGCAAAACATACAGAGTTAAGTTAAGCAAAACATACAGAGTTAAGCAAAACATACAGAGTTAAGCAAAACATACAGAGTTAAGTTAAGCAAAACATACAGAGTTAAGCAAAACATACAGATTTAAGCAAAACATACAGAGTTAAGTTAAGCAAAACATACAGAGTTAAGTTAAGCAAAACATACAGAGTTAAGCAAAACATACAGAGTTAAGTTAAGCAAAACATACAGAGTTAAGCAAAACATACAGAGTTAAGCAAAACATACAGAGTTAAGTTAAGCAAAACATACAGAGTTAAGCAAAACATACAGAGTTAAGTTAAGCAAAACATAGAGAGTTAAGCAAAACATACATAGTTAAGTTAAGCAAAACATACAGAGTTAAGCAAAACATACAGAGTTAAGTTAAGCAAAACATACAGAGTTAAGTTAAGCAAAACATACAGAGTTAAGCAAAACATACAGAGTTAAGCAAAACATACAGAGTTAAGTTAAGCAAAACATACAGAGTTAAGCAAAACATACAGAGTTAAGCAAAACATACAGAGTTAAGTTAAGCAAAACATACAGAGTTAAGCAAAACATACAGATTTAAGCAAAACATACAGAGTTAAGTTAAGCAAAAGATACAGAGTTAAGCAAAACATACAGAGTTAAGCAAAACATACAGAGTTAAGTTAAGCAAAACTTACAGAGTTAAGTTAAGCAAAACATACAGAGTTAAGTGAAACATACAGAGTTAAGCAAAACATACAGAGTTAAGTGAAACATACAGAGTTAAGCAAAACATACAGAGTTAAGCAAAACATACGAGTTAAGCAAAAAATAGAGTTAAGCAAAACATACAGAGTTAAGCAAAACATACAGAGTTAAGCAAAACATACAGAGTTAAGTTAAGCAAAACATACAGAGTTAAGTTAAGCAAAACATACAGAGTTAAGCAAAACATACAGAGTTAAGCAAAACATACAGAGTTAAGTTAAGCAAAACATACAGAGTTAAGCAAAACATACAGAGTTAAGCAAAACATACAGAGTTAAGTTAAGCAAAACATACAGAGTTAAGTTAAGCAAAACATACAGAGTTAAGCAAAACATACAGAGTTAAGCAAAACATACAGAGTTAAGTTAAGCAAAACATACAGAGTTAAGTTAAGCAAAACATACAGAGTTAAGCAAAACATACAGAGTTAAGCAAAACATACAGAGTTAAGTTAAGCAAAACTTACAGAGTTAAGTTAAGCAAAACATACAGAGTTAAGCTAAACATACCGAGTTAAGTGAAACATACAGAGTTAAGCAAAACATACAGAGTTAAGTTAAGCAAAACATACAGAGTTAAGCAAAACATACAGAGTTAAGCAAAACATACAGAGTTAAGTTAAGCAAAACATACAGAGTTAAGCAAAACCTACAGAGTTAAGTTAAGCAAAACATAGAGAGTTAAGCAAAACATACATAGTTAAGTTAAGCAAAACATACAGAGTACATACAGAGTTAAGTTAAGCAAAACATACAGAGTTAAGCAAAACATACAGAGTTAAGTTAAGCAAAACATACAGAGTTAAGTTAAGCAAAACATACAGAGTTAAGCAAAACATACAGAGTTAAGCAAAACATACAGAGTTAAGTTAAGCAAAACATACAGAGTTAAGCAAAACATACAGAGTTAAGCAAAACATACAGAGTTAAGTTAAGCAAAACATACAGAGTTAAGCAAAACATACAGATTTAAGCAAAACATACAGAGTTAAGTTAAGCAAAACATACAGAGTTAAGCAAAACATACAGAGTTAAGCAAAACATACAGAGTTAAGCAAAACATACAGAGTTAAGTTAAGCAAAACTTACAGAGTTAAGTTAAGCAAAACATACAGAGTTAAGTGAAACATACAGAGTTAAGCAAAACATACAGAGTTAAGTGAAACATACAGAGTTAAGCAAAACATACAGAGTTAAGCAAAACATACAGAGTTAAGCGAAACATACAGAGTTAAGTTAAGCAAAACATACAGAGTTAAGCAAAACATACAGAGTTAAGCAAAACATACAGAGTTAAGTTAAGCAAAACATACAGAGTTAAGCAAAACATACTGAGTTAAGTTAAGCAAAACATAGAGAGTTAAGCAAAACATACATAGTTAAGTTAAGCAAAACATACAGAGTACATACAGAGTTAAGTTAAGCAAAACATACAGAGTTAAGCAAAACATACAGAGTTAAGTTAAGCAAAACATACAGAGTTAAGTTAAGCAAAACATACAGAGTTAAGCAAAACATACAGAGTTAAGCAAAACATACAGAGTTAAGTTAAGCAAAACATACAGAGTTAAGCAAAACATACAGAGTTAAGCAAAACATACAGAGTTAAGTTAAGCAAAACATACAGAGTTAAGCAAAACATACAGATTTAAGCAAAACATACAGAGTTAAGTTAAGCAAAACATACAGAGTTAAGCAAAACATACAGAGTTAAGCAAAACATACAGAGTTAAGCTAAACATACAGAGTTAAGTGAAACATACAGAGTTAAGCAAAACATACAGAGTTAAGTTAAGCAAAACATACAGAGTTAAGTTAAGCAAAACATACAGAGTTAAGCAAAACATACAGAGTTAAGTTAAGCAAAACATAGAGAGTTAAGCAAAACATACATAGTTAAGTTAAGCAAAACATACAGAGTACATACAGAGTTAAGTTAAGCAAAACATACAGAGTTAAGCAAAACATACAGAGTTAAGTTAAGCAAAACATACAGAGTTAAGTTAAGCAAAACATACAGAGTTAAGCAAAACATACAGAGTTAAGCAAAACATACAGAGTTAAGTTAAGCAAAACATACAGAGTTAAGCAAAACATACAGAGTTAAGCAAAACATACAGAGTTAAGCAAAACATACAGAGTTAAGTTAAGCAAAACATACAGAGTTAAGCAAAACATACAGATTTAAGCAAAACATACAGAGTTAAGTTAAGCAAAAGATACAGAGTTAAGCAAAACATACAGAGTTAAGCAAAACATACAGAGTTAAGTTAAGCAAAACTTACAGAGTTAAGTTAAGCAAAACATACAGAGTTAAGTGAAACATACAGAGTTAAGCAAAACATACAGAGTTAAGTGAAACATACAGAGTTAAGCAAAACATACAGAGTTAAGCAAAACATACGAGTTAAGCAAAAAATAGAGTTAAGCAAAACATACAGAGTTAAGCAAAACATACAGAGTTAAGTTAAGCAAAACATACAGAGTTAAGTTAAGCAAAACATACAGAGTTAAGCAAAACATACAGAGTTAAGCAAAACATACAGAGTTAAGTTAAGCAAAACATACAGAGTTAAGCAAAACATACAGAGTTAAGCAAAACATACAGAGTTAAGTTAAGCAAAACATACAGAGTTAAGCAAAACATACAGAGTTAAGCAAAACATACAGAGTTAAGCAAAACATACAGAGTTAAGTTAAGCAAAACATACAGAGTTAAGTTAAGCAAAACATACAGAGTTAAGCAAAACATACAGAGTTAAGCAAAACATACAGAGTTAAGTTAAGCAAAACTTACAGAGTTAAGTTAAGCAAAACATACAGAGTTAAGCTAAACATACCGAGTTAAGTGAAACATACAGAGTTAAGCAAAACATACAGAGTTAAGTTAAGCAAAACATACAGAGTTAAGTTAAGCAAAACATACAGAGTTAAGCAAAACATACAGAGTTAAGCAAAACATACAGAGTTAAGTTAAGCAAAACATACAGAGTTAAGCAAAACATACAGAGTTAAGCAAAACATACAGAGTTAAGTTAAGCAAAACTTACAGAGTTAAGTTAAGCAAAACATACAGAGTTAAGCTAAACATACCGAGTTAAGTGAAACATACAGAGTTAAGCAAAACATACAGAGTTAAGCTAAACATACAGAGTTAAGTGAAACATACAGAGTTAAGCAAAACATACAGAGTTAAGTTAAGCAAAACATACAGAGTTAAGCAAAACATACAGAGTTAAGCAAAACATACAGAGTTAAGTTAAGCAAAACATACAGAGTTAAGCAAAACCTACAGAGTTAAGTTAAGCAAAACATAGAGAGTTAAGCAAAACATACATAGTTAAGTTAAGCAAAACATACAGAGTACATACAGAGTTAAGTTAAGCAAAACATACAGAGTTAAGCAAAACATACAGAGTTAAGTTAAGCAAAACATACAGAGTTAAGTTAAGCAAAACATACAGAGTTAAGCAAAACATACAGAGTTAAGCAAAACATACAGAGTTAAGCAAAACATACAGAGTTAAGCAAAACATACAGAGTTAAGCAAAACATACAGAGTTAAGTTAAGCAAAACATACAGAGTTAAGCAAAACATACAGATTTAAGCAAAACATACAGAGTTAAGTTAAGCAAAAGATACAGAGTTAAGCAAAACATACAGAGTTAAGCAAAACATACAGAGTTAAGTTAAGCAAAACTTACAGAGTTAAGTTAAGCAAAACATACAGAGTTAAGTGAAACATACAGAGTTAAGCAAAACATACAGAGTTAAGTGAAACATACAGAGTTAAGCAAAACATACAGAGTTAAGCAAAACATACGAGTTAAGCAAAAAATAGAGTTAAGCAAAACATACAGAGTTAAGCAAAACATACAGAGTTAAGCAAAACATACAGAGTTAAGTTAAGCAAAACATACAGAGTTAAGTTAAGCAAAACATACAGAGTTAAGCAAAACATACAGAGTTAAGCAAAACATACAGAGTTAAGTTAAGCAAAACATACAGAGTTAAGCAAAACATACAGAGTTAAGCAAAACATACAGAGTTAAGTTAAGCAAAACATACAGAGTTAAGTTAAGCAAAACATACAGAGTTAAGCAAAACATACAGAGTTAAGCAAAACATACAGAGTTAAGTTAAGCAAAACATACAGAGTTAAGCAAAACATACAGAGTTAAGCAAAACATACAGAGTTAAGTTAAGCAAAACATACAGAGTTAAGTTAAGCAAAACATACAGAGTTAAGCAAAACATACAGAGTTAAGCAAAACATACAGAGTTAAGTTAAGCAAAACATACAGAGTTAAGTTAAGCAAAACATACAGAGTTAAGCAAAACATACAGAGTTAAGCAAAACATACAGAGTTAAGTTAAGCAAAACATACAGAGTTAAGTTAAGCAAAACATACAGAGTTAAGCAAAACATACAGAGTTAAGCAAAACATACAGAGTTAAGTTAAGCAAAACATACAGAGTTAAGTTAAGCAAAACATACAGAGTTAAGCAAAACATACAGAGTTAAGCAAAACATACAGAGTTAAGTTAAGTAAAACATACAGAGTTAAGCAAAACATACAGAGTTAAGCAAAACATACAGAGTTAAGCAAAACATACAGAGTTAAGTTAAGCAAAACATACAGAGTTAAGTTAAGCAAAACATACAGAGTTAAGCAAAACATACAGAGTTAAGCAAAACATACAGAGTTAAGTTAAGCAAAACTTACAGAGTTAAGTTAAGCAAAACATACAGAGTTAAGCTAAACATACCGAGTTAAGTGAAACATACAGAGTTAAGCAAAACATACAGAGTTAAGTTAAGCAAAACATACAGAGTTAAGTTAAGCAAAACATACAGAGTTAAGCAAAACATACAGAGTTAAGCAAAACATACAGAGTTAAGTTAAGCAAAACATACAGAGTTAAGCAAAACATACAGAGTTAAGCAAAACATACAGAGTTAAGTTAAGCAAAACTTACAGAGTTAAGTTAAGCAAAACATACAGAGTTAAGCTAAACATACCGAGTTAAGTGAAACATACAGAGTTAAGCAAAACATACAGAGTTAAGCTAAACATACAGAGTTAAGTGAAACATACAGAGTTAAGCAAAACATACAGAGTTAAGTTAAGCAAAACATACAGAGTTAAGCAAAACATACAGAGTTAAGCAAAACATACAGAGTTAAGTTAAGCAAAACATACAGAGTTAAGCAAAACCTACAGAGTTAAGTTAAGCAAAACATAGAGAGTTAAGCAAAACATACATAGTTAAGTTAAGCAAAACATACAGAGTACATACAGAGTTAAGTTAAGCAAAACATACAGAGTTAAGCAAAACATACAGAGTTAAGTTAAGCAAAACATACAGAGTTAAGTTAAGCAAAACATACAGAGTTAAGCAAAACATACAGAGTTAAGCAAAACATACAGAGTTAAGCAAAACATACAGAGTTAAGCAAAACATACAGAGTTAAGCAAAACATACAGAGTTAAGTTAAGCAAAACATACAGAGTTAAGCAAAACATACAGATTTAAGCAAAACATACAGAGTTAAGTTAAGCAAAAGATACAGAGTTAAGCAAAACATACAGAGTTAAGCAAAACATACAGAGTTAAGTTAAGCAAAACTTACAGAGTTAAGTTAAGCAAAACATACAGAGTTAAGTGAAACATACAGAGTTAAGCAAAACATACAGAGTTAAGTGAAACATACAGAGTTAAGCAAAACATACAGAGTTAAGCAAAACATACGAGTTAAGCAAAAAATAGAGTTAAGCAAAACATACAGAGTTAAGCAAAACATACAGAGTTAAGCAAAACATACAGAGTTAAGTTAAGCAAAACATACAGAGTTAAGTTAAGCAAAACATACAGAGTTAAGCAAAACATACAGAGTTAAGCAAAACATACAGAGTTAAGTTAAGCAAAACATACAGAGTTAAGCAAAACATACAGAGTTAAGCAAAACATACAGAGTTAAGTTAAGCAAAACATACAGAGTTAAGTTAAGCAAAACATACAGAGTTAAGCAAAACATACAGAGTTAAGCAAAACATACAGAGTTAAGTTAAGCAAAACATACAGAGTTAAGCAAAACATACAGAGTTAAGCAAAACATACAGAGTTAAGTTAAGCAAAACATACAGAGTTAAGTTAAGCAAAACATACAGAGTTAAGCAAAACATACAGAGTTAAGCAAAACATACAGAGTTAAGTTAAGCAAAACATACAGAGTTAAGTTAAGCAAAACATACAGAGTTAAGCAAAACATACAGATTTAAGCAAAACATACAGAGTTAAGTTAAGCAAAAGATACAGAGTTAAGCAAAACATACAGAGTTAAGCAAAACATACAGAGTTAAGTTAAGCAAAACTTACAGAGTTAAGTTAAGCAAAACATACAGAGTTAAGTGAAACATACAGAGTTAAGCAAAACATACAGAGTTAAGTGAAACATACAGAGTTAAGCAAAACATACAGAGTTAAGCAAAACATACGAGTTAAGCAAAAAATAGAGTTAAGCAAAACATACAGAGTTAAGCAAAACATACAGAGTTAAGCAAAACATACAGAGTTAAGTTAAGCAAAACATACAGAGTTAAGTTAAGCAAAACATACAGAGTTAAGCAAAACATACAGAGTTAAGCAAAACATACAGAGTTAAGTTAAGCAAAACATACAGAGTTAAGCAAAACATACAGAGTTAAGCAAAACATACAGAGTTAAGTTAAGCAAAACATACAGAGTTAAGTTAAGCAAAACATACAGAGTTAAGCAAAACATACAGAGTTAAGCAAAACATACAGAGTTAAGTTAAGCAAAACATACAGAGTTAAGCAAAACATACAGAGTTAAGCAAAACATACAGAGTTAAGTTAAGCAAAACATACAGAGTTAAGTTAAGCAAAACATACAGAGTTAAGCAAAACATACAGAGTTAAGCAAAACATACAGAGTTAAGTTAAGCAAAACATACAGAGTTAAGTTAAGCAAAACATACAGAGTTAAGCAAAACATACAGAGTTAAGCAAAACATACAGAGTTAAGTTAAGCAAAACTTACAGAGTTAAGTTAAGCAAAACATACAGAGTTAAGCTAAACATACCGAGTTAAGTGAAACATACAGAGTTAAGCAAAACATACAGAGTTAAGTTAAGCAAAACATACAGAGTTAAGCAAAACATACAGAGTTAAGCAAAACATACAGAGTTAAGTTAAGCAAAACATACAGAGTTAAGCAAAACCTACAGAGTTAAGTTAAGCAAAACATAGAGAGTTAAGCAAAACATACATAGTTAAGTTAAGCAAAACATACAGAGTACATACAGAGTTAAGTTAAGCAAAACATACAGAGTTAAGCAAAACATACAGAGTTAAGTTAAGCAAAACATACAGAGTTAAGTTAAGCAAAACATACAGAGTTAAGCAAAACATACAGAGTTAAGCAAAACATACAGAGTTAAGTTAAGCAAAACATACAGAGTTAAGCAAAACATACAGAGTTAAGCAAAACATACAGAGTTAAGTTAAGCAAAACATACAGAGTTAAGCAAAACATACAGATTTAAGCAAAACATACAGAGTTAAGTTAAGCAAAACATACAGAGTTAAGCAAAACATACAGAGTTAAGCAAAACATACAGAGTTAAGCAAAACATACAGAGTTAAGTTAAGCAAAACTTACAGAGTTAAGTTAAGCAAAACATACAGAGTTAAGTGAAACATACAGAGTTAAGCAAAACATACAGAGTTAAGTGAAACATACAGAGTTAAGCAAAACATACAGAGTTAAGCAAAACATACAGAGTTAAGCAAAACATACAGAGTTAAGCAAAACATACAGAGTTAAGTTAAGCAAAACATACAGAGTTAAGCAAAACATACAGAGTTAAGCAAAACATACAGAGTTAAGTTAAGCAAAACATACAGAGTTAAGCAAAACATACTGAGTTAAGTTAAGCAAAACATAGAGAGTTAAGCAAAACATACATAGTTAAGTTAAGCAAAACATACAGAGTACATACAGAGTTAAGTTAAGCAAAACATACAGAGTTAAGCAAAACATACAGAGTTAAGTTAAGCAAAACATACAGAGTTAAGTTAAGCAAAACATACAGAGTTAAGCAAAACATACAGAGTTAAGCAAAACATACAGAGTTAAGTTAAGCAAAACATACAGAGTTAAGCAAAACATACAGAGTTAAGCAAAACATACAGAGTTAAGTTAAGCAAAACATACAGAGTTAAGCAAAACATACAGATTTAAGCAAAACATACAGAGTTAAGTTAAGCAAAACATACAGAGTTAAGCAAAACATACAGAGTTAAGTTAAGCAAAACATACAGAGTTAAGCAAAACATACTGAGTTAAGTTAAGCAAAACATAGAGAGTTAAGCAAAACATACATAGTTAAGTTAAGCAAAACATACAGAGTACATACAGAGTTAAGTTAAGCAAAACATACAGAGTTAAGCAAAACATACAGAGTTAAGTTAAGCAAAACATACAGAGTTAAGTTAAGCAAAACATACAGAGTTAAGCAAAACATACAGAGTTAAGCAAAACATACAGAGTTAAGTTAAGCAAAACATACAGAGTTAAGCAAAACATACAGAGTTAAGCAAAACATACAGAGTTAAGTTAAGCAAAACATACAGAGTTAAGCAAAACATACAGATTTAAGCAAAACATACAGAGTTAAGTTAAGCAAAACATACAGAGTTAAGCAAAACATACAGAGTTAAGCAAAACATACAGAGTTAAGCTAAACATACAGAGTTAAGTGAAACATACAGAGTTAAGCAAAACATACAGAGTTAAGTTAAGCAAAACATACAGAGTTAAGTTAAGCAAAACATAGAGAGTTAAGCAAAACATACATAGTTAAGTTAAGCAAAACATACAGAGTACATACAGAGTTAAGTTAAGCAAAACATACAGAGTTAAGCAAAACATACAGAGTTAAGTTAAGCAAAACATACAGAGTTAAGTTAAGCAAAACATACAGAGTTAAGCAAAACATACAGAGTTAAGCAAAACATACAGAGTTAAGTTAAGCAAAACATACAGAGTTAAGCAAAACATACAGAGTTAAGCAAAACATACAGAGTTAAGCAAAACATACAGAGTTAAGCAAAACATACAGAGTTAAGTTAAGCAAAACATACAGAGTTAAGCAAAACATACAGATTTAAGCAAAACATACAGAGTTAAGTTAAGCAAAAGATACAGAGTTAAGCAAAACATACAGAGTTAAGCAAAACATACAGAGTTAAGTTAAGCAAAACTTACAGAGTTAAGTTAAGCAAAACATACAGAGTTAAGTGAAACATACAGAGTTAAGCAAAACATACAGAGTTAAGTGAAACATACAGAGTTAAGCAAAACATACAGAGTTAAGCAAAACATACGAGTTAAGCAAAAAATAGAGTTAAGCAAAACATACAGAGTTAAGCAAAACATACAGAGTTAAGTTAAGCAAAACATACAGAGTTAAGTTAAGCAAAACATACAGAGTTAAGCAAAACATACAGAGTTAAGCAAAACATACAGAGTTAAGTTAAGCAAAACATACAGAGTTAAGCAAAACATACAGAGTTAAGCAAAACATACAGAGTTAAGTTAAGCAAAACATACAGAGTTAAGTTAAGCAAAACATACAGAGTTAAGCAAAACATACAGAGTTAAGCAAAACATACAGAGTTAAGTTAAGCAAAACATACAGAGTTAAGTTAAGCAAAACATACAGAGTTAAGCAAAACATACAGAGTTAAGCAAAACATACAGAGTTAAGTTAAGCAAAACTTACAGAGTTAAGTTAAGCAAAACATACAGAGTTAAGCTAAACATACAGAGTTAAGTGAAACATACAGAGTTAAGCAAAACATACAGAGTTAAGCTAAACATACAGAGTTAAGTTAAGCAAAACATACAGAGTTAAGCAAAACATACAGAGTTAAGCAAAACATACAGAGTTAAGTTAAGCAAAACATACAGAGTTAAGCAAAACATACAGAGTTAAGCAAAACATACAGAGTTAAGCAAAACATACAGAGTTAAGTTAAGCAAAACATACAGAGTTAAGTTAAGCAAAACATACAGAGTTAAGCAAAACATACAGAGTTAAGCAAAACATACAGAGTTAAGTTAAGCAAAACTTACAGAGTTAAGTTAAGCAAAACATACAGAGTTAAGCTAAACATACCGAGTTAAGTGAAACATACAGAGTTAAGCAAAACATACAGAGTTAAGTTAAGCAAAACATACAGAGTTAAGTTAAGCAAAACATACAGAGTTAAGCAAAACATACAGAGTTAAGCAAAACATACAGAGTTAAGTTAAGCAAAACATACAGAGTTAAGCAAAACATACAGAGTTAAGCAAAACATACAGAGTTAAGTTAAGCAAAACTTACAGAGTTAAGTTAAGCAAAACATACAGAGTTAAGCTAAACATACCGAGTTAAGTGAAACATACAGAGTTAAGCAAAACATACAGAGTTAAGCTAAACATACAGAGTTAAGTGAAACATACAGAGTTAAGCAAAACATACAGAGTTAAGTTAAGCAAAACATACAGAGTTAAGCAAAACATACAGAGTTAAGCAAAACATACAGAGTTAAGTTAAGCAAAACATACAGAGTTAAGCAAAACCTACAGAGTTAAGTTAAGCAAAACATAGAGAGTTAAGCAAAACATACATAGTTAAGTTAAGCAAAACATACAGAGTACATACAGAGTTAAGTTAAGCAAAACATACAGAGTTAAGCAAAACATACAGAGTTAAGTTAAGCAAAACATACAGAGTTAAGTTAAGCAAAACATACAGAGTTAAGCAAAACATACAGAGTTAAGCAAAACATACAGAGTTAAGCAAAACATACAGAGTTAAGCAAAACATACAGAGTTAAGCAAAACATACAGAGTTAAGTTAAGCAAAACATACAGAGTTAAGCAAAACATACAGATTTAAGCAAAACATACAGAGTTAAGTTAAGCAAAAGATACAGAGTTAAGCAAAACATACAGAGTTAAGCAAAACATACAGAGTTAAGTTAAGCAAAACTTACAGAGTTAAGTTAAGCAAAACATACAGAGTTAAGTGAAACATACAGAGTTAAGCAAAACATACAGAGTTAAGTGAAACATACAGAGTTAAGCAAAACATACAGAGTTAAGCAAAACATACGAGTTAAGCAAAAAATAGAGTTAAGCAAAACATACAGAGTTAAGCAAAACATACAGAGTTAAGCAAAACATACAGAGTTAAGTTAAGCAAAACATACAGAGTTAAGTTAAGCAAAACATACAGAGTTAAGCAAAACATACAGAGTTAAGCAAAACATACAGAGTTAAGTTAAGCAAAACATACAGAGTTAAGCAAAACATACAGAGTTAAGCAAAACATACAGAGTTAAGTTAAGCAAAACATACAGAGTTAAGTTAAGCAAAACATACAGAGTTAAGCAAAACATACAGAGTTAAGCAAAACATACAGAGTTAAGTTAAGCAAAACATACAGAGTTAAGCAAAACATACAGAGTTAAGCAAAACATACAGAGTTAAGTTAAGCAAAACATACAGAGTTAAGTTAAGCAAAACATACAGAGTTAAGCAAAACATACAGAGTTAAGCAAAACATACAGAGTTAAGTTAAGCAAAACATACAGAGTTAAGTTAAGCAAAACATACAGAGTTAAGCAAAACATACAGATTTAAGCAAAACATACAGAGTTAAGTTAAGCAAAAGATACAGAGTTAAGCAAAACATACAGAGTTAAGCAAAACATACAGAGTTAAGTTAAGCAAAACTTACAGAGTTAAGTTAAGCAAAACATACAGAGTTAAGTGAAACATACAGAGTTAAGCAAAACATACAGAGTTAAGTGAAACATACAGAGTTAAGCAAAACATACAGAGTTAAGCAAAACATACGAGTTAAGCAAAAAATAGAGTTAAGCAAAACATACAGAGTTAAGCAAAACATACAGAGTTAAGCAAAACATACAGAGTTAAGTTAAGCAAAACATACAGAGTTAAGTTAAGCAAAACATACAGAGTTAAGCAAAACATACAGAGTTAAGCAAAACATACAGAGTTAAGTTAAGCAAAACATACAGAGTTAAGCAAAACATACAGAGTTAAGCAAAACATACAGAGTTAAGTTAAGCAAAACATACAGAGTTAAGTTAAGCAAAACATACAGAGTTAAGCAAAACATACAGAGTTAAGCAAAACATACAGAGTTAAGTTAAGCAAAACATACAGAGTTAAGCAAAACATACAGAGTTAAGCAAAACATACAGAGTTAAGTTAAGCAAAACATACAGAGTTAAGTTAAGCAAAACATACAGAGTTAAGCAAAACATACAGAGTTAAGCAAAACATACAGAGTTAAGTTAAGCAAAACATACAGAGTTAAGTTAAGCAAAACATACAGAGTTAAGCAAAACATACAGAGTTAAGCAAAACATACAGAGTTAAGTTAAGCAAAACTTACAGAGTTAAGTTAAGCAAAACATACAGAGTTAAGCTAAACATACCAAGTTAAGTGAAACATACAGAGTTAAGCAAAACATACAGAGTTAAGTTAAGCAAAACATACAGAGTTAAGCAAAACATACAGAGTTAAGCAAAACATACAGAGTTAAGTTAAGCAAAACATACAGAGTTAAGCAAAACCTACAGAGTTAAGTTAAGCAAAACATAGAGAGTTAAGCAAAACATACATAGTTAAGTTAAGCAAAACATACAGAGTACATACAGAGTTAAGTTAAGCAAAACATACAGAGTTAAGCAAAACATACAGAGTTAAGTTAAGCAAAACATACAGAGTTAAGTTAAGCAAAACATACAGAGTTAAGCAAAACATACAGAGTTAAGCAAAACATACAGAGTTAAGTTAAGCAAAACATACAGAGTTAAGCAAAACATACAGAGTTAAGCAAAACATACAGAGTTAAGTTAAGCAAAACATACAGAGTTAAGCAAAACATACAGATTTAAGCAAAACATACAGAGTTAAGTTAAGCAAAACATACAGAGTTAAGCAAAACATACAGAGTTAAGCAAAACATACAGAGTTAAGCAAAACATACAGAGTTAAGTTAAGCAAAACTTACAGAGTTAAGTTAAGCAAAACATACAGAGTTAAGTGAAACATACAGAGTTAAGCAAAACATACAGAGTTAAGTGAAACATACAGAGTTAAGCAAAACATACAGAGTTAAGCAAAACATACAGAGTTAAGCAAAACATACAGAGTTAAGCAAAACATACAGAGTTAAGTTAAGCAAAACATACAGAGTTAAGCAAAACATACAGAGTTAAGCAAAACATACAGAGTTAAGTTAAGCAAAACATACAGAGTTAAGCAAAACATACTGAGTTAAGTTAAGCAAAACATAGAGAGTTAAGCAAAACATACATAGTTAAGTTAAGCAAAACATACAGAGTACATACAGAGTTAAGTTAAGCAAAACATACAGAGTTAAGCAAAACATACAGAGTTAAGTTAAGCAAAACATACAGAGTTAAGTTAAGCAAAACATACAGAGTTAAGCAAAACATACAGAGTTAAGCAAAACATACAGAGTTAAGTTAAGCAAAACATACAGAGTTAAGCAAAACATACAGAGTTAAGCAAAACATACAGAGTTAAGTTAAGCAAAACATACAGAGTTAAGCAAAACATACAGATTTAAGCAAAACATACAGAGTTAAGTTAAGCAAAACATACAGAGTTAAGCAAAACATACAGAGTTAAGTTAAGCAAAACATACAGAGTTAAGCAAAACATACTGAGTTAAGTTAAGCAAAACATAGAGAGTTAAGCAAAACATACATAGTTAAGTTAAGCAAAACATACAGAGTACATACAGAGTTAAGTTAAGCAAAACATACAGAGTTAAGCAAAACATACAGAGTTAAGTTAAGCAAAACATACAGAGTTAAGTTAAGCAAAACATACAGAGTTAAGCAAAACATACAGAGTTAAGCAAAACATACAGAGTTAAGTTAAGCAAAACATACAGAGTTAAGCAAAACATACAGAGTTAAGCAAAACATACAGAGTTAAGTTAAGCAAAACATACAGAGTTAAGCAAAACATACAGATTTAAGCAAAACATACAGAGTTAAGTTAAGCAAAACATACAGAGTTAAGCAAAACATACAGAGTTAAGCAAAACATACAGAGTTAAGCTAAACATACAGAGTTAAGTGAAACATACAGAGTTAAGCAAAACATACAGAGTTAAGTTAAGCAAAACATACAGAGTTAAGTTAAGCAAAACATAGAGAGTTAAGCAAAACATACATAGTTAAGTTAAGCAAAACATACAGAGTACATACAGAGTTAAGTTAAGCAAAACATACAGAGTTAAGCAAAACATACAGAGTTAAGTTAAGCAAAACATACAGAGTTAAGTTAAGCAAAACATACAGAGTTAAGCAAAACATACAGAGTTAAGCAAAACATACAGAGTTAAGTTAAGCAAAACATACAGAGTTAAGCAAAACATACAGAGTTAAGCAAAACATACAGAGTTAAGCAAAACATACAGAGTTAAGCAAAACATACAGAGTTAAGTTAAGCAAAACATACAGAGTTAAGCAAAACATACAGATTTAAGCAAAACATACAGAGTTAAGTTAAGCAAAAGATACAGAGTTAAGCAAAACATACAGAGTTAAGCAAAACATACAGAGTTAAGTTAAGCAAAACTTACAGAGTTAAGTTAAGCAAAACATACAGAGTTAAGTGAAACATACAGAGTTAAGCAAAACATACAGAGTTAAGTGAAACATACAGAGTTAAGCAAAACATACAGAGTTAAGCAAAACATACGAGTTAAGCAAAAAATAGAGTTAAGCAAAACATACAGAGTTAAGCAAAACATACAGAGTTAAGTTAAGCAAAACATACAGAGTTAAGTTAAGCAAAACATACAGAGTTAAGCAAAACATACAGAGTTAAGCAAAACATACAGAGTTAAGTTAAGCAAAACATACAGAGTTAAGCAAAACATACAGAGTTAAGCAAAACATACAGAGTTAAGTTAAGCAAAACATACAGAGTTAAGTTAAGCAAAACATACAGAGTTAAGCAAAACATACAGAGTTAAGCAAAACATACAGAGTTAAGTTAAGCAAAACATACAGAGTTAAGTTAAGCAAAACATACAGAGTTAAGCAAAACATACAGAGTTAAGCAAAACATACAGAGTTAAGTTAAGCAAAACTTACAGAGTTAAGTTAAGCAAAACATACAGAGTTAAGCTAAACATACAGAGTTAAGTGAAACATACAGAGTTAAGCAAAACATACAGAGTTAAGCTAAACATACAGAGTTAAGTGAAACATACAGAGTTAAGCAAAACATACAGAGTTAAGTTAAGCAAAACATACAGAGTTAAGCAAAACATACAGAGTTAAGCAAAACATACAGAGTTAAGTTAAGCAAAACATACAGAGTTAAGCAAAACATACAGAGTTAAGTTAAGCAAAACATAGAGAGTTAAGCAAAACATACATAGTTAAGTTAAGCAAAACATACAGAGTACATACAGAGTTAAGTTAAGCAAAACATACAGAGTTAAGCAAAACATACAGAGTTAAGTTAAGCAAAACATACAGAGTTAAGTTAAGCAAAACATACAGAGTTAAGCAAAACATACAGAGTTAAGCAAAACATACAGAGTTAAGTTAAGCAAAACATACAGAGTTAAGCAAAACATACAGAGTTAAGCAAAACATACAGAGTTAAGTTAAGCAAAACATACAGAGTTAAGCAAAACATACAGATTTAAGCAAAACATACAGAGTTAAGTTAAGCAAAACATACAGAGTTAAGCAAAACATACAGAGTTAAGCAAAACATACAGAGTTAAGCAAAACATACAGAGTTAAGTTAAGCAAAACTTACAGAGTTAAGTTAAGCAAAACATACAGAGTTAAGTGAAACATACAGAGTTAAGCAAAACATACAGAGTTAAGTGAAACATACAGAGTTAAGCAAAACATACAGAGTTAAGCAAAACATACAGAGTTAAGCAAAACATACAGAGTTAAGCAAAACATACAGAGTTAAGTTAAGCAAAACATACAGAGTTAAGCAAAACATACAGAGTTAAGCAAAACATACAGAGTTAAGTTAAGCAAAACATACAGAGTTAAGCTAAACATACAGATTTAAGCAAAACATACAGAGTTAAGTTAAGCAAAAGATACAGAGTTAAGCAAAACATACAGAGTTAAGCAAAACATACAGAGTTAAGTTAAGCAAAACTTACAGAGTTAAGTTAAGCAAAACATACAGAGTTAAGTGAAACATACAGAGTTAAGCAAAACATACAGAGTTAAGTGAAACATACAGAGTTAAGCAAAACATACAGAGTTAAGCAAAACATACGAGTTAAGCAAAAAATAGAGTTAAGCAAAACATACAGAGTTAAGCAAAACATACAGAGTTAAGTTAAGCAAAACATACAGAGTTAAGTTAAGCAAAACATACAGAGTTAAGCAAAACATACAGAGTTAAGCAAAACATACAGAGTTAAGTTAAGCAAAACATACAGAGTTAAGCAAAACATACAGAGTTAAGCAAAACATACAGAGTTAAGTTAAGCAAAACATACAGAGTTAAGTTAAGCAAAACATACAGAGTTAAGCAAAACATACAGAGTTAAGCAAAACATACAGAGTTAAGTTAAGCAAAACATACAGAGTTAAGTTAAGCAAAACATACAGAGTTAAGCAAAACATACAGAGTTAAGCAAAACATACAGAGTTAAGTTAAGCAAAACTTACAGAGTTAAGTTAAGCAAAACATACAGAGTTAAGCTAAACATACCGAGTTAAGTGAAACATACAGAGTTAAGCAAAACATACAGAGTTAAGCTAAACATACAGAGTTAAGTGAAACATACAGAGTTAAGCAAAACATACAGAGTTAAGTTAAGCAAAACATACAGAGTTAAGCAAAACATACAGAGTTAAGCAAAACATACAGAGTTAAGTTAAGCAAAACATACAGAGTTAAGCAAAACATACAGAGTTAAGTTAAGCAAAACATAGAGAGTTAAGCAAAACATACATAGTTAAGTTAAGCAAAACATACAGAGTACATACAGAGTTAAGTTAAGCAAAACATACAGAGTTAAGCAAAACATACAGAGTTAAGTTAAGCAAAACATACAGAGTTAAGTTAAGCAAAACATACAGAGTTAAGCAAAACATACAGAGTTAAGCAAAACATACAGAGTTAAGTTAAGCAAAACATACAGAGTTAAGCAAAACATACAGAGTTAAGCAAAACATACAGAGTTAAGTTAAGCAAAACATACAGAGTTAAGCAAAACATACAGATTTAAGCAAAACATACAGAGTTAAGTTAAGCAAAACATACAGAGTTAAGCAAAACATACAGAGTTAAGCAAAACATACAGAGTTAAGCAAAACATACAGAGTTAAGTTAAGCAAAACTTACAGAGTTAAGTTAAGCAAAACATACAGAGTTAAGTGAAACATACAGAGTTAAGCAAAACATACAGAGTTAAGTGAAACATACAGAGTTAAGCAAAACATACAGAGTTAAGTTAAGCAAAACATACAGAGTTAAGCATTCCTGTGTGTTAGTTGGTTGGATCCACTACACTCCGGTTACTTACTACTGAACGGACGTGTTTTTGCGGACCTCCCAAACTTTCAAACTTTAGACTGTTTTCTTTCTTTTTACCATCTTTTAACCAGTGATCTTAACTGATCACTGTGACTTTTGCTCTTATCGTTTATACTGTTGGATTTATTGGTTTTATGTGACTTCTTACTGGACGTGACCTAAAGCTATCGGCGCTTGTTGTTGCCATAGCTACAGCTACACGCTACAGTACTCACAGTGCTGAGCTCCCCCGAGGAAATGGCTCCAACATCAGATGTCGCAGAGATGCGAACGGAACTGAAGAACATCGAGATACTAGTAGTGGATCTTATCAAGCGTCAAACGGAGCTAATGTCCAAGCTGGCTAGCATGGAACAAGCGGACGCAGGCTGCACCAGCAGTCCCTCCTGGGCGACAGTGGTGAGGGGCCGACGGAAGCTCTCCCTTCCTCTCTATGATCCCGTTGATTCACCTCAACTATCAAACCGATTCAATCCTCTTTGTAGTGATTCCAGCATCCTTGGCTCTCCTTCGTTTCCGTCTCCTGCTGCTAGTAGTATAGCTTTGCTCAAAGACTATCCGAGGATAGCTACTAGCCTAGCTACTAGCCAGGCTCCAAGCGAAGCTACCAGGACGACGGCCCTCTCCAGCTCACAACTCAACCATGGAAGTATATCTGCGCCCCGGAGCAGAAAGCGCTCTGCCCTGTTTGCTCTCGCATCGCCAAGCTCCCCAGACTCACGCGATGGGTCCGACTCCCCAAAGTTTAAACGCCCTCGTCTGCGGTGCTCTGCAGCACATACCAGGATGCTCATTCAAACGGCGAGTGTCATCGATGGAAATGCCGCTGTGAATGAGCCCCTCCTCACGGCGCTGCTGCCCGACAAACCCGCCAGCAATGCAGACGCTACTCCTGCGGCTTTTCACCATAGAAACCTGGCCATCTATGACGGGGAATGCATCCAGGAACAGCCAGAGATCCTACTCATCGGAGATTCCATCACCAGGTTTTTGCAAATACCACACGGCATTACGTATTGTTTTTCCGGTTTAAAAGTTACTGACTTACTGGAGTGTACTCCCGAAATCATCGAGAGATATCCGTCCGCCCACACCGTTATTATTCATATCGGAGCAAATGACGTAATGGCTAGACAATCCGTTAAACTCCAATCTGACTTCGAATCACTAATACTCACTATTGAAAGCCTGGGTAAAATATGCATTGTGTCTGGCCCCATTCCATCCATGGGTCGTGGATCTGAGCGATTTAGCCGTCTGTTCTGGTTGCACAAATGGCTACAGACCCACTGTACTACTATAGGACTTTGCTATATAAATAACTTTGATCTGCTCTGGTCCAGGAAAGACCATTACAGACCCGATGGCATCCATCCAAACATATCAGGGGTAAATGTGCTAATACATAACGTCATACAAAGTATAGCATCACTGGCCTGACAACCAACCATATCTAGCTCTGTAGACTATATACAGAAGCAGCCTAAACTACAAAAAAACACGTTGAGTGTCATCCCGATTCTGATCACCAAAAGACTAATCAATTACTCATTATCACGTCCCATATGTAAATCTAACCTTATCAATATCAGTGTTCAACCACAGACTATCTCACACCCCACTACAGAACCCGTACAGCTAAAACTAGCACTGTTCAACGTTAGAGCGCTGAAACAAAAATCATTTCTGATAAATGAACTCATAGTAAAACATGGTGTACATTGTATGTTTTTAGTAGAGACATGGTTAGACAATATCACTGGTGTAGCAACACTGATTGAGACCTGCCCTTCCAATTTTAAATTCTATCAATCAAACAGACAGAGTGGGAGGGGAGGAGGAATAGCAGCAATCATCTCCACTCAATTTGTGTGCAATGATATTGACCTGGGAACATTTTTATCATTTGAATACCTTGCTATTGTATTGAAAACAGAAATGCCAGTAATATGTGTGACATTGTATCGACCACCAAGGTACTCGCCACTCTTCATACAGGAATTTTCAGAACTCATATCGATCTGCATTACCAGGTATGATAGAATCATTCTTAATGGAGATCTAAATATTCATATCAACAAAAAGGATGACCCCAGGGGTTGTGAGTTTCTGAACCTACTGGACAGTTTTGGACTGATGCAACATGTTCACGAGGCCACCCACCAACATGGCAACACTCTGGACCTACTAATAACAACAGGGCTAAACATTGAGAATATATCAGTAAAACAAATTCCAATTTCTGACCATTATTGTGTGTTCTATGGTACAAGCCTAATATTACATAAGACCAGAAGCGAATTCCTAGTTCACAGAAGGCTTCTGGACGCTAGAGCTGAAGCAAAATTCTCTAGTATGATGAAATCATACGACCAATGCAGTGAATCCTCCTTAAATCAGCAAGTGCAAAACTTCCACAACACCTTGTCAACCGTGTTAGATACTGTTGCCCCTCTAAAGGTTAAAAAGGTAAAAACTGATAGAATCTCTCCATGGCTAAATAAAACCAATGTTAAAGATAACAAGAGAAAATGTAGGATAGCCGAGCGAAAATGGAGGAAACTCAAACTCACAGCTCACTTTAATTTATACAAAGACGCCATGGGCGCATACAATAAGGCAATACAACTTGCGAGAAAGGAATATTTTTCCAAAATGATCTCAGAAAATATGGGTAACTCGAGGGTACTTTTTTCCACCATTGACCGGCTGATTAACATACCACCCCCCCATATACCGCAGCAATCAGCCACAAAATGTGAAGAGTTCGCAGTTTTCTTTAATGAAAAAATATCATTGATTAGAGCAAGCATTACCGCTGATATGGATCTGGCTATGAGTGAAACCCCACCTGAGATAACTATGGGGGAATTCACATGTATTACATTACCTGACCTCTGTAAGATTGTCTCTGAGTGTAATTCCGCCACCTCCTGCCTCGATCCTATACCAACAGCATTTCTCAAGCGGGTGTTTGATAGTGTCTCAAATCATGTCCTTGAAATCATAAATATGTCTCTTCAAACAGGCACTTTTCCAGATGCATTTAAAACAGCTGTAGTAAAACCACTACTAAAGAAAACAAACTTAGATGTAAACGAACTAAAAAGCTATAGGCCAATATCGAACCTTCCATTTATCAGCAAGATATTAGAAAAGATAGTCTCAGTACAAATAAACTCCTTTCTCAAAGATAATAACATCATGGATGAACTACAATCAGGTTTCAGAACAAATCACAGCACTGAAACTGCCCTTACCAAAATAGTTAGCGACCTCAGGCTAAACTCCGATGCTGGCAAAGTCTCAATTCTTGTCCTATTGGACCTTAGTGCAGCGTTCGATACGATTGACCATAATATCTTGATCAGTCGTCTAGAAAGACTGGTTGGTTTTTCCGATCATGTACTAAATTGGCTCATAACATACATTAAGGGAAGAAGGTTCTATGTTAAGCTTGGAGACAATGTATCCGAGGAACATAACAGCAATTTTGGAGTCGCACAAGGAAGCTGCCTTGGTCCATTACTCTTCTCACTATATATGCTGCCCCTCGGGGACATCATTCGAGACCACAATGTATGCTTCCATAGTTATGCTGATGATACACAACTATATATCTCCGCAGAACCAAATAACACTACAGCCATACAGTCCATTACAAACTGTCTGTTAGCAATAAACAAGTGGATGAACAATAACTTCCTAAAATTAAACGAAAGCAAGACCGAAATCCTATTGATCGGCCCAAAAGCGAAAAGGGAAGTGCTTTGTAAAAACCTGGGGAGTCTGTCATCCTATGTAAAGACTGAGGTTACAAGCCTAGGTGTCATCTTGGACTCAGACCTGACCTTTAAGTCTCATATAAATAAGGCCATGAAAACGTCATTCTTCCACCTAAGAAACATAGCGAAAGTAAGACCTTTCGTAAATAAAAAGGATGCAGAGAAACTTATTCATGCTTTTGTATCAAGTCGGCTTGACTATTGTAATGCACTGTTCACTGGTCTTCCCAAAGCAACCATT
Organism: Notolepis coatsorum; assembly: GCF_963971535.1. Lineage (NCBI taxonomy): Eukaryota > Metazoa > Chordata > Actinopteri > Aulopiformes > Paralepididae > Notolepis > Notolepis coatsorum. The sequence continues at coordinate 154,810,381 of NC_140168.1, read as the reverse complement.
GGGAAGCTTCAGCTTATCCAAAACTCTGCAGCTCGATTACTAACTCATACAAGGAGAAGAGAACATATCACTCCAGTCCTGGCCACCCTGCACTGGCTTCCAATAACTCATAGAATTGATTTTAAGGTCCTTTTCCTAACATATAAAGCTCTTAATGAGCAAGGCCCAAAATACATAGCAAATTCCCTAGTTAGTTATCTGCCCTCAAGAACGCTACGGTCATCCACTACAGGTTTACTAGACACGCCCAGAAACCAAAAAAGGATAGGAAGTATGGCATTTGCCAACTATGCCCCAAAACTATGGAACACACTACCAACACACATCAGAAACGCCAGCTCTATACACATTTTTAAAGGAAAATTAAAAACGTACCTATACAGTCTAGCTTACAAATAGTTATGGCTTGGAAAAACCTGATGGATCCATGAGGCTAGGATAAGCCTTGTGGACCCAACTTTTTAGATGAAGGAACGGGTACATAGGAGACACGCCTCCAGTTTTTCAAAAGTTTTTGACACGCCTCAGCTTCTGAGCTGAAGGAGTGTTTTTGCGGACCTCCCAAACTTTCAAACTTTTTAGATGAAGGAATGGGTACAATAGGAGACACGCCTCCAGTTTTTCAAACGTTTTTGACACACCTCAGCTTCTGAGCTGAAGGCGTGTTTTTGCGGACCTCCCAAACTTTCAAACTTTTTAGATGAAGGAATGGGTACAATAGGAGACACGCCTCCAGTTTTTCAAAAGTTTTTGACACGCCTCAGCTTCTGAGCTGAAGGCGTGTTTCTGCGGACCTCCCAAACTTTCAAACTTCTTAGATGAAGGATGGGTACAATAGGAGACACGCCTCCAGTTTTTCAAAAGTTTTTGACACACCTCAGCTTCTGAGCTGAAGGCGTGTTTTTGCGGACCTCCCAAACTTTCAAACTTTAGACTGTTTTCTTTATGCGTTTTTCTTTTTCTTTCTTTCTACCACAAGACGCGGCCACTGATGGGTCCATGGGACTTGGATAAGTCCTGTGGACCCAACTCTGGCCACTGACCACATGAGCGAACGGGTACATACGCACACAATACACGGCCACTGATGGATCCGTGGGACTTGGTAAAGCACTATGGACCCAACTATGACCACTGATAAAAACGTAACTACACTAGCATTATAAGACCTAAACATTGCTACCTACCATACAAGTGCATTGGTTTAGTGCATTTCCGGTTGCCACTGAGCGGAAATGTTTGTGCGGACCTGTTCTCCCAAACTGGTAAGCAAATGACTGTTTTTACGTTATTTTCATTTTTACGTTACTATTATTATTATTATTTTTTTTTTTAACATTGATCTTAACTGATCACTATGACTTTATTGCTTTTATCGTTATATATGCCTATAATTGTGTACAGCACTTTGAGCTACATGACATGTATGAAAGGTGCTTTATAAATACTTACTTACTTACTTACTTACTTAAGCAAAACATACAGAGTTAAGCAAAACATACAGAGTTAAGTTAAGCAAAACATACAGAGTTAAGCAAAACATACTGAGTTAAGTTAAGCAAAACATAGAGAGTTAAGCAAAACATACATAGTTAAGTTAAGCAAAACATACAGAGTACATACAGAGTTAAGTTAAGCAAAACATACAGAGTTAAGCAAAACATACAGAGTTAAGTTAAGCAAAACATACAGAGTTAAGTTAAGCAAAACATACAGAGTTAAGCAAAACATACAGAGTTAAGCAAAACATACAGAGTTAAGTTAAGCAAAACATACAGAGTTAAGTTAAGCAAAACATACAGAGTTAAGCAAAACATACAGATTTAAGCAAAACATACAGAGTTAAGTTAAGCAAAACATACAGAGTTAAGCAAAACATACAGAGTTAAGCAAAACATACAGAGTTAAGCAAAACATACAGAGTTAAGTTAAGCAAAACTTACAGAGTTAAGTTAAGCAAAACATACAGAGTTAAGTGAAACATACAGAGTTAAGCAAAACTTACAGAGTTAAGTGAAACATACAGAGTTAAGCAAAACATACAGAGTTAAGCAAAACATACGAGTTAAGCAAAAAATAGAGTTAAGCAAAACATACAGAGTTAAGCAAAACATACAGAGTTAAGCAAAACATACAGAGTTAAGTTAAGCAAAACATACAGAGTTAAGTTAAGCAAAACATACAGAGTTAAGCAAAACATACAGAGTTAAGCAAAACATACAGAATTAAGTTAAGCAAAACATACAGAGTTAAGCAAAACATACAGAGTTAAGCAAAACATACAGAGTTAAGTTAAGCAAAACATACAGAGTTAAGCAAAACATACAGATTTAAGCAAAACATACAGAGTTAAGTTAAGCAAAACATACAGAGTTAAGAAAAACATACAGAGTTAAGCAAAACATACAGAGTTAAGCAAAACATACAGAGTTAAGTTAAGCAAAACTTACAGAGTTAAGTTAAGCAAAACATACAGAGTTAAGTGAAACATACAGAGTTAAGCAAAACATACAGAGTTAAGTGAAACATACAGAGTTAAGCAAAACATACAGAGTTAAGTGAAACATACAGAGTTAAGCAAAACATACAGAGTTAAGCAAAACATACGAGTTAAGCAAAACATAGAGTTAAGCAAAACATACAGAGTTAAGCAAAACATACAGAGTTAAGTTAAGCAAAACTTACAGAGTTAAGTTAAGCAAAACATACAGAGTTAAGCTAAACATACAGAGTTAAGTGAAACATACAGAGTTAAGCAAAACATACAGAGTTAAGCTAAACATACAGAGTTAAGTGAAACATACAGAGTTAAGCAAAACATACAGAGTTAAGTTAAGCAAAACATACAGAGTTAAGCAAAACATACAGAGTTAAGCAAAACATACAGAGTTAAGTTAAGCAAAACATACAGAGTTAAGCAAAACATACAGAGTTAAGCAAAACATACAGAGTTAAGCAAAACATACAGAATTAAGTTAAGCAAAACATACAGAGTACATACAGAGTTAAGTTAAGCAAAACATACAGAGTTAAGCAAAACATACAGAGTTAAGTTAAGCAAAACATACAGAGTTAAGTTAAGCAAAACATACAGAGTTAAGCAAAACATACAGAGTTAAGCAAAACATACAGAGTTAAGTTAAGCAAAACATACAGAGTTAAGCAAAACATACAGAGTTAAGTTAAGCAAAACATACAGAGTTAAGCAAAACATACAGATTTAAGCAAAACATACAGAGTTAAGTTAAGCAAAACATACAGAGTTAAGCAAAACATACAGAGTTAAGCAAAACATACAGAGTTAAGCAAAACATACAGAGTTAAGTTAAGCGAAACTTAGAGTTAAGTTAAGCAAAACATACAGAGTTAAGTGAAACATACAGAGTTAAGCAAAACATACAGAGTTAAGTGAAACATACAGAGTTAAGCAAAACATACAGAGTTAAGCAAAACATACGAGTTAAGCAAAAAATAGAGTTAAGCAAAACATACAGAGTTAAGCAAAACATACATAGTTAAGCAAAACATACATAGTTAAGTTAAGCAAAACATACAGAGTTAAGTTAAGCAAAACATACAGAGTTAAGCAAAACATACAGAGTTAAGCAAAACATACAGAGTTAAGTTAAGCAAAACATACAGAGTTAAGCAAAACATACAGAGTTAAGCAAAACATACAGAGTTAAGTTAAGCAAAACATACAGAGTTAAGCAAAACATACAGATTTAAGCAAAACATACAGAGTTAAGTTAAGCAAAACATACAGAGTTAAGAAAAACATACAGAGTTAAGTTAAGCAAAACTTACAGAGTTAAGTTAAGCAAAACATACAGAGTTAAGTGAAACATACAGAGTTAAGCAAAACATACGAGTTAAGCAAAACATAGAGTTAAGCAAAACATACAGAGTTAAGCAAAACATACAGAGTTAAGCAAAACATGCAGAGTTAAGTTAAGCAAAACATACAGAGTTAAGCAAAATATACAGAGTTAAGTTAAGCAAAACATACAGAGTTAAGCAAGACATACAGAGTTAAGTTAAGCAAAACATACAGAGTACATACAGAGTTAAGTTAAGCAAAACATACAGAGTTAAGCAAAACATACAGAGTTAAGTTAAGCAAAACATACAGTGTTAAGTTAAGCAAAACATACAGAGTTAAGCAAAACATACAGAGTTAAGCAAAACATACAGAGTTAAGTTAAGCAAAACATACAGAGTTAAGTTAAGCAAAACATACAGAGTTAAGCTAAACATACAGAGTTAAGTGAAACATACAGAGTTAAGCAAAACATACAGAGTTAAGCAAAACATACGAGTTAAGCAAAACATAGAGTTAAGCAAAACATACAGAGTTAATTTAGCAAAACATACAGAGTTAAGCAAAACATACGCAAATAAATAAAAGGCATATAAAATCATAACAATAAGACAAGGAAGGATAACAATCAATTAAAACAGATGCAACTTGATTGACAAAGGTTGGAGATCAAGAAGATAACATCTGAGACCCTCCCAGTGCAATGTGGTGTCCCACAAGGCTCTGTCCTGGGCCCTTTGCTATTTTCGATTTACATGCTACCCCTCGGCGATATCATACGCAAATTTGGCATAAACTTTCATTTTTACGCTGATGACACCCAATTATATATACCTATTAAGCCAAATGATTCCTCCCAACTACAAAACCTTGAGGCCTGCTAGCTTGCCGTCAAAAAATGGATGTCGCAAAACGTTCTACTCCTTAATGCAGATAAAACTGAGATGTTAATTGTTGGCCCCCCAAACCACAGAGGCCTGTTTCAGGACATCTCCCTCAACTTTGATACCTGTCATGTATCCCAGAGCTCCACCATAAAAAACCTCTGAGTCATTTTTGATTCCTCCCTCTCATTTAATGCACATATAAAAAATGTCACCAAAATTGCATTCTTCCATCTTCGTAATATCGCAAAAATACGCCCCATTTTAACTCTGGCTGATGCTGAAACCCTGATTCATGCTTTTGTCTCATCACGTCTGGACTACTGTAATGCACTTTTTTCAGGCCTACCTAATTCAAGCATCAAAAATCTTCAACTCGTGCAAAATGCGGCTGCACGGATACTAACTAGAACTAGAAAATTTGATCACATCACACCAGTTTTGTCCGCCCTACACTGGCTTCCTATCCAAGCCTGTTCTGACTTTAAAGTGCTACTCCTCACCTACAAAATTTTAAATGGGCTTGCACCGCTCTATCTATCCGATCTCATCTCCCGATACTCGCCCGCTCGTGCTCTGCGCTCACAAAATGCGGGGCTTCTATCGACCCCTAGGGTTAAAAAGAAATCCGCCGGCCACAGAGCCTTTGTCTACCGCGCTCCCTACCTGTGGAACAAATTACCTGCCGTCATCAGGGGCGCCTGCTCTGTCGAAGCTTTTAAATCCCTGCTTAAGACTCATCTTTTCTCTCTCTCCTTCAACCTAACATGATCTCACCTGGTCGGGGACTGACCTTTAGATTAATCTGTCTAGTTTAGTTAGGGTACAGGGTACTACATGGTACCACAGAGTACTACATGGTACTACATGGCACTACAGGGTACTACATGGCTCTACATGGTACTACATGGCACTACATGGCACTACATGGCACTACAGGGTACTACATGGTACTACATGGTACTACAGGGCACTACAGGGTACTACATGGCACTACAGGGTACTACAGGGTACTACAGGGTACTACATGGCACTACAGGGTACTACAGGGTACTACATGGCACTACAGGGTACTACATGGTACTACATGGCACTACAGGGTACTACATGTCTGTTCTTTTGCAGCACCACAAACATGGGAACTCTCTAACTCTTCCCCACCCCCCCCCTACCCCCCCCCCTCCCTCCCCCATCTCTCTGAGTGCCCGTCTCCTGGCGCTGACTAAGGTGATGGATGCCTCTGGGTCTTGGCCAAGATTGTAGTGACTGCTCTACATGCACCTCCAAGGCCTTGGATCAGTTATTCACCGTCGTCTGTCCGTGGTCCTGTCAACTGATTAACAGTATTAACAGACAGTTAACAGATTAACAGTCAACGCGGTTTCATTGCTGGGTTAAGTACTTCTATTCTATTCACATAATACGCTTACTTCATATATATACTCCATTCACATATATGCTTACCACTTGTATCTATTGCTATGTCCGCCCACTACAATCTCATGAGCTGTCTAACGCCTGTCCCGTCTCCCTGTCCCCCTATGACTTGCTTTCCTGGAGTGCTGACCGGAGTGTCGGACGTCCCGTGATGAAGGCCGGGAGGTTGCGACCCCCTCTGCGTGCCCCCCTGTCTCCGGAGGTCTCGTAGTGGTGACCGGAGTGCCGGATGTCCCGCAATGATGTTGGGGAGTTCGCGACCCTCTCTGCGCCGCCCCCTATCTCCCTGTATCCGGCTGTCCCTGAGCAATGACCAGAGTGTTGAATGTCCCGTGACTAAGACGGGGAGGACGTGACCCTCTTTGCGCCGCCCCTGTGCCTCAAATAGATCCGCTATCAGCTCGATCTTTAATCTTTCAAAATGTTCAGTTGCTATCGCTATTAGCTCTATCTTTAATCTTTCAAAATGTTCAGTTGCTATTGCATGCACTCATCTGTGTTTCACTACACACATGAGTGCATGCTTACCAACTGTCCGTCTGCAACACTACTATCACCGACATCTAAGAAGGGAGATCCCCCCTTGAATGGCCCTTCTAAGGTTTCTCTCCTCCACACTGCCTGTGGAGCTTTTTTCCCTATTGTTAGGTTTTAGTGAGTTTTTCCTTACCTTCGCGTGGGGTATGTCTGGGAGTGCTTGCATTCTTTCATTTATTTGCATTCATCTAAAAATGTTTGGACCTTATGGTGTTCTTGTTCTGTTCTTGACTTATTGTTATGTTTTCTTCTTGACTTGTTTAAAGAAGACCTGTACGGCCCATGGTGACATTAACGTGTGTTGTCGGGCCTTATAAATACATTTTATTTGATTTTATTTGATTTGATTTAAAACTTTGCAACAGAACGGAGAATCTCAAGCTTTAAGGACTGTTGGAGTTCATTCTATGAGCTAGAGGAGCAGCATAGCAAAATGCAGATTGACCCTGTTCAGAGAAAACTAGAGGGACCTTAAAGACCAGCCAGTCAAAATGTATTGTAGCTTACCAATAAGGGCCTTAAAAAGAACAAATACCAGTGTGTGTTGCACCTCTCCATCAGCGAGGACCAACCAACCTTCTCATGAAGGACACAGTGATGATTGTCGTTTGAAGCCAGTCAGAAACTGTGATTTTTCAACATTTCCAAATAACCTTTAATGGTTAGTAATTGGAATCCTTTCAACGAAGAACCATATACAGTGCTTTTTACATCTGCCTTAAGTCAGCAATATCTTCTTTGTTGTTTTGGTTCTGTACTCTGTGAAATGGAACCATGACTATGAGGTTGAAGTGCAGACATGGACCTTTAACACATTGGGCGCCGGGTGTGCCCATCATTATACCCAGTCTGCCAGCACTATAACCCTATGGAGATGTTTACCTTCTTTGCAGGGCTATAACTTTTTAAATATTATAGCTATATTGACATTACTATGGCCCATTCAACATCGATTATCTATCGTTCTGGATGTGGGAACGTTATATTTTTCCATTCATACATTGTTGTGTTAATACCTTCGAGAATATAAGTATGTTTTTAAGCTTTTCTGCTGTAATTCCAAAAACGCTAGTTCTATTTCGTGTTAGCTCCACTCAGCGTCTATTGCACATGCTTCACGTCAGTACTTGTGCACTGAATAAAAACTCTCAATGTACCTTTACATACCAACATCCGTCTGGCCACACCCCCCGCCACCTATATAAGCAGGGGTGTGGCCACACACTCACCTCCTTCTTCACTTTCACCTCAAGGAAGTGCCTGTATACACCACTATCAAGTTAGGTTGTTTAGACTGAAGAAAGGAGAACAGAAGAGCAAGGAGATACGTTGACGTTATATCTTTGTTTTCGCTCTCACAATTTTCTAGAAAATACGGCGATAATGTCTTCGTCACTGGGGTGTCTGGAAGATGATGATCATTCTGACCTCCACCGGCTTTTTCGTATTAGGGGCTCGCGTCGCTGGTCTACTCCCACCTGCAGTCCTCCAAAGCTGCGGCTGGATAGGTATTGAACCTCCGGTTCTACAGCTGGACTGCAGGAGGCACTGGCTGTTTGTGAGAAACTGGCTGCCTCTGGGCTGGGTGAGTGATGTTTTGCTATGCGGGCGCCGGTTGTATTGCTAATGCTATGGGGGTTAGCTGCACAATTTTACGAAGGCCGGCCCCAGATTGGGGTCCTCTGTTCGGCCTCTTAGGCGACGGACTGAGGGTCCTGGTTTGAAGCCCATAATGGTCAAACTAGTTGGCCGCGACCGAGATCTGGTTTAAACCCGGGGTCTCTGGACGAGCGGATGCTTCTCTGTCCCGTGTAGGCTCCATCTTTCAAATGAATGAAAGATTAAACCTTAAACACGAGGAAAAGTGGGTCTGGATCTTCGTTATCGGAAGTTCCATGCTCAAGTCCGCTGCAGCCCATACGGGAATTGTGCCGACTCCGCTGTATGTCTGTTAAATCACAGTTGAAAACTGTGTTGACATTTCTTTTTCTCTTCTCTCTTAGGATGAGGAGGGACTCAGACGGCGGCCTGTCTGAAGTGTGGCTTATTATGTTCTTGTGTACAGTTCAGGTGATAGCTGCGTAGCTTGCGTGCTAGTTGTGTGGCCTACCTGTTAGCCAGTCAGCTGTTAGCTGCGGCGCTAGCCCGTTGCGTTCACTAGGCTAGGAACGTTAGCTTGTTGCTATCAGTCGGGAGTTGGTTGTTAGCTTAATGCTACACTGTTGAACGTTACTGTGAGAATAACAAGCCTTAACACTCTGACTACGACGTCATCTTTGACAGAGGATGTTAGTTGACCCTACACCGGGTGCCCTGCCAGCAAGGACTTCGTCAACATGGAGAACGGCGGCTGGGTGGCGCGTCAGGCATTGCCCTCGTCACCAACGCAGGAGACGCCGGGTTCGACTTCGGCTGTCCCCGTTAACCAGTGTTTGCAGTCCTCTCAGCCTGCGCTCAGGGTGTAGGTAGGAGTCCTGCTGGACTTAACACTTCTTCTTTCCTTCCCTTCTAAATGTTTTGTAATAACGATGTTTCCAAAACGAATGTTGCTGCAATACATTGAGGATACGATGCGTGTTGTGTGTGAATTGTCTTGTCACTGGTATAGGTTCTCTACCTAGAAAATCAGCATTGTTTTTTACGTGAGTAAAAATGAACTGGTTTAGTTGTGATGAGAACATGTGTGTTGTGAAAAATGCCGGGTCGGCCCGGGTGTCACACGGTTTGGCGTTATGGAGATGTTCATGGTTGTACTACGCTTTACCCCTCACTGTTGCTTGGTCCGTGTTGTGTTGTACCTTGCGCTGCGCTAAAGGGGCCTGGTCCTTCTCCATTCTTTTCGCCCCTCACTTCTCCCGCTTATGCATGGCTGAGAGGGGGCTGTTGAGGTGGTTCTTATGGAACTCCTCTGGCATCCCTGTGTACGTCCCGGTCCGCCGGGCCCGGTCCGAAGTTGTTTTCGTCGACCCGTAGGCCTGGGATAATCCCTTTTTGAAAACTGAAACACTTGTACTGCGGTATAGCCAGTGTATACCCGCAGGTGTGTTTTGGAGTTTTTTCCTGAGGGGTTATAGGAACAACCACCTCATGTTGAACCAAGAGGGTGGTTGATTCCCTGGTGTGTTGGAGCGGAGTCAACTCCCGGGTTACCCGTTTGAGTGTGCCCTTGCACGTTCATGACGTCTGCCAATCGTGTCAGCCTTCTCTGCCTCGGCCCCTCTAGAGCATCGGGTTTTTTTTGTGGAGGCTTTGACATGGTGCTCAACAATGCCAGCATACGCCCCTTCCGCCGGGGTGCTGTTTCAGTTGACCCCTTTGGTGCCTGTCTCGTCCGCAGTGCTCCAGGCTCGGGTCAAGTGCCTGCTGCCTGGATTGAGGGATCGGCCTCTTCTGGAGGTCGTCTCCCCGGTGCGCTGCCTGCTCCCGCTGTAGTGTAGCCTCTTGAGTGCTTCGAGTTACAGCCATGCTGACTGCCTGAGTATGCCAGGGTCAGTGAGCCTGGCGGCGTGCTATTGGGGGGAAGGGCCTGCTCTTGGATGGGCCCTGTCCGAATACGCTGGCGATGTGGGGGGCGGTGTCACTAGTGACCGCCTGGTGAGGTCTCGATGCTGTGGCGTCATTGGCCTCTCCAGGCCACCTTTTTCCGGGGGGGATCCAGGTCCTCCTTCGCGCTCCGCTACTACGGCCTTGCCACGGGGTCGCGCTTTGCTCTTGACCCCGTGTTTTTGGGGGTGGTAACGAGGTTTGTTCCTTCCGTTTGTTCCCTGGTGGCATGCGGGTTGTGCGTGTGTGTAGTCGTGGGTACCTACCCCGCGGTCTGCTCACCCTGTGCGTTAAGTTGCTTGAGTTCCTCTTCGCGCAGTCGGATCCGTCTCCCTCCCGTCCTCCAATAGGGAGGGTTCCCTCCAATAGGGAGGGTCGGGGGGCTCGGGTCCTCCCCGGTTCTGATGGTTGTGGGGGGCCTCAGTGGGGTACATTTGTCAAGCGTAAGCTCCGCTCAGCTCCTGTGGTGCAATAGACGCTGAGCGGAGCTAACACGAAATAGAACGTATTTTTATGTATGTTATGTATATAACCATAGTTCTATGAGGCCCTTGATCTTGCCTTGTGGTGAAAGATTGAGAAGGATGTGAGTGTGTGGCCACACCCCTGCTTATATAGGTGGCGGGGGGTGTGGCCAGATGGATGTTGGTATGTAAAGGTACATTGAGAGTTTTTATTCAGTGCACAAGTACTGACGTGAAGCATGTGCAATAGACGCTGAGCGTCACTACACTCATAGAACTATGGTTATATACATAACCGTACGTTATAGGCCCTGACGCATATGATAGATTATCGATTGGCATTTCTTTCCTATATGCGCTATATTAAAATTTTTAAATGTATATGATCGGTATACATTATGCTTCATCATGCATGAAGGAAAGGGGGGGGGGGTCGTTTATAATTCCTTGATCGTCAGTAACGGCTTTATTTAGTATGGGTTGAAATATTGATCAGACTGATTGCAAACAAATAAATGGACAATCGGGCTGAAAATAACGTTAGTGTCCTCTTACCGTTCATCGATGAGACTGGAGGAAAAAGATCCCAATTATTTGAGGTCGATCTCCTAGATCCATTTCCGGTTTGTATGGCGCAATAAACGCCGAAATCATATCGATTATTGCGTTTCGAAAGCGATCCAAATGCACTCAAGTGTTTGTCTGGACCCACGTAACAAGATATGACTGCCGGAGGTATTTCCTCGATGCACCGATCGCCACTTCCGGTTTGACATGAGTGTAACTCGCCCGACAATCCACCAGGCGGCGGTATTGAGGCGTTGCAATCTCAGACAGGGTGCCGCTGCAGTCTGGAGGGAGGCTGGATGAATTATGAATGCCATGGCGAACATTTTTTATATTGATCCCAAAAACTATTTACGCCGCTGTTGGCGTTCAACGCATGGCGGGCAATAACGACTTAAGCCTTTTATGGCGCACAATGTGTTAATAGCTTTTCTTTTAGGTGTACAGTGGACTCTCCAGAAGAGTCAAACACAGTACAGGATATGTAGTTGACTTCTGAGTGTTATGTTCAGTCCCTGAGGATTCAAATCAAATATAAATCCTCACCCTCCTGTCAGTAGGCTATAAGTGAAAGTACAATTATGCACAATTTCAGTGACTTTTTTTTATTCTAGGGAAGTAAAATGGAGAAGAAAGATGTCACTGACGCTGATCTGCATATTAGTGAAAGAAGGATGATCATTTATCTTTTCATTTAGATAATAAAGTCCTCGATTTATACTGTTTTTGATGTTTATTTTTTTATTCAACCATTATTTAACCAAGTAAGTCATTAACACATCCACCGCCATAAACGGCTTACGACGGGTTTGCTGATCATGCAAATTCCGCCAATCCACGGCGTACGACGTTATTGAGATCATATTAAATTTTTTCGCCATGGTATTCATAATTCCGCCATCCAGCCTCGGCTGACACAGTGGGACTCGGCACAACCATGCAACGCTTCAATACCGCCGCGTGGTGGATGAGGGGGCGAGTTACAACCGGAAATGGATCTCTGGTGATCTCGGTGCATCTGGGAAATCCGTCCGGCAGTCACATATTGTTGCGGGACTCTAGACACACATCCGTGTATATGGATCGCTGCCATAACTCAATAATCGATATGATTTGGGTGTTTATTGCGCCATACAAACCGGAAATGGATCTGTCGATCGACATCAAATAAGTGGGATATTTTTCCCTCCAGTCTCATCGACGAATGGTAAGAGGACAGTAACGTTACTTTCAGCTTGATTGTTTATTCTTTTCAATGCAAACCGCTCTGATCAATATATCACCCATACTACATAAAGCATTTACTGACAATCACGGAATTATAAACGACCCCCCCCCCCTTTCATCCGCGCATGATGAGTCATAACATTTAGGATCGTATTCAGTTGGATTTTTTAATATAGCGTGTATCGCAAATAAACTGCAATCGATAATCTATATTATGCGTTTAGGCCTATAACTAGCGTTCTAGGAATTACTGCAGAAAACGATAAAAACATACTTATATTCTAGATGGTATTTTCGTATAAATATTTTAATGAAAAAGTATAACGTTCCTACATCCTGAACGATAGATAATCGATGTTGAATGGGCCATAGTAATGTCAATTTAGCAATACAATTTAAATAGTTATAACCCTGCAAAGAAGGTGAACATCTCCATAGGCTTAGACTGGTGGCAGTGATCATACATTGATGGATAGAAGCGTGGCAGTTAATGTGTTAAGAACACATTCTTATTTACAATGGCAACCTGACAAAAGGCAAGCCTGTTGAGGGATAGGGGGCAGGGGGTGAAATAAATACAGAGTTAAAACAACAAGATTAAAACAAGTTAAATGTTCAAAACAGTCCATGGCGAAAGGTTGTTTTTGGGATTAAAAGGACAAAAGAGCACAAGAGTAAAGGTAATACTAATAATAAGTTGTTTAAGTTGTTTTTTATTATTTCTATGGTCATTATTGTTGTTATTATTATTGTTATGGTATTGTGAGGTATTGTTTATTATTATTATTACTGTAGTGTGTAATTTTTTTTTTAAAGAGGTGCAGAATAATTTTCTTTTTTGTGCAATATATATATATATATATATATAAATGGTAAATGCTGCATTTACGTATAGCGCTTTTATCCAAAGTGCTTTACAATTTGTTCCTCACATTTGACCCATTCACTTACACATTCACACACCGACGGCGGAGGGGCGGGTATCGAACCAAGAACTCCGGATTACCAGACGACTGCTCTACCTCCCGAGCAACTAATATATATTCTATATATGCAAGAGCTAAAGAGCTGCTCATTCCCTGCTATGATCAGGACTACTGCAACTACCGTGAATTGTAAGAGCTATTTTGGAGAGAGAGAGAGAGAGAGTGTGTGTGTGTGTGTGTGTGTGTGTGTGTGTGTGTGTGTGTGTGTGTGTGTGTGTGTGTGTGTGTGTGTGTGTGTGTGTGTGAGAGAGAGAGAGAGAGAGAGAGAGAGAGAGAGTGTTTTTCATCATTTTCATCACAGACTAGTATTATATTTAATTATTTAATTATTTATTTATTTACATTAATTTGTACATTGCCATTTATTGTGGACCGCAGTAAAACGTTGTGTCACACTTCAAAACTTGAAAACCAGTTTATTGACGAGGTGGCACGATGGTACAAGGCAGATGGAAGCTTGTCATGACAGAAGCTCAGTGTGTGTGAGGACGGCAGATTTAACCTGTGTCCATTGATTACCAAGCTACAGGTGCGCAGCCACACCTGATCCTAGGTCTGATTAGCCCAGGGCAGGTGTGGCCGACATTAGACAAAGAAAATTTACTGAAATGTTTACATGATATGAAAGCAGGGGTGCAGTCGTAATATCAGAAGTGCCTGTACTCTGTTTAAATGACGCCACACATACATGTTCCCTCGCGTGCGCACAGAACAGATGATTCTTATGCATAAATAGTAGGAAACATGTTTGTATAGGAAATTACTAGTTTTTGTTTAGTTTTTGTAAATATTGCCTTGAAATAGACTCGAGAAGTTGAAAAAGGTAGCAGGATGCAGCCTTCAATATATAAAGAAATTATATTGTCAACAGATATGGTTGAAAAACAAACAATGTTTTAAATGTAATTGTAGATACAATATTCTAGTTACAATTTCTTTAATTGAATTAACTTAAACTAGAAAAGTAAATACAAACTAAATTAACAATGTAACTTACAGTTTACAGGAGGACAGTTTCCTTCTGAAGCACAAGAAATGTCTCATCCTTCCAGTCGGGACCATTTGGTTGGTGTATTTTTGTTTTGCACTTCTCGTTCTTTGTTATGCTATTGCTATGCTATTCTTATGCAAAGACTAGGTGATAGCTGAGTACCGGTGCTTAAATACGGATGATGAGTCGAGGGAAAGTTGTGAACGCATTTTTGTGTGCGCGCGCGTGCACATCCGTTCGCATACTTCTGCTCAGAAAAGTGCTGGGATGGCGTGGTACCGCGTGGCACCACCAGTGCACCACTGTATGAAAGTACAGGTTCATACCTTCAGAATAAGCCATCACTTGTACAAATTGGGCGGATACTTTTCAATCTATGTCTTATGAACCATGATGATACCAAAATTGCTTGTTTTGAGCCAGAGACCATCAATGCTTGTTTCTGTTAACAATGCATGCTGAACGTAGGTTATCCTATAACCCTAGTTATATGAATACTGGCTGAGCGTCTCGCTCTGCCATTATGAAATATCATCTCTCCAGCACCTACTGTGCCCGTGAAAAATTGTACATGCACCTCACTTGCACGTGACCATGCCTACTCCCGTGCGTACCTCTACAAGACACAGGAAGTGGTCACGTTCACGCCCTTCCAAGTTTGAATTCCACAATGCAAGAGGCTGCGGTCTCGACTCCCGGAGTCAGCATTGCTTGCGGCTGATCGTCATACTAACTCGTTTGTCTGGGTTAGGGGGAGGGCAAGTCGAGGGTGGTAATCTGGCGTTGTGGACAGCGACGCCTACAGGTCAGGTCTGGGCGCCTGCTCAGCGAAAGGCAGGAATTGGTGGGGGCAGCGTGACCTCCCACACGTTACACTTCACCAATGAGAGTCCTCGCTGCCAGGTGAGAAGAGAGCCACTGGCTGTCTCCACATGTGTCGGAGGAAGCATGTGGTGGACTTCAGGGTTCCCTTGTACCGACCAGTAGGAGGAACATGCGCACAACGACCAGGTAGGGGAGGGGGGGAATTGGCACAACAACTAAATTGGGATGGGGAGAAAAACAGAGAAAAATCTGAAAAAGAGAGGACAAACAAAAAAAAAAAATGAAAAAAAAAAAAAAATTAATTCCATACGTGGAAAACATCCAAGGGACCTCAGGGCGCTGAAGAGCGAGACGCTCAGCCAGTATTCATATAACTAGGGTTATAGGATAACCTACGTTATATTATCATACTGGCCAATCGCGTCTCGCTCTGCCATTAGAGATCAAAAGGGGCAGAGCGGACGCGTGGCCACATCAAATGCACCCTCTGGGCCCGTAAGCCCCTGCCAGGGAGGAGGGGAGTCACGTCCATCCGCCCATCCTAACGAAGGGGGGAGGCAGTCAACTACAACCAATGTGCGAAAAGGGAACCAGGTACCCCAGAACGCACAGTGCAAGCGGGACCACGTGTGACACAGCACTCTGCGGTCCACACCCACACACACCTGCTAGCCCACCTGATGGCGGGATGCAGGAGAGGTCCCGGACCTCAGGACTGCCTGGGAGACATAACCCCCAGTCATGTCCATGAGGTAAAACCTAACGAAAGGACCCGGGGAGGACCAGGAGGCTGCAGTGCAGATGTCCTCCACCGAGGCCCCCCCCAACAGGGCAGCGGAGGCCGCCACACCACGAGTGGAGTGTGCCCTGACGCCCCCGGGGGGAACCTGTCCAGCCAACGTGTAGCAAAGGACAATGCCCTCGCACAACCAATGTGACAGGCGTTGCTTGGACAGTGCCTTACCCGCAACAACCACCGTAACAAATAATTAATCGGAAGCCCTGAGATCCTGCCTGCGACTAAGGTAAACCTTCAGTGCACGGACAGGACACGACAGGTGAAGGCTCGCCTCCAACTCACTAACGTGAGGAGGAGGGTGAAATGCCTGAAGCACAATATCCCTGGAGCATTAAGAGCTCCGGATATTCTTTGGCACGAAGACCGGATTAGGCCTCAGAGTTGCACTGCTATCGGCCCGAATAGACAGGTACTCAGACCGCACCGAGAGAGCACACAGCTCACCCACGCGCTTAGCGGAGGTGATGGCCAAAAGGACAGTCGATCCAATGGCGCCTGCTCAAGAGGCTCAAACGGGGCCTCCGACAACCGTCCCAGGACCAGTTGGAGGTCCCAACTCAGAGACAGAGAACGCTCCACAGGCTTGAGACGCCGTGCGCCAAGCAGGAAACGTTTCACGAGAGGGTGGCTGAACAGTGTTCCGCCCTCAAAGCCCAGATGACAAGAAGATATAGCTGCGGCGTACACCCTCACTGTAGAGGCCGACAGCCTATTCAGGATAGACTGGAGGAAGAAAAGAACCGAGTCCAGGGGGCATGACACTGGGTCCAGGCCCCCAACCTCACACCACTCTTGAAACATACGCCACGTCCCTGTGTAAACTGCGGTAGTGGACGGAGCGCGCGCGTTCCGGATGGTGTTAACCAAGTAGGGTTAAGACACATCCCCTCCAGATTCACCCTTTCAGCAGCCAAACCATTAAAGGCTGCCCCAGAACAGGAGGCAGAAACAGAGTTCCGCATGCCTGAGAGAGGCCCTGCGGCGACCACGGAACAGGCCACGGCGGGGCCACCAAGAGCTGAATCAGGGCCGGGAACCATACAGCTGAGCCCCGGTCGGGCGCGACCAGGATCAAGGTCCTGCGTTCCCGACGTACCCGCTCCAACAGCTGGCGGCCACGGATACACCGAGAAAGCATCCACTCCCAGAGAGGGGTTGTCCTTCCGACTGACCGAGAACCACAAGGGGCACTGGTGGGACTGTCTGCTCGCAAAAAGGTCCACCGCGGCCTCCCCGAATCGGTCCCAGACCTGTCTGACTATGTCTGGATGTAGTCCCCACTCGTCCGGGTGAGGACCGCCCCGCGACATCACATCTGCATCCACATTCTCCCTGCCGGGGATGTGGAGAGCCCTCAGGCTGCGCAGATTGGGAGATGCCCATAGCCAGAGTTCGACCGCCACGCCGGTGCAGACAGGGGGAGCGTACTCCTCCCTGTTTGTTGATATACGACGCTGGCGACGTGTTGTCCATCCTGATCAAAACATGCTCGCCCACCACAAGGAGGCCGAGCCGCTTGAGGACTAGAAGCACTGCCTTCAATTCCAACACATTGATATGTAGTGCAGACCGGGCAGCATGGTCTAGCCAGCTGCCCCCTACTGCGTCGGTCCGACACGTCCCCCCCCATCCCGCGAGGGAGGCGTCGTTGAAGACCATGATGTGTGATAGCCTGCTGCCCATGGGGACCCCGCTGGTGAGGGCCCCAGGCCCCCCCCAGTGGTTGAGATCCCCCAGGACGGAACCTCCCGAGCGCGCCGAGAATATCCTCCCGCCGCCGCTCCGAGAGGGTTGCCCTCATAGACCTTGAGCTTAGAACCAAGCCCAAGTACTCCACCTGTTGACTGGGAAGAGGGGTACTCTTCTTCCAGTTCACAGCAAAACCCAGACTGGTGAGGAATTCCACCACCTGCCTGGTATGAGACCTGGCCATCTCCTCTGACCGGACCAGAATGTCATCGAGGTAGAATACAATTCGTATCCCCTGACGACACAGAGGTCCCAGCGTGGTCTCCACGCACTTGGTGAATGTGCGAGGAGCCAGAGAGTAGCCGAACGGCAGCCTCTGATACTCATACGCTATGCCCTGAAACAGGAAGCGTAGGAATTTCCTGTCAGGAGGGAAGATCGGGATGTGAAAATACGCATCCTTCAGGTCTATGGAGGTGAACCAGTCTCCCACTCTGACAGCGCTTAACAGGTGTTTGACGGTCAACATTCTGAACCTTCTCGCCACAATCAGCCGATTGAATGCAGACAGGTCCAGTATGGGTCTGACACCTCCCGATTTCTTGGGCACCAGAAAATACCGGGAGTAAACGCCACTCATCGTGTCCTCCCTTGGGAACACGATGGCGGCCTGCTTCGCCACCAGAGAACGAATCTCCTCGGCCAGGGCTGTCACTGCCGCGGACCCTGACAATAGAGTCTGTACCAAACCCGAAAACGGAGGGTGGGGGTGTGCAAACTGCAACACAAGCCCCACCCTCAGCGTTCTCTCCATCAATGCCGACATATGGCACTTCTGTAACCATACGTGGTGATAATCCCAAAGCGCCCCTGCAGCCAACTGGCGCTGGTCCGCTAGGAATCGTAGATAGGTGGCCCGGTCCCTCCCACTGTGCGTTGTCAACACTGGTCTCGCCAACCATATGAGCAGGGTGTCTCGCGGAGCCGGGATATCGCACCCTGACTCTACCAACGAGGCAATCGCACCCAAGGGGGGACCCCGACAGAAAGGGGCGGTCTGATACGGGGGGAGCGGCCATCACCACTGGTGACAGAGGCTCCCCCGCTGAGCATCTTCCCGGCATAACCTGCTGGGGACAGCCTGCTCTGCAGCTGGACATGCATGGTGTGTGGTCCCCACGCTGCCCGATAGGGTGAGTCCCTACACACCGTAGCCCTGTAGTGATATTACTACCACCCAAATTACGCGTGCCTGACTGACCACCGCCGGACGTCCGGCCGGGGGAGGCACTAACGTAATGACCCGGCCTGGCGAGGGCGGGGCTGGGGGAACCCGCGCTGCGACCTCCTGGGCCTAGGATTCCCCCTCTGACACATTTTTTTAGATACAGGGAACCCTGCTCTGTCGACAGATACAACACCAGGATCACCAAACACAGACGCAGGACGTGTGGCGTGGGAGCCTCCTGACAGCACAGCATTCTCATAGACAGACCCAGGCCTAGCTAGCAACTGGGTGTCAGCCCCTGTCTCCATGAGAAGCGATATGTGGGGCCGCTTGCGCTTCACTGGAAGAATGCGGCCCGCAGCCAAAGGGGACAAATCAGAGCCTTGAGTCCCGTAGTGTAGCGGGGGGGAGTAACCGGAGAGCGTGCTAGATGGCAACGGTTTTTCAGGGCGTGCCCATCTAATATAGCCGATCCCTCGGCCGCAGAGGCTGTCGGCACTGTAACAACCTGTTCTCTTTGTGTCCAGGTCATCTCAGGCGGGGGACACATGGCCGCTGGCCGGGGGCCTCGCCGCAGCCGCTGGCGAGGCCGTGCTCTCACCTCTGGCTGCGTGGTGTGGGGCGGCGTGGAGCCCAGGTCAAATACCACCCGCACCTCTGTGGACAGACCAAAAAGTCCATCCACGGAGAGGGGAGCCCTGAGGAGGAGAACTCTCCTCTCCTCCTCAAACGAAGATTGCTCCAACCAAAGATGCCTGTGAACAAGCGTCGACAGCATCCTAGCCCTCCTAGCTTGCGGCTGGGTCAAAAGCTGAATAACCTCAAAACCCCGCTCAATGTTTTTGACGTCGGCTGGCCCTAAGGCCCCACCACCCGACACCATTTTTGACAGAAAAGCAGCCAATTGAGCAATGTTATTAGTTGCGGCTAAATTCTGTACTGCAGCGGTATAAGCCCACTCAGCCACCTGTCGGGCCGACTCGCCCTCTGGAGCCCTGTCTTCCTCCATACTCTCTGCCGATCTAGACCCATCTTTCCTGCGAGCTAACGCTTACGTTACCTCAACACAAAGCACGGCATCCTGGGTGAAATGCTTACATCACATGGGCACTTTTGAAACAAGCTTTTTGAGTGGAAAATATGACCAGAATCTCTGGAAAACACAAACACTATAGACGGTCATAAACGTTAACGAATGCTATAATAAGTCCAACAAATTACTATAAACGGTACTTACACGGTCATTTCGAAATTCTCAAACACGTGTTTATTCCCCGGAGAAATAATTCTGTGACTCCTTTGCTCTGGGAAAAAATACAAAAAAACTCAGCCGGCCGTCGACAGAGGCTTTTATAGAGTTCCGCTCAGAGCTGCGGACTAATACTTGCTGTGCTTGTGGTGGCTGGTCTTCCTAATATGGTCACAAAAAATGGCGTTCCTCCGCCAAAAAATTGCCAGACTGGGTGCATCAGAATGACTACCGCGCCCTAGATCGCGGCGCCGTACAATGCAACACATTGCCAATGATTCTGACAACTGAGGTAATAACCTGTTTAATTGCTGCTTCTGTGCTTTCAAGTGTGTTTTCTGCCTCATGTATACATCTCTGAGCTTTGCCCATGCGTGTCGTGTTAGATGAAACCTTGTGTTTTACCTTGCCCTCCAGTGCTGTCAGAGAACTCGTCATCAGTTTCATTCCGAATTGTGTTAGAAGTGATTTTATCTCGTGAAGAACTTCAGCCATGCTAGCTATGTAGCCAGTGTTAGCTTCCTTGCCTCTCTGTGGACTTGGCTTGGGTGTTGAAGCAATATTCTCGCGTCCCCAGGTAAAAATATCATTCGGTTTGTTTGCCTGAGGTTTCGACATACAGTATAGGTGCTGTAGTTTTATCTAAGTAGTTAGCATTAAATATACGTTTTTTTTGCACGTTGTTGGGGAGCCTTTTCACTAAGCTGCCATCTTGGTTTCTATCATAATTTCATTTTCTGACTTTGTTTGGCTGCTTCACGTGACACAAGCAGTTTTAAATTCTTGTATTTTCAGTTGTTTCTCTCAATTACCTCCTCTAACAGAAGACACTGTGCAATAATGACAAGACAGACGTTACTGGTCAAATACACACGTATGCACAGACACATCTCCCTTGTAAGTAACCCATCCAGATCCCCTTGAGAGCAGTGAAGAAGAACGTATACCTCTGACTGTGAGGAAGAGGCTCATTCAGCACGAGACCGCCGGTCATTCCAACTCTCGCACACACAGCCGCTGCTCTGTCTGAAGCCAGAACACAATTCCTGATCAATCCATGAGATTTATTCAAATGAGCACTTGAGTCGTGTCGTGCTTGATGAAAACCCAGGGAGGAATGAAGCTCTTGACATATCGTCTGGGCTCTGATTGTCTGAGTAGCGAGCCGCACGGTGAGCGGATGATTGCGGAGTAAGGCCTGTCATTTCTCCAGTGGATCCTGCTGATTGGATTCTCATACACAGGGAAGGAAGTGTGTTGACTTGCATCAGCAGATATCTCGTACAGAACAGATCATTCTGGATTGTTGTTCCATAAGAAGGAGGGGGCTAGGGTGGTGGGGCTGGGGTGAGGGGGTTAGGTGAGGGGACTGTGGTGGTGGGGCTGGGTGGGGGGGCTGGGTGAGGAGGCCGGGGTGGTGGGGCTGGGTGAGGAGGTTGGGTGGGGGGGATGGGTGAGGAGGCTGGGGTGGGGGATCTGGGTGAGGGGGCTGGGTGAGAAGGCTGGGGTAGGTTGGGCTGGGTGAGCAGGCTGGGGTTGGGGGAATGGGGTGGGGAGACGGGTTGGGGGGCTGGGTGAGGGGGACTGGGGCTGGGGGGCTGGGAATGAGGGGGACTGGGGTGGGGGGACTGGGTGAGGAGGCTGGGGTGGGGGTGCTTGAGGGGTGGGGGCTTGACGGGTCGGTGCTTGAGGGGTGGGGAGGCACTCAGAGATGTGGTCTAGGTTTAGAAACGCCATATTAAATGTGTTTGTTTTTGACTTATTTATTTGTTTGTGTGTGTCTGGCAGTAAGGAGTGATAATAATCTGATAATAACACTGACATGTATCTTGCAAGACAATATTTTAATCCAGTTGAATCTTCATCTGGTTAATTTAACTGCACTTCCTCACATAGTACAAGGAAACTATAAAAGAAGGAAGGGTCATCACGTCAGAACACCAGCGCTCTATGGTCTGCTTGGTGCCAGATTTTGGTGTCAGTTCTATTGAAGCCTATGGGAGATATAGGCTCATTATACCACGGCTATGAACCAATAAGATTGCTTGATTTGAGCTACCCATTTTATACATTATGTATTGTGGCAGATATCATCCCCTGTCCCATGGCTACGTGAAGGATGGGAGATACTACTGCCACGGGAGGAGGAGAAGCAATTAGGCAGCTGATTAGGACTGATAGAACACACCTGTGCACCACGAAATCAACAGTTTTGTGAGGTGAGAGGTAGTTGAGAGGAGAGGTGAAGGCAAGAAGGTGTTCGTTGTGTACTGGACCCTAGACTGGCTGAGAAACCCCCTTGTGTACTGACCCTGGACCGGAAGACAAACTCTGAGTATTGAACAATCCCTTTTTTTAGTACGAGAGCTTGTTTTGTGTTTTTGACCCGTGACGAGTCTGAACACCACCAGGCTTGTCACAGTATGTTACATGTTGTTACA
Organism: Notolepis coatsorum; assembly: GCF_963971535.1. Classification (NCBI taxonomy): domain Eukaryota; kingdom Metazoa; phylum Chordata; class Actinopteri; order Aulopiformes; family Paralepididae; genus Notolepis; species Notolepis coatsorum. Next base: position 154,787,694 of record NC_140168.1, on the reverse strand, counting down.
TGTTTGGTCTGTTTCTGTTCTAAACCAATGGAGGCCCCACACAGTGATCATGTGATAAGTTTGTCTGTATACTATGTCAAGGAAACTATAAGGTCATCACATCACGGGGCGACAGTGGCTCGCGAGGTAGAACGGTTGTCTGGTAATCCGGCCCGGTTCGATTCCTGCTCCTCCCGGGCAGCATGTCGAAGTGTCCTTGAGCAAGACACTTAACCCCTAATTGTTCCTGATAGGCAGGTTGGCACAAATTGTCAAACCCAGGTGGAGGGTATCTCCCGGGCCTTTCTCTGTGGAGTTTGCATGTTCTCCCCCCCGTGCGCGCAAGGGTTTCCCCTCCCGATAAGATAAACCCAATGGAAAATCATGCAGAACAGATTGCTAACGCTGTCACTCACGCTCTAATTCTAAAGGGTAACTATAAGTCTGTTGTTATTCCATCATTTCTTTTCATTGTTGACAAAACTCAGAAAAGGTGCGGCCGGGTAGCACAGCGGAGACACTGGTATCGAATCCGGCTGTCAGCAGTGCCTCCGGCTTGGCCGGTCGTCATACTGGCTCAATTGGCAGAGTCAGCGGGAGGGAAGCCGGTGCGTGGTAATCTGGTCGTTCTAAACAGCGACTCCTACAGGTCGGTCAGGGTGCCTGCACAGCGAGGGAGGGAAATGGTGAGGGTAGTGTGACCTCCCACGCATTACACTTCACCAATGAGAGTCCTCGCTGCCAGGTGAAAAGAGGCTGCTGGCTGTCTCCTATGTATCGGAGGAAGCATGTGATATACTTTAGGGCTCCCTAGACTGACCAGTGGGGGGCACATGCTTGCAACAACCAGGAAGGGGAGGGGGGAATTGGCATAACGACTAAATTGGGATGGGAGGAAAATACAGATAATAGGAGGAGAAAAAGTGGATTAAAAAAAAAGATAATTCAGAAAAGATCGTGGCAGTAGGACATTTTTATGTTTATACGTGACAAAGCTTTCGTTTTGGGAAAATGGAGTTTGTTTATATTGGTGAGTCGCGGCTCCCTAGTTGTCAGACATTTGTTATTGCAGCTTCAAATATTTATTCCTATACTTTGTTAAAATTTAGTCCCTCATTATTTATGTTTGAGTACTTGCAACTTTGCTGAATTTATTGAAACACTGATCACAAGGATATATTTGAGAAAGATAATATTGTTCATTGGTGATGATGACAATGATGCTGATGATGATGCTGATGATGATGATGATGATGATGATGATGATGATGATGATGATGATGATGCTGATGATGATGATGATGATGAATGTCATAAACTGGCAACATTCACAATCTTTGAAAAATAAGAAACTTTAATTTTTATTGAATGGGATGTTGTTGGTAAGTCAAAAAGAAAAAGAAAAAAACCTTGAGATATTCATGGAACGTCACTCAAACTCACTGACATTACTATTATTCACCAATACTGTATAATTATCATTACATTACTATAGTTACACTGAAGTCTTCAATTCAACAAAAAATTGTCAGTGTCAGAAATGAAATGACTGTTAGATATAATAACTAAATGAATCACTTCAGCTGCAATACAACTGATCAGAAAACTATACTTAGTCAATGTCATCTTTGCCTTATCTATTGACAAAGACTTGACATATGATCAGATGATCAGATGACAGTCCCTTCAGAATTCAAACAAACACTGCACTACATGTGACAGAATACAAATTGCATCAATCCCCACAATATTTCCACATACAACAATGGTAAATTTTCTAGTTTCAGTTAATTAGCCACTAGCAACTATGTTAATTTGGCATGTTCTTTTTCAAAATGTTCCAATTTTCCAAATGTTCGTGCAATAAAACACAGATAACATCACAAATTGCATTGCCATATTTTTCTTTTTTAAAGCTACAGCAAAACAGAGCATTTTGGGTCGCAATAACTCCAACTCCCATCACACATCAAAGAAGCCCCATCCGTAGAAACATTTATGTTCCACCTCAAAACATACCCTCACTCCTGAGTCCTGACCCTCCTCTTTTATGTTCTTTCTGTTTCGTCTCTAAGCTGTCTCCTTTTCTCTGTAGTATCCCCACCATGTTGCCATCGTGAAAGTCCATGTAATGTGTTTTTCCATGGACTGTGTTTGTCCATGTAATGTGTTTGTCCATGGACTGTGTTTGTCCATGTACTGTGTTTGTCCATGTACTGTGTTTGTCCATGTACTCTAATGCAATGTCTGTAAAGTGCTTTGAGATACCATATGTAAGGCGCTATATAAAATAAATGTATTATTATTATTGACTTGTGTGTCAAATAGAGCTCCTTTAACACATTGGCGGCCACTGGGATGAGTCTAATATCACTAGAGACGACCAGCATATGTAAACAGACTTGGGGCTGTTTGTAGAGCTAAATCTATACTTTATAGTATTGCTATCTGTCCATTCTCATTGTCAATTGAGTCCATACACCGTCCCTTCAAAATGGCTTAAAGAAAAAAAAATCATCAATACGTTCTCATTTTATAGCGCCGTGAATACAACTGTTATACGGCATTTGGTCTAGTATATTTCCTGGAAGGCTAGATAAAGGGCTAATAGCTACTAACGTTATATCCAATGGCATTTCCGTTATACATAAGCTACAGTTAAAACTCAAACTGCATATGATCAGCACGATCCTCAAGCATCTATGCATGAAAGGGGGGGGGGGGGGGCGGGGGACGTCATTTCTTATTATTGATTACCAATAACCGTGTTCGTCTAAGTAGCCACATACGCTAATCGCCTGGTTGAGTATCATAACAAGGCCCAATCAGCATGTAATTTACGTGAAAAAGATCTTACCATGAGCCGGTTGGATCCCCCCGAGCATTTCCCCATTATCGATCGCCATCTGGTAGATCGATATGTCCATTGGCTGATGATAAATCCCCTTATTGCATAGTGAAATCCGCGATCCAAAACGTATTCCGTGCAACAGACAATAGCTATCGCTTCAGGTGAGTAGAAAACTACATTAGAGATATAAAAAAAAAGACAACTTCGGCCACAGGGAACACTGAATTATCGCGATAGCGCCCCTAAGAGGATCTGGCCGGTAATGCACTTTCTCGAATTCAAAGAGTAGGGTACATCTGCAGTGCAGCTCGGCGACCTTGAATAGGTTATTAAAATGGAATAAAAGCCAAAACAACTTGCCACGGATATATCCGTCCTTCGGTCCATTAAGCATGGATTCGAAACACATATATATCCGTGGTCGGGCGCCATTGTGTTAAAAGGAGGTCAGAACTTGACAAGACTGGATCTGTTCCAGAGCGAGCAAGTCCCGGGTGGTGCTGCATTTCTTATCCGTATCATATTCTTGTAGACTGTTTTGATATTGTTGAATTGTGCTCCGTTCACTGTGCTGTTATTGGTTGCTTGGCAGTAATCCAACAACTGCAATGGCGTTTAGCCGTCCGATCTGTCCCGCTGGGCTCTGGTTCGGCTCCCTCTGTCGCAGATTATCTGCACGCATTTTGTTTATTTATATGGTATTTATTCATTTTTAAAGCCCTTATTGGTAAACAACCTGTTTATATCTCTTCACTGCTAGATTGGAATATTGGAACCTATTCAACTTGATCAAATGACTGGATGGTTGCTCAGGGTCCCTCAAGATTGTTCTGATCTACGGCGCTTTTTATCCAAAGTGACTTACAAGTTCTTTATGACAAGTCAGCAGGAAGGGTGCAACTCTTTCAGCTGAGTAACAATGATCAAACAGTGCTGAAACTTGGGTGCTGCATTATTGAATGCATAGACATAAGACATATTAGTATGGTAGATTAGTATGCTAAATTAAAGTGGCGTTTGTTTGACTGGCTGTAGTGGAATCCTCACTGGACCATAGAGTGACTTAAACCATTAGTATTCTGATCATTGAATCGAGTGCGACTAACCATTCTGATTATTCGAGTGTGACTATTCTGATTATTGATGCTAGTGTGAGATCATGTATATCTGCATTTTGTAGAGCTTCAGCTTATTCCCTTGCAAATGGGAAAGGGAGCATTTAGTTGAGTTATTTAGTTATTCGTCTCCCTCGGCTTGGAACAGAATGACCTGAAACTCTCTGACTATGTATCACTGGATGCTTTTAAATGCCTCATGAAGTAACTAGAAGTTGAATCAATGGTCTGTTGTTGTTTTGATTTGCCCTAATAGTCTATTGTTGCTGCCTGCCCTGCTAGGTTGCCTCTGGCTCTGATACTGGTTGTTTAGTATATTTGTGTAATTTGTTGTTGTTTTTTGTATTTATGTACAACTTTTGTATTCCTTTACTGCAGCTTGTCTTGGCCAGGTCTCACTTGAAAAATAGATTTTTAATCTCAATATGACGTTCTTGGATAAATAAAGGTAAAGAAAAAGAATCCTAGTTTGGGTAATTTTATATTATTGTTAAACATTTTTCTTTTTTTGTGTGATGTCATCTATGTGTTCTGTGAGTAAGTCGCACGCTCAGGCCTCTCACCTTAGCTGACCTAGCTTAGGCAAGACCCTTTTACAGGGCGTTTCAGGTCCATTACATGCCTTCATCCATTACAATCACATCTGTTCTCTGTGATTTGGCAGGGAAACAGCAGCCGTCAATTCTCTTCCAGCTGATTCTGGGATTTGGAATATTTCTGGTGTTTTTATCTGGACGGCTTTCATTACATCTTTGTCACTATGTCAGCTTGTCATTCTTCCTTTCTCTCATCACTGCTTCCATTGAATCTCAGCCTATCTGCCAGACCATCTCAGATTTGCATTTCAAAAGCACATTAAACGCGTCAGCGTGGAGTGAGAGAGGTGACAGCTTTATGTGTACGGCTCAACTCAAACACATCCTCACAGCTCCACTAACAGTAGAGAGAGGAACCATTGTTACCTTACAAAGCTTTTCCTTTGGTCTGTGATGTAAAGAGTTCTAGAAGTAATGACACATCAAGGACACATAACGCGTCTGTTCTGTTGTATTTATGTATATATACATGTAACGGTTGTGACAACGTCACCTCAAACTTCGATGCCCCGAGTGGGAGTTGAACCCCGGTCTCCCACACCGCGGGCAGCAACACAGACCGCTATACCAAGAGGTGAATTCACTACTTCGCAACGTGTCTATCTGTCTTTGAGGATGTGAGAGTGAGTTTAACCCATAGCACCGCTACTCACCCCAGCCCTTCTTGACTGCGCTTCACGATACCATCCGTTACACTCACCCTCTCAAACTCACTCCACTCCACCCAAGGCACTTCGATGCCCCGAGTGGGAGTCGAACCCCGGTCTCCCACGCCGCAGGCAACAACACAGACCGCTATACCAAGAGGTGAATCCACTTCTAAGTACTGGGTCTATGCGTCTTTTGAGGATGTGAGAGTGAGTTTAACCCATAGCACCGCTACTCACCCCAGCCCTTCTTGACTGTGCTTCACGATACCATCCGTTACACTCACCCTCTCAAACTCACTCCACTCCACCCAAGGCACTTCGATGCCCCGAGTGGGAGTCGAACCCCGGTCTCCCACGCCGCAGGCAACAACACAGACCGCTATACCAAGAGGTGAATCCACTACTTCGCAACGTGTCTATCTGTCTTTGAGGATGTGAGAGTGAGTTTAACCCATAGCACCGCTACTCACCCCAGCCCTTCTTGACTGCGCTTCACGATACCATCCGTTACATACATACATGTACATGTTGTAGTACAAGTGGTAGGTTGAACCTGTCTCTTGCCTTGCTTTTCCATTTAAAAGAACACGCCAACATTTTGGGAAATTAGCTTACCGTCTTCTCCAGAGAGAGACAAGAAGATAGATATCAGTTTCCTCTCTGTGCGTTCAGTAGAAAGCTATCTGGCTGCACGTTAGCCTAGCTTAGCACAATGAATGGAAGCGGACAGTGCTGGTTAGCCTTCGGGAGAGGTGTTAGTTGGACAATGCCTATAGGCTAACCGGCCATGTCCGTTTACCGCGTGTTCTATTAAGTGCTAAAAATCAAAGGTAGTTGGGATCAAACTTCCGGAGAAGCACATCATTCTACTTTCCTAGTTCTGACACTGGATAAATATGGCTGAGATATTCCAACCCATCATCAACACTATCAAAATACTTATAAACCACCCAGATATATGCAGTACTGTGCAAAAGTCTTATTTTGCACAAGTCGTATCTGGGCAATAAGTGTATTTGCTCAGAAATAGACATTATATTATGTATAGACATTAGAATAAGTGTTTATTCTGTTTTCCTGTTATTGATATCTCGTGAAAGGGCTAGAAGAACACAGCTTTGATTCCCAAATCTGTGTTTCTTTTTATTGTATTAATGTTGATTTGTATCTATAATGTTATATATAATTTGTCTGCCTGCCCAGATACATACTATAGCTTAAACCAACCCTTTTGAAAAAGTATCATGGTAGTTTGATGGTAATTTCAGTTTTACCAAGGTACAGTACTGCTGTAGTAAAGGTTATGTATCACCTTTGTACTTAAATAATACCATGGTGTAAGTAAGGGATAATACACAACAAAGTGTGCGGTTATGTAAGGGATAATGTATAGCTACAAGGTCATTGTCGCAAAATAATTGACCGACACAGCGTGCTAAACGCAGTGAAGGTAAATTATTTTGCGACAATGCCAGAGTATAGCTATACATTATCCCGCTTATTACAGGGCTAACTTACTAACAATATACGTAATTCATTTTACACCATCGACAAGACAAGATCAAATGCAGACGCAGTTGTTCTGTTGCTCCTCTGACATCGCCGGCAGGTGTGTGGACTTGATTGCACCTGATGTAGTGCAGCTGTGCATAATGGTAAAGCTTAGCTTTTGTGACTGCGATCAAAATGCTTGATTGTGATTGGTCAATAGCGCTCTGTTGCCCCTAACAGCGGTGAATTATCGAGAAATAATTGACCGCTGTTAGGGGCAACCGAGCGCTATTGACCAATCACAATCAAGCATTTTGGCGAATGTTAAAACGCCATATAATAATCCAACTTAAAATTATACTGATGGTAATATGATAATGTTTTGGAAAAACTATGATACTTTTTTGTAAGGGTGGCCTAAGACCTGTGCACTGTACTTTACATCTATAATCCTTCTGGAATAACAGTATGTTTCAATCTTCAGAAATATTACAGATTCCTCATGTTAGATATTTGTAAAATTTCAACATGGCTGAGGAAAGAAATAGTTAAAAAGACATGAAATCAAGTTTTTACAGACATATTTGCATGTTCTAAAATGACAGCATCAACAACTTGCACATTCAAAAGTTTGTATTTTATACCAGAATAGAATAATCCAAAAAGAAAAGCAGGAATTGTTCCATGTGTGTCTCTGCATGGTGTTGAGCCACTCGTACCGAGGGACTCTGAGTGTCCTGTAAAGCACTGAGGCGTGGCAAGGCATCCCTGTCTGTCCCCTCGGCTCCAACAGGTCACTGGGAATACAGTCCAACTAAATAAAATATTCTTTTTGGTTTTCGCTCTGAAGGTCCTGTGAGTTAGCTTGGCTGTTGAAGGGGAACTCTTGGCTGTCCTCAGGTTTGACTCCCTTCTCTTCCTGGTTCTTAAACGTCTCTTTTCTCCTGTAGAGGAATCGGACCGTTATCGCCAGCAGCGACGCGACCACGAAGACAACCAATGCGATCACACCTGAGAAACAGACAAATAAAACATGTTAGTATCGTGCACCTCCAAGCCTCCAGGCTTCCCGTCTTCTATTGGGGGCTCGTCAGTGGATCGGGAGGTAGAGCAGTCGTCTGGTAATCCCGAGGTTCCCAGCGTGTCGAAGTGTCCTCTCTCTCTCTCTCTCTCTCTCTCTCTCTCTCTCTCTCTCTCTCTCTCTCTCTCTCTCTCTCTCTCTCTCTCTCTCTCTCTCTCTCTCTCTCTCTCTATCTCTCTCTCTCTCTCTCTCTCTCTCTCTCTCTCTCTCCTAAGTACAGGTTGGGGTGCAGGTGTGTGACTGGAGGAGCAGTTGATTGACATATACCGGCTGATTGCTCTTCCTATTTAGACCTGGCTCAGATGTCATGAGGCTGCCATACCGTGGGTTTCTATTACCAGTCAGTCATTATAGTCTTGCTCAGTCTCATGTCAGTCCTTGTTTATTTGCTTTACCTAACTTGTCCTGTCCCCCTTTGCTCGCAGTTCCCTACCTGGCTTCATACCCTGCTCCCACGTCCTGAATCCCTGTGTATGACCTTCGTCTGCCTGACTACTCTTCTCTGTGTGAACCTCCTGGACTGTCTGAGAACTCCTAGCTATGACCCTGCTTGTCTGACTACCCTGCTACTCGCCTACTCCCCGGACTATCTGAAAACCTAGCCCCGGACACGATCCCCTGCTTGTCGGCCTACCTGTCTGTTTGTATCTGCACCTGGGTTCTGGCTATAGTTCATCTGTTACAGTTAGGAACAAAATAAAACACTAAACTTGTTCCAGCCTAGGACAGACAATGAGAATTATTTCAACCCATTATACTCATCATCATACACTGCAGCTCAATTGTAATATTTTGATTATATAATAATAGTTATAATAATTTGTCTAAATGTTTATGAAACAGTGCAATCAGAATGTGATTCCCTTGACTTCTTTTTCTATCAGTTGTTTCACTAATCTAAATTAAAAGATCATCATCTTGTCTTTCAAAGCCATGTTTTAAAAAGAAACCCTTAAGGGGCACTTTGCCAAAAAACAGTGCTGATTTATTTTGCGCATGATGTCACACACATCCAAAAAATCTCAACTGTTTTAAATCAGCATTGTTCTTCGGTGAAGTGCCCTTTAACAATTGCATTAATCTCCATTCATCTTCTCTGGCATTCGTTTGGATAGAGCTGACGGTGGACTGTTCTGCACGGCGCATTTCATTATCACAAGACATCTGAATGACATTGGAAAATGCTGCTGGACTCAATATAATACTCCATTAAATGAGTTCCTATATCAGCAAATCATTTCTTTAAAGATTTAGTAGTTGTGTTTGTTGTACATACAGACTTAAAGTTAACTAAAAGAAAAAGATTTAAACAGATGACATCTGTTTAAATGTTAAATTTATCAGAACTTTGTGTGCAGAATTGTGGAATGGAACTCTTGATTATCACCTATGCAAGCACAATATGGGTCTCATCATTCAGGACTATATGCCTTTTCTGTGACTCATCGGCATGCACCACAATATGGAGTGTGACAGTAACCAGTAACCATCTGTTCTTGGATTATGACAGTGAAGCAGGAAAAACAGCATGCAAAGACGTAATGTGGCTTATAATGATGCTCTACAACTGTTCTTGCGTGTCCTTAGATGGCACAGTGCCAGCCAGCTGTTTGTCAGTGTGGGTATACCTACATTTAAGGCACTTGTAAGAAACCGTATGTACAGGTTTATGTGTGGGTTAAATCACTCATTGAACAGTGTTATTGTGGCCTTAATTAATCCTGTCAAAAGTAACACCAGGTTCATCTTGTGGCGCCATTGGCGAAAGAGCCTCTATGTATTTTGACAGTGTATTTTTCATGCCAGGGATGGTTGTTTTTACAGTTTTATATGTTTTGTATTGTACTGTTGTGCTATGTTTTTTGTAATTTTTTATATGAACCTTTCTAAGTGGAATAAAGTGGAATTTAAATTGAATTGATTTACCTCCAATTAAAGCCGAGTCGCTCCTGATGGCATTGACTAAAGGTTCACCTGTACCCGCTGAACCGGAATGGTCTACGGTGGAGAAAGAGAGAATAACAGAGGAGGAAACAGAGGAGAAAGAGAAAGAAGTGTAGCAGAGTGGACATAGAGAGATGGAGAAGAGAAAGCCAGAGATGGGTGAGTACCAGTCAGTCAGAGCAGACATGACCCATTGAATACCACAGACCATCTCCGCTACAACAGCATTGAATACCACAGAACATCTCCACTACAGCAGCATTGAATACCACATAACATCTCCACTACAGCAGCATTGAATACCACAGAACATCTCCACTACAGCAGCATTGAATACCACAGAACATCTCCACTACAGCAGCATTGAATACCACAGAACATCTCCACTACAGCAGCATTGAATACCACATAACATCTCCACTACAGCAGCATTGCATACACAGAACATCTCCACTACAGCAGCATTGAATACGACAGAACATCTCCACTACAGCAGCATTGACAAGTTGGAGACAAGTGGACAAGCTGATCGAGCTGGGTCTGATCTCTGCCCTGAGCGCCTGGATACTGGACTTTCTGAGTGAAAGGCCCCAGGCGGTCAGGGTGGGGGGTCAGACCTCCAACACCATCACCCTGAGCATCGGGTCCCCCCAGGGCTGTGTTCTGAGCCCCCTGCTGTATTCACTATACACACATGATTGTGTGGCCAAGTTAAGCTCCAACTCCATAGTGAAGTTTGCGGATGACACAGTGGTGGTGGGGCTGATCTCTGACAACGGCGAGAAATCCTACCGGGAGGAGGTTGAAGTACTGGAACGCTGGTGCCAGGACAACAGCCTGCTCCTGAACATTGGTAAAACCAAGGAGCTGATCGTGGATTTTAGGAGAGCACAGCATGGGACACACACACCACTGAGGACTCATGTGACTTGTGTGACTGGGAGACTCGTGTGACTTGTGTGACTTGGAGACTTGTGTGACTGGGATAATAATAATAATAATTCATTTAATTTATATAGCGCTTCTCAATAACCCGAAGTCGCTGACAATAGTCGGGAGCAAAAGTAAAAACAAAGAAACAAAAGCAAAGAAACAAAAACAAAGAAACAAAAACAAAAGGAACATGAGACAATGGGGGGAACAGGCAAGACAGCATGATAGCACAAAAAGACTGGAGACAGACATCAATCAGGTTGGAGGGGGGGGGGGTTATGGGTGGGGGGGGTTGAAGGCAAGGGAGAACAGGTGGGTTTTGAGGCGAGCTTTAAAGGTGGAGAGTGTAGGGGAGTCTCTGATGGACTGGGGGAGGGAGTTCCAGAGTCGGGGTGCAGTACGAGAGAAGGCCCGATCTCCAAAGTTTTTAAGCTTGGAGGTCGGGACAGTGAGGGAGGCAGTGGAGGAGGACCGGAGGGAACGGGTGGGGCGGTAGGGAAGAAGGAGATCAGTCAGGTAGGGGGGGCCAGGCTGTGGAGGGCTTTGAAGGTGAGGAGTAGTGTTTTAAAGTTTATGCAGTGTTTGATCAGGAGCCAGTGGAGGGAGTGGAGGACAGGAGTGATGTGTTCGCGGGACCGGGTGTTAGTGAGGAGGCGGGCGGCTGAATTTTGGACCATTTGCAGTTTATGGAGGGAGCGGGAGGTGATACCAGTGAGGAGGGAGTTGCAGTAGTCCAGGCGGGAGGAGATGAAGGCATGCATGAGGGATTCAGCAGCAGGGGGGGAGAGGCAGTGACGGATTTTTGCAATGTTGCGGAGGTGAAAGTAGGATATTTTTACGATGGAGCGGACATGGGGGTCAAATGAGAGGGTGGGGTCAAGGAGGACACCAAGGTTTCGGACTAGGGGGGAGGGGGTGATGGTGGAGTCGTTGATGGTGAGTGTGATGGGTCCGGATCTGGTGAGGGTGGTTTTGGTGCCAATAATGAGAAGTTCAGTCTTGTCACTGTTCAATTTGAGGAAGTTGTGAGTCATCCAAGTTTGGAGTTCGGTAATGCAGGATTCGATGTGACTGAGGGGTGGGCTGTGGGGGGATTGTGTACTGATGTAGATTTGGCTGTCATCAGTGTAGCAGTGGAAGTTGAGGTGGTATTTACGGATGATGTGACCAAGGGGGAGAATGTAGCAGATGAAGAGCAGGGGGTCAAGGACTGAGCCTTGGGGGACCCCCTGTGTGACTGGGGAGGGGGAGGAGGTGTGGCCGGAGAGGGAGATGAATTGGTGTCTGTCTGTGAGGTAGGAGGAGAACCAGCCAAGTGCTGTGCCCTCAACACCCAGTTGGTGCAGCCTTTGGAGGAGGATGGAGTGACACACTGTGTCAAAGGCTGCACTGAGATCGAGTAGGATCAGGATGTTGACTGGAGATGGGAGTGGAGTTGGGAGGCAGCAATGCGTTCCAGTGTTTTAGAGAAAAAAGGAAGATTGGATATGGGGCGGTAGTTGGAGAGGTTGAATGGGTCAAGAGTGGGTTTGTTGAGGACAGGGGTGACAGCGGCGAGTTTATAGGGGGAGGGGACGTGGCCTAGGGATAGTGACTGGTTGAAAAGAGCGGTGAGGTGGGGGATGAGAGCAGGGAGGCAGGCTTTGGTGAGAGTAGTGGGTAGGGGGTCAAGGGAGCAGGTAGTGGTCTTGGAGGTGGTCATGAGGTCCATGATGAAGGAGGAGTCGACTGGGGCGAAGGCAGTAAAAGGGGTGGGAGGGATGGAGTCAGGTGGGGGGAAAATGATAGTGGGGGGGCGAGGGTGGGGGAATTGGCGATGCGGGCAGTCAGTGAGCTGTTGATTAGAGATATTTTATTATTGAAGAAGAGGAGAAACGAGTTGCAGAGGTCAGGGGAGGAGAGTGAGTTATTGTGTGACTGGGAGCCTCGTGTGACTTGGAGACTTGTGTGACTGGGAGACTTGTGTGACTGGGAGACTCGTGTGACTGGGAGACTCGTGTGACTTGTGTGACTTGGAGAATTGTGTGACTGGGAGACTCGTGTGACTTGTGTGACTTGGAGACTTGTGTGACTGGGAGACTTGTGTGACTTATGTGACTTGGAGACTTGTGTGACTGGGAGACTCATGTGACTTGGAGACTTGTGTGACTGGGAGACTCGTGTGACTTGTGTGACTTGGAGACTTGTGTGACTGGGAGACTTGTGTGACTGGGAGACTTGTGTGTCTGGGAGACTTGTGTGACTGGGAGACTTGTGTGACTGGGAGACTTGTGTGACTTGTGTGACTGGGAGACGTGGTAAATACACAGGTCACAACATGTTTACAGGAACGTTTGGGAGTTGTATTTTGATTGTATTTGGAGTATATTTCCTGACTGTAGTGAACTAGGCTAGATGTCTGCCCCACTTCCAGTGATGAAGCTAAGCTAGGCTAATGGTCCAGGCGTTCCCTAAGCCCAATGCATGCAGAGAGACGAAAAAGGTATGTATCTTCTTGTCTAACTCCAGGGAAGATGTTAAATAAGCAAATTTCCCAAAATGTTGGAGTTTTCCTTTAAGGAAGTTCAGAGTATCGGGGAAGATACTCCAGTCCTTCTACTCCGGAGCTGTAGAGAGCATCTTGACTGGAAACATCACTGCCTGGTATGGAAACAGCAAGGCACAGGACAAGAAGCCAACAGTGTACTGCACTATCGCAGGACCCTAGCATGTCTTACCATGCTTACCACGCGGAGTCTGCTAATGGACATCTGTGTGCTGATTGCTGTACCTACTTAGACCTGGCTCAGATGTCATCATGCTGCCAGATCATAGCTTAGTATTTGCCCTCCCTCATCTGGCTCCCCGTGCTGTCTCTACTCCTGGACCACTTGCAGGACCACCGCCTGCCTGACTATTCTCCGTGCCTACACCCCGGACCATATGAGGAATGTGTTACCGCGTATGACCCATCACCTGTCTGACAACCCGCTCCTTCTAAAAGCAATGGGTTTTGATAGTCTATCAGTGAGATGGATGCAATCCTACCTAGAGGGGAGAGAACAGATGGTGGAGGTAAACGGTACCCTATCCCCCCCCCCCCCTCACAGTGAGCTGTGGTGTTCCACAAGGAAGCATACTAGGACCGCTACTGTTTCTAATTTATGCAAATGACATGTCGTCAGCTTGTGACTGCAACTTGTTCTTGTTTGCAGACGACTCAGCCCTGCTGGTCTCTGACAAGAACAAGTTACAGGTTGAAAAAAACCTCAGCTCGGAACTAGGCAAAATCTGCATATGGCTCGCTGATAACAAACTATCATTACACATGGGCAAAACAGAGTCCATTCTCTTCGGTTCAAATAACAAACTCAGCAAGACCGACGGCTTCTCAGTTACAGTGGGTGACAATATTGTCACAAGGAGAGATGAAATTACCTACCTGGGCTCCATCCTAGAGGCTAATCTTTCCTGTGACAAAATGGCATCCAATGTAATAAAAAAAGTCAACCAACAAACTCGATTCTTGTACCGGATCTCCTCTCTGGTAAACAAGAACACCCTGAAGACTCTGGCAGGAGCACTCATACAAGGGTACTACGACTATGCTTGCACCTCATGGTACCAAAGCACCTCAAAGGCGCTAAAAACAAAATTACAAACATCTCAAAACTAACTGGTCAGACTACTGCTTGACCTTACTCCTAGAACCCACCTCACCCCTGCCCACTTTGACAACCTAGGATGGCTTAGAGTAGACGACAGAGTACAGCAACTTGCAATGGGCCTGGTCTACAAGATACACTACACGACCAAGGTACCCATGTACATGTCAAAATACTTCCCAAAGGTCAGTGAATACCACGATCACAACACCAGAGGGAGCTCCATAAATCATGTTAAACCCAGATTCGGCTCAAACAAGGGACTAAACACGTTTCGCAATTATGCCACATCAATGTGGAACGCCTTACCCAAAGCTGTAAAGGAATGTGAATCACTACTCACTTTCAAAAACACTCTCAAAGAACACCTACGGGAGACTGCAATTCGAAACTGGCCCATGTAAATGTCCTAACCCAACCCCCTCCAATGTACAGTAAATGACCAAGCATGGTTGTCAATATTCCAATGTACAGTTTAGCTTGTACAGTTGTACAGTGCCCCTCCCCCACCCCTCCTGCCCAACCACCCCCCCCCCCCCGCCACCCCACCCACCGAACCACCTCCAATGTACAGCCCCTCCCCCCACCCACCCCACCTACCCAACCTCCCCCAATGTACAGTTTTTACGTCAAATGTATATATACTCTTTTCTGGACTATTTTTGTATCACAAACAGTACTGCAAATCTGGTATGTCATAAATGTATAGATGTAGCAGTACTGTATATCTGTATGTCATGTATGTCATATATGTCCTGATGAATTGAAAATGGGGGACCCTGATGTAAACAAGACGAAAGTCTTTCTCTGGTCTGCATCCCCTTAACAATTGTGTGTATTGAGCTGTACTGTATTGTACCCATTCTGCAATCTGTTAATAAAGTTTTAAATCAATCAATCAAACTGATAACCCCTGGACAGTACGAATATCCCTGTGGCTTATGACCGACCGCTGCTTGAAGGACCTGAACATTCGTATAATAAAGTACCCGTATTTTGGGTTATACCAAGTTCTGTCTGCATCTCTGTGTTTGCATATTGGGTTCCACTCGCTCAGCCGTGACAGAAGCAGCTCTCACACAGAATAATAATCAGAATTCTCTAGTAGGATTTAGAACCCACCAAAATAATAACTTGGAAACCACACCCTTCACTAGATGAAACTACCTGTTAACCCTTTCACTACCACACTACCAACTGGTTAACCATTTAACTGTGACAATACAGTAGGTTAACCGGTTCACTGCCACCCGACTGTAGTGTGGTAGTGAAAGGGTTCAACCGACTGAAGAGGGGAGTCTTACCTGATAGGGAGTGCGTGGTCTCTGCTGTGTAGGGATTGGCTGGGGAGGAGGAGCCGCAGTTGGACTGGACCAATGGGCCGGTAACGATGACGGGGCTGGTGTCGGGGTAGAGCAGAGCAGCTTTCAGAGGGCTGATGGAGTTCAGCTGGACCACTGACAGACAGCCAGTGAAACCTATAGAGGCCAACCTGGCTAGCTCTGGGTCCAAGTCAGAGGACTCTGAGAGCGAGAGAGAGAGAGAGAGAGAGAGAGAGAGAGAGAGAGAGAGAGAGAGAGAGAGAGAGAGAGAGAGAGAGAGAGAGACAGAGAGAGACAGAAAGAGAGAAACATGAGGAATTAACATTTTCTAATTACATGCTCAAAAGGCTATTTGCTGAACAATGTGTGTGAAATAGAAGCTTGTCCAAAGTTCAACGTGGTCATATGGGAGGTCACTGCCACAAGTTAATCAATGTTATTGCATGAAAGAAATTACATTTCTCTAGACAAAACTGGACGCGATCGTGATCATGAATTGTGGTCAATTGAATGAAGGGTGACATCTGTCTGTGTGATTATGTTTTGCTGGGAGCATGCTCCAGGGGTGGACACCCTGCCAGCACAGGAGGGGGCAGTGGACTAGCATGGAGAGCATGACTCAGCTCTGCCAGCACAGGAGGGGGCAGTGGACTAGCATGGAGAGCATGACTCAGCTCTGCCAGCACAGGAGGGGACAGTGGACTAGCATGGAGAGGATGACTCAGCTCTTGAGCAGTGGTGGAAAGTAACTAAGTATTTTTACTCAAGTACTGTACTTACAGTAAGTACAATTTTGAGCTACTTGAACTTTATGTGAGTATTTTCATTTTAGGGAACTTTATACTTTTACTCCACTACATACAAGAAAAAGTACAAAGGAAATATTGTACTTTTTACTCCACTACATTTATCTGAACCCATCAGTTACTAGTTACTTTGAAGAAAAAGAGTGTGCATAGAGAAAGAAATATGTACAAAATAAAAAAATTATGAAAATTATATACTTTCACATTTGAAGCCTGTCAACATCAAGAGGATGTAATCAGAGCAGCATCATTGGACCACATACCACTTTAACTTAACCATTAATCAGATCAGCATCACTGGACCACATACCACTTTAACATCACCTTTAATCAGAGCAGCATAACTGGACCACATACCACTTTAACATAACCTTTAATCAGAGCAGCATAACTGGACATCAGACCACTATTACATAACATTTAATCAGAGCAGCATAACTGAACCACAGACCACTTTAACATAACCTTTAATCAGAGCAGCATAACTGGACCACAGACCACTTTAACATAACCTTTAACCTCTTAAGCCCTAGCCACAATTTCAGAAAATTCACCTTTAAATACATACCTAAGTAAATGGAAGATTGTTCCACTTCTACAAGGCCCATTTGCATGTTCTTGGTATCTAGGGATATCTATGGATCTCAGGGAATGTATTCGCAGTGTCAGGAATATTGTTTCTGTTACTAGGCTTGAGTAAATTGTAATGAACCAAAGGAGAATATCAATTTTCTTTCTTCTTTAAATTTTTTTTCATCCTTGAATAACACCATGTAATGTTGACCTCAGCTGTAAGAGCTTAATGTACATGTATTTATTTGGATTCCCATTACCTGCTGTTGTACATTAGCTCATCCTGGGCTCCACTCAACATGAATATACATGACTGGAAAGCAAACTCAACTCTATATTGCAGATCAGATGAGGCCAAACACCTGAGTGCCGTTATTCAAGTCTAAGCATTCTGTACTCCAAGCATACTGTACTAGAAAATACTAGTATGACTTCTGTTGGCAGTCTCACTTACCGTGCACTCTCCCCAGGACCAGCGACTTGATGGCATTGAATTCTACATCAGATGTCAGGTTGAAGTCTTCCCTGTCATTCTGGTTAATCTGAAAATAATGTTGGAAAAAAACAAAGCAGCTTTGTGAGAACAGCTCTGCGTACATCTTATGCACCTCGGATATGGCGTGTCGAAGTGTCCTTGAGCGAGACACCTTGCACGTCGCCTCAGCCGTCGGTGTGTGAATGTGTGAGTGAATGGGTAAAATGTGAGGAACAAATTGTAAAGCGCTTTGGATAAAAGCTGTTATATAAATGCACCCATTTACCATGTATATGATTTTGGCACACTTTGTGCGATGCAAAGTCAATGGTCAGTTGAGAATCCAAGCCATGAACTGAGCAATTTGATGGCAAACTGAGGCTACGTTTAGACGGAGAGAGTCTGAACAGAAACCGCAAAAGTCGTCTTGCGGTCTCACTTTTAATTTTGCGTTTAGACTAGTGTTTTGGGATGGAATTCTGCGTGCAGACGATGCTGTAACGACTCGAGACAACTGAGCCCCGCTGTCACACGATTGGCGCATATGTCACATGACGTGCTGTGAAGACCCGCCCTACTCTGCCTCTGATTCGCAGACTGTGGGTGGGGAATGTGATTGGACCAAAGCAGAGTCACTCACAGACAGTGGGTCCAGTCACGCCGCGGGACAGATTCTTGTGTATTTAAAAGTACTGCCAATGTAGCCTTCAGGTGATCGCCATGGATAGAATCAGACATGCTTTGTTTACGCTTCTAGGCTACTGGCGCATGCCTGTGATGTAAGCAGTACGCGCAACGAGAGCCTTGACAACCCTTTCGTCATTGTTTTATGCGGTTTGACAGTTTAGATGATAGCATAAAGGTTTATCGTTTCTAGGAATTCCACCCTGGAAGGTAGTCTCACTTTTTTGCGGTTTCACCCCGTAAAAACACCGTTTCCGTATAAACGAAAGGCACATCCGAAAAAATATTTTTGCGGATTCACCTGCTAGCGTTTCCGTCTAAACAGGGCCAGAGAGCGTATTTGAGTTTCCAAATGAATGAGGCACAAGAAAAGTGTTACCTGTTTTGGAAAATAAAAAGGAGTAGTGTCTGATACTGTTTGTTTTTGCAATTAATAATAATAATAAATAATAATAATAAATTGTATTTGTAACGCACTATACATTTGGAACAAATCTCAAAGGAGATAAGATGAAAGGAGATAAGATAATAAAATAAAAATGAATAAAACAACCAATGAAATGAAAGAAACATACAGATCACAGTTAGCTCTAGACAGCTAAAAAAGAAAAGATCATGTATAAAAAAATAAACACATCAAAGGCATCACTAGGTCCATTTAGGCAAATGCCTTGTTAAAAATAAATGTTTTTAGTCCCCTTTTGAATGCCTCAACGGACTGTGGTGCTCTCAGATGGTCGGGGAGAGCATTCCACAGCCGAGGAGCAGCTGAGCAGAAAACCCGGTCGCCCAGGGTGCAGAGGTTCGTCTTGTGTTTGGGTTAAACTTTGAGTGTGTTTGAGTTTCCAGAGCGGAGAGAGCGGGTGGAGGTCGGGGGAGCAAGGAGTTCCTTTAGATAGGAGGGGGCATTGCTGTGGATGCACTGATGGGTGAGGAGGGAGACCTTGTACTATATCCTGAAAGAGACGGAAGCCAGTGTAGAGAATGGAGTACGGGTGTGATATGTTCATATCTCCGCACTATCATCAGGATCCTTTTTCTTTTTTTGTATTCACTTTTTATTGATTTTCTCCATGGTCCATACAAACAATATCTTGACTTCTCCTTCATTTATCTCAGCCTTCTGTAGTACAAATTGCATCAATTGTTAATAATTCTGAGTTAAAGTGCAGAAGTACAAGTACGCACATGAGGACCCATACAGTCAATAGCATCCTATAATTATTTTTTTCTAGACAAACAAAAACAATAACCAAAAATAACAGATAACAAAATAATATGTTAGGGTGCATCTCCAATAAATCTGTATCTACCATAAAGCAAACAAATAACAAAATAATATGTTGGGGTGCATCTTCCTGACACTCAACTCCTTTTACACAAGGTTCACCAATTAACCCGAATGGACATTTCTATACACCTTAAACAAATGAAGATCGTAACGGTGTAATGTACATTATCCATCTTTCCCATTTCTTCCGAAACTTATCCTGTTGAAACCTAAAAGAAAAGGTAATTATTTCCATCAATATATATCTATCCCCATTTTTTGATGGCCTGGCGCCCAAATATAGACTCTCCAACTTAAATGGGATGTCCACCTGGAATACTTTTTCAAAGATTTTATGGACCTCCCTCCAGAAAGGCATCAGCAATGGACAAGACCAGAATATGTGGTAATGCTTTGCCTCTGAGAGGCCACACTGTCTCCAGCAGTTGGAAGATTTGGTATGATGACTCCCTTGTGCTGGAGTACTGAAGAACCTAATCAGGGATTTCCAACAAAATTCTCTCCATACTGGTGAACTTGATGTTTTCCATTGTATTTCACATAAATCCTCCCATTCCTCTTCCATTATATTTAGGTTTCCATTTCTGTTTTACATACAATGAATTACCTTTCGTCTGTTGTAATCCCATATAGAGTCTTGAGATGGTATTTTGGTTTGATTTCGAGACATAAGCCTCTCTGAAGACTTTTAATAAAATATTTTCCGAAAGCGTTTGTTTATTTCGCTTCAGTAATTGCTCGATATAGTGCCGAACTTGAAGATATCTGTAAAGATCTTAATTTTTCAAACCATGCTACAACTTCAGATCTTGAAAGCTATTCATGGACCCCTGATATAAAAAGGTACAATATGCTGTTAGGCCTAGAGTCTCCCACCCTTTACACCAGGGGTCGGCAATTAGGTTTGACCGTGGGCCAATTTTTCCCCAAGCCATTGAATGGCGGGCCAGAACCAAAAACAATGACTAATTTAATATAATGATAGTGAAAAATGCAGCACCGCGGCGAGTGCATAAGCAACACATGAACAGCAGATCAGTAGGATGGACATTTGATTTTCATGCAGCACCGCTGCGAGTGCATAAGCAACACATGAACAGCAGATCAGTAGGATGGGCATTTGATTTTCATGCAGCACCGCGGCGAGTGCATAAGCAACACATGAACAGCAGATCAGTAGGATGGGCATTTGATTTTCATGCAGCACCGCAGCGAGTGCATATTAGCAACACATGAACAGCAGAACAGAATGCATGAAAACACGACTCACCATAACGCAGCAATTCCAGATTGCCGTTGAATGCAGCTACTTTATCTGCCAACTTGAACACAGTTGTCATTGTTAAGTTCACTTCTACTGCGGCCATTACGGTAATCTGGATAAAAGTGAATGGGCGCTGTTGTTGCGCGTCACTGGTTTTGGACTGGAGGAAGGCTGTGGCCACTACGCTATGGAGCGTGAAATAAACATGAATGAAAGATAACGGTTGTCTTATTTGCAACTTAACATGGTAGCAGAGGATGTCGGCCTCTAACGTTAATAACTACAGGCAGCCGCCTGGACTGGACGAAAAGACGTCTTTTGAGAAGTGGAAGAATGAAGTTGAGATGTGGAGTCGGGTGACGGATTTAGCCAAGAAGAAACAAGCGTTGGCTGTTGCTCTATCGTTGACGGGTAGGGCGAGGGATACTGCGTTGGAAATACCTGTCGATGATCTAAATGAGGATGATGGAATGGCAACTTTGATTCGGGAACTTGACAGGGTGTTTTTGAGAGAAGAGAAGGACCGGGCTTACGAAGCCTATTCGGAGTTTGATCAGATTTCGCGAGGAGACGGCGTCTCTATGGTGGACTATATTGTTGATTTTGAACAGAAGTACAACCGGATCAAGAAATTCGATATGGTTCTACCTGACGCTGTTTTGGCATTCAAACTACTGGATACAGCGGGCCTCGACATCAAAGACAAACAGCTGGCATTGACTGCCTGTGGTAAGCACACCTTTGTTGATATGAAGTCAGGACTGAAACGTATATTTGGAGAAAAAACGGAGAAAAGGGCAGGAGGCATTACTGTGAAGCAAGATGCAGCTTTTTACACAGATCAGAGACGAGAGCAGCAGAGGCGGGAGCAGCCGCAATCTCAAAGTGGACAAGTTAGAGGACCATTCGCAGGCACAAATCCGCTTGATAAATTTGGAAGACGAACAAAGTGTGGGATTTGTCAGAGCACATTCCACTGGGTGAAAGATTGCCCAAACAAGAAAGAATATGTAAAAGTGACGGAAGAAAATGAAGAGCCAGATGAGTGTAATATAACACTTATTTCTAAGGAATCAGATGCAGCAATATTCATGGTTGAGGCTCTGGGAACGGCCGTCATTGATACGTATGATATGTACACGGACTGTATGTGGTGAAAAATGGCTGGATAACTATGTTGGGGGACTAAATGAGAAACAAGTCAAAAGGTTGGTTAGCACAGAGAGTAGCAAACCTTTTAAGTTTGGGGATGGGCGAGTTGTGCATTCTACAAAAAAGGTCAAGATACCAGCCAAGATAGGAGAAACAAAATGTTATATTGAAAAAGAGGTAGTCTCATCTGACATTCCTTTACTGCTCAGTAAAACTTCGCTAAAGAGAGCAGGAGCTGTGTTGAACCTGGAAAACGATACAGCTATAATGTTTCAGAAACCAGTAGCTCTAGAGTTGACTTCATCTGGACACTACTGTCTGAACATACTGGATAAGGAGTCCCCGAGTGAAGCATATGAGAATGTGGTCCTGGCCATCACAGATAATATGACCAGTGTGGAAAAACACAAAGCTTTACTTAAACTTCACAAGCAATTTGGACATGCATCAGTTGATAGGCTAAAGAAGCTGCTGACAAATGCTGGAAACACGGATGATGAATGCACTGCTATTCTAGGGGAAATAGTAGGAAAATGTGAGATATGTCTCAAGTACAGCAAGGCTAAGCCCAAGCCTGCTGTTGGTCTGCCCATGGCCTCCAGGTACAACGAGACTGTGGCAGTTGATCTACACGAGCTAGAACCAAATGTGTGGTACCTACACATTATCGATCACTTCACTCGCTTTAGTGCAGGTAGCATCGTGACCTCAAAGAAGCCAAGTGTGATAGTGAACAATTTTGTGCATTCCTGGATCAGTGTCCATGGTCCACCTGAGCGTCTCTTCACTGACAACGGTGGAGAGTTCAATAATGAGGAAATAAGAGACATGGCGGAGAACTTCAACATCGAGATCAAGACGACTGCTGGCTACAGTCCATGGAGCAATGGTTTGCTGGAACGCCACAACCAATCCCTTACAGAGATACTACTGAAGGTAAAACTTGACAAAGGACTTGACTGGAAAACGGCTCTTGATTGGGCACTCATGGCAAAGAACACAATGCAGAACGTGCATGGCTACAGTCCACATCAGCTGGTGTTTGGACAGAACCCGAACCTTCCCTCTGTGTTTGTTGACCAGCCACCTGCTTTGGAGGGAACTACAATGAGCGCATGGGTGGGAAAGCACATAACAGCATTACATGCAGCAAGGAAAGCTTTTACGGAGGCAGAATGCTCAGAGAGAATCAGACGAGCTCTTCGAAAACAGCTTCGTCCAACAGATGAGAAGTATGAAACAGGAGACAAAGTGTTCTACAAAAGGACAGACTGTGTTGAATGGAAAGGCCCTGGGGTTGTAATAGGGCAAGATGGGGTGGTGATTTTTGTACGTCATGGTGGGACATATGTCAGGGTTCATCAATCTAGGCTGCGAAAAGTGCACCCTGGGGAAAGTAATACTGTGGGCAATGTCGATGTATCTGTTAGTGATAATAATGTGCCTGTTACTGACAATGATATGAATAGTAACAGTGAGGACATGCCCGTTACTGATGGTGACATGAATAATGACGCAGCAGGTGTAGCAAACCAGGATATAGATAACCCTAATGGGATCAATCAAGACGATTATCACCAGACCGGCATAGAGGTGAAAACCGGTATAAAGGTAAAAGCCGGTCAGACAATCAGCTTTGTGGATAATGTAACAGGTGTTTCTCACACAGCTAAAGTGATGGGACGAGCAGGAAAGGCTACAGGAAAAAACAGCAACTGGTACAACCTACAGTACTTAGAACCTTTTGACATCACCGGTACTATGGGGTCAGTTGATCTTACTAAAGTAGACAATTTTCAGGTTAAGCCACTAGATGGTGTAGAACTAGATGGTGTAGAACTATGCTCTGATATGCAGGAAAATGATGTATTAGTAACAGAGGGTGTACCATTTGATAAGGCTAAACAAGATGAAATCAGTAACTGGAGGAAAAATGAGGTGTTTGAGGAGGTGAAAAATGTGGGTCAAAGACAGGTGTCAACGAGATGGGTGTGTACGCTTAAAGAAACCCCAGATGGTATCATACCTAAAGCACGGCTAGTGGCTAGGGGTTTTGAAGAATTTAACACTCAAGATCTACAGAAGGACTCGCCTACATGCTCATCAGAGTCCCTTAGATTACTCATATCAGTTCTGTGTCAGAAAAAATGGACATTGAACTCTATGGACATAAAGTCAGCTTTTCTTCAAGGAATGGAGCTGTCTCGGGATATACACATCCGCCCTCCTCCTGAGGCTAAAAGTGACGGGACACTGTGGAAGCTGAAGAAGTGTGTCTATGGACTTGCTGATGCCTCTCTCTACTGGTACAACAGAGTAAAAGCAACGATGATCAAAACAGGGGCCACTATGTCACAAGTTGATCCTGCTGTATTCTACTGGCTTGATGAAAACTGTATTGTGACTGGTGTTCTTGCCTGTCATGTGGATGATTTCATCTGGGGTGGCTCACACACATTTGCCACGACGACCATCCCCCACCTCAAAACAGTTTTCCAGGTGGGACGTGAGGAACAAGACAACTTTCGCTATGTGGGGATGGAACTCTCCACAGTAGGTGGAGAAGTGCTTGTGCAACAGGAGATCTACATAAAGAACCTTCAGCCCATTCTCATAGAACCGTGATGCTCTTCTCACAGAGTGTGAGACTGACAACCTAAGGTCAAAAATAGGACTACTCTTGTGGGTGGCTAGACATAGTAGGCCAGATATCATGTTCGATACATGTGTCCTTGCAACCAATCTAAAACATGCTACTGTGCAAACTATGCATGAAGCAAATAAGGTAGTACGAAAACTGCAATCAGAACATGTCACCCTGAAGTTTCACAACTTAGGAAAGGAGGACTCTTTGAAGCTTGTTGTTTTCAGCGACGCATCCATGGGAAACCTCCCAGATGGGGGAACACAAGGAGGGCATCTCATCGTTCTTAGAACCTTTTTT
Source organism: Notolepis coatsorum (assembly GCF_963971535.1). Classification (NCBI taxonomy): domain Eukaryota; kingdom Metazoa; phylum Chordata; class Actinopteri; order Aulopiformes; family Paralepididae; genus Notolepis; species Notolepis coatsorum. Next base: position 154,762,899 of record NC_140168.1, on the reverse strand, counting down.
TTTTTTTTTTTTTTGATGATGATGGCGCCGCCCCGTTCGGCTGCCTCTCTGTTCGCTCCGTCGAGACTGTGTTTACTTTTGTTAATATTTATAGTTTTTAGAGTTTTGTGCGTACCAACTGTTGGTGCATTTAATGTATATGACCGTCAGTCACTCATAGACATTGGATTACGGGAAACTTACCAACTGGATTACTCGCTGGATCAGCTTTCCGAACCACATCAATGGCCTGAAGAAATCCTCCGGAGATTAGGACCAGACCCTTTGTTCCCAGAGCCCAGGAAAAGACGACGAGGAAAGAGGGCTGGGATCCGAAACAGGCTGAGATCCAGACGCCATCGTACACCACTTCCCAGTATATTGCTAGCCAATGTACAATCAATAGACAATAAACTGGATGACATCCGAGCAAGGATTCAATATCAAAGAGACGTTAGGGACTGCAATGTCCTTTGCTTCACCGAAACATGGCTGACGCCGGAGGTTCCAGATCACGCGATTCAACCAGCGGATCACTTCTTTATCCATAGAAAGGATCGGTCATCATCAGAGTCCGGTAAACAACGTGGAGGGGGTATTGCCTTCATGTTTAACAAAAATTGGAGTGACCCAACGAACGTGAAGGAACTATCCAACCACTGCTCCCCAGAACTGGAATATATAACCATCAAGTGTCGTCCTTTCTTCCTCCCGAGGGAGTTAACGGCGATCGTCCTGGTCGGAGTGTATATTCCACCGCAAGCTGAAGCCAGCAACAAGGTTGCGCTCTCCAGACTACACGACGAGGTAAACAGAATCCAAGAGGCGAATGTTAACGCCGCCATTTTAGTTCTGGGAGATTTCAATAGCGCCAATCTGAGAAAGGTATTGCCCGACTTCTATCAGCATGTGACTTGCAACACCAGAGGCGGTAACATCCTAGATCACTGTTACACGCAATTTAAAGGTGGCTACAAGGCTCATTCTGATAGTGGCTTCGGTAAGTCAGATCACGCATCAATTTTTCTTACACCGAAGTACAGACAGAAAATTAAAAGTACTCCCGTAGTCTCGCGAGAGGTGCAGAAATGGGATGTGACGTCAGAGGATACGATCCGGTCAGTGTTTCACAACACAGACTGGAATGTGTTCCGCGACACAGATAACATTAATGCCTACACGGAGACAGTGCTGGACTATGTTTGTACTAGGGTGAAAGAAACAATCCCCACTACCAAAATGAAAGTTTACCCAAATCAAAAACCCTGGGTAGACAAATCCGTCCGTGAAGCTCTGAGAGAGCGCACCAAAGCATACAACGACGGCCTAGAGGCAGGCAACATGAATGACCACAAGGTGGCACGATACAACGTAAGGAGGACTGTGTCAGAGGCCAAACGACGCTACAGGGATAAAATTGAACTCCAGTTTGAACAAGCTGACTCTAGAGCTATGTGGCAGGGGCTCAAAACGATGACAGACTACAAAGGCGCCTCCCTCAAACTGAACAGTGACATCTCCTTAGCAAATGACCTCAATACCTTCTATGCGAGGTTTGATGCTGGTAATAACAACACCAGCTCACAAGCCTCGGCAATGGGGGGGGGGGGGTCGGCTGCTGATGGAGGCGCAGTGTTCAGGGTAACAGAGCATGAGGTGAGGCGGACCTTTAAAAAAGTGAATATCAGGAAGGCAGCAGGTCCAGACGGCATCCCCGGCCGCGTCCTAAAAGTCTGTGCCGACCAACTGGCCCCAGTATTCACTGACATATTTAACCTGTCCTTAGAACAGGCTGTCATCCCCACCTGCCTGAAGAAGTCCACTATTATCCCTGTACCCAAAAAATCCAAGCCTGCTTGCCTCAACGACTACCGCCCTGTAGCTCTCACCTCCATAGCCATGAAGTGCTTCGAGAAGCTAGTAAAGGGCTACATCTGCTCCTCCCTCCCCATCAACATGGACCCCCTGCAATTTGCATACCGCCCCAACAGGTCCACGGAGGACGCCATATCCCATGTGCTGCACACAGCAGCATCACACCTGGACAAGAGGCAGGGGAACTATGTGAGAATGCTATTCATCGACTACAGCTCGGCATTCAATACCATAGTCCCCTCCATACTCATAGCCAAGCTCAGGGACCTGGGCTTGGGCTATGACCTCTGCCAGTGGGTCTTGGACTTCCTGACTGGCAGACCCCAGGTGGTGAGAGCAGGCAACTGCACCTCCTCATCCATCACCCTCAACATAGGGGCCCCCCAGGGCTGTGTTCTGAGTCCCCTCCTCTACTCCCTGTACACACACGACTGTGTGGCTCAGCGGAGTAGCAATACAATCGTCAAATTTGCTGACGACACAGTGGTGGTGGGCCTGATCTCTGCCAACGACGAGAGGGCCTACCTGGAAGAGGTCAAGGTCCTGGCGGGATGGTGCCAGGAAAACAGCCTCTCCCTGAACGTCAGCAAAACAAAGGAGATGATTGTGGACTTCAGGAGGTCGGGGGTCAAGGACTACAGCCCCCTCAGCATCGACGGGGCACCGGTTGAGAGAGTCAACAGCTTCAAGTACCTCGGAGCCTACATATCCGAGGACTTGACATGGACCACACACATTAACAGTGTGGTGAAGAAGGCACGACAACGCCTCTACTTCCTCAGGCGCCTAAGGAAGTTCCAAGTCAGCCAGAAGATCCTTAAGAACTTCTACTCATGTACAATAGAGAGCATCTTGACCGGCAACATCACCTCCTGGTTTGGGAATAGCACTGCAAAAGACCAAAGCAGACTACAAAGAGTGACACGTTCAGCCGAACGCACAATTGGAGGGGGGCTCCCCACCCTCCAGAACATTTACTACAAGCGTTGCAAGGGGAAGGCTAAGAGAATTATTAAGGACTCGAGCCACCCGAACAACTGCCTCTTTGAACTGCTGCCGTCAGGCAAGCGATACAGGAGTCTCAAGGCGAGCACAGAAAGACTCAGAAGTAGCTTCTATCCCCAGGCCATCAGGCTGCTAAACGAACAATGAATGAACACTACACAACAACAACCACCAAACACACATAGCACACACATCCACACGCACACACTCACTTTAAACAAACACACTGTAGCACCCACTCCACACACTTTATAGCACACACCCACTTTAAACAAACACACTGTAGCACCCACTCCCCACACTTTATATTTATGGATGAAGGATTGCACTACAACTCGTACACCTTACTGTAAATTGTACCTAAAATTGTACCTCATCCCATTTCTGCTTTGCACTAGATAGTACTGTACATTAGTACACTGCATAGTATTGTGTATTGTATATTATATGGTAACTCAGAACATTGTACATATGTCTATACCGAACACTGTGACCTCATTTTCTTCTTCTAAATTCATGCTATATTATGTTCTAAATTCATGCTATATTATGTTATTATGTTATTTGATACTATCTTGTCTAGCACAGTCTCTGGAGCGTAACAGTAAGAAGCATTTTGTATGAAAGTATTCTGTACTTCTGTATGACAACTATTAAAGAACTTGAACTTGAGAAAGGACGATTCTCTCCAATCTGCTGGAAATCAAAAAGGATCAGAAGAGTGGTTCGGAGCACGCTGGCAGGAGAGACACTAGCCCTGGCTGATGGTATTGATAATGCCATATTTTTGTCCTCTCTCTACTCTGAACTTACTACAGGTATGGTCAAACAGCGCACCCTACCTGTGATGTGTGTTACAGACAACTTCTCCCTTGTGGAGGCTATCAAGTCCACCAAGTCAGTGACTGAGAAACGACTGAGACTGGAAATAAGTGGAATCAAAGAACTTATCCAGGACAAAAGGATCCAACGGAATATGTGGTCTACTACGAAGGACCAGCTGGCAAACTGTCTGACCAAAAAGGGAGCATCTTCCCTTGTGCTGCTTAAAGCACTGAAGAATGGACAGTGGAAGCTAGATTACTGAATAACTGGTTATGATGACTGAGTTTATTTTTTTTGTTTTCTTGAAATATCCTTGCAGTCTATTATTTGTTAAAAAAAAATGAGATTTGGGTGTATTTTGTTTTCTTGAAATATCCTTGCAGTGTATTATTTGTTAAAAAAAAGAGAGTGAGATCTGATCTTGTATTATTTGTTTAAAAAAAGAGAGTGAGATTGTTAAGTTCACTTCTACTGCGGCCATTACGGTAATCTGGATAAAAGTGAATGGGCGCTGTTGTTGCGCGTCACTGGTTTTGGACTGGAGGAAGGCTGTGGCCACTACGCTATGGAGCGTGAAATAAACATGAATGAAAGATAACGGTTGTCTTATTTGCAACTTAACAGTCATAATTGCCTCATTTGCTATCTTGTCGCCACATATTATGCAGAGAGGACGTCGCAAGAGTCACCTGTTGTGATAAACCCGTATTTTAAGTATGACTCCTGTTTAGTAAAAGAAGCTTTATGTGTCTTGGAGGTCGTAGGCTCCTCTTCTGGCTCCTCAGTTGGTATTTCCCCTTTGCAAAGAAGCTATCCAAAGATTTTTTTTTTTTTTTTTTTTTTACACATGTTTGCTGGTAAAAGACTACACAGGGCCCGGTACCCGAACACGGAAGTGAAAGTGCGTTAGGGAAAATAATACACAAACTATAAGAATTTTCCATTGGTTCTCCCAGTCCACGTGACCATTTCTAGCATTTCAATTGGCTATAGTGACAGACATAGATATGATGAATAGATAGATACAGCTTCTCAAAGACACAATATTTCCCGCGCGTAAAAGAAATATCATATTCTCACAATAAACTGACGGGCCAGAAATTATTGCTGGCGGGCCAATTTCGGCCCGCGGGCCGCCTATTGCCGAACCCTTAAACCTTACGTCCATTCTTTTGGGTACAAAATCTGGGTCATACGCACACCATCCCAAAACTTGTATGGCTTCTTCAAAAATAAATTGGGCTGTTACCTTACTCCACAGCTTAAGTGGTAAACTGTTACATCCCAATGTATATATTCCCCAGTGTGTGTCTCCATGTGTGTGTGTTCTCCATTTTGTTTCCTCCCTCCAGCCGTTGTTCCCTTCACCATTGGTCCCTGCCAGGCCAATCCTTCCATTATTGCAACACAGCACCGATTGGTGGATGGCTTTCCAGACTCCAACACTCAATCCACACCACCCAATCATGGATCACCCCACACCTGTTAAAACATGGCTTCTCACTTCAGTCTTTCTCTCTCTCTGGCATGAGGCTAGGCCTGTTGTGTTTTTGGTAAACCTGTAACTTTGACAGTATTGCATTTCGTTTATTGGCCTTTGGTGCTTAGTAGTAATTTCCTTGTGTGTGTATGGCCACAGAGAGAGCATTGTTAGTTATAGTTTGTTTTTGTATATATTCTGCTTTTGTTTCTGTATAATTAATGTGTTTTTCTCTCTTTCTCAGGAAGCACAGATGGGGTGAGCTGCCATTTCCTTTGGACATTGTTTTCTCCTGTTTTGGTTAGGTAAGAGTAGTTTAGGTAATGTAATCTCTTTTACCATAGATTAGATTGTGTTTATTTGGAGTATAGTGGTGTTTGTTTGTTGTTTTGGCCTGGGCTCACCCCTGAGCTACATGTGCTTCCTTTGCATCTACCAATAAATATCATTGTTGTTTACAAACGTGGTCCATCTTTTCTGTCAACCAACTGTTATGTTACAGCCCTTTACCCTTAGACACACAGGGGTCGTAACATAAATGGGGGCTCTGCCTGGATCTTGTAACCCGTGTTAAATTGTTGGTTGATGGATTTGGTGAACTGTGTTTGTTTACACTTGTATAGTAATTAATTGATTTGTGTGTAAAAATGGCATTTGTGTAAAAAAAAAAGAATGGCAGTTAGTACTTTTGATCTGGGGAGATTCTTGAGCAATCCTACTTGGGAAGCGCTAGATAGCTGCCGCAAGGCAGACTTAGTGGAGATTGCCACACATTTTAAACTCTCGGTTCAACAAAAGCATCTTAAGCAGGATATCAGGTGTCTTGTGGTAGATAAGCTGTTGGAGCAGGGGACGCTTGTTTTACCTGCGGTCTCTGATGAACATGCAAGTTCTCCTGGTGAACCTACTGAAGCACAGCCCTCTGTATCTGAGGAGCAAGCTCATGGTGAAAGTGCAGAGAAGGCAGGTGTGAAAGTCACATTGCCACATTTTCACTTGACCTCTCCTGTGTCAACTGGGTCTCGAGAAGGGGCCCAGGTCAAGGTTAGAATAGCACATCTCCAGATGGAGGCTCAGGAGAAGGCACAAGCACGTGAGGCGGCGTATCGGCTTCGTAGAATGGAGCTTGAGGCAGAAAATGAAAGGGCTGTTAACATTCGTAGGTTGGAGCTTGAGCATGACGTGGAAAAAGAGCTCAGACTGCGGAGGTTGGAGCTGGAAGTCCTAAGGAGTGAATCCAACTCTGCTACACCGACTCCTCCACAAGGCCCGGGTATGTCCTCCTCCACAGCTTATTCATCACACACTTTTGATATAAGTAAACACATTGCTTTGGTGCCTCCGTTCCGAGAGACAGAAGTTGATACTTATTTTAATGTGTTTGAGCGTATTGCTGCTTCATTGCGCTGGCCAAGAGAGGTCTGGCCTTTGTTGCTTCAATGCAAATTGACTGGTAAAGCTCAAGAGGTTTGTTCAACACTTTCCCTAGAAGATAGTCTATTGTATGATACTGTGAAGGCTGCCATCCTTCGTGCATATGAGCTTGTGCCCGAAGCTTATAGGCAGAGGTTTCGCAGTCACAAGAGAGCTGTCAACCAGACCTTTGTAGAGTTTGCTAGAGAGAAGGGAACTCTCTTTGATAAATGGTGTGCAGCAAGCAAGGCCTCAGATCTTAACTCTCTCAGAGAACTCATTCTATTAGAAGAGTTTAAGAATCGTTTGCCAGAGCGTATTGTAATTTACCTGAGTGAGCAGAAAGTGTCCACTCTGCAGCAAGCTGCTGTATTAGCTGATGAGTTTGCGCTAACCCATAAAACTGTGTTTGTAGATAGGCGTGACTCGTTTCTCCCCCATGATTTCTCTCAGAAACATTCTGTCCCCAACCATTCAGAATTCACACACCCCCGACCAAAAATGTCACCTCCACGCTCAAAAGAGGAGCGGACATGTTACTACTGTCATAAATCTGGTCATGTTATTTCTGACTGTTTAACATTGAAACGTAAGCAGCAACCGTCCTCTCAGAACTTTAGACAACCCAAAGGGGTTGGTCTGATTAAAATGGCACCTGATTCCGATCAACAGATGCACAATGATCAGGATGTTCTCGATCCTTGTTTCAGGCCATTTACTTCCAAGGGTTTAGTTTCCTTGACAGGGGATCCAGAAGATCAGTGTACAGTTCAGATCTTACGAGATACTGGAGCCTCACAATCCTTTATCCTCTCTGATGTACTACCTCTGTCTGAGAAATCTTCCTGTGGTTCTAGTGTCCTAGTTCAAGGTATTGAGATGGGTTTCGTGCCAGCCCTGTTACACTGTATTCATGTACAATCTGATTTGGTCACTGGTTTCTTTAAAATAGGGGTGAGACCTTCCTTGCCAGTTAAAGGCATTTCCTTTATCATGGGAAATGATTTAGCTGGAGGACAGGTGAACGCTGTGCTGGAAGTGTTGGATCACCCAGACACAGATTCTCTGCCTGATGACTTGTCACAGAACTTCCCTGAAGTTTTTTCTGCAAGTGTTGTCACTCGGGCTCAATTGAAAAAGAGAGGTGATGAAATTAATTTGTCTGACTCTGTTTTTGCTTCAGCCTTTGTCAGGGAGGAGTTGCTGGCTCCAACTTCTGATACCGCTGACAAACCACCGACTCATAGTAAGGTACCCCCACAGACAACTGTAACTAGTTCCGACGCTTTGAAGTTACCCGTTACTCGTGAAATGCTAATTACTGCCCAGAAGGCTGACCCTTTTCTTGCAAAATGTTTCTCTTCTCTTGAAACAGAACAGAGGAGAGAGTTGCATTCTTATTTTGTGGATGAAGGAGTTTTGATGCGTACATGGAGGTCCCATGGTACTAGACTGGCAGAGCATGCACAATCGGAGATAGGGCTACCAGATCAGGTACCAGACTGGAGCACTGTTTATCAGATTGTTGTCCCTGCAGTTTATCGTCAGCATGTACTGTTCTTGGCCCATGACCACCCTTGGTCTGGACACTTGGGAGTCACTAAAACATACAACAGAATACTTCAACATTTCTTTTGGCCCGGTTTGAAGTCCGATGTAGCACAGTACTGTCGTACCTGTAGTACTTGTCAGATCACCAGAAAGCCAAACCAGGTAATTCCACCTGCTCCCCTCTGTCCTATACCAGCGGTCGGTGAACCATTTGAACATGTCATAGTTGACTGTGTTGGTCCGTTGCCAAAGACCAAAGCCGGCAATCAGTTTTTGTTGACAATAATGTGTACCGCCACCCGTTTCCCTGAGGCTATCCCTCTTCGCAGAATTACAGCGCCTGTAATAATTAAGGCTTTGACGAAGTTCTTCTCCACGTTTGGACTGCCTAAGGTAGTACAAACGGACCAAGGCACCAACTTCCTGTCTAGGTTATTTGAGCAAGTGTTACAGTCCCTGGGTATCCGACATATAGTGTCCAGTGCCTACCACCCTGAAACTCAGGGGGCTCTAGAACGTTGGCATCAGACATTAAAGTCCATGTTGCGTAAATATTGCTTAGACACAGAGAAAGATTGGGATGAGGGTGTCCCCCTTGTTCTATTTGCGGCGCGAGAGACCATACAGGAGTCTCTTGGTTTCAGTCCTGCTGAGCTCGTTTTCGGGCACACTGTTAGAGGGCCTCTGAAAGTTCTTAAAGAACGGTTCATGTCAAAGGGTGCCAGCACACCCACTAATGTTCTAGATTTTGTTAGCCAGTTTCGAGAGCGACTGCATCAGGCGTGCTCTCTCGCAAAAGAAGCGCTCTCTTCTTCCCAGAGAACTATGAAACGGCACTATGACGAGAAAGCTGTTTCTCGATCTTTCCAGCCAGGTGATAAGGTTCTAGTCCTGTTACCTATCCTTGGTTCTGCTCTTTCCGCTCGTTTTTCCGGACCGTATGCAATAGACAAGAAGATAAGTGATACAGACTATGTGGTTCGCACCCCTGATCGTTAACGTCACTCTCGTGTTTGCCACATCAACATGCTTAAACCATATTTTTCCAGAGATAGTGTGCAGGTGAAGACCTCAGACCAGACAGCCGGACTGGCCGTCTCTGCTGTTGCCTCAACTCCAATAGTTCCGGACTCTCCTGACGTTAGTGGTGAGGATGTAGATGGCTTAGAGTTGCGCAATGCAGCCCATCAGGGTGCTAGATTGTCCAACACTGAGATGTTATTGAACCTGCCCACTCACTTAGCACACTTACCTGAGGAGTAGCGAGAGGACATCACAAATTTGATTCAGGCCTACATGGCTCTGTTTGGTGATGTTCCCTCCTGTACTTCTGTATTGGCCCATGATATTAAAGTTAACAATGCTGTGCCTATCAAGCAACATGCATACCGTGTTAACATCACCAAGAGGGCCATGATGCAACAGGAGGTTGACTATTTGTTAAAACATGGTTTAGCCAAGCCAAGTTGCAGTCCCTGGAGTTCACCTTGCTTGTTAGCTCCCAAATCGGATGGAACTCCTAGATTTTGTACTGATTTCCGAAAGGTAAATGCTGTCACCGTGCCTGATTCCTTCCCACTGCCCCGCATGGAAGATTGTATTGACAACCTTGGATCTGCCACCTATGTTAGCAAACTAGATTTGTTAAAGGGTTACTGGCAGGTCCCTTTGACCCCCCGTGCCTCGGAAATCTCTGCGTTTGTTACTCCTGACAATTTTTTGCAATATACTGTAATGCCTTTTGGAATGCGTAATGCCCCGGCCACTTTCCAGCGACTGGTGACCCTAGTCCTGGCTGGTGTTCCAAATTGTAATGCCTATCTCGATGACCTGGTTGTCTATTCGACCAACTGGCGTGACCACATGACAACCTTGCAAACTGTCTTTGACCGCTTAGCTGGAGCCTCCCTGACCCTTAACCTTGCCAAGTGTGAGTTCGGCAAGGCTACGGTTACCTATCTTGGTAAGCAGGTAGGACAAGGCCAAGTGCGTCCGGTGGATGCAAAAATATCTGCAATCACAACTTTTCCAGTACCTACTACTAGGCGGGAATTGCGTAGATTCCTTGGGATGGCTGGGTATTACCGTGGTTTTTGCCGAAACTTTTCTTCTGTCGTCACTTCTCTCACTAGCCTGTGTAGCCCGTCCAAACCATTCATTTGGACAGCTGATTGTCAAAATGCATTTGATAGTGTTAAAGCTCTCTTATGCAGTTCCCCTGTTCTCTCTGCTCCAGATTTCTCCCTGCCGTTCCAGCTGGAGGTGGATGCCAGCGGGGTGGGAGCTGGAGGGGTGTTATTACAGGAAGATCACGATGGTGTCAGTCACCCGGTTTGTTATTTCTCCCGGAAATTTAACAAACATCAACTAAACTATTCCACTATTGAAAAGGAGACTTTGGCTATGTTGTATGCGTTGCAACATTTTGAGGTGTATGTCGGTTCGAGCGTATTACCAGTGGTAGTATACACCGACCACAACCCATTGGTTTTTCTGTCGCGGATGTACAACCACAATCAGCGCCTCATGCGTTGGGCGCTCATAGTGCAAAATTATAACCTCAGCATAAAGCATAAGAAGGGGTCTGAGAATGTGTTGGCGGATGCTCTATCTCGGAGTTAAATCTCTGTTGCTGTCGACTCGTTGTCTGTTGCTGTCAACTCGTTCTGTCATTGTTGACCCGTGTGGTTGTACCAACTGCTAGTTTTTTGATAGCTCTTTGTTTTGGAGTACATGTTATCTCGGGGATGTGAAAAAAAAAACATGTTTAGTTGGTGTTAGGTGTCAAACATGTTTTTGTCTTATGTATGGGGGTGTTACATCCCAATGTATATATTCCCCAGTGTGTGTCTCCATGTGTGTGTTCTCCATTTTGTTTCCTCCCTCCAGCCGTTGTTCCCTTCACCATTGGTCCCTGCCAGGCCAATCCTTCCATTATTGCAACACAGCACCGATTGGTGGATGGCTTTCCAGACTCCAACACTCAATCCACACCACCCAATCATGGATCACCCCACACCTGTTAAAACATGGCTTCTCACTTCAGTCTTTCTCTCTCTCTGGCATGAGGCTAGGCCTGTTGTGTTTTTGGTAAACCTGTAACTTTGACAGTATTGCATTTCGTTTATTGGCCTTTGGTGCTTAGTAGTAATTTCCTTGTGTGTGTATGGCCACAGAGAGAGCATTGTTAGTTATAGTTTGTTTTTGTATATATTCTGCTTTTGTTTCTGTATAATTAATGTGTTTTTCTCTCTTTCTCAGGAAGCACAGACGGGGTGAGCTGCCATTTCCTTTGGACATTGTTTTCTCCTGTTTTGGTTAGGTAAGAGTAGTTTAGGTAATGTAATCTCTTTTACCATAGATTAGATTGTGTTTATTTGGAGTATAGTGGTGTTTGTTTGTTGTTTTGGCCTGGGCTCACCCCTGAGCTACATGTGCTTCCTTTGCATCTACCAATAAATATCATTGTTGTTTACAAACGTGGTCCATCTTTTCTGTCAACCAACTGTTATGTTACAGCCCTTTACCCTTAGACACACAGGGGTCGTAACATAAACTAATCCATGGATTTCCCAACTCTATTAAATCATTCAACAAAGCCTTATCCCCAAGTGCAGCTTGAATTGGATACTCTTCTGTTACCGCCATCTCAATCTCCTTCCACCTGGCAAAATATTCTGGATTACACCAACACGTCATTGGTCTTAATTGGGCTGCAATATAATAGTCCTTCAAACATGGGAGTGCAACCCCTCCCCTGCTTTTTGCTAGTTGTAGACTCTTGTATCTAATTCTAGGTCTATTTTGGTCAGGTAGGTCTAGAGGAAGGGCCTGGAAGAGATAGAGCAATCTCGGCAAAATATTCATTTTTAAGAGGTATTGGATCCCATCTCCTTATGTCTTCGGCCAAGATGGCGGCGCGCACGGACGCAGCGGCTCTGAGCTCCCACAGAAACCGTAGTTTTGTTATTGTTTTTATTGTAATTACATGTATTCTGACCAGATATCACGCAACAGCCCTGTCCTACAGCCGGGACGATCTTCTGAACATAAGAAAGGGGCTAACATGCCAACTTCCAGCGGAGATATACATCCCCCCCGAGTTGGCCAAGCCGGCAGAGGCAAGCGAGGCTACTGCTGCGACAGACAAGCGGAGAAGAAGACGCTGCGAACGGAAGCAGAAGTGAGGCAAGCGGGCTGGCATCAATGCTAGGCTAACGGCTAATCCATTCAAGCCACCATTGCAGACACTCTTCCTAACAAACGCCCGCTCCATTCGGAACAAGATGGATGAAATCAGCTTGCGACTCACTACTCAGAGAAAGTTAGCAGACTGCTGCTGTATGATTTTCACAGAATCATGGATGGACTCTAGCATACCAGACTCAGCTATCACGCTAGCCGGCCGCAGCTTATACCGAGCAGACAGGACAGCTGCTTCTGGTAAGAAGATTGGCGGAGGCTTGTGTGTGTTTATCCATAACTCCTGGTGCACAGATACAACCATTGTGACCAGACATTGCTGCCCTAACCTAGAATTTATGGTTCTTAAATGCAGACAGTTTTTTCTAGCTAGGGAACATACAGTTGTTTACATATGTGCTGTGTATATTCCACCTGATGCTAGCAGTAAGTTAGCACTAGCACTGCTTCAAGATAGCATACAGAAATGCTTGTGCACCCACCCAGACAGTGTTTTTATAAAAGCCGGGGACTTCAATCATGCTAACCTCAAGTCTGTTCTCCCCAAATTCCATCGTAATGTTACCTGTGCGACAAGGGGGGATACAACATTGGACCAAGTCTACACCAATGTTGCAAAGGCTTATAGAGCACAACCAGACCCTCACCTAGACCTGTCTGATCACATCTCGCTCTTCTTTTACCCCTTGTATAGGCAGAAAATCAAATCTGTCGGACCCACAACCAGGACTGTCAGAATCTTGCCTGAGGGGGCTGTATCCCAGCTCCAGGACTGCTTCGAGGTGACTGAATGGGACACCTTCAAGGACAGAGGGCCGCAGGTAGATCCTAGAGCGGCATTAGATAACTACACCACTACAGTCATGCATTACATTGTTTTCTGTATGGACATGGTGACTGTCACTAAAAGGGTCCTTTCATTCCCTAACCAGAAGCCGTGGCTGACCGCGGAGGTCAGGTCACTCCTCCAGGCCAGAGATGCAGCCTATAGGTCTGGGGACGCAGCTGCCTACAGCATCGCCAGGTCAGCTCTAAGGAGAGGCATCAAGGCAGCAAAACTTAAATACAAGGAATGGATCGAGACCCACTTCTCCAACTCCACAAACCCCTGCCGGGTGTGGGAGGGAATCAAAGCCATCACTGACTACAAGGGGACAACATCACCCATAAATAGCTCTGTCACATTAACCGAGGAGCTGAACCATTTCTATGCCCGGTTCGACAGAGCAAACAGGGACCAAGTAGTGCAGCCTCTCCTCCCCAGCGGCACAGTCCCCGTCCTGAGCCACCATGATGTCAGGTGTTGCCTCCGGAATACCAACCCAAGGAAGGCCGCGGGACCTGATGGAGTGGTGGGCCGCATACTGAAGGAGTGCGGATCAGCTGACGGAGGTTTTTACAGATATATTTAATCTTTCCCTGCTATTATCATATGTCCCAGCATGCTTCAAAACATCCACAATTATACCAGTACCCAAGCAGTCAGTTGTCACGTGCCTGAACGACTACAGACCCGTGGCACTCACTCCCCTCCCTGCTAAGTGTCTAGAGAGACTGGTCAGGAAACACATCCCATCCATCATCCCGGCCTCCTTTGACCAATAACAGTTTGCTTATAGGCAGAACAGATCAACTGAAGATGCTATAGCCATTGTGCTTCATACCGCCCTAGAACATCTGGAGAAGAAAAACACCTACGTAAGAATGCTCTTTGTCGACTATAGCTCTGCCTTCAACACTATACTCCCCCGTAAACTCATCAGCAAACTCCAAACCCTGGGTCTGTGTAATATACTGTGTAACGGTGCTGGACTTCCTCACAAACCGCACACAAGCCGTCAGGCTGGGCAACTACACCTCGTCCACCCTGTCTCTCAGCACCGGCGCCCTGCAGGGTTGCGTACTCAGCCCATTACTGTACACCCTGCTCACACATGACTGTTCCCCCTCCTACCCCTCCAATTACATCATCAAGTTCGCAGACGATACCACAGTTGTGGGTCTCATAACAAACAACAATGAGTCTGCCTACAGGAGGGAGGTGGAAGACCTTACAGCCTGGTGTGACAACAACAACCTGGCGCTCAACATAAACAAAACAAGAGAGATCATAGTGGATTTCAGAAGATCAAGGCCTGACCACTCCCCTCTGCTCATCAACAACGAGGTAGTGGAGAGGGTCACTGAGTTCAAGTTCCTGGGTCTCAGTGTGAGTGAGACCCTGTCCTGGAGCACCAACACCGCCTCAGTGATCGGGAAAGCTCAGCAATGCCTATACTACCTAAGGAAGCTGAAGCAGGCTGGCCTGCCACGAAATCTCCTTGTCAACTTTTATCATTGTGCGGTTGAGAGTGTGCTGACCTACGGTGTGTCTGTGTGGTTCTCCAGCTGCACAAAGGCAGAGCAAGAGGCTCTACAGAGGGTGATGAAGGCGTCAGGCAGGATCGTCGGGACTCCTCTACCAAACATCACCTCCGTCTTCACCTCCCGCTGCCTCCACCGCTCCCAAGTGTATTATCAAGGACCAGTCTCACCCAGCACATCACCTCTTTCAGCTCCTTCCCTCAGGGAGGAGATACCGGTCCATACATGCAAAGAGTTCAAGACTTATGAACAGCTTTTTCCCCCAAGCAGTCAGACTGTTAAACTCGCATTGACTGTCCCCTCACGTGCACCATGCACTTACCTGGACTTGATAACCACTGTTATATATCGTATAGCTTACGCTCTGCGCTCTAGTGGAACATATCCATATCCTGTCTAATACTGAATAAATGTCTTCACATGTACACACCCATCCACCTGGCCACACCCCCATCCGCTCCTCTACATAAGCGGGGATGTGGCCATACTAACAGCTCCTTCCTTATTTACACCACCAACAAGTGTCTGTATACACCACTTGAGTTTAGTGCCAAAATAGTTGGAAAGGAGCTACGTTGAAGAGAAGGAGCTGCGTTGACATTATACCTCTGTTTTCTCTCTCACTATTTTCGAGGAAATACAGCGATAATGTCTTCTCCACCGGAGTGTGTAGAAGATGATGATCATTCTGACTTCCACCGGCGCTTCGTATTAGGGGCTCGCGTCGCTGAGCAATCCCCGACGGCATTACCTCCGGCTCTGCAGTTGGACACTTTGCTTGGGAAGCGCCCGGCCGTGTGAGGGCTGATGGCCTCTCTGGGGCGGGTGATGTTTTTGCGACGCGGGTGCCAGGTGTGTCGGTTGTGGGGGGAACGGCTACACAGCTTACAAAGGCCGGCTCCAGGCTGGTATCCTTTTTCGCCGCCACTTAGCGGTGTGGAGGGGGTTCTGGTTTGATGACCACGTTAACATTAGCTCCTCATCGAGTAAGAGCTTTGTTTTCCTGGGACCGTGATTCCGAATCTGCGGTTCAATTCCCCGGGTCTCTGGACAAACGGATACCCACTGTCGCCGTGCTGGCCCCGATTTTCAAAGATGAAAAGCACCCGGTGCGAGGGAGGTGAGCTTGGTGTTTCATTATGAGAATATCTCCATGCTCAAGTCGGCTATAGTCCGCGAGGGACTTGTTGCCGGCACCGCTGTGTCTGGTAAACACCGTTCTGAAGAGGGACGTGTGTTGCCTTCTTTTCCCTTCTTTCTTCGGATGAGAAGAGGAAAAGACAGCGGCTGTCTGAAGTGTTGGCCTGTATTGCTTTTCTCACGTTGTACAGTTTTCAGTGGTAGCCGCTTAGCTTGCTTCTGCGTTAGCTAGTGGTTAGCGATAGCCGGGTTGAGCTAACTGTTAGCCAGTTAGCTGTTAGCTACAACGTTAGCTACCGACTTCGCTCGGCTTGGAACATTAGCTAGATGCTATCGGTTAGCCTAGAGTTAGCTGTTAGCTTGTGCTACAACCATTGGCGTAGCCGTGAGAATAGCAGGCACTCTGACTACAACATCATCTTTGACAGAATATGTAGTCGGGCCTGCACCATGCCCGGTTGCAGGAGGGGGGCGTCTCGCCGGAGCGAGGCTTTCGTCCTGCGTTCCTTGGTGCAGGTAAGATGTCCATTGGACATTGCCCCACTCTTCCTTCCTTCCCCTCCCGAATGTTTTTGTTAATAACGATGTCTTTGTTTACAAAACATAATGTTACTTCACTACATTTGGAGATACGACATGTGCTGTGTGTGAATTGTCTTGGTCGCTTTGTATAGCTTGGGTTAGCGTTGGCCAAGGCTTGTGCCTTTCTCTCTACCTAGAAACAGCGTTGTTTTTTACATGAGTAAACATTAACTGGGGTTTTGTTGTATGATGAGGAGTTGTGTGTGTTCATGGAACGTTAGACAACGTGGCTGAGCCCAGAACTGGCTGGGTTACCCTACAATGCTGTGCATAGTGGCATGTGATCGAGGGCTGAGACCCTCTCTCAGCTTGTTATTCTTACTTGAGGGTAATGATGACAATAACAAGTAGCAAGTTTTTTTCACACATAAGCAGGGCTGTGCCTGTTCAAAAAAGGTCTTCGGCTGTGCTGGCGTGCATGATGTAAAGCTTACTCTACACATTTGGCGTCGTATCAGGGGTAAGGTGGTGAGGGGTTGGTTTCCCCGGTTTGCCCCTGGGCCCCCCCCCCCCCCTCCCCTCAAATATGATTTTGTTTACAAAATGTGTGTTGATTCACTACGTTTTTGGGGATACAGTGTAAATCCCTCAGCTTCTGCTGGGGTTGTGCTCTTGCTTAGAGAGAGGCAATTTTTTTCTGGAAATTGTTTGGTCGCTGTCATGTGGACTTAGCAAGGCCTGTGACCAGTACTTAATTGAGGACTTATGTCTTCTCTCATCATGAAAAACCGCGTTCCTCTTACAGTTGTGAGAGTGTACTTTTCGGTGGTGGTTGGTTTCCAGGTGTGTTGGTAGTGGAGTCGACTCTCGGGTTAGGCCGGGCTTGACCCTGTCTGCCTGCGAGTGTGCCCCCGCACCCTTCATGACGTCTGCAATTCGTGTCAGCCTTCTCTGCCTCGGCCCCTCTAGAGGGTCGGGTTTTTTTTGTGGAGGCTGCGACATGGTGCACAGCATACCGAACGCCCCTTCCGCCGGGGTGCTGTTTTCAGCAGACCCCTTAGGCGCCTGTCTAGTCCGCAGTGCTCCAGGCACAGGTCGAGTCCTTTTGACCTGTTGCCTGGATTGAGGGATCAACCTCTTTGGGGGTTGTCTCCCCGGTGCGCTCCCTGGTCCCGCTGTGGGGGTGTAGCCTCTTTGAGTGCTTCAGGGCGGCGTGCTGTAGGGGAGAAGGGCCTGGTCTTGGATGGGCCCTGTCCGATACGCTGGCGATGTGGGGGGTGGTGTCACTAGTGACCGCCTGGTGGGGTCTCGATGCTGCGGCGTCGTTGGCCTCACCAGGCCCCCTTTTTTCCGGGGGGTCCTGACCCTTCCTGGGGCTAGTTTTAGTTTAGTTTCTTTAATAGTTGTCATACAGAAGTACAGAATACTTTTATACAAAATACTTCTTACTGTTACGCTCCAGAGACTGTGCTAGACAAGATAAGTATGAAATAAAATAAAGTAGCATGTAAAAAGAAGTAAAAAATAGAGGTCACAGTGTTCAGTATAGACATATGTACAATGTTCGATGCAGAATAGAAGTAACTGAGTTACCATACAATATACAATATACTATGCAATGTACTAATATACAATACTATATAGTGCAAAGCAGAAATGGGATGAGGTACAATTTAGGTACAATTTACAGTAAGGTGTCCGTCTTCGCGCTCCGCTGCTACGGCCTTGCCACGGGGTTGGGTTCTTGACCTTGACCCCGTGATATTAGGGATTGTAAAGTTTTTTTTCTTCTTCCCGTTCGTTCCCTAGTGGCATGTGGGTTGCACGCCTGTGTAGTCGTGGGTTCTTCTGTGGGAAGGTAAGTCCCACGATCTGCTCACCCTGTGCGTTTGAGTTGCTAAACCCTCTTCGCACAGTCAGATCCGGGGGCTCGGGTCCTCCCCGGTTCTGATGGTTGTGGGGGGCCTCAGCGGGTACATTTGTCGTGCTTCCGCTCTGCTCAGCTCCTGTGTTCCACTAGAGCGCAGAGCGTAAGCTATACGATATATAACATACGGTTATCCTATAACCATAGTTATATGAGTATAGCGAGCGCTCTGCGCTGACACACTGAGGACCCCGTGGTCTTCGCCTTCGGTGGTGAAAGACTTGGGAAGGAGCTGTTAGTATGGCCACATCCCCGCTTATGTAGAGGAGCGGATGGGGGTGTGGCCAGGCGGATGGGTGTGTACATGTGAAGAAATTTATTCAGTATTAGACTGGATATGGATATGTTCCACTAGAGAGCAGAGCGCTCGCTATACTCATATAACTATGGTTATAGGATAACCGTATGTTACCGCTCATCATGCACTTTATTATTTAAAATATTCTGTTATATGTACAGTGTTATGTGTTTCATGTATGTATATATTGTACTACGGTCTGTGGGAGCTCCCCTGAAATTTCGTTGTATACTTGTGTGCAATGACAATTAAAAGTCTATTCTTTTCTATTCTTTAATCTTTTGATTCAAGGGGAGGAAGTTAATGGCGAACAATTTTGACAAATCTTTTGGTATATTTAATCCCAAATATCTCATGGATTCTGCTTCCCATTGTAATTAAAATTTCGTCTTTATATTTCTTGAAGGGCTATATTTAAAACTAAGAATTTGCGTTTTCGTTACATTACATTTATACCCAGAGAATGACCCATATTGTTCTAAAAGCAAAAGTAACTGTTTAAGCGAATGTTCTGGGCTTGATGAATACACTAATACATCGTCCGCGAATAAGGACATTTTTTGTTCACCCCCCTTCATATCTATCCCTTTAATATTTGTATTCTGTATAATCCACTGACTAAGGGGTTCAATAAAAATTGCGAACAATAAGGGACTAATTGGACAACCCTGCCTAGTCCCGTGTTCTAATCCAAAGGAACTAGACACTGTCCCATTTATCTTAATTCTTGCCCTTGGTTTATCATAAAGAGCCTGTATTGTTTTAATAAAACTGCTATGGAAGCCAAATGTATCCAAAACCCTGTATAAAAATGACCAATTCACACAGTCAAAGGCTTTTTCAGCGTCCAGCTCCACCAACACTGCCTCTAAATTATGCTCTTTTATACGATTAATTACATGTAGGGTCCGTCTGATGTTGTCTTGCGTTTGTCTTTGGCGAACAAAACCGGTCTGATCTAGGCTGATAATTTGTGGTAAAAGTCCCTCTATTCGCTTTGCCAGTATATGCGTAAAGAGCTTATAATCTTGGTTGAGAACACTTACCGGCCTAAATGAGCCACATTCAGATTAATCCTTTCCCTCTTTTGGAATCAGTGAGATTACCGCTTCCCTCCAGGACCCAATTAAAAGTGGATTTCAGCACAGGAATCAACTAATCTTTCATTAATCTGTACCACTCTGAAGGAAATCCATCAGGTCACTTACTTGATTTGAGATGAGCTATGGCTGAACTAATTTCTTCCTCTGATATTTCTGTTGCGAGCTGATTACTCTGCTCACTGGTTATTTTAGGAAGATGAATTGTCTTAAAGAACTCCTCCATCTTTGCTTTGTAAAATTGGGGTTGGGAATATAAATTCTTATAAAATGTTTCGAAACAGTTTTGTATATCACTTAGTTTGTGTTGCATAAGGTTAGTCAGAGGGTCTTTAATTTTATGAATTGAATTCTTTGCCTGTTGTTTTCTCAATTTATACGCCAACAGTTTACTTGCTTTTGCTCCCCCTTCATAGTATTTCTGTTTTGTAAATATCAACTTTCTTTGAATATCTTCTGTATATATCTCATTTATTTCATTATTTTTCTTTATTATTTGTTCTCTAATTTTCCGGTCTTACTTACTTACTTAGGCCCATCGCTCCCAATGGAGCATAGGCCATCTACGACACGGCTTTGGGCTGTCCTTTCTGTCTCCCCCCAGGTAGTTCCTCGTCTCTTGACCTCTGCCTCAGTGTCCCGCCTCCAGGTGTTCTTAGGCCACCCTCTCTTCCGCTTCCCCTAGGGATTTCCGGTCTACTGTGTCTTTATGGTTTCGTTCCAATTGTTTCAATTCTAATTGTAAATCATAAAAAAAAAATTAAGTGAGCACTGTATCCAATTATTTTACCCTGCAGAACTGCTTTACATGCATCCCAAAGTATCAGAGGGGAAACCTCTCCATTGTCATTCTGTTCCAAGTACTCTCTAATATCCACCTCAATTTGATCCTTCATATGATTCAGGACGAGGATATTTAATCTCCACATTTCGTATTTCTCTGATCCTGTACTAGATTCATTTTTAAATAAACAGGGCTGTGATCCGAAAAGTCCATAGTGCCTATTTCACAGCCACCCATCATGTGTATGTCTTTACCAAAGGCAAAAAAGTTATCAATCCTTGAGTACATCGAATGTGGGTTGGAGAAAAATGTGTAGTCCCTCCTTTGTGGATTCAACTCTCTCCAAACGTCTATTAACCCAATATCCTTCATTGCAGTATTTATTTTCTTGTTTGTCAGTTTTGGCTGAGTTATGTGTGTTTTGGAGGTATCAAGATTAGGATTTAATCTAATGTTGAAGTCCCCCCCGCAAATCAGGACCCCCTGAGTCTCAGCTATTATCAAATCAAATAGAATCCTATAAAATTCCCATTTCGAGTTAGGTGGGGCATAAATGTTTAGTAAAGTTATCAATGTCCCGCCCAAATTTCCTCTTATCAAAACATATCTCCCCTCTGTATCTTTCTTTTCAAATGTGAGTTCAAAACAAAGTTTGCTGGAAATTAGTATCGCCACTCCCCTCCTGTGGCCCACCGGATATGAGGATGAAAACTGGTATTTAAAACCCATTCTCTTCAATTTTGCATGCTCTATGTCTGTAAGGCCACTTCCACTTTATCTCTTTTCAATTTAGTTAATATCTTGCTTCTTTTGATTGGATTGAGTAAACCGTTCACATTATACGTTACAATTTTAACTGCTTGCATATTGTCCAATATAATTAAACACAATTATCGATGGTGAACTCCCTGTATCAAAGTTAACCCCCCTGAGGCTGCTAAGAACAGCAGCAACAAAAAAAACGTAAATGGGCAAAAACACAATACAAACATTAACAAAAAAAATTACTTCCATGTGTGGGGTCTTCCTTATGACCCTAATTGAGCCCCGACTGTAAGAGGGCTTTGAGGGATAACCTCTCCCCCCTATTGGTGGGAGAGGGCCTTCACTTGACATCATTTTCCAGTCCATGCTGCTGTCCATTAGGTTATGTGGCTAAGGAAACAGCCCCGACCACACATGTATGATACACAACTGTACATATCTGCTGAACCAAATGATACAGCGATTAGCTCCATTACAGACTGCTTACTGGCAATAAATAAATGGATGAGTAAGAACTTCCTGAAACTAAACGAGAACAAAACTGAAATTCTAATTATCGGCTCCAAAACTAGAAAAGAAACATTAATAAAGAACCTGGGGGGACTAACCCCTTGGATCAAATCTGAGGTCACTAGTCTTGGGGTTATCATAGATTCAGAACTGAACTTCAATTCTCATATTAGCAAAGTGACGAAAACATCGTTCTTCCATCTCAGAAATATAGCAAAAGTACGACCATTTATTAATCAGAACGATGCTGAGAAGCTAATTCATGCATTCATATCTAGCCGGTTAGACTACTGTAATGCAATTTTCACAGGTCTCCCTAAGAAAACCACAGAGAGGCTTCAGCTAATCCAAAACTCTGCAGCCCGACTGCTAACTAGAACCAAAAGGAGAGAGCACATTAGTCCAGTCTTAGCTGTTTTACACTGGCTTCCTGTAACATTTAGAATTGACTTTAAGGTCCTTCTCCTTACATACAAAGCTCTAAATGGACAGGGACCTAGCTACATCGCCAACACTCTAATAAATTACACACCAGCAAGAACACTGCGATCATCAGCTGCTGGACTACTAGAGGCTCCCAGAAGCAGTCAAAAGAGGATCGGTAATGCAGCCTTTATCAACTATGCCCCAAAACTATGGAACAAACTACCCCAAAACATCAGGGAAGCCAACTCGCTAGACATCTTTAAAAGACAGCTTAAAACCTATCTCTTTGCTCAGGCATTTCACTGATAGATATCTGCTACCACCTAGTGGCAAGAGGAAACATCAGGGATATCCTGACACAACTTGTATTTACCTGCACTATTCTTACCCTGCCTACTCTTATACACTGCCTATCAAATTCATGTGTCGGTTATTGCACTTTTTACTTCTTACTGATGACTATTTTTAAACTGAATCATTTTAAACAATTTTTATTATTTGCTAGATCCAAATGTGAAACACTGTGATTATTTGTTCATGCAATAGGTCCCACTATTTAGTATGGGTTCGAGTCCCTGTGATCTAATATCACTAAAGTTACAGTGTGGGTTCGAGTCCCTGTGATCTAGTATCACTAAAGTTACAGTGTGGGTTCGAGTCCCTGTGATCTAGTATCACTAAAGTTACAGTGTGGATTCGAGTCCCTGTGATCTAGTATCACTAAAGTTACAGTGTGGGTTCGAGTCCCTGTGATCTAGTATCACTAAAGTTACAGTGTGGGTTCGAGTCCCTGTGATCTAGTATCACTAACGTTACAGTGTGGGTTCGTGTCCCTGTGATCTAATATCACTAAAGTTACAGCAATATGTACTGGGAAGTATGTTGGGAATTACAGGAGTATTACTGAATAGAGAGCCTATTAGGATGCTAGATCCTAATGTGAAACACTGTGATTTGCCATATCTTGCTATGCTCGCTCATGCCTGTATTTTTTATGTCCGTTCTATTTTATAATTCTTTTTTACTATTTTTAAACTGAATCATTTTAAACTATTTTTACTATTTGTGTTACTGAAAACTGTAAGCGGAGAGCCTATTGGGATGCTAGATCCTAATGTGAAACACTGTGATTCTACCTGTCTATCTTTTTATGCTCGCTTATGCCTGTATTTTTTACTGTTGTGAAGCACTTTGAACTGCAACCTCTGTATGAAAAGTGCTATACAAATAAAGTTATTATTATTATTATGTATATAGTTATTGCCAACAAAGTACTCTTCTCGTTTGCAGTAATTATTCACAGTCTGTCCCGAATGTCCTGAGCCCCCCCCCCCCTCATCAGGATCCTAGCAGCACAGTTATGGATGTACTGGAGCAATTATGTCACTTCTGCGACGTGACTGGGGGTGGAAATGAGAGTGTGTGCCAAGTTGTTAACACTTTAATCGCCGAAGACGCTGGAACACGTCATTCCCGCCATGCTTATTCTGCCGATGACGCTGGACAGCGTCTTAGATATCAATATTTCAAAAATCTGTGATCGAAATCATATTTCTCCCCCGGAGACAATATATGTACTGGTGAGCCCCTGTCAACTCTCTAACGGTTCAAGAGCGCCATCTGGTGGCCGATCAGCGGATCGCCCAGGGAAGAAACAGGGAAGTGGAAGCTGGTGCTCATTTCAATTTGGTCCGATCACTCGCTATAGGTCCCGGGACTCGAGCTCGACACAATGGATATCGATCTGTTGCCAATAACTCGATAAACAACATGATTTGGACGTATATACTATTATACAACCTGGAAATGGATCGGGTATTTCTACATCCCATAATAGAAAAAATTCTGTTCCACGCTCATCTCCCAACGGCGAGAGGAAGCTACGGTGAGTTTCAGCGTTATTTTTTAATGTCTTCTATACTAACTGCTCTAATGATCATATCACCCACAATAGATGAATGATATAACGTTGCCCACGGAATTATAAACGACCCCCCGCCCATCCGGTCAACATCAGATCATACGTAGTAACTTCTAGAAGTACGTGCAGTTGAAATGTTTTATCTCGCACAGATTCCTACCAAACTGTATTTGATCATCAATATAATGCATTTAGGGCTATAAATCAAGTTCTGGAGAAAGCTGCAGAAAACGATAAAAACATACTTATACTTTAGACCGTATTTTAGTATGAATATGTGAATGAAAAAGTATAACGTTGCTACACCCTGAACAATAGATATAGGACTTTGAATGGGCCATGGTAATGTCAATTTAGCAATACAATTTAAAAAGTTATAGCCCTGCAAAGAAGGGGAACTTCTCCATGTTAAATAGGGCTGGCGAGGGATGGTAAATTATGAATTTAACCCCGGCGATCAAAGTGTTAAGAGGAATCCTCGTTCAACACTGGGTTTAATTATCATAATGATCGTCATCGCTATAATTCCTTTCTCTGTCATTTCTCATTCTCCCTATTAAATAACTTCATTAATAAACTTAGTGAAAGTGGGGAAAAATGTACGAATCTGGATAACTTTACCCATCTGATTAAGGTGATGTTGTTGGCCATTTTGAACAATTCTTAGTCCTATAAGGCCATACCTTGCATGGTATTCCCCATGTTGCACAACTTCCTGTGGGGTTAGGGTCACAACACAAGTTGATGCTCTGATATGGATCAAGAATTGTTCAAATACAGCTTATCATCATAGCATTTAAGTCCTGACTAAAAACACACTTTTACTCCCTAGCCTTCAATAAACCCTAACTCACACACTCCCATGCAATTGTATCTTGCCCCTTCCCCCTTGTACCTGTTATTGTGTTCTACTGTCCCCTGTGGCGCATTGTCATTTGTGCTCCATTATCCTGTATGTTGCTCCATTGTACTTTAGTAAATAACCCCATGCCTAGTGTCCCGCTATTGTCCTATGTGCTTTATTGTACTTTGTGCTACTCTATCCGTGTGTTGGCTTACTGTTGTCTTATTGTCTGATTGTACCGTCTTGTCCTGCTGGGCCTTTTTGTATTATGAATTATTTATGCTTTTGATAGTACAGCACTTTGGTTGGCTCTTGAGTTTTTAAATGTGCTTTATAAATAAATGACTTGACTATACTCACTTAGGTAAGTAAATGACATATTTCAGTGCTGAAAATCCCCATTGGCTTCGTAGTCCACAGGGATTGGACCTTAATAAGTAATTTATCAATGTGACATCTGCTAATTGGAGTGTATAGGATGTTGTACTTTCTGCATCTATTAAATCACCACAACACATACATTTACATTGTAAGCAATTAAGACTATGTGCTTTTGCTTGTGTACGAGGAGGAGGCAACTTTTGCTTAGGGGTAATTGCTTTGATGGATCACAGTTGAGTGGAGTGGGTGCTAAGCGGGACCTCAACGTCTTTATAAACAATGTAAATAAAAATGAATTGGCAGTGGTGGAAGAAGTACACAGTTACTTTACTTAAGTAAAAGTAGAAATACCCAGATAAATAAGTACTCTGGTAAAAATAAAAGTCCTCCATTCAAATTATCCTTAAGTAGAAGTAGAGAAGTATTTGTTATTGAATGTACTTAAGTATCTAAAGTAAAAGTATGCATTCTACATGACGTTTGTGTATTCCAGTGCTTGGGAGCATTCAACCCTCGATATAGGTTACGTTAAAGTGGTATGTCGTCCAGTTATGCTGCTCTGATTATGTCCTCTGTGAAAGTATATAATCTTCATACATTTTAACCATGTTTTCTATGTTAAATCCTTTTCTTCAAAGTAACTAGTATAGTATAAGTATGTTTTCAGATAAATGTAGTGGAGTTCAAAAGTACAATATTTCCCTTTTAATGCAGTGGAGTAAAACTATAAAATTCCCTAAAATGAAAACACCAACATAAAATGCAAGTAGCTCGGAAATGTACTCAGTTACTTTCCACCACTGCAAACAAACAACCCTGGCAGGACATCCATTCTACTGGATCCATCACTGTCTCCTGTAGGAAGACTTCACTTAAACACGTATCGATTTCTCCCTCCTGCCGTTCTATCTCTCGTCTCTCTCTGTTCTGTGCTGCTGAGTGTTGAGTGAAAGGGCCGTGAGCGGAGAGAAAACAGAGAGCGAGGCCAGACAATAGCAGCTAGTGTGAAAAGACAGGCAAGATAAATAGCGTGATGTGAGAAGAAGGGAAGAAGCGCTGAGGTGGACGTGCTGAGGCTTTGGTATACAGGACTCTTCACAGACCGCATATTGCTAGGTTTTTAGTGAGTTTTTCCTTACCTTCGCTGGGGTATGTCTGGGAGTGTTGCATTTATTTATTTATACATTTCTTTTGGATTTCATTGGGTTTTTTGTTCTTGATTTATTGTAATGTTTCTTCTTGACTTGTTTAACCCTTTCACTGCCACACTACATAAGGTTAACCCTTTACTATCGCACTACCGACGGTTACCCGAAGGGTTCACCTTCTGTAGTGTGGCAGTGAAAGGGTTAACCTGCTGCTGTGTGGCAGTGAAAGGGTTAACATTCTGTGTATTGTCACAGTGAAAGGGTTAACCGCTTTGTAGTGTGGCAGTGAAAGGGTTAAAGAAGACTTGTCCGGCCCATGGGGGCATTAACGTTTGATTGCAGGCTTTACAAATACATTTGTTTTTGATTTGTTGATTTGATTTGCATGTAGCATTTTATACAATAATGTATATTTATCATTGCCAACAGCTAATGTCCATGGGGCCCCGTCATATGTCTACCTCTAGTATTACAATGTAAGACAATAAACTCCTAGAATGAACTAATGACTATGAACCTCCAAGGCATAGCACTGACACTCCTGATACGTTTTACTCATATTTCACATGAGAGTGTTGCTAATGAGAAAGGGATTTCGTACAGTAGATTATTGCAAATTATATAGTGATTCAGGGGGGCTGGATAATTGGCTTGTTCGAGATGGGATAGGCGGACGCAGATCTGCGCAGGTTTCACTACTGCCTCGCCAAGCGCGTTGCATGACGGTTAGAATGTTGTCCGACTTGCTCTGAAAATCTGACGAGGCGAGGCGTGGAACTCCCGTGGGAGCGAGCCACAAGCAGCCTTCAGAGCGAGGCGCCACAGTACCTCTCACTCGGCTGCTCCCGGCTGGGAAGCGACTTGCTATGGTCGGGCAAAGCGCCTATTGGCTCAGAAAAGTTGTCAGTCACCAGCCACGTGACAGCCAGGGAGTTATGAGACGTTTGATTGATTGATTGATTGATTGAAAACTTTATTATGTTATCATATCATATCATATCATATCATCATGATAAACTTCAAGCTGTCAGATACACACACACACATACACACATGCGTCGTCTGTTTTGCCTCAATACTGTATATATAATTCTGTTTTGCCTCAATATACACAGTATACATATATATATTGATGCAAAACAGAATTATTCAGCAGTGTGTTGTGTGTGCGTGCGGCCAGGAGCGCGCAACAAGATGGTATACATTATGGTATATGAATAGTATATTCCACTATAGCAGTATATGGTGTGCTGTACATTTGAATCTGATCTAATTTTGCACACGGCCATCGCATTATAATGAGCTGGACAGGTGTGTAATGTGTGTGTGGTGACTGACAACTTTTCTGAGCCAATAGGTGCTTTGCGCGACCGTAGCAAGTCGCTTCCCAGCCGGGAGCAGCCGAGTGAGAGGTACTGTGGAGCCTCGCTCTGAAGGCTGTGCGTGGCTCGCTCCCGCGAGAGTTCCGCGCCTCGCCTCGTCAGATTTTCAGAGCAAGTCGGACAACATTCTAACCGTCATGCAACGCGCTTGGCGAGGCCGTAGTAAAACCTGCGCAGATCTGCGTCCCCCTATCCCATCTCGAACACGCCTAGAGTGACAGGAAAATGTCCTCTACAGCTCATGTTTCAGGAGCTCAGAAACTACCAGCATTGCAAGAGGAAATTAATAAAAGGTTGACAGCTAGTCACCAAGTATTTTCACAAGAAAGGTATTTATTCACAGAACTTGTTTTGAAGCCCATAACAGCTTGGCCAACATTTTGTGGCTGACGTTAGCTGATTGATTGATTGATTGAAAACTTTATTAACAGATTGCAGAATGGGTACAATACAGTACAGCTCAATACACACAATTGTTAAGGGGATGCAGACCAGAGAAAGACTTTCATCTTGTTTACATCAGGGTCCCCCATTTTCAATTAATCAGCTACCTGTTGCTATAAAAAAATTAGATGAGTGTAGATGAGCCCAGTGAATTTGTATCCAGCAGCTATGCCCTTTTGCTATGGCTAGCTAACCTAACAAGTATAATGTTACATGTTAACATTGCACTGCTCTAATGCACAGATGCGGCTTCAGGATCAGTACCCCTTGTCCCCTTCCCTCAGGCCAGCTCCCAGTTGAAGGAGAGGGAGCTAAGCAGCAGGGCTTGGGGTTAACAAACAGATTTAAAAATATGCTTACCATGCATGCATTGAATACAACTTTAGGTAATATTCACATTTAGATACTCTAGTTCTTCCAGTAATTGCAATACCATTGACCACTGGCACATTAAATTGAGGTTGTTACAGTAGCTATAGCTAGATTTGAGCAATTTGGAAATATATATACAAATTATTATTATTATTATTATTATTATTATTATTATTATTATTATTATTATTATTATTATTATTATTATTATTATTATTATTATTATTATTATTATTATAGCTCAAGCTGTACTGTTTTATTACTATTTGTTACATCCCAATGTATATATTCCCCAGTGTGTGTCTCCATGTGTGTGTGTTCTCCATTTTTCTTTCCTCCCTCCAGCCATTGTTCCCTCCACCATTGGTCCCTGCCAGGCCTGCCCTTCCATTACCCAGCACAGCACCGATTGGTGGATGGTTTTCCAGACTCCAACACTCAATCAACACCACCCAATCATGGATCACCACACACCTGTTAAAACATGGCTTCTCCCTTCAGTCTTTCTCTCTCTCTGGCATGAGGCTAGGCCTAGTGTTATTTTGTGGCATTGTACTTTGATAATATCCCTTTTTGTTTATAGGCCTTTGTAATAGTGAAAGTGCCTTTGTGATTGTATGGCCGCAGAGAGAGCATTGTTACCTATAGATTGTTTTGTTATGTTTCCATTTTGTTGTATGTATCATTAATGTGTTTTTCTCTCTTTCTCAGGAAGCACAGATGGGGTGAGCTGCCATTTCCTTTGGATATTGTTTTCTCCTGTTTTGGTTAGGTAAGAGTAGTTTAGGTAATGTAATTTCTTTTACCATAGATTAGATTGGGTTTATTTGGAGTATAGTGGTGTTTGTTTGTTTGTGCTTCCTTTGCATCTCTCAATAAATATCATTGTTGTTTACAAACGTGGTCCATCTTTTCTGTCAACCAACTGTTATGTTACAGCCCTTTACCCTTAGACACACAGGGGTCGTAACATAAATGGGGGCTCGTCCGGGATCTTGTAACCCGTGTTAAATTGTTGGTTGATGGATTTGGTGAACTGTGTTTGTTTACACTTGTATAGTAATTAATTGATTTGTGTGTAAAAATGGCATTTGTGTAAAAAAAAAATGGCAGTTAGTACTTTTGATCTGGGGAAATTATTGAGCAATCCTACTTGGGAAGCGCTAGATAGCTGCCGCAAGGCAGACTTAGTGGAGATTTCCACACATTTTAAACTCTCGGTTCAACAGAAGCATCTTAAGCAGGATATCAGGTGTCTTGTGGTAGATAAGCTGTTGGAGCAGGGGATGCTTGTTTTACCTGTGGTCTCTGATGAACATGCAAGTCCTCCTGGTGAACCTACTGAAGCACAGCCTTCTGTATCTGAGGAGCAAGCTCATGGTGAAAGTGCTGAGAAGGCAGGTGTGAAAGTCACATTGCCACATTTTCACTTGACCTCTCCTGTGTCAACTGGGTCTCGAGAAGGGGCCCAGGTCAAGGTTAGAATAGCACGTCTCCAGATGGAGGCTCAGGAGAAGGCACAAGCATGTGAGGCGGAGTATCGGCTTCGTAGAATGGAGCTTGAGGCAGAAAATGAAAGGGCTGTTAACATTCGTAGGTTGGAGCTTGAGCATGAAGTGGAAAAAGAGCTCAGACTGCGGAGGTTGGAGCTGGAAGTCCTAAGGAGTGAATCCAACTCTGCTACACCGACTCCTCCACAAGGCCCGGGTATGTCCTCCTCCACAGCTTATTCATCACACACTTTTGATATAAGTAAACACATTGCTTTGGTGCCTCCGTTCCGAGAGACAGAAGTTGATACTTATTTTAATGTGTTTGAGCGTATTGCTGCTTCATTGCGCTGGCCAAGAGAGGTCTGGCCTTTGTTGCTTCAATGCAAATTGACTGGTAAAGCCCAAGAGGTTTGTTCAACACTTTCCCTAGAAGATAGTCTATTGTATGATACTGTGAAGGCTGCCATCCTTCGTGCATATGAGCTTGTGCCCCGAAGCTTATAGGCAGAGGTTTCGCAGTCACAAGAGAGCTGTCAACCAGACCTTTGTAGAGTTTGCTAGAGAGAAGGGAACTCTCTTTGATAAATGGTGTGCAGCAAGCAAGGCCTCAGATCTTAACTCTCTCAGAGAACTCATTCTATTAGAAGAGTTTAAGAATCGTTTGCCAGAGCATATTGTAATTTACCTGAGTGAGCAGAAAGTGTCCACTCTGCAGCAGGCTGCTGTATTAGCTGATGAGTTTGCGCTAACCCATAAAACTGTGTTTGTAGATAGGCGTGACTCGTTTCTCCCCCATGATTTCTCTCAGAGACCTTCTGTCCCCAACCATCCAGAATTCACACACCCCCGACCAAAAATGTCACCTCCACGCTCAAAAGAGGAGCGGACATGTTACTACTGTCATAAATCTGGTCATGTTATTTCTGACTGTTTAACATTGAAACGTAAGCAGCAACCGTCCTCTCAGACCTTTAGGCAACCCAAAGGGGTTGGTCTGATTAAAATGGCAACTGATTCCGATCAACAGATGCACAATGATCAGGATGTTCTCGATCCTTGTTTCAGGCCATTTACTTCCAAGGGTTTAGTTTCCTTGACAGGGGATCCAAAAGATCAGTGTACAGTTCAGATCTTACGAGATACTGGAGCCTCACAATCCTTTATCCTCTCTGATGTACTACCTCTGTCTGAGAAATCTTCCTGTGGTTCTAGTGTCCTAGTTCAAGGTATTGAGATGGGTTTCGTGCCAGCCCTGTTACACTGTATTCATGTACAATCTGATTTGGTCACTGGTTTCTTTAAAATAGGGGTGAGACCTTCCTTGCCAGTTAAAGGCATTTCCTTTATCATGGGAAATGATTTAGCTGGAGGACAGGTGAACGCTGTGCTGGAAGTGTTGGATCACCCAGACACAGATTCTCTGCCTGATGACTTGTCACAGAACTTCCCTGAAGTTTTTTCTGCAAGTGTTGTCACTCGGGCTCAATTGAAAAAGAGAGGTGATGAAATTAATTTGTCTGACTCTGTTTTTGCTTCAGCCTTTGTCAGGGAGGAGTTGCTGGCTCCAACTTCTGATACCGCTGACAAACCACCGACTCATAGTAAGGTACCCCCACAGACAACTGTAACTAGTTCCGACGCATTGAAGTTACCCGTTACTCGTGAAATGCTAATTACTGCCCAGAAGGCTGACCCTTCTCTTGCAAAATGTTTCTTTTCTCTTGAAACAGAACAGAGGAGAGAGTTCCATTCTTATTTTGTGGATGAAGGAGTTTTGATGCGTACATGGAGGTCCCATGGTACTAGACTGGCAGAGCATGCACAATCGGAGATAGGGCTACCAGATCAGGTACCAGACTGGAGCACTGTTTATCAGATTGTTGTCCCTGCAGTTTATCGTCAGCATGTACTGTTCTTGGCCCATGACCACCCTTGGTCTGGACACTTGGGAGTCACTAAAACATACAACAGAATACTTCAACATTTCTTTTGCCAGGTTTGAAGTCCGATGTAGCACAGTACTGTCGTACCTGTAGTACTTGTCAGATCACCGGAAAGCCAAACCAGGTAATTCCACCTGCTCCCCTCTGTCCTATACCAGCGGTCGGTGAACCATTTGAACATGTCATAGTTGACTGTGTTGGTCCGTTGCCAAAGACCAAAGCCGGCAATCAGTTTTTGTTGACAATAATGTGTACCGCCACCCGTTTCCCTGAGGCTATCCCTCTTCACAGAATTACAGCGCCTGTAATAATTAAGGCTTTGACGAAGTTCTTCTCCACGTTTGGACTGCCTAAGGTAGTACAAACTGACCAAGGCACCAACTTCCTGTCTAGGTTATTTGAGCAAGTGTTACAGTCCCTGGGTATCCGACATATAGTGTCCAGTGCCTACCACCCTGAAACTCAGGGGGCTCTAGAACGTTGGCATCAGACCTTAAAGTCCATGCTGCGTAAATATTGCTTAGACACAGAGAAAGATTGGGATGAGGGTGTCCCCCTTGTTCTATTTGCTGCGCGAGAGACCATACAGGAGTCTCTTGGTTTCAGTCCTGCTGAGCTCGTTTTTGGGCACACTGTTAGAGGGCCTCTGAAAGTTCTTAAAGAACGGTTCATGTCAAAGGGTGCCAGCACACCCACTAATGTTCTAGATTTTGTTAGCCAGTTTCGAGAGCGACTGCATCAGGCGTGCTCTCTCGCAAAAGAAGCGCTCTCTTCTTCCCAGAGAACTATGAAACGGCACTATGACGAGAAAGCTGTTTCTCGATCTTTCCAGCCAGGTGATAAGGTTCTAGTCCTGTTACCTATCCTTGGTTCTGCTCTTTCCGCTCGTTTTTCCGGACCGTATGCAATAGACAAGAAAATAAGTGATACAGACTATGTAGTTTGCACCCCTGATCGTAAACGTCACTCTCGTGTTTGCCACATATGCTTAAACCATATTTTTCCAGAGATAGTGTGCAGGTGAAGACCTCAGACCAGACAGCCGGACTGGCCGTCTCTTTAGTTCCGGACTCTCCTGACGTTAGTGGTGAGGATGTAGATGGCTTAGAGTTGCGCAATGCAGCCCATCAGGGTGCTAGATTGTCCAACACTGAGATGTTATTGAACCTGCCCACTCACTTAGCACACTTACCTGAGGAGCAGCGAGAGGACATCACAAATTTGATTCAGGCCTACATGGCTCTGTTTGGTGATGTTCCCTCCTGTACTTCTGTATTGGCCCATGATATTAATGTTAACAATGCTGTGCCTATCACGCACCATGCATACCGTGTTAACATCACCAAGAGGGCCATGATGCAACAGGAGGTTGACTATTTGTTAAAACATGGTTTAGCCAAGCCAAGTTGCAGTCCCTGGAGTTCACCTTGCTTGTTAGCTCCCAAATCGGATGGAACTCCTAGATTTTGTACTGATTTCCGAAAGGTAAATGCTGTCACCGTGCCTGATTCCTTCCCACTGCCCCGCATGGAAGATTGTATTGACAACCTTGGATCTGCCACCTATGTTAGCAAACTAGATTTGTTAAAGGGTTACTGGCAGGTCCCTTTGACCCCCCGTGCCTTGGAAATCTCGGCGTTTGTTACTCCTGACAATTTTTTGCAATATACTGTAATGCCTTTTGGAATGCGTAATGCCCCGGCCACTTTCCAGCGACTGGTGACCCTAGTCCTGGCTGGTGTTCCAAATTGTAATGCCTATCTCGATGACCTGGTTGTCTATTCGACCAACTGGCGTGACCACATGACAACCTTACAAACTGTCTTTGACCGCTTAGCTGGAGCCTCCCTGACCCTTAACCTTGCCAAGTGTGAGTTCGGCAAGGCTACGGTTACCTATCTTGGTAAGCAGGTAGGACAAGGCCAAGTGCGTCCGGTGGATGCAAAAATATCTGCAATCACAACTTTTCCAGTGCCTACTACTAGGCAGGAATTGCGTAGATTCCTTGGGATGGCTGGGTATTACAGTGGTTTTTGCCGAAACTTTTCTTCTGTCGTCACTTCTCTCACTAGCCTGTGTAGCCCATCCAAACCATTCATTTGGACAGCTGATTGTCAAAATGCATTTGATGGTGTTAAAGCTCTCTTATGCAGTTCCCCTGTTCTCTCTGCTCCAGATTTCTCCCTGCCGTTCCAGCTGGAGGTGGATGCCAGCGGGGTGGGAGCTGGAGGGGTGTTATTACAGGAAGATCACGATGGTGTCAGTCACCCGGTTTGTTATTTTTCCCGGAAATTTAACAAACATCAACTAAACTATTCCACTATTGAAAAGGAGACTTTGGCTATGTTGTATGCGTTGCAACATTTTGAGGTGTATGTCGGTTCGAGCGTATTACCAGTGGTAGTATACACCGACCACAACCCATTGGTTTTTCTGTCGCGGATGTACAACCACAATCAGCGCCTCATGCGTTGGGCGCTCATAGTGCAAAATTATAACCTCAGCATAAAGCATAAGAAGGGGTCTGAGAATGTGTTGGCGGATGCTCTATCTCGGAGTTAAATCTCTCGTGCGGTCGACTTGTTTGTTGACTGGTTCATTGTGGTACCGACGGCTTATTTTTGTTTTTTTCATAGCTCTTTGTTTTGAAGTACATGTTATATTATCTCAGAGATGGAGATCTCGTTGTTAAAAAAAAACATGTTTAGTTGGTGTTATGTGTCAAACATGTTTTTGTCTTATGTACGGGGGTGTTACATCCCAATGTATATATTCCCCAGTGTGTGTCTCCATGTGTGTGTGTTCTCCATTTTTTGTTTGTTGTTTTGGCCTGGGCTCACCCCTGAGCTACATGTGCTTCCTTTGCATCTCTCAATAAATATCATTGTTGTTTACAAACGTGGTCCATCTTTTTTGTCAACCAACTGTTATGTTACAGCCCTTTACCCTTAGACACACAGGGGTCGTAACACTATTATAGGACATTTTATAAATCATGTACACTATGGATACTCGAGCAAGGCAGCCAACGGGGAGAGCAGAGGTGAAGAGGCAGAAGTAGTACAAGAAGAAGTTGAGGACCATGAAAGCAGCACAGATGAGGAGGAAGCAGCTATGGACAGTCAATGTCAGGGACAAAGTGAGGCTCCGACACAGGATTCCACAGATACTGAGCCACCTGTAGTGGTGTCTGAGGTAGAAGATCTGCTATTGAATTGAATTGAAAACCTTTATTTATCCCCAATGGGAGATTCAGATGTCCATTACAGCATAACAGAAATTTAAAAACAGTTAGTGGAAACAGTTAATACATAACATACACTTATTAGTATGTGTTAAAAACAAGATGGACAAATACATAGGGATAAAAAGAGCTAAAATAGGGCTAAAATAGAGCTAAAAGTGGTGAAAAGAAAAAGAAACAAGTCCAATCATGATGTTAAATAATAAAATTAGTTGGTTACAGTCCACAACCCAGCTCCTCCAGTCCACGGCAGTTGGCCCGTCCTGGCCCTGCCTGGTTGTGGAGCCTGATTTCCACCGGCACAAAGGACTGCCCGAAGCGCTTTGTGGTATGTCGGGGGGGGATAAGTCTGTGGCTAAAGGTCGACCGCATTGCGGTCAGCTCATCATGGAGGGGGTGGCAGGGGTTCTCAAGGATAGCATACAGCTTCCTCCTCGTCCTCCCCCACCACCTCCAGACTGCCCAGGTCCGCTCCCACCACAGAGCTTGCTTTTTTGATCAGTTTGTTTATTTTGTCTGTGTTGGTGTTGCCCCCCCAGCATACCACAGCGAAGAAGAGGGCACCAGCAACCACAGACTGGTAGAACATCTGCAGCAGTTTGCTGCAGACATTAAAAGACCTGAGCCCTCTCAGGAAGAACAGTCTGCTCTGTCCCTTCCTGTAGAGGGCCTCGATGTTGTTCGTCCAGTCCAGTTTACTATCACTTGACCCAGGGTTGTTCCCAGCCTAGTGCGACTCAAGGTTCTTTGGTAGACTATTGCATTGGTCCATTCATTGAAGATGAACACAATGCGACATCCTTTACTAGGCTCACCCACCAACAGTGCAGGTGCTGAACTGCTGATCCGAATGTATAGGTAAAAACCATATTATGCGTTTTCATCAATAAATAAATGGCCAAACAAATTTCTGCTTGCACGCTGACGCGCGCTCGCATTAATTGGGGGCCTACAAATACATTCTTTCATGGGGCCCAGAATATACAGCTACGCCCCTGTGTGTGTGTGTGTGTGTGTGTGTGTGTGTGTGTGTGTGTGTGTGTGTGTAGTTGTTACCTGGACAGACACAGTGTCTGCTAGTCTCCTGATGGCCACTGTGTGTAGTTGCCCGTTGACCAGGTTCATAACTCTGCTCCTCAACACCTCAGCATCTCTGTTGTTGTGGAGCTTGTATCTCAACTCCAGCTTATCTTCACACACACAACAGAACACAGTGAGTTCACAATGTCACCTCAAACACACAAACAAAACACTGTCATTTTACAATGTAAACATATACAATAAACACACAACAACAACAGACTGTTACACAGAAAAACTACTGAAGGTAAAACCTTCAGAAATCATTGGTAGATGGTAAATGGCTGCTTTTTTATGTAGCGCTTTTATCCAAAGCGCTTTACAATTTGTTACTAATTTTTACCGATTCACTCACACATTCACACACCGACGGTGGAGGCAACCATGCAAGGTGCCAACCTGCTCATCCGGAGCAATTAGGGGTTAAGTGTCTTGCTCAAGGACACATTGACACGCTGTCCGGGAGGAGCAGGAATCGAACCAGGAACCTCCGGATTGCCAGACGACTGCTCTACCTCTAGAGCCACTGTCGCCCCATTCAAACATTCAAAACAAAGTAGTTTCAAATAGAACACCAATTAGTCAGTATAATATTATAAATAATGATGACGATGATGATGATGATGATGATGATGATGATGATGATGATGATGATGATGATGATTACTGAAACATTATTAATTTGGTTCTGAGTTCCAAGGCATCAGCGCCTGAATCACCATGACAAAGGAAAACGCATTCAATATGATGAGGATTTACAGCTAATACCCTTTCAGTTCTGCAAGCACTGAACTAAATTATGTTGTGTTATTTTGGGACATTTGAGACATGCAGATTTAATTAATGAATGTCCTTTTCATGTCTCCAAATCGTTGACATGACCAGATTTCTTAAAAAACACATCTCTCATGGATGCTACGCAGAAATAATCAATGCGCGGTACATCGCTTGATCGCCCATCATTATTATAACTCTTGTGCAGGCAAACGCAGAACAAACGGGAAATAAAAAGCCTTGCATACTGAAAGCATGTGATCTCGGGGAGGTAACGGAGTTCACAGCTTAAATAATTGACAGGAAAAACATAGTTCTTCAACAACACATATCTTATTGATGCTGTAAATAATTAACTTGCACCTGTGATTATTATAAGTTATGCAGGTAAACAGAGAGACAAAAAGGAATAATTCAAAAGGGAACATCTCCCATCCTGTGATGCTGGGGAGGTCACAGAGTTCACACGCTTAAATAATTGACAGGGCTAATGGAGACTGGGAGTACAGTAACAGTGAGGAAGAATAGTGGAGACAGTCAGAGAGGAACCTCTTGAGGGATTTAATTGGACACTTCAGTTGAAGTGTAATTACCTCATAGCTAATTGATCACCACGGCAACCCTAATGTCCATCAGCTTTCTCGGAATGAGGCTCCGAGCGCCGTCTACGTACAGTACACCCTTTCTAGTTGGAGTGCTAATTCTATTAACGCGTGACAGCTGAATTTGTAATTTCAGATTAAAATCACCCTGCGCATTACTCTTACACTTAGCCTCACAACCTTTTATTTTATTTATAAATGTTCTATTATAATTTTTCTTTAAATCACACATTAAGTGCAAAAGAAACAAACATTTATAATGTTTTCTACCGTTGTATTCATCTGTATGCTGACGAGCTAACGTTTCCTTTCAACCCGAGGCGCTAGTATATAATAATAAAGCTTGCTGCATGGGTTGAGGTGCACCGGAGGAGGACCGGCCGACTCCAAACAGAGAAAGAATACGACGATTCCTAATGGACCAGAAGGGGAGGAGGAGAGGAGAAGTCATTAGAGATAAAGGTGAGGGAGGAGGAATGAAATGAGGTGAAGAAAAGGGGAGATGGGGGGGCAGAAGAAGCTCATAAGGAGGAAATGGATTGGAGGATTAGGAGGAGGGGATTTGCTCTTCACCTGGTTGCCGTTTTAAACCTGCACTTTGTACATTTTCATCAAAGAATAATTGCTTCTTCAGCGACTGTAGCTGAGTCAGAGGGTAGGGTTGACCTAGAGCAAACCTCAACGGCGATGCATGAAGCCTAGTAAACTAGCTAAAGCATGGTTAGCCTGCTTGAATAAATGTGTTCTTACATTCTCTGTCACAGTGTGGTCTGGTAGCTGCTCATATGATGACAGGAAGGGGCTTAACAGGGTAGTGAAGGTCACTTCAAAAATAATTGGCCAAGATCTACCGAGCATCAGTGATATATACCCGCTAATATAAGTCCCGCTTGTTAACACTTTCTGCGCCAAAAACCCTTTACAGCGATATTGGCCGCCATGCGCATTCTGCCAATAACGCTGTCCAGCGATTTTGAGATCAATATTTCATTTTTTCGCTGTGGCATTCATAATTCATATCTACACCCGCGACGCTGCAGCTGGACCCTATAGGTGACGACAACGACGGGCGAGTTACACTCGCCTACAGGATATGGCTGATGTGCGTCGATTAAACTCATCCGGCCGTCACATATCGTTGCAAGACTCCCGACAGACACAATGTACATAATGGATCGCTTTCTAAACTTAATAATCAATATGATTTCGGCGTTTATTGCGACATACAAACCGGAAATGGAACTAGGCGATCGGCGTCGTATTATTGGGATCTTTCACCGCCAGTCTCATTGACTCACAGTAAGAGGAATATAACGTTATTTTCAACCCAATTGTGAGTTTCCTTGTGAGCAAACCGATCTGATCAATATATCACCCAACCTACATAAAGCATTTACTGATGATCGGGGAATTATAAACGACCCCCCCCCCCTTTCCTCCACGCATGATGAAGCATAACGTATACCGATCATATACAGTTGCATTTTTTAATATAGCGTGTATGGGGGGGAAACGGCAATCGATAATCTATATATGCGTTTAGGCCTATAACTCACATTCTAGGAATTACTGCAGAAAACGATAAAAACAAACGTATATTCTAGAAGGTATTTTTGTATGAATGTATGAATGAAAAAATATAACGTTCCCACGTCCTGACCGATAGATAATCGATGTTGAATGGGCCATAGTAATGTCAATATAGCAATACAATTTAAAAAGTTATAGCCCTGCAAAGAAGGTGAGCCACTCCATAGACTTATAGCGCTGGCAGACTGTGTACAATGGCTGGCAAGGAATGTGGGTACAATGATGGGTACAATGGCAATGTGGGTACAATGATGGGTACAATGGCTGGCAAGGAATGTGTTAAAGAGGAGTCTGAAAATACCCCTTGCATCCAGTAATGCACTTTTTCTCCCCCTCCCCTCTATAAGGTTTAAGGCAAGACAGTCTAGCTGAATAGACACATAATTATTTTTCTTTGGTAGATTTAGAGATTTTTTTTATATTTTGCTTCCTTAACACATCCAGTGCCATTCACCAGAGGTCGCTGTGGGCTGTGTGTGCCAGCGATTTAATGAATATGGATACATGCCGGTGTTTGCAGTGCTAAAACTATATTAAATATTATAGCTATGGATCTACTAACATAGTCGATTGTCATTGAGTTTCTTCCTGTCAACATGCAAAAAACAGATAATTTTTTCATCAATACATTCCCGTTTTATACCGTGGTGAATATGAGTATAGTTTTAGAGTAATTCTGTGTAATCCCAGGAAACGCTGCTAAGCAGCGTTTTATTGCATTTCATTAGGAAGCGTGCCATTCCTCATGTTGACAGAGTCAGCTGTGGAGCGACAATAATAGGTTCATGACGACAAGGTTTCTCTCTTTAGCCTTTGGCGTGGTTTATTCACATTGCACCCAACAGTACACGAGACCTTCTCCTTATGAGAGGCGACAGAGGAAGAGACAGAGGGGGAGGTAACAACTCCTTTTATACCTCTTACCTGGCGTCAGCTTCAATAGCTACGCCTATAGCACCCTCTTGTGGAAACAGTTAGGCAGTTACATGCAATCATACATAACACATAACTTCAACACTCCCACTTCTGGTTGTCTTGTATACTGTACAACTTTTTCAAAAAAAATAATCAAAGAAAATAATACAGTTCAGAACATCAAAAGAATATGGCAGTCAATATTACATAACAGGCAATATTTACACACCAAACATGACCTCTGCAAATTTTCGCAATTTCAGTTTGGAGACAGGCTTTGTCATAGCGTCTGCTACCATGTCGTCTGTAGGACAATAAACAAGTGTCATCCTTTCTTCCCTGATGACAGATCTGATGAAATGATATTTTATATCCACATGTTTACACCTCTGTCGGCACACAGGGTTTCTAGCAATTGCAATGGTTGCCTGGTTGTCTTATATACATAGGTATCCATTCCTTCGAGCAGTTGTTCTAGATAAATACATTCCTGTATTGTCATAGCTAGAGCCATGTATTCGGCTTCACAAGTTGACAGTGCCACTGTGGGCTGTTTCCTTGTTTTCCATGAAACCAGTGAGCTGTCTGTGTTCAAACTCACACAATACCCTGTGGTACTTCTTCTGTCTGTGGCGTCTGCCGCCCAATCTGCATCACTGTAGGCTTTAAGCCCTAAGCCCTCACTGCTCTTTCTGAAACAAAGCTGTTTATCTGCTGTACCTTTGAGATAACGAAAAACATGTTTTGCTGTAATCCAGTGCTCCTCTGTGGGGTCAGCAAAATGCTGTGACAATTTACTCACTACAAAACATAGGTCAGGGCGAGTACATGTTGTC
Source organism: Notolepis coatsorum (assembly GCF_963971535.1). NCBI lineage: Eukaryota > Metazoa > Chordata > Actinopteri > Aulopiformes > Paralepididae > Notolepis > Notolepis coatsorum. The sequence continues at coordinate 154,721,763 of NC_140168.1, read as the reverse complement.
AAATAAATGAGGCTACCTACAGCTTCTCTGTACATTTTTACATCTGTCAATTTCTGAGCATCCTCTTGGTAGTCTAGTTTTTGTTCACATGGTGTTTCCCTTGTCCTACATTCTTGCATGTCAAAACGTTTCAGGATCTTTTCCACATATCTCTTCTGGGATATTTTTACACAACTGGCAGACTGTTCGAAGTCCATGCCTAGAAAATGCTTTAACCTGCCTAGGTCTTTCATTTTGAATCTGGTGGAGAGCATACTTTTCACCTGCTCTAGGTTTCTAGTGTTGTCCGCTGTGATGATCAAATCACGATGATTACAATTATCACTTTTCCTGACTCTTTTGACTCGCTTGAGTAAACACAGGGGTCTACTGGGTTCTGTAGGAAGTGATCTTCAATGAGACATGTATGAAGCATCTTGTTCCAATTTCGCCCAGACTGTTTCAGGCCGTAAATGGATTTCTCTAGCTTACACACTAGCTTCTATCCTTTCTTCTCGTAACCTTCAGGTTGTTCCATATATATTTCCCTATCTATGGGTGCGTGCAGGTAGGCTGTCTTCACATCCATCTGGTGTAAAATCAAACTGTCCTTAGCTGCTTTCTGCATCACTACCCTTACACTGGTCAGATTGGCTGTGGGGGAGAATGTTTCACCGTAGTCTATCCCCTCCCTCTGACTGTAACCTTTAGCTACAAACCTGGCTTTGTACTTGTCGTGGCCTTCAATACCCTCTTTGATTGAGTACACCCATTTTCCTCCCACTGTCTGTCTGCCCTCTGGTAACTTGGTTAGAGTAAATGTGTGGTTGTCCTCTAGGGACCTCATCTCCTCATCCATTGCTCTCTCCCATTTTCTTGATTCAGGGGACACGATGGCCTCTTTAAAGGTCTGAGGTACTCCACTCACTACTCTGTAGCAGTAATCAATGCTAGTAAGTGTACTGTCATCCTCGTCACTTTCTCTCTGGGCATAGTCTTTCAGATACTTTGGGGGTTTGTGTTCCCGTGAGGGATACCTCCCACTGCATGAGGCACATGACGTCACCCTCGGGTGCTCCTCGTCATCATCCTCTGGGGGTTGCTGACTGTCTGTCTGCACGTCTGTGCTCAGTACACTAGGCTGAGGTGTCTCTCTTTCTTCACACCTTACTCTGGAGTCCAGCTCTGGCTCCTCTGTCTGTGTCTCGTTCTCACATGTTGTCTTTGTGACAAATTTGACTAGCCTGTGTTTTTGCACTTTCCCTTTACCGGGATAATAGACTAGAAAAGCGGGGCTTCTTTTGTCGTGTTCTACAAAGAGTCCTTTTTCACATCTGGACTCAGGCTTTCCTCTGTCCTGCTGGTAAGCATAACACACTGATCCGAATTTGTGCATTCTAGCTAGATTACACTTTTTCCCTATCAGTGCTGTATACGGGGTGGTGCCCGTGTGCTTATTAAAACACCTGTTTCTGGTGTAAGCTGCTTCTTGTACCGCATAATGCCATAGACTCTTAGGTAAGTTACCATCTATTAGCTTACACCTAGCCATTTCGAAAAGAGTACGTCCTTCCCTCTCTGCCACCCCGTTCTGGTGCGGGGAGTAAGGACATGACGCCTCGTGTCTTATCTTGTACCTTCTCAACAGTGATTGGAACTCTCTATTTGTGAACTCGGTTCCGTTGTCGGACCTCAAGCATCTTATGTTGCCATAAGGGGCTACATCTGCAAGGAATTTCTCCGTGGCCTGGAGTGTGTCACTCTTTGCTTTGAGAAAGTAAACAAACACTGCCCCTGTACACACATCTGTAAAAAACTGTACATATTTAAAGCCACCTATGGACTCGTTGCTTACAGGACCGGCTAGATCTGTGTTAACTAGCTCAAGTGGTACCTTTACTTTTTCTGTGGGACTTCTGTTTCTCGAGTGAGTGAACTTCCCCTTTATGCACACTTCACATTCTTTGTTCGGTCTATGCTTTTCACCGTTAATGTGCATGCCTTCTGTCACTGCTTGCAGTTTCAGTAAATCCTCGTAATTACAATGACCCATGATCTCATGCCATGTTTGAATATCGTGACTGACAGTCACATTGCACATATCATTATTATTACACTTATCGTTATCATTACACCCTGTTTGTAGATAATACATTATCTTGTACACCTCTATGTTAAATCGCGTAGCGTCAGGCTCTACAAGAACATCTTTACCTTCATTGAAGAACACTTTGGCACCGTTCGCAGCAGCAGATTTGACAGAGAATAGTTCTTGTGGGAATGAGGGTATGTAGAGAGCGTTCTTTAACGTCACTGTACACCGGCGCCCCTCACTGTCTATGAGGCATACCTGTGCGTCTCCTCTCCCTTGTGCCAACCCGAAAGTGCGCTTTCCGTCTGCCAGCTCCATGCTGTGTCTCTCCGGCTCGAAAGTGTTGTCAAAGTTCTTGAATCGATTCCTGTCGTTGATGATGTGGGACGACGCACCTGTGTCCACGATCAGTCCCTTCCTTTGGACCTGCTGCTGCTGCGTTGACTGGGTGACGTATGTTGTCTGCGCTCCGAAGATGAAGTCCTCTCGTCCCGCTGCTCTCCATCGTCTCATGACCACCGTTGTCGCCATCTTGTCCACAGCCGCCATCTTGTCCATGCGCGTACCAAGCGCTCTGGTCGCGTTTCTTTCTACACAATTTGTCTGTGTGCCCCGTGCTCTTACAGAAGCTACACCAAACAGTCTTTGTGCAGTTATCTGTCCGGTGCCTTTTTTCTCCGCATCGCCAACATGCCAGCTCTGTCGGGGGTCTGGTCTTCTCTCTCGGTGCCGGCCGGGCCTTCAGCACCCTCTCTCCCGCCTCTGCGGCGACTGGGTGTGTGTCTTCTGAGGCCTCAAAGTTCCGCAGCTTGGCCTTGAACTCCCCCAGCGACATGTCCGCTGAACCGTGTGTCACCAGTAGTGTGAACGGTTTGTACAGCTCCGGTAGTCCTCTCATAACCATCGCCATCATTAGTCCATCGCTCTGTGTTTCTCCTGCACTCTTAAGCGCCGTAATGATCTGCTCAGCCCTGATGACGTATTCGGTCACAGTCTCGGTGTGCACTTTCTTCAGCGCGGTCAGTGTTATGTAGAGGGATACGATTTGGGGTCTTCCTCTTCCGATATAGTGTTCTCTCAACACTTTCAGGCTCTCTCGGCCTTTGTCCTTAGTGTCGCGGAATATCAGCCCCAAGCTTGTGTCGTCTAGCAGTGGTGCTAACTCGCAGTATGCGTCTGCATTTTGCTTGGTGTCCAGGGCTCGCGCGGCCGCCGTTACTTCTCCTGTGGGTGCCGTCAAGATCGTTGTCTTCAGTCCCACTCCGTGCATACAGCACAACATTCGCTCTTCCCAGAGCTCATAGTCCTCTGCCCTTCCGTTGAACGAGGGCCATTTGCTCCTTCCTTTGGTCGCCATCCTCTTTTGATAGTAGGCGTAGCTTTAGCTCCCGTTAGCCTTAGCCACGGGGTGCTCCCGGTGCTAAACTGGCCTATACTTCAGCTAAACTTGCTACCCTTATTATTTCGCCCCTGCGTGATCTGGGCCCATAACCTGTTGACAGAGTCAGCTGTGGAGCAACAATAATAGGTTCATGACGACAAGGTTTCTCTCTTTAGCCTTTGGCATGGTTTATTCACATTGCACCCAACAGTACACGATACCTTCTCCTTATGAGAGGCGACGGAAGAAGAGACAGAGGGGAGGTAACAACTCCTTTTATACCTCTTACCTGGCATCAGCTTCAATAGCTACGCCTATAGCGCCCTCTTGTGGAAACAGTTAGGCAGTTACATGCAATCATACATAACACATAACTTCAACACCTCGCTTGGATCAACAATCAATCTGAAATAAATGCTCGATTATTGGTTTCATTATGCATGCATGAAAGGGTGGGTGGGTGGGGGGGTTATGCTTCGATCGTCACCAACGGCATACGTTGTGGAGTAATGTTACAGGACACACACAGATCACAAGGAAGGCATGCTTGGATCAACGCAAGATTGATTACCTTGACTAGGATGTACTGCAAAAAGAATATTCCAATCATCTGATCGCCATTCCAAGTACTGATCGCAATCATGTTTCCAACGTAATCCAGCATTGAACATAAACGGGGGGGGGGGGTGACCCTTGTCGATGCATCCGTTATAACCGATTTCCCTGCCCGAGTGTTTAGACCCCACCCGCACGCCGCAGCTCGGCCCAGACACCAAGCCACATCATTTCAAATGGAGTGCAATAGCGGCCGCAAGGCGTTAGACGGTGGCATTGGACGTTTGCAATCTCAGACCCATTCAGGACAGCCTGCACAGGCTGCCCAATGAATTATCAATGAAAATAGCGAATAAAATAAATAACGATCCAGAAACGGATTGGCACTTAACGGTCGGGCATCAGAAATGGATTAACACGTTAATGGCACTGAATGTGTTAACACTTTCTGCGCCAATCACGAGTATACTCGTTATTTGTCGCCAGCGGTTGACCGCCAGTAACAAGTATACTCGTTATTAGATCGTTTATTTTTTATTTTTTTTTATATATATTCTATACACTCTCACGGACCTCTGTGTTATCATTGGAACTCATTCTGAGACCTCGAGAGTGCAATGCCGGCCGAATCCTGCTAGGTGGCAGTATCGCCTACCCTTTGAAACCTTATTTCACACTGTGTGTTACATTTTATATGGTCCGGGTGCGTGGTTGTCCTTCCGCGCTCGGTTTGCGCGGCCTGATTGGCCACTGACGCTTCTCTCAGCGCCCAATCGCGTTGCGCCTAGCTTTCAGTTCCACAACCCAAGTCCTTCAGTTCCACAGCCCATTTCCTCGTATTGTTTTCATCTCTCTATATTAACGTAGCCCATTTCCTCGTATTGTTTTCATCTCTCTATATTAACGTAGCCCGTTTTCATCTCTCTATATTAACGTAGCCCATTTCCTCGTATTGTTTTCATCTCTCTATATTAACGTAGCCCATTTCCTCGTATTGTTTTCATCTCTCTATATTAACGTAACGCGCTATTCATATCAATCGACATCACATCAATATAAATAACGTATTGTTTTCATCTCTCTATATTAACACTTTGGGTGCCGGGACACGTCTTCTCACGTCTTTGCTGGCCATGCTAAAGTTGCCGGGGGACGCTGTACAGCGTCCTTATATCAATATTTCAAAAATCTGCGATCGGATTCATAATGTCCCTCCGCTGGCCTGAGATCCACCAGCAGGACCCACTGAGCTCTCTGGCGGTTCAGGAGCGCCATCTGGTGGCCGATCGGCGCAACCGCTTAACAGGAAGCGCAGTAGAGGTTTTGCTAGACGTCCGTATTGCTTCCGGCCACTCGGTACATGTCCCGTGACTCTAGCTCGTCACACTACATAGCGATCGATTGCCAATAACTCGATAAACAACATGATTTGGACGTATATACCATTATACAAGCTGGAGATGGACCGGGTAATAATATATCCCATAATGATAAAATTTCTACTCAACGGCGCGCGGAGACTGGAGTGAGTTTCAGCGTGTAACGTTACCGTCTTCGATAATAACTGATATTATCAACATTTGACCCACATTAGATGATTGGTATAACGCTGCCCACGGAATTATAAACGCCCCCTCGCCCATCCGGTCAACATCAGATGACGTGTAGTAACTTCTAGAAGTACGTCTAGTTGGAATTTTTTATATCGCGCTGATTGCCATCAAACTGTATTTCATCATCAATATAATGCATTTGGGGCTAAGAGATGAAAACATACTTATACATTAGACCATACTTTACTATGAATATGTGAATGAAAAAGTTTAACGTTGCTACACAATGAACAATACATATAGGACTTTGAATGGGCCCTAATAATGGCAATGTAGCAATAGAATTTAAAAAGTTATAGCCCTGCAAAGAAGGGGACTTTCTCCATAGACAAATAGCGCTGGCAATCTATGGTATATCATTAATTTAACCTTAGGCAACCAAAGTGTTAACGTAACATGCTATTCATATCAATCGACATCACATCAATATAAATAACGTATTGTTTTCATCTCTCTATATTGACGCAACGCGCTATTCATATCAATCGACATCACATCAATATAAATAACGTATTCTTTTCATCTCTCTATATTAACGTAACACGCTATTCATATCGATCGATATCACATCAATATAAATAACGTATTGTTTTCATCTCTCTATATTAACGTAACTAGCTATTCATATCAATCGACATCACATCAATATAAATAACGTATTGTTTTCAGTATATTGCACGGCGGTAGCAGTATATTGATGCACGGCGGTAGCAGTATATTGATGCACGGCGGTAGTAGTTAGTGCATTGAGGACTTGTGGAACTGAGAGAAGTTCTGAAAGTTAGGAGCGAGCGTTAGGAGTAACGCGATTGGGCGCTGAGAGAAGCGTCAATGGCCAATCAGGCGGCGCAAACCGAATGCGGAAGGACAACCACCTTGGGGAAAGTATTCACGTGGTCCGGGTGGAGAATTTGGACCCGGGCAAGTGAAACACTTCATTTGAGCAACTTGGAACGCGTCCAGACTCCAGCACACTTGATGCATATTTTGTGCCATTTCATGTCAGGGACCCGATGGACATCAATACTGGAAATCGCGATCAGACAATTGGAATATTGATTTTGGAATAACTCCTAGCAAAGGTAAGGACTATATGACATCAATCCTACTTTGATCCTACAATGATTTCACATCGATCGCAACGATCAGAGCATCACAAAATGACCACCCCCCCTCCTTTGATGCATTCATGATGAAACATAATACCTATTATATACCTTTGATTTGGAAATAATATCGTGTCCAGGCGAGCAACGCAAATTAATTTCGCAAAATGCACACAGCGCTACATAACTCATAACGCACATAGCTTCCAGGAATTAGCCCGGATCACTCTGAAACTATACAATATTCACCACGGGATAACACGCAAACGTATACATGACATTTTTTTTAAATGTTTACATATTGGACTACAAATAGTGTCTGTCGAATGAGCTGGACTATTTTCTCCATAGCTATAATATAGAATATACAATAGATCCGCAAAGATCATGAAATGTCGTGAAAATAGGCAATGGAAAGCTGGCGCTAGAGAGCAGAGATGGGCGCTGGCTATGGCGTTGAATGAGTTAACTAACTAACACGTCTTATTTCAAACTAGTGGCAATAAAATATCGAAAACACACAATTAGTTGTTTATTTTACTTCATTATGTCTGATTGTGTCCATAAATCACAATTACAATACAGTACTTTGAGGGCGTTTTCCCAAACATTTGTTTTTATGTCTTTCTCCAATTTTTCACGAGTTGAAATCAAAGACTTTTTCTATGTACACAAAATGAATGTTCGTGCCCGTGAATATATATTAATTTATCTAAAATAAGCCGTCTCCAAATTCATTGTGAGGCCAGTTAGATGCACTGCCAAATTCTCTGAAACGAATTTGGAGACGGCTTATTGTAGAGAAAATGAACATTCAATTCACGGGCAACAGCTGTGGTGGACATTCAGGCCAATTGCACACTCCCTCAAAACTTTGGCATTGTGCTGTGGGATAAAACTGCACGTTTTAGAGTGGCCTTTTATTGTGACCAGCCTATGGCACACCTGTGCAATAATCATGCTGTCTAATCAGCATCTTGGTATGCCACACCTGTCAGGTGGATGGATTATCTCGGCAAAGGATAAGTGCTCACTAACACAGATTTAAACAAGTTTGTGAACAGATTCTGAGAGAAATAGGCCTTTTGTGTACATAGAAAAAGTCTTAGATCTTTGATTTCAACTTGTGAAAAATTGGAGTAAAAACAAAAGTGTTGCGTTTGTTCAGTGTATTATGTAAAACCACTGGCTTTGCTTCAGCAACAGCTCGGATCCCAAGGCAGTGAGGCCCTTAACTCCTCACCATCTGTTCAGGCTATGATGGCCAGATCAACCACTTCCCCTAAGGACCTCTTAAAAATGCTAAAACATATTCTAGACACTCTTAAATACACCAGACACGTTATTATGTATCTGTATGCCTATGTAGTATTTCGTTTATTTGCTTCGTTTATTTGAGTATTGTACTGTACTGTTATGTGTACGATTATTGTTTGTACACTCACCAAGACAAATTCCAATCAATGTTTAATTGAAATGGTAATAAACTATTGAATCTTGGAATCGTATCCCCCATAGTCTTATCTCAATCTTCCATAGTACAACTTTAATGTGAATCCTTCCTTGAGAACATTCAGAGTCAGCTATTTTCAGGTGCTTGTAATTACAACAGTGTGTTCTGCCGGATTGTTTTAATCATTTTGGTTCTTGAGGTGATGTTTTTAGATGTGAAGTACCTCTATGATCAGCAGTCATACTCAGTGGTGGAAAGTAACTAATTAATTTTACTCAAGCACTGTACTTACGTAAAATCTTTAGCTACTTGTACTTTCATTTTAGGGAACTTTGTACTTTTACTCCCCTAAATTTCAAAGGTAATATTGTACTTTTTACTCCACTACATTTATCTGAGCCCATCAGTTACTAGTTACTTTGAAGAAAAAAGATTTTACATAGAAAACATGGCAAAAATATATGAAGATGATATACTTTCACATTTGAAGCATTTCTGTTAACAGAATTGGCTATGGGGCGACAATAATATGTACAAGAGGCATGGTTTCCATCTTTGGCCTTGCTCTGCTGGCAGCGGTTTATTCATTCACATTGACTCATAACACAGCAGCTCATGTGATCTCCTCTCCGGGAGAGGCAGACGTGGGAAGAAGAAAGAGAAGGAGGGAACCAAGGCTTATATACTCCCAACCTGGCGTAGACAGTAGAAGCTCCGCCTATAGCGCCCTCCAGTGGACACAGATATATATGCAGTCATGGGAGCAGTAGAGGACAGTTACAGTTAGTTACAACCATACATACAACCTCTAGATTCAACACTCCCACTTATGGTTGCTTAGCACACTGTATGAACTCTTCAAAACAATTTACAAAGAAAATAACACATCAAAAAGAGTATGGCAGTCAATATTTACACACCAAACATTACCTCTGCAAATCTCCTAAGTTTCGATTTTGAAGCAGGCTTCGTCATAGCGTCTGCTACCATGTCATCTGTTGGACAATAAACCAGTGTCATCCTTTCTTCTCTGATGACAGATCTGATGAAATGGTACTTTATATCCATATGCTTACACCTCTGTCGGCACACAGGGTTTCTCGCAATGGCAATAGTACCCTGGTTGTCCTCATAAACAACAGTCTTCTTACAGTATATACATAGTTATCCATCCCTCCGAGCAGTTGTTCTAGATAAATACACTCCTGTATCGTCATGGCCAGATCCATGTATTCGGCTTCACAAGTTGACAGTGCCACTGTGGGCTGCTTCTTTGTTTTCCATGAAACCAGTGAGCTGTTTGTGTTTAAACTAACACAGTATCCTGTAGTACTCCTTCTATCTGTGATGTCAGCAGCCCAGTCTGCATCACTGTAGGCTTTAAGCCCTAAGCCTTCGCTGCTCTTTCTGAAACAAAGTAGTTTATCTACTGTACCTTTGAGATAACGAAAAACATGTTTTACCGTAATCCAGTGTTCCTCTGTGGGATCAGTAAAATTCTGTGACAACTTACTCACTACAAAACATAGGTCAGGGCGGGTACATGTTGTTAAGTAGATGAGGCTACCCACGGCTTTCCTGTACATTTTTACATCTGTCAGTTTCTGAGCATCCTCCTGGTAATCAAGTTTCTGATCACATGGTGTTTCCCTTGTTCTACATTCCTGAATGTCAAAACGAAATGCTTTAACCTGCCAAGGTCTTTCATTTTGAATCTGGTGGAGAGCATACCTTTCACCTGATCTAGGTTCCTAGTGTTGTCTGCTGCGATGATCAAATCATCCACCCAAATGACGATTATCACTTTTCCTGACTCTTTTGACTCCCTTGAGTAAACACAGGGGTCTACTGGATTCTGTAGGAAGTTATCCTCGATAAGGCATGTGTGAAGCATCTCGTTCCAATTTCGCCCAGACTGTTTCAGGCCGTAAATGGATTTTTCTAGCTTTCCCCCTTTCTTTTCGTAACCTTCAGGTTGTTCCATATATATCTGCCTATCTATGGGTGCGTGCAGATAGGCTGTCTTCACATCCATCTGATGTAAAATCAGATTGTCCTCAGCTGCTTTCTGAACCACTACCCTTACACTGGTCAGGTTGGCGGTGGGGGAAAATGTTTCACCATAGTCTATCCCCTCCCTCTGACTGAAACCCTTAGCTACAAATCTCGCTTTGTACTTTTCGTGGCCTTCGATCCCTTCCTTGATTGAGTACACCCATTTTCCTCCCACTGTCTGTCTGCCCTCTGGCAATTTTGTGAGGGTAAAGGTGTGGTTGTCCTCTAAGGACCTCATCTCCTCATCCATCGCTCTCTCCCACTTACTCGACTCTGGGGACACTATGGCTTCCTTAAAAGACTGAGGCACGCCACACACCACTCTGTAGCAGTAATCAATATTGGCGAGTGTACTGTCATCCTCGTCACTTCCTCTCCGGGCATAATCGATCAGATATTTTGGGGGTTTGTGTTCCCTTGAGGGATACCTCCCACTGCTTGGGGCACTTGACGTCACCCTCGGGTGCTTCTCGTCATCGCCCTCTGGGGGTGGCTGGCTGTCTGCTTGCACGCCTGTGCTCAGTACGCTAGGCTGTGGTGTCTCTGTCCCTCCATACCTTACCCCGGAGTCCAGCCATGGCTCCTCTGTCTGTGTCTCGATTTCGCACGTTGTCTTGGTGACAAATTTCACTAGTCTGTGTTTTTGCACCTTCCCTTTACCGGGATAGTAGACTAGGAGTGCTGGGCTCCCTCTGTCGTGTCCTACAAAGAGCCCTTTTTCACATCTGGACTCAAGCTTGCCTATGTCCTGCTGGTAAGCATAGCACACTGATCCGAATTTGTGCATTCTGGCTAGATTACATCTTTTCCCAGTCATTGCTGTATATGGGGTTGGTAAACCAGTATTCATGGGGGGGAGGGGCTTTACACCTGGCGCTGCTGAGAAGTGTGTGTTCTAACTGGAGTTTTCTCCTACCACAGAGATGTGTGTACTAAACCAACATTGATGTGCTTAAGGCTGACGGCATTGTATGTCTCTTATGCTTGACAGGTATGTTGTGATGTTTTTGGTCAATTGTATTTTCTAATGTTTTATTTTCTAATGTTTTATTCTAATGTTGTATTTTCTAATGTTTTATATTCTAATGTCTGATTCATATAGCTCAGTCTATCTGTGAATGATAAGAGAGATGTGTGTACTAAACCAACATTGGTGTGCTTAAGGCTGACGGCATTGTATGTCTCTTATGCTTGACAGTATAAAGAAAAGAAGTACTCTGTCCATCCTGTCTCCCGTGTCCATTATTCAAGCAGAGCAGGAACACAGTGGTCACATTGGTGCCGTGATTCGTTGATTCTTCGCTGGAGATGAACTTCATCTTCACATCCCGGGGATTGTCCTGCTGCTGCCTGTCTACGTGGATCGGGGCTAGTACTTATCTCAATGCACAGCTTTTAGTCCTCTCTTCGTAAATGTACTATAGCAGTTATTTTCTATTGTAATTGCTGCTTCCTCAATTGGGCAGTTTGAGTTTATTTTGACATTGTATATTTTTGCCAGTCCTCTCTTTGTAAATATACTATAGCAGTTATTTCTGTTGTAATTGCTGCTTCCTCAATTGGGCAGTTTCAGTTTATTTTGACATTGTATATTTTTGCCAGTCCTCTCTTTGTAAATATACTATAGCAGTTATTTCTATTGTAATTGCTGCTTCCTCAATTGGGCAGTTTGAGTTTATTTTGACATCATTGTATATTTTTGCCAGACTTTTAGAATGGATTATTCTAACACCCCACTAGGAGGGAGTGTGGGTAGGGGTAGAGGCGTTTTGAATGTGCCTGCAGCTTTGCAATTTGAAAGTCCTCCTCCTTTTCGGCCAGGTGTTGTTGGTGTGGAGAATAGTAGAGGTTCCACGGAGGCTCCTTTAGTCAGTGGGAGTGGGGTTCCTCCTCACAGTCCTCATGTAGATAGCTTGCATGGAGCCCCGGTTGTTAATACGTCCACTCCGGGCCCTGCTACACCTAGTGCTGATTTCGTGAGTCAGATGGGGGAGGTGATTCAACAGGTCAGTCGCCAACTAGCACATGATATTCTCACTCAGCTTAGTCCACCTGTTAGCACTGCACCTCCCACTTCCACGCCTGCACAAGCTGATTCTAATTCATCTAGCTCACGAGTACTTGACCTGTCCCAGGTCCAGCTAGTGTCCCACAGAAAAATGAGAGATCCCCCTAGCTTCAGAGGGGATGGGTCTGATAATGTTTCAGTGGGTGAGTGGGAGGACCTAATGAGAGATTTCATCAAGAGGGGGAATTTGAGGACTGAAGAGCAGGCAGATGAAATTCTCATTCATCTCAGGGGCAAGGCTAGAGATGTGGTCAGGTTTGGCACAAGAAACAGTGACATTGATACTACCCGCAACCCTGAGGCTATATATGGCCTCCTTCGCAGACATTTTGACACAGTCCCGTGCTCGCCTCTTCCACTGGCAGACTTTTACACGACTTTACCAGAAAGAGATGAGGATGCCTTTGACTACTGGCTCAGACTTAATCGTGCAGTGGACCTCGCCATTGCGCGCTTGAAGGAGCAGAATAAGTCACTGGATTGCCCGAGCACAGAGGTGGCACGTATGTTCATAAGAAACTGCCCCTCCAAAGAACTCGCCATGACATTCAGGTCAAAGACGATTGACAAATGGTCAGCGCATGAGGTCCAAGACATACTGAATGAATACCATTGTGAAGGAATATCAACCATCAAATTCCTGTCATACCCTTTTGATAAGGTGATATAATTAAGATGTGATAGAATTAAGATCCTACATTGTGTTCTATGTCTGTTCTCTCCTCTCCCGCATTTTGGTTTGACCTACTTACTCTGCAGGCCAAGCCAACTCTAATTTGGTTTGACCTACTTACTCATGGTGCAGGCTGTCTGGCCAAGTCTGTTTTACACACAGCTTGGTTTGACCTGCCGACCTGCCGACCTTTTGGCCCCGGACCCCTCTCCCCACACAGACCCACACATGCACCCACGAGCAGATCTCCTCTTGCTCTTTGCATCTGACGACTGGCCGGCTCACATGCACGAACACAGATACACACACACTGATAGAAAGTTCGTTTCACACACTTACACACAAACATACACACAGATAAACACACATAGTATTTATGGACAGCATACATTTATGGACTGCCTTGCTTAAGTATCACAAAGTGTCATAGTTAAAGACAAATTACTAGAGTGAGGACATGACCTCAAGTCTAGTCTCGCAGACACTGATTCAAAAAGCATACACAACCATGTACACACAGACACACAACCGCCCAAATGCGGGGGACCCAAGGGAACACTTATCGTTCAGCCCCCACCCTTACTGGAAAGCCCGTACTGAAAACGGCCCCTCCTTCTACTCCTCTTCCCGCCTAAAGTTCTTTGTCCTCAAACTATGACGCGACAACTGTCAATCATTAAGCCAGGAGGAGGGGCAGCCACGACAAATGTATAAATGATGTGACGATGTATTATCGAGGGCACCACTTTACAACTGCTCGCTCCGTGTGTGGAGGTGCATGCTTGCGTGGTCCGGATTGTGATCTATTCGTGCTGTGAGAGTTCAGTAAACTTTACAGACTGCCATCTGACTCTTTGTCTCATCTCTCTGTTCACCTCGCCGACATTCAATTAAAAGAACCCAGGGTTAATTTATAGTATAAGTGGAAGATCCGAGAGTATATCTTGATCCTTTTCAAGTGGAGGCACCGTAAGTTACACTATAAGGGCTCGTCCAGGGGAAAAACCTTTCAATTGGAGGCCGTCCGCTGGGATTGATGATCGGAAATAGGTGAGCAGGAGATTATCTGCAAAATTGAATATTCCAAATTTATGATTTTTGTCTGGGGTGAGAACACAGGATGAGTAGATCGTAATCTGTATTTTTTATTTTTTGGTTTTGTCTTCTTATCCATTTTGCATTCGTCCCGGGACTGACTGACGAGTCGTAACGGTTGAGTGCATTGGTCCAGGTCGAAACGAGTGCCGGTGCTTTTTCTTCAAATGACAACAGGGTAAGCAGAAAACCGTTAATCATTTTCTGCAATTGGCCATTCTAAATTTAGAATTGTATTGTCATGTTGAAGAGGATGTACCTGCGTCTGTTGAGATCTGTGATGATATGAATATTGTCTCTAGAACACGAGGCACTTGGCTGTGCGATCGAGGTGGAAGTTCATAAATTTTTTGTTTTCTTTATCCAGTGGAATTTTATAGCGTCTCTCTCTCCATGACCCTCGTCGTCACAGCCATGTTGCGTGGAGAGATAGCTATCGTGGTCATGGATTAAAATAGCACCGTTCCGAGGGGACGTGGTACGTGGAGGTAGCTATATTGGGTGGATTGGAGGTAGCTATATTGGGTGGATTGGAGGTAGCTATATTGGGTGGATTATTGGTATAATAACGCATTTCCAACGTGGCCCCCGTCGTCACGGTCACAATTAGTTAGAAGGAAGGTGGTACGAAAAAGTTATTCATGGTTGCTGATATGTGTGTTGAATTGATAATGTGTAACAAATGTATGAAGTTCCATATGATGGGTAAAGCCATGTGTCTCCAGTCGAGTCAAGTGGGTAATTGAATATTCGTCACGGAATACGAAACCAATGCGTTATGTTGTTCCTAGTTTGGTTGATGCTGGTTGTCAATATTCCTAGACTATATTAGCGCTTCTACTATTTTTGTTTGGACTGATGCGATGAGAGAGGAAGCCATCTGCTCTCTCTCTCTCTCTCAGTCTTCCTGTGCTCTCGAGGGGCTTACAGACACGAGGAGATGTGCGCCGTGGTGCGGAGCTGTTCCCTCCGTCGTGGTGCTGAAGCCAGCGCATTGTTCCAGCTTGGTCTGGGTGAATCTCACTCTCTCTCTCTCTCTCTCTAACCATCTCTCTCTCTCTTTCTCTCTCTCCCGCTCTCCCTCTCCTTCTCTCTCTCTCTCCCACTCTCTTTCTCTCTCTCGTTCTCTCTCTCTCGTTCTTTTTCTCTCTCTCACTCTCCCCCTCCCCTGCTCTCTCTCTCTCTCTGTCTCTCTCTCTCTCTCTCTCGTTCTCTCTCTCTTCTCCCGCTCTCTCTCTCACAGCCCCCATTTACCTGTTACCACACATGTTTTTCACAGGACCCATTCAGTGTCTTGTCTTGTACTGATTTGCCCTCTCCCCCACTCGCTCTCTCTCTCCCTCCCTCTCCTTCTTTCTCTCTCTCTCTCTCTCTCTCTCTCTCTCTCTCTCTCTCTCTCTCTCTCTCTCTCTCTCGCTCCCTTCCTCTCTCTCTCTCGCTCTCTCTCTCTCTCCTTCTCTCTCTCGCTCTCTCTCGCTCCCTTTTTCTCTCTCTCTCTTCTCCCGCTCTCTCTCTCTCACAGCCCCCATTTACCTGTTACCAGACACGTTTTTCACAGGACCCATTCAGTGTGTCTTGTCTAGTACTGATTTTCTCTCTTTCTCTCTCTCTCTCTCTCTCTCCCTCCCTCTCCTTCTCTCTCTCTCTCTCGCTCCCTTTAACTCTCTCTCTCCTTCTCTCTCTCTCTTTCTCTCTCGCTCCCTTTTCTCTCTCTCTCTCTCTCTCTCTCTCTCTCTCTCTCTCTCTCTCTCTCTCTCTCTCTCTCTCTCTCTCTCTCTCTCGCTCCCTTCCTCTCTCTCTTGTTCTCTCTCTCTCTCTCTCTCTCTCCTTCTCTCTCTCTCTCGCTCCCTTTTTCTCTCACTCTCTTCTCCCGCTCTCTCTCTCACAGCCCCCATTTACCTGTTACCACACACGTTTTTCTCAGGACCCATTCAGTGTGTCTTGTCTTGTACTGATTCTCTCTCTCCCCCACTCGCTCTCTCTCTCCCTCCCTCTCCTTCTCTCTCTCTCTCTCGCTCCCTTTCTCTCTCTCTCTCGTTCTCTCTCTTTCTCTCTCTCCTTCTCTCTCTCTCTCTCTCGCTCCCTTTTTTATTTCTCGCTCTCTCTCTCTCTCGTTCCTTCTCCCTCTCGCACTCTCTCTCTCCTTCTCTAAAACCCCCTGCCTCTTTCTAAACAGGGCTAGGATTGACCTTTGACCTGAGAAGTGAAACTTGATGCTTGGCTGGAGAGTGCTTGTCGCACGGAGCCTCTCTCTCTCTCCCCCCCTCTGCCTCTCTCCCCCTCTTTCTCTCCACTCTCTCTCGACCTCTCTCTCTCTCTTTCTGCCTCTCACTCTCTCCCCACTCTCTCTCTCTCCCTCGCTCACGCACCCCAGACTAAACTTTTCCTCACACGCTCTCTCTCTCTCCCATTTTCTCTCGCTAGCTCAACCTCTCTCCCTCTTCAAGAAAGATGACTGAACGAATTATACGAAGGTGGGAAGCCTGTGGACCTGGTAGCATAGGCCAGGTAATGGCAGCCACACATTCAAGATGGGTTGACATGGTAGTCAAGAGAGAAAGGATGACGGCGAGTAAACGATTTGTTAAATGGGCAGAGAGCGTACTGGGGGGGCGGGGTGATGAACCGCGGGGGTACCCCCCATCTGGATCAGGAGACTGTTTCTTGTGTGGTCAGTGGTACGGGGGAGGCCCCTGTCCATCTACCCCCTACCCACCTGATGAGCCGGGGGCAGGAAATTGTTTCTCGTGTGGCATGCCTGGTCATTGGTCCCGAGAATGTCCCAACAGGGCTCCGTACCTACCTGCCCGACAGGGAGAACCGGCGCGGAGTGAGAGGGGGGGGGGGGCGCGAGAGGCGTGCACAGCCCCTTTGAGTGGGGCACTTAACCTGTGGCCGTTGTCTGACCAGTGCCCCCTCTCCCTATTACATTCGCGCTCACCCTGACTATTCTCTCTCTCCCAAGATCTCTCTCTTTCTCTTCCTCCCTCTCTCTCCCTTCCTAAAACTCAGCACAGAGGACACAGCTGTCCTGGGTGGGAAGAGGAGGCTGAGTCATTTTTAGCTAGCTGCTCCTGTTTTCTGGGAGAAGTTAAAAGTGGCTATGGAGATTCCCCCGGGCATTCCAACGGCTCCTGGTAGCAGTGCCGAAGGGACTAATCGACGCGTACACCCGATGGCCGTACACCCGATGGCCGAACACCCCATGGCCCCACTGGGGGCTATAGGCCTTACGTCTAGGTCTGGCATTATAGCTCAGCTACAATCAATAGGCGCAGAGAGCTTTGTGTCAATGTCAAGCCGAGACGTGGCTTTCCTTAAGGAAGGTATGTTGCGAAATGGGGAGGGAAGGGTGATTACGTTTCCCCCCCTCGATCCCCATTGACCTCTCGTGTTCTCTCTCTCCTAGGCCTAAGGGGGAGTAATAGCAGACAGGGAGAATAGCCACTAATATGTTTGTTTGTCTATGCGATACTAAATGCATGCGTGATTATGCATGTATGTTCCACCTAGTACATGTGTGTGAATGTTATGTTTGGTTTTAATTTGGTTCCTATTTCCTTAAATTTTTTGACTGAGTGGGTGGTGATAGAGGATTCAATTACTGCATGTTTCTATGGTTGTGGTAGGGTTGTGAGGATGGAGACTGAATGTTGTTGCTTGTTTTCCCTTTTTTTTCCTGCTCTCCTCTGAGAGGCCGTGGACCACCCAGCTTGGACGCTGGAATATACCCCTGGGGCTAGCCTGGTCAGTAGAATGCTGTATACTCATTAGGATACTGTATAACTCAGTAGGTGTACTTGTTGGAATACTGTATACTCATTGGACTACTGTATGCTCAATAGATTAGATCTGCGTTAGGAATGCACTGATATAGGACAATGTGTGTTTTGTTTGGTTTTGATTTGATTTATGCTATATGTTTTGTTGGAATATGTGTTTCTGATTTTGTCCTCTCTTGTTATTTTTTCATTTGTGAAATGGGTGATAATGAGCATGGAGCGTGATGCTGATGAGCCGGAACTGGAAATCTGAAAGTTGAGTGGTTCTTTACGCATTTTGTATGTGTTTCAATCAATGGGTTTTCTCATAGAAAGAGTCTAGATGGATTGTAATCTGCTTGTGGTTGTTGAGTAAGCTGTGGTGTTCTGTGTGCTTTGTTTCTTCCGCAGGCTGTCGGGTTGGGGAGTGGCTGAGCGACCAGCTGAGTGGGTGGACGCGATGGGGGAACGGTCAGCTGTCGTCTGCTTCCTTGGGGACGCTGTGGTCATGCTGAGAACCGTACCGAGGCCCTTCTCCTATCCATACCTCTGCCGGTGGTGACGGAACTGATCTTGGGGTGGAAATGCCTTAAGGTGGGTTCGGGAAACCCCGGACGATATCACGAGCTGTCGCTCGATGGTCGCCTGAAAATGTAAGGCTGGTGCCGAATTGAGGGGGAGGGGCCGTCAACAGGACTTCGGCCTGAAATTCAGTATGATGCAGTGTCCTCTGGGGGTTGAGGTGATGGCTGACTGACTAGGATGGAGTGTCGTTCGGCGCTCTCTCTGCCTGATGGCCTGCGGTGGACTACTGGAGACTGCTGAAGATTGGAGTTGAGACTGTTGGATTCACAGTCTCAAGGGTGGGTGTGAGTGGACTCAACAACTGAATAAATTGAACTGAATTGGACTCAACAACTGAATAAATTGAATTGAAATAATTAATTGAAATAAGAATATTAGAATAATAGATGAGAAAGTATAAATTGATTGAAATTATGCAAAATGTGACTGAACTGAAGCTGAACTGTTTTAGAGTATAATCTAGTTGGAATAAATAGTAAGCATCTTTTCCATATTTTAGAATCAAGAGTGTCAAGCATCTATTCCATATTTTAAGATCAAGAGTGTCAAGCATTTTTTTCCATATTTAAAAAAAAATCCTGGTGAAATGAGGTTAATGTCAATTTGATGGCAATGAATTTTTGTTTATTCCTCTATAAAGTTACGGTAATGAATTTTGATGACTGTTCGAATTGGTAGTGTACCCTCAAATATGTTTCCTGGCTTGTATTGTATAGTTGTTACTAGCATTTTACGGGGTTTTAGTCTGATGTGTTAGCCTGGAGGGGCAGAGCCCAGTAAATGCATTGTGGCAGACACAAGAATTAAAAGATGGACGATTGAAGTGGAAAGAAGAAGACGGTTCACTCTACTCTCTTCCCCTCTGGTCCGTTCCATCATCTGCCCACCTACGATCCCTCCTGTCTAAAGACACTAGACTCTAAGACACTAGACTCTACTGGCGAGATGGAGGCAGTCGTCTCGAAGGACATCCTCCTTCTCCTCCCACGCCTCCCTCGTCTCCCTCCACCCACTGACTGTGCAGGGATCAAGGACTGGATGACCTCTGGACCATCTATTTGTCACATGTAACGGACTGGGATCTCCAACATGCGAGGAGGATTTGCTAGAACCTCTGCTGTACCATGCGCTTCGTTCTATGTTTGACTCCCACCTGACTGTCTCCTACTCTAAAGTCTCTCTATTATCTCTCTCTGTCCCTTCTTGATCGCACCCAACTCTCTCTCTCCTCTGGGCCCCCCGTATAGTCAAGCTTCACGCTTATATGATATACACGCCCTCTTGGATTAAGTGCAAGTCTGGTGTATTAATGGTAGTATTGGTGGTCATCCCATACGTAGGAATATGTCCAGAAATGTACTGTATTTGTTCCTGACCTTCGATTTTGGTTGAGTTTTGGCCTTTTGACAGGTCCATACTTAGTGCCTGTTTTGATGGTTGATGGATGTGTCATATTGGTGAATATGACAAAGGGGGGCTGAAGGTATATCAACCATCAAATTCCTGTCATACCCTTTTGATAAGGTGATAGAATTAAGATGTGATAGAATTAAGATCCTACATTGTGTTCTATGTCTGTTCTCTCCTCTCCCGCATTTTGGTTTGACCTACTTACTCTGCAGGCCAAGCCAACTCTAATTTGGTTTGACCTACTTACTCGTGGTGCAGGCTGTCTGGCCAAGTCTGTTTTACACACAGCTTGGTTTGACCTGCCGACCTGCCGACCTTTTGGCCCCGGACCCCTCTCCCCACACAGACCCACACATGCACCCACGAGCAGATCTCCTCTTGCTCTTTGCATCTGACGACTGGCCGGCTCACATGCACGAACACAGATACACACACACTGATAGAAAGTTCGTTTCACACACTTACACACAAACATACACACAGATAAACACACATAGTATTTATGGACAGCATACATTTATGGACTGCCTTGCTTAAGTATCACAAAGTGTCATAGTTAAAGACAAATTACTAGAGTGAGGACATGACCTCAAGTCTAGTCTCGCAGACACTGATTCAAAAAGCATACACAACCATGTACACACAGACACACAACCGCCCAAATGCGGGGGACCCAAGGGAACACTTATCGTTCAGCCCCCACCCTTACTGGAAAGCCCGTACTGAAAACGGCCCCTCCTTCTACTCCTCTTCCCGCCTAAAGTTCTTTGTCCTCAAACTATGATGCGACAACTGTCAATCAAGCCAGGAGGAGGGGCAGCCACGACAAATGTATAAATGATGTGACGATGTATTATCGAGGGCACCACTTTACAACTGCTCGCTCCGTGTGTGGAGGTGCATGCTTGCGGATTGTGATCTATTCGTGCTGTGAGAGTTCAGTAAACTTTACAGACTGCCATCTGACTCTTTGTCTCATCTCTCTGTTCACCTCGCCGACATTCAATTAAAAGAACCCAGGGTTAATTTACAGTATAAGTGGAATATCCGAGAGTATATCTTGATCCTTTTCAAGTGGAGGCACCGTAAGTTACACTATAAGGGCTCGTCCGGGGGAAAAACCTTTCAATTGTGAGATGAGTTTGAGGGCTGCGGCGAATAGAGGGCCAAAAGAGAAGGTGACAGTGAACACAATGGATATTTCACAGGCCGCGGCACTGCCTCCTGAGGGCCAGGACTTGTCACAGGCAAAGAGTACTGAGTCCTCTGCTCTTGAACGTGTCATTAGCATGCTCGAGAAGGTTTTGCTGCAGAGACCCGCTGCTACTACTGCAACACGGTTCAATTCAAACAGGCAGACCAGGCCGCAGCAGCCCAGGATTGATGGTTTTCATGACATGCCTTGTACTGTCTGCCGCAATACTGCTCACTCAGCCTTCACTCACTGCCGTGATAACAGACTTTGCTTCCAGTGTCACGCACCTGATCACTCCAGATGTGACTGCCCCAATGGGAGGAGACCTGCCTCCCATCAACAGTCGGAAAACTAGTAGATCTGCACCTGGGGGAGGATGGTGCAGATCATGGTGGTGATACTTAGTATAGTTCGCTTTGCTCTGCTGCACCTTCTGGCAAGACGGTGGTGTTTCAGGGGATAAACAAACTTCAGGCAGTTGATAGTCTGTTTTATACAGACGTGTCTGTGGCGGGCAGAGTCCAGATGAAGGCCATGATAGACAGTGGATCTATGGCATGCTCTCTGAGTGAGGCTGCAGAGGCCCGCCTCTTGCGACACAACCCTGACGTCAGGAAATATCCCGCTGATGATATCATTGTGGTTGGCGCAGGCGGGCATCATGGCACACCAAAGGCAGTGTATGAGTCGGAAGTCACTGTGTTTGGCTGCGAGCTGCTTATCCCAATGCTAGTGATCCCTGGGCAGACAGATGACTTGATACTGGGCAGCAATGCTATAAAGAGACTTTTACAGTTGATGAAGAGCACAGAGAGTTACTGGAGGATCATGTCTGAACCAGGTGGTGCCATGGATGATGACTGTCGGCGGTTCTTGTCTCTCCTCTCTAATTCGGAGAGGTGGAAGGGAGAGTCTGTGCCTGACAAAGTTGGCACAGTCAAGCTGAACAAATGTGTTACACTACAGCCACAGTGTGAACACCTGGTTTGGGGAAAGTTGCCAGAGTCAGCTGGCATATCAACAGGCAGCACAGTGATTGTTGAACCGACCCAGTCGAGATCCAGGCCCAGGAATATCATGGTTGGACGAGTCATCACGCCATTATGGGGCGACAGGTGGGTCCCTCTCAAACTGATTAACCCCACCAATAAGACAGTTGTGTTAAAGAGAAATACGAAAGTTGCAGATGTCTTTCCCTGCATTGCAGTTGAGGATCTGTCTCCGCCTGAGGGCATAAAGATTAACACACAGCGTGTCACATGTAATTCTGACGAGCCAAGGTCCAGAGAGGAGATGGAAAGAGCAAAGGAGAAGCTGGGGTTACATGAGCTGAATCTTGAAGCCTGTGAGGTGTCTGATGAGTGGAGAGACAGACTTCTGCAACTCGTTGAGGAATACGAGTCGATCTTCTCAAGACACAAGTTGGACTGTGGAGAGGCGACAGATGTCATCCATAAGATACACCTTATTGACGAGAAGCCATTCCGCTTGCCCTACCGGCGAGTACCACCGAACCACTATGAGAAGCTGAGAACTGCTCTGAATGAGATGGAAGAGAGAGGCATCATCCGGAAGTCGTACAGTGAGTACGCATCACCCCTAGTTCTGGTATGGAAAAAGAATGGTGACCTGCGCATTTGCACCGACTTTCGGTGGCTCAACGCGAGAACTGTGAGGGACGCCCATCCGCTACCTCACCAGAATGATGTCCTCGCTGCGCTTGGAGGGAATGTGTTTTTCTCGACTATGGATCTGACATCTGGCTTTTATAATGTGCCGCTGTACGAGGAGCACAAGAGATACACAGCTTTTTCGTCACCATTTGGCCTCCATGAATACAACAGGCTACCCCAAGGACTGTCAAACAGCCCTGCAACATTCATGCGGATGATGTTGTCTATCTTTGGAGATGAACATTTTACCAGCCTGCTCTGTTACCTGGATGACCTGATGGTTTTTGCCCCCACTGAACAGCTAGCCCTCGAGCGCCTGGAGATGGTGTTTTCACGCCTCAAGAACCACAATCTCAAGCTAGCACCCAAGAAATGTCACTTTCTGAGAACGACAGTCAAGTTTCTTGGACATATTATCTGTGAGAATGGGGTGAAGACGGACCCTGAGAAGGTTGAGGCAATAAACGATGTTCAAGAAGTTCACTTGATGGAGAGCGATGGTGTCACCCCTTCTCAGAAAAAGCTGCAGTCTTTCCTGGGCATGGTGCTATATTATCAACACTTCATTGAAGGTTGCTCCGCAAAGGCCAGACCCCTCTTCAAGCTGCTCTCCGGACAGAGACCTCAACATAAAGCCAAGGTGGGACGGAAGCCCAAGAAAAAATCCCCTCTCCCTCTGAAGCTCTCACCAAGCGACTGGGGCCCTGCATGTAAGGGTGCATTCGAGACCCTGAAGCGTGACCTAGCCCACAGCGTCACCTTAGCCCACCCTGACTTCAATGAGCCATTCATCCTTGCTGTTGATGCTTCATTTGATAGGATTGGAGCCGTTCTCTCCCAAATACCACCTGGTGAGAAAATTGCAAGGCCAGTCGCCTTTTCTAGTAAGACGCTGTCTCCATCTCAGATGAATTATCCAGCTCACAGACTGGAGTTTCTGGCATTAAAGTGGGCCGTTTGTGAGAAGTTTAGCCATTGGCTAAAGGGAAGGCGCTTCACTGCGTGGTCCGACAACAACCCTCTGACTTACATCCTAACAAAGCCGCGTCTGGATGCATGCGAGCAACGATGGGTCGCCAAGCTCGCTGCGTATGACTTTGACCTGAAGTATGTCCCAGGGACCAAGAACATTGTTGCTGATGCTCTGAGCCGTGAGCCATTCGTCAAGTCATGCGTGAGTCACCGCCTTGTTAAGGAGCCTTACATTGCGCTGCTGGATGAGGTCAATGGTGTGGTCAAGGGTGTTGTGCAGGATGCTTTTCGGCTTTCTAACAATTGCCAAGCCATCCAGGTGGTAGGCGAGGGAGCGTCGGATGATGGTGCTGCTCAAGACGAGGAGGACTCACGACTCGGAAGAGGCTCCATCGGTTCGGAGGAGGTCTCTGCAGTTCTGTCGGCTCATCGTAGCGGTGGAGTGGCCATGCTGCCCGGGGCTAACCCATCATCTCTCCAGCTGCCTGAAGAGGACCCGTCCATCGTTATCCCTCAAAGCCAGGAGTCTCCAGGAGCAAGATATGACAATCAGCAGGGCTCTATACTATGTGCAACGGCATAGGAAGCCTACCAGGCGTGAGAGGATGTCTGAGCCGGCCTGTGTCACTAAACTTCTTAAAAACTGGGAGAAGCTGAAGGTGCGTGATGGAATATTACACAGGCTGAAGAGGGACCGCAAGCTTGATAAGAAGCTCTTTCAATTCATCGTGCCTGACAATCTTAAGCGGCAAGTTCTCCAGGGTGTCCATGATGCAGCCGGTCACCAGGGCCAGTCAAGAACACTCTCCCTTGCCAGGGAAAGATTTT
This sequence comes from Notolepis coatsorum, assembly GCF_963971535.1. Taxonomy (NCBI): domain Eukaryota; kingdom Metazoa; phylum Chordata; class Actinopteri; order Aulopiformes; family Paralepididae; genus Notolepis; species Notolepis coatsorum. The sequence goes on along the minus strand of NC_140168.1, from coordinate 154,697,269 downwards.
TCTGGATTGGGATGGAGAAAGACGTGATAAACTATGTGAAGCATTGTGAAAGGTGTATCCTTGGGAAGACACCCGAGCCAGAAGCCTGTGCACCCCTTGAGAATATTCGGACGACCGCCCCGATGGAACTGGTGTGCATTGACTTCTGGTCTGCAGAGTTGAGCGACAAAAGAACAGTTGATGTCTTGGTCGTGACGGACCATTTTTCTAAGATGGCACACGCCTTTCCCTGTCAGAACCAGTCCGCTAAACAAGTTGCCCGTCGGTTGTGGAACGACTTCTTCTGCATCTACGGCTTCCCCAGGAGAATCCACTCAGATCAAGGGGCCAATTTTGAAGCAGGCTTATAAAGGAACTTCTGGAGATGGCTGGAGTGGATAAGTCACATACCACCCTGTACCATCCCATGGGAAATGGGATCACAGAACGCTTCAACAGGACCTTGGGGAACATGATAAGAGCACTTCCCCCAAAGGAAAAGTCTAGATGGCCTCAGATGGTGCGGATGTTAACATTCAGCTATAACTGCACTGTGCACGAGACAACCGGCTTCGCCCCGTTCTACTTGATGTTCGGGCGAGTCCCGCGGCTGCCCATCGACATTATGTTCCAGCATGTACTGAATGACGAGACCGTTGTCAGCCACCACGAATTTGTCACCCAGATGAAACGAGACTTGAGTGAGGCTGCACGGATTGCCCAGAGACAGAGCCATGACGAGCAGGCACGGCACGCAAGGCTTTACAATCGTAAGGTCAAGGGTTCACCTTTGGCTTTGGGTGATCGTGTACTGCTGGCTAATCGGGGTGAGAGAGGCAAGAGAAAGATCGCTGACAAGTGGAACTCAACCCTGTATGATGTCGTGTCAGTGAGGTCCCAGATTAATGTGTACAGGATCAGAGACGCTCAAACTGGCAGAGAGAAGGTTGTGCACAGAAATCTCATCCTCCCAGTTAGTTTCCTTCCCTTGGACGAAGACATTACTCCGAACCTTCCTGGGGACACAGATCTCGGTGATGCGGCATGCAAGAGTATTCAGGTCTCAGTGGTGGAGAATAATATGGAGGATTCCGATGTCAGGACCATGGACTGGCTCATGCGCAGCCCTGACGTTGTGGATCCTGATGATGAGGATGGCCCATCGAGTCGGGCGAGCAGTATCTCTCAATCAGATGGCATCCTGGCCAATGCCACTGATAGCTCTGTTCACCACCATGTGATAAAGGAGGCATTAACACCAGCCCAGGCCTGGACAGTACTGCCCACTTACCTGACATAGACCCAAGCAATGCGGCCCACTCACCAGTCCTAGGCCCGCACAGGGGGGCGCTCCTAGTTGACACAGACTCCATCTCTTGTAGTGACTCCCTGCATACGGTTAAGGTTCAGCTTGAACAAGCAGTTGACACAGACTCCATCTCTTGTAGTGACTCCCTGCATACGGTTGGTTCAGTTGTTACATGGTTTGGGAGACGGGTCAGACCTCCTATGAGGCTGATTTGTGAGATGTTAGGACAGCGGGTTGGGGATGCTTTAGCTGTTATTGATCCTGGTATGTGCTCCCTTACATGTGTTTTGCCGGTCTAGATGACAGAGAGTTTTATTTTTATTTTTATTTTTTTCATTCATTTCTTGATTTTGATTTCATCCTGGATAATGGTCAAGCAATGGTTCAAGTTCCATGTGCCTTTGTCTAGTTTGGTATGGGATTAATGGCGCTGAGGGAAGAGGGTGGATAACTAGATATGTAGTAAGAGCAAGAGTTATGTAGGTATTGGAGGTGTAAATGGCATCTCTGTTTTGTCTGCGATAAGTATGGGGTCTGGTACCACCCTATTCTTACGCACTTCCTTTGGAAGGGTTTCAAATTGACATTGTTATACATCAGTGCTCTAGTTTCTCTTTTTGAGAGGCTTTTTGCTTCCCCCTCTCTCCCTCTGCCATTCTTGTTTTGTGACGTTCTGGAGTATTCCCAAATTAAGCAGAATTTAAGGGGGTGTATGTAACGGTTTGAAGAATGATCAGCTGTTTTAGTTTACCGTTTTTAGTTTATTGTAAATTCTGAATGATTTGGGATAACCAACTATTGTAAATAGGTCTTTTATTTTGAAATCGTCACTTCAGGAGGAAGTGACGTATTTGCTGCGCGACGTATGGTATCTGCCTTTACATGCTGTTTCTACCTCAGTCTATCCGTGAATGATAAGAGGTAAGCAGCTATCCGTGTACCTTGATGTTATATCTCTGGTCTAAGCCGATAATGTTGTAAATAGGTTTCCAAGTAATGAACCGAGTTATGAACAGTGGTTTGATGTTGATGATGTGCAGTTGTGTATCTGTTTATAAGAGATCTGGCCGTTTTTGCGAACTATTATGAGCACGTTAGTAAACCAGTATTCATGGGGGGGAGGGGCTTTACACCTGGCGCTGCTGAGAAGTGTGTGTTCTAACTGGAGTTTTCTCCTACCACAGAGATGTGTGTACTAAACCAACATTGATGTGCTTAAGGCTGACGGCATTGTATGTCTCTTATGCTTGACAGGTATGTTGTGATGTTTTTGGTCAATTGTATTTTATAATGTTTTATTTTATAATGTTTTATTCTAATGTTGTATTTTCTAATGTTTTATATTCTAATGTCTGATTCATATAGCTCAGTCTATCCGTGAATGATAAGAGAGATGTGTGTACTAAACCAACATTGATGTGCTTAAGGCTGACGGCATTGTATGTCTCTTATGCTTGACAGTATAAAGAAAAGAAGTACTCCGCCCATCCTGTCTCCCGTGTCCATTATTCAAGCAGAGCAGGAACACAGTGGTCACACAAGCACTGGAATACAAAAACATCATGTAGAATACATACTTTTACTTTAGATACTTAAGTACATTCAATAGAAACTACTTCTCTAATTTTACTTAAGTAGAATTTGAATGGAGGACTTTTACTTTTACCAGAGAAATGTTCGTCTTCCTCCCATTCGATTTCCCGCACCCACCATATTGGCCCATGATGCAATATGGGTGGAAGATTGGAAACACAGACAAACACAGGCTGGGATCTCCTCCGTGCTCCGCTGCTGCGGCCTTGCCACGGGGTTGGGTTCTTGACCTTCGACCCCGTGATGTTGGGGGCTGTGACAGGGTTTTTTGCTTCGCGTCCGTTCCCTGGTGGCATGTGGGACGCGCGCTCGAGTGGTCACGGGCCCTTCTGAACGAAGGTAAGTCCCACGGTCTGCTCACCCTCTGCGTTTGAGGTGCTAAACCCTCTTCGCTCAGTCGGATCCGATCTCCCTCCCGTCGTGCACTAGGGGGGGCTCGGATCCTCCCCGGTTTTGATGGTTGTAGGGGGCCTCAGCGGGTACATCTGTCGAGCTTTTTGCTCTGCTCAGCTCCTGTGTTCCACTAAGAGCATAGCGTAAAGCTATACGATCTATAACGTAAGGTTATTCTATAACCCTAGTTATATGAGTATAGCGAGCGCTCTGCTCTGACTCACTGAGGACCCCACGGTCTTCTCCTTTGGTGGAGAAAGACTTGGGAAGGAGCTGATTGTGTGGCCATGACCCCGCTTATATAGGAGCGGATGTGGGTGTGGCCAGGCGGAGGTGAATAGGCGTGTACATGTGGAGGACGTTTTTTCATTATTAGAATGGATAAAGGGATAGTTCCACTAAGAGCAGAGCGCTGGCTATACTCATATAACTAGGGTTATAGAATAACCTTACGTTCGTCTTCCTCCCATTCGCTTTCCCGCACCCACCATATTGGCCCATGATGCAATATGGGTGGAAGATTGGAAACACAGACAAACACATTGTAACGAGCCTCACCGTGTCTGTTGATGAGCAGGGCCAGGTGTTCTCTGTAGTAGGAGCTGACGTAGAGGAGCAGAGCAGGACTCTGGCTGGTGCTGAAGCTCAGGGAGATGTTCTCTCCTCTCAGGGTCACGTCAGAGTAGATGGAGGAGGAGGAGCTGCTGTTCCTGCTCAGCTCGTAGGGCTCCTTGAAGGTGTAGCTGACGGACGTCCCCGACTTGAAGCTGGCCGACACCTCTTTACAAAAGGGAAACATCAACAATTACCTTCATTAGAAAAGTGGATTTGGCCGCGTCATGATTGATGAGGTACTGCTATAAGCCTATTAGAGAGAGACACACTGCTATAGGTCTATTAGAGAGAGGCTCTGCTATATGTCTATTAGAGAGAGGCTCTGCTATAGGTCTATTAGAGAGATACACACTGGTATAGGTCTATTAGAGAGAGACACACTGCAGTTCCCAAAGTGGGGGTCGCGAGCCGCCGCGGGGGGGTCGCCAGATGATTTTTTTTTTTAATAAAAAGAAATCCTAAAAAAATATATACTTTTTTTTTTTTTTTTTTGCAGTCAGGTCACTGAACTTAGAGGCAGGCCAGGCCAGTGTTTCTAGTTGCAGCAGCGCAATAGTTAGATAGGTAGGGAACAACCAGGATATCACTGCAACTCACACAAGTTGGAGAACTATCTGTTATGGTTTGTAACCGACCTCAAACGCAACGGCACAGACAGGAAGTTCAGAGTTAGCCAAAAGCTAGGGCGTATTTATTTACAGAGTCACAAGATGGATGAGGTACAGTAATCAAACAAACGGGGATCTGGCATGTGATGATGTAGCAGCTCTGCAGATACTCCCAGTAGATAGTGGTGAGGAATTGGCATGTGACATTGCAGCGGCTCTGCAGATACTCCCAGCTTTCACTCACGGTGGAAAACGGAGAGAGAGAGAAATCAGAAACAGCCCAACGAACACACAGAGGCAGAAAGGTGACTGAGTCCAGTATTAATCCCAAGTGACTTGATCGTCGGTGTACCACACACAAGTTAGCTGAGTCCAGTGAAAAAACAACACGGTATTCTTCAGTGTTATTCTAACACACAAATTAGCTGAGTCCAGTGCAAAACAAAACGGAATTATTCAGTGTTATCCTAACACACAAATTAGCTGAGTCCAGTACAAAACAAAAACGGTATTTCTTCAGTGTTCACCAAACACACAAAAAACTGATAATCCAAAAGGACTGTTTCCAAAAACTCACCAGAGCGCAACGCGTAAAGCGGGCAGATAACGAGGCGCCGCTCCAAACGGGGAACCAGGTTCTCCACAGCGGTTCTCCACAAAAAGGTCCTGGAGAGAAAGAAGACAGGAACAGCGATGGGGAAAAGCAGGTATATGCAGTTGTATTCCAGAACAGTAGTACTCAAAACGACCCGGCATCGAATGACAGAAGGTCAGAGTATATGAAGCCTCTGGGGCGCTGATTAGAACACACATCAGGTGCGTGATGGTAATTGATACTTGACTTAGAAGTGTGCGTTCGGCAACGGACCAATCATCACAGAATCCTCACAGTACCTTAAAGGAACGGAGCGTGTGGCGGGGAACGGACAAATCATCACAGTACCTTAAGAAGCCTGTGGTGGGGAAAGAACCAATCCTCACACTATCTCTCTCTCTCTTGCTCTCACACACACACAAAGGGAGCCGCATGTGATTGGTGAAGGCGGGACCCTTACAAAAAACTGTTGTTGCTAATCATTGACACATGCTAGCCTGTAATAATCCCTCCCAGAAAAATCTACTTTGCATTTGATATATTGCAAATATATGCCATCACACACACTGGCATTTAAAGGGTTAGAATTATAAAATTAATATCTGGTTGTCACAATCACGGCGGCAAGAGCCTTCTTCACTCCTCCTCATCCTCTCCCACATTCACCACGGAAGCCCCACACCTTCTTCACTCCTCCTCATCATCTCCCACATTCACCACGGAAGCCTCACACCCATATATGGGCAGCACCCCTTCCCCGGGTTCATACGCTGCCAAGCTCATCACTAATCAACACAGCTGTACCTCATCCCCTGATCAGCGAGACGGTACATCTACCTGCAGATCCTGACCAGACCTCGTTGTAGTGTTAAACTAGCTACCTAGGTACAACGACTCAACCTAAAGCCTTGCTAACCTGCTTGTGTAATTATTCCTGCTCTAACCTTGTTTATCTTGTGCCCAGGACCTCCGCTCCAGTGCACCCCCCTGCCTGGACATCTCGTGCTGCACAAGGAGTGCTCTCTCTCTCTTCCTCGACACAGACCTGTGTCTTCTGCCCACAGCTGCACAGGGAGTGCACCTGACCTCACCCCCCCCAAAAAACATTCCCAATACCTGTCTGTTGCACATTCCTGCCTGTTCAACTGTCTGCTTGGGGAATACTATTAAAACACCCTAAAACGCTCCATTCTCTCTTCTCCTGTGTTCAGCTATTGGGCTCTGCCTAAAACCCATTCTCACAGTGGTGTTATGATCAGGGCTGAAGTTGAATAAAAGACTGTATTTTTTTCAATCTGACATTACAAAAAAAATTGAAAAACCATCAAAATCTGTGTTGTTGCTAATCATACATATGCTAGCCTGTTTTTTAACAATAATTTGTGATGCCATCACAAACACTGGCATTTAAATGGTAAAAATTAAAATAATTCCTGCACCAGAATGCAGGAAATGAAGTCTTTGTAACAAAAGAAATCCTGGTGGGGGACCCCCAGACCCTCTGCTTAAAAAGTGGCCTGACTGGGGCTATATTTTGCTCTGCTGTAGACCTATTAGAGAGAGGCACTGCTATAGGTCTGTATAAGCATGGCGTCTCCTTTCACTGCTACGCAGATGACAGCCAGATTTACATGCCATTAAAAATAAACAATAGCAACCCTGTAAAACCATTATTAGCATGCCTTGATAATGTTAAGGCGTGGCTGGCATCAAATTGTCTATGTCTCAATGACAGTAAAACAGATGTCATGGTGTTTGGTCCCAGCAATGGGCATGTGTCTCCTCCTGATGACTTGGGCCCTCTTGGGCTTTTTGTGAAGCCAACTGTCACCAACCTAGGGGTGAAGTTTGATTGTGACCTAAAATTGGACAAGCAGATCAACACTGTGGTGGGAAAGAGTTTTTTCCAACTGAGGAGGCTGTCCAAGGTCAAACCTTTTTTATCCCGTTCTGTTTTCGAAACTGTAATCCACGCTTTTTTTATTTTATTACTGCAACTGCAATATACGTTGGTGTCAGTCAGGCCTCCCTCTCTCGTTTGCAGCTAGTTCAGAACGCCGCTGCCCGGCTGCTGACGGGAACACGAAAGCGGGAGCACATTTCCCCTGTGCTGGCTGCCCTCCACTGGCTTCCTGTGCGTTTTAGAATACATTTTAAGGTTTTACTGTTTGCTTTTAAATGTTTGAGCGGCTTGGCACCGGTCTACCTCTTGGATCTGCTGGAATCATATGTTCCTCCAAGGTCCCTCAGGTCCAGAGTGGGGGACTGGTTATATATCGTATAGCTTACGCTCTGCGCTCTAGTGGAACATATCCTATATCAGTCTAATACTGAATACATTTCTTCACATGTACACACCCATCCGCCTGGCCACACCCCCATCCACTCCTCTACAGGGACGCTGGAAGGGGGGGTGCGGCAGGGGCTGCAGCACCCCCTGTTGGATGGGAGTGTAACTGCAACTGCAAGGTTGTTTTGGCATTTATTCCATTGTAACCGAGGCTACTCAATGTCAAAGAGCGAAGCGGCACTGCAGATGTACCCTACTTCATTGCCAGATCGTCATAGGGGCGCTGTCTCGATAATGCAGTGTTATTAACACCGTGTAGCCGACGCATGAACCGGTTGGGAATCGAATAGACGCGGCCTGGAAGCGTCAACGCGGAACTGGAAATCCGTTGGTATAGACTTTAGAGTAGGCTGCTACAGTAACGTTAGTACTAGTTTGAGTTTGAGTTTAGAGACAGCAGGGTAGCTAGCGCTAACGGCGTGAAAGCTAAAGTATGAGTCAGTTTCAAGTTCCCCCCGCCAGAGAAATTCACCTTCAAGGCAGAAGACTGGACAAAATGGATAAAGGACTGACTGAAGTGGAGAGCTGCCTGTCGCCCATTCTAACGCAGGACCCTTGAGCAGGTAAGCGATTTTAGATGTATAATCACTTTGGAAGTGTGCGGCTGTTGTCCGAATAGTGAACATTGAAAAATAAAGGCACGACATTTTGAGACGTCCCCGTCCGTCGTAGCGTTCTGGTACGGGGGCGCAACAGGTGGGGTAGGCTGGTGATGTATGCTTGTTGTTGCCGCTTGCAATAAATCGTCTTCTGCTTCACGCATGCATTTAATATGACGGTATTATTATTATTTATCTCTGACTCGACCGCACCCCCAAGTCAGAATGAGTTCCCGCGTCCCTGCTCCTCTACATAAGCGGGGATGTGGCCATTCTAACAGCTCCTTCCTTATTTTCACCACCGACAAGAGTCTGTATACACCACTTGAGTTTAGTGCCGAAATAGTTGGAAAGGAGCTACGTTGAAGAGAAGGAGCTGCGTTGACATTATATCTTTGTTTTCTCTCTCACTATTTTCGAGGAAATACAGCGATAATGTCTTCGCCACCGGAGTGTCTAGAAGATGATGATCATTCTGACTTCCACCGGTGCTTCGTATTAGGGGCTCGCGTCACTGAGCAATCCCCGCCGACATTACCTCCGGCTCTGCAGTTGGACACTTTGCTTGGGAGGCGCTCTGCCATGTGAGGGCTGACGGCCTCTCTGGGGCGGGTGATGTTTTTGCGACGCGGGCGCCAGGTGTGTCGGTTGTGGGGGGAACAACTACACAGCTTACGAAGGCCGGCTCCAGGCTGGTATCCTTTTTCGCTGCCACTTAGTGGCGTGGAGGGGGTTCTGGTTTGATGCCCACGTTAACATTAGCTCCTCATCGAGTAAGAGCTTTGTTTTCCTGGGACCGTGATTCCGAATCTGCGGTTCAATTCCCCGGGTCTCTGGACAAACGGATACCCACTGTCGTTGTGCTGGCCCCAATTTTCAAAGATGAAAAGCACCCGGTGCGAGGGAGGTGAGCTTGGTGTTTCATTATGAGAATATCTCCATGCTCAAGTCGGCTATAGTCCGTGAGGGACTTGTTGCCGGCACCGCTGTGTCTGGTAAACACCGTTCTGAAGAAGGATGTGTGTTGCCTTTTTTTCCCTTCTTTCTTCGGATGAGAAGAGGAAAAGACAGCGGCTGTCTGAAGTGTGGGCCTGTATTGCTTTTCTCACGTTGTACAGTTTTCAGTGGTAGCCGCTTAGCTTGCTTCTGCGTTAGCTAGCGGGTTTAGCTAACTGTTTGCCAGTTAGCTACGACGTTAGCTACTCGCTTTCGCTCGGCTGGGAACGTTAGCTTGATGCTATCAGTTAGCCTAGAGTTAGCTGTTAGCTTGTGCTACAACCTTTGGCATTAGCCGTGATAATAGCAGGCCCTGGCACTCTGACTATGACATCATCTTTGACAGAAGATGTAGTCGGGCCTGCACCATGACCGGCTGCAGGAGGGGGGCGCTCGCTCCGGCCATTGCTTCTTCTGGCCTAGCCAGCGAGAAGCCTTCGTCAACGTGGAGACCAACCTGTGTTGTGGCCTTTCGTCCTGCGTTCCTTGGTGCAGGTAAGATGTCCATTGGACATTGCCCCACTCTTCCTTCCTTCCCCTCCCGAATGTTTTTGTTAATAACGATGTCTTTGTTTACAAAACATATGTTACTTCACTACATTTGGAGATACTGAGATGTGCTGTGTGAATTGTCTTGGTCGCTTTGTATAGCTTGAGTAGCGTTGGCCAATGCTTGTGCTATTCTCTCTACCTAGGAACAGCGTTGTTTTTTACGTGAGTAAAAATGAACTGGGTTTTTGTTGTATGATGAGAAGTTGTGTGTGTTCATGTAACGTTAGACAACGTGGCTGAGCCCACAACTGGCTGGGTTACCCTGCAATACTGTGCATAGTGGCATGTGATCGAGGGATGAGTCCCTTTCTCAGCTTGTTATTCTTACTTGAGGGTAATGATGACAATAACAAGTGTCAAGTTTTTTCACACATAAGCAGGGCTGTGCGTGTTTAAACAAGGTCTTCGGCTGTGCTGGCGTGCATGATGTAAAGCTTACTCTACACATTTGGCGTCGTATCAGGGGTAAGGTGATGAGGGGTGGGTTTCCCCGGTTTTCTCCTGGGGCCCCCCCCCCCCTCCCCTCAAATATGATTTTGTTTACAAAATGTGTGTTGATTCACTATGTTTTTGGGGATATGGTGTAAATCCCTCAGCCTCTGCTGGGGTTGTGCTTAGAGAGAGGCAATTTTTTTCTGAAAATTGTTTGGTCGCTGTCATGTGGCCTGTACTTATGTCTTCTCTCATCATGAAAATCGGCGTTCTTCTTACAGTAGTGAGAGTGTACTTTGCCCTTTTTTGTTGTGATGGAGGGTTGTGTGTATCGTTTTCACGTTTAAGATCCACAACTGGGTTAGGTGTTGGCCTACAGAAGTTACATGTGTAAGCTCTTGTACCAGGGCCCTTGGCCCCTCTCTTGGTCTGTGTTTTTTCTTCCTTTAGGGTAAAGGTGTAAAAATTCAGGTGGCAGGTTCGCACATGAGCCTGAAGCCATATATGACTGGTGTCATGGCTCTGCTTTGTCATTGCATCGTATCAGGGGTGAGGGGTCATGAGGGGGTGAACTGATAAACCCCCCCCCTTTTTTTCTGATTGGTCAGGGGGTTGGACCTCCTGTCCTTCGGGCTTCCTGTCATGCTGTTGGGTCAGCGCGTCACAGGGTAGGGAGAGGGGAGGGAGTTCCCTGGTCCCACGCCATATTTGGGCAGGTGGGTCATGGAATTCCCCCCGCCATAGAGTACGTCACTGGGCGCGTTTCTATTGGTTATGAGATTGGTTGAGTTCTTTTCAGGCTCCATGTTGTGGACCTCTGTTATTGTCAAGATGAGTTATGCGGTGCGTGATAACTTTAAAAGAAGTTTTCTGCTCTGCACTCTGTTGCATATGTCTTGAGCTTTTGGTCACGTAGCTCAATGTTACATATATATTTTCAATTATTACTCACATGGGAAGTCTCTCTGGGGGTTCCCTGTCTCCTCTCTTTTATACAGAGCAGGGTTGACAGGGGTGTTTTTCCCTTGGACGTGTCATATGGGACCCATATCTGTGTCTTGGCCAGCTTCCTGCCGCTCTCCCAGGCGGCTTGGAGGGAACGTTATCTGGGTTATTGTTAGAATTACCATTGATATGTTTTGGGTCTCGACGTATACATAGTGCTGGCCCTGGGTGCTTCTGTGTGGAACCACGCATGGGCTTGCGCGCCTTGGTTGCTCATCATCGAAACAGCATTTTTATGGGGCAACTAGGATGGAGTTTGTCTCTTCCGAGCGCCAGTGTACTAGGTTAGTCTCGATGAATTCTCGTTCATCTCTGGGGGGAGATAACGGAATAGATCAACGCATTGGCGGAGGGGTCTCACGTTTTTGGGGTGGGCCACCGGGCGCGGTGCTTTTATGTTCTGACCGTCTTGGTGGCACCCTCTGTGATGTTTTAGATCGACACGCGTACCTACCCCCCTCTTAGGACTGGGGATGGTGGCGTGATTAGGACACGGGACTGGTTCTGGTCATGCCGGACCAGGTCACTTAACCCGTTGTCCGTGGAGGCGCAGATCTGCTGTTCTGGTACCCTGAAGGACTTGTGCTTTTTCTGGGGGAAAATTCCAGGTTGGCCCGGGCGTTGCAGGCGTTGATGTTATGAAGGTGTTCGTGGTTATGTCATTGCGTATTATCCTTCACTATTGCTTGGTCCATATTGTGTTGTACCTTGCGCTGTGCTAAAGGAGCCTGGTCCTTCTCCATTCTTTTTTCGCCCCTCTCTTCTCCTGCTTGGCGGGGCTGGGAGGGGGCTGTCGAGGTGGTTCTTGTACCCCCTCTTGTACTCTGTTGGCCTGGGTTAACCCCTTCTTGAGAACTGAAACACTTGTACTGCTGTATAGCCGGTGTATACCCGCAGTTGTGTTTTGGAGTTTTTTCTTGGGGGGGTTATAGGAACAATCGCCTCCTGTTAGTCGGTGGTTGGTTTCCAGGTGTGTTGGTAGTGGAGTCGACTCTCGGGTTAGGCCGGGCTTGACCCCGTCTGCCTGCGAGTGTGCCCCCACACCCTTCATGACGTCTGCCAATCGTGTCAGCCTTCTCTGCTTCGGCCCCTCTAGAGGGTCGGGTTTTTTTTGTGGAGGCTGCGACATGGTGCACAGCATACCGAACGCCCCTTCCGCCAGGGTGCTGTTTTCAGCAGACCCCTTAGGCGCCTGTCTAGTCCGCAGTGCTCCAGGCACAGGTCGAGTCCTTTTGACCTGTTGCCTGGATTGAGGGATCAACCTCTTTGGGGGTTGTCTCCCTGGTGCGCTGCCTGGTCCCGCTGTGGGGGTGTAGCCTCTTTGAGTGCTTCAGGGCGGCGTGCTGTAGGGGGGAAGGGCCTGCTCTTGGATGGGCCCGATACGCTGGCGATGTGGGGGGTGGTGTCACTAGTGACCGCCTGATGGGGTCTCGATGCTGCGGCGTCATTGGCCTCACCAGGCCCCCTTTTTCCGGGGGGTCCTGACCCTTCCTGGGGCTGGGTCCTCCTTCGCGCTCCGCTGCTACGGCCTTGCCACGGGGTTGGGTTCTTGACCTTGACCCCGTGATATTAGGGATTGTAACGTCTTCTTCCCGTTTGTTCCCTAGTGGCATGTGGGTTGCGCGCCTGTGTAGTCGTGGGTTCTTCTGTGGGAAGGTAAGTCCCACGATCTGCTCCCCCTGTGCGTTTGAGTTGCTAAACCCTCTTCGCACAGTCAGATCCGATTCCCTCCCGTCCTCCACTAGGGGGGTCCGGGGGCTCAGGTCCTCCCCGGTTCTGATGGTTGTGGGGGGCCTCAGCGGGTACATTTGTCGAGCTTCCGCTCTGCTCAGGTCCTGTGTTCCACTAGAGCGCAGAGCGTAAGCTATACGATATATAACATACGGTTATCCTATAACCATAGCTATATGAGTATAGCGAGCGCTCTGCGCTGACTCAATGAGGACCCCGTGGTCTTCGCCTTCGGTGGTGAAAGACTTGGGAAGGAACTGTTAGTATGGCCACATCCCCGTTTATGTAGAGGAGCGGATGGGGGTGTGGCCAGGCGGATGGGTGTGTACATGTGAAGACATTTATTCAGTATTAGACTGATATAGGATATGTTCCACTAGAGCGCAAAGCGCTCGCTATACTCATATAACTATGGTTATAGGATAACCGTATGTTCACCTCCATAGACCTGAAGGATGCGTACTTTCACATCCCGATCTTCCCTCCTCACAGGAAATTCCTTCGCTTCCTCTTTCAGGGTGTAGCGTACGAATACCAGAGGCTGCCGTTCGGCTATTCTCTGGCCCCTCGCACATTCACCAAGTGCGTAGAGACCGCGCTGGAGCCTCTACGTCAGGGGTCAGGAACCTTTTTGACTGGGAGAGCCATAAAAGCCAAATATTTCTAAATATATTTCATTGAGAGCCATATAGTATTTTTAACGTATAATAAATTAAATATGTCTTACTTTTAATGCGACTTCTGGTGCTGCATGGTTTTGCTGATGGCCTTGTAATCTGGTTCATACGTGCTGAGATTGAGCTTCATGCAGGCGTTGAGGCTTCCATCAGTTAAACGTGAGCGTAGGTTGGTCTTAATGTTCCTCATATGCGAGAATGACTGCCCATATGCATATGTAGAGCCAAACATGGTCAATACGGCAATACTCACGCTGCATTGTGTGGTATGTCACAGGAAGCTCGTTCCAAGTTTTAAGAATCAGCTGGTCTTCAGGTTGAAGATTTTTAATTTCTGTCCACTTGTGTTCCCTCGCCAGCTCTGCTCGCTATATCTTCAGCTACAGATACTATTAGCTGTATCTTCAAAACTAATTTCTGTTTACTTTAAAATGACACAGTATTATTAAGAAATATCACAAGTATAAAAAAAATAAAAAATAAAAAATTCTGGGAGCCATATGCTGTCACCAGAAGAGCCATATATGGCTCGCGAGCCATAGGTTCCCGACCCCTGCTCTACGTCATCAGGGGATACGAGTTATTTTCTATCTCGACGACATTCTGCTCCTCAGCCGGTCGGAGGAGGTCGCCAGGTCTCATACTTTATTTTACCAGGTAGTCACTTGAGATCAAAGATCTCTTTTTCGAGCAAGACCTGACTAGGCTGGTGGTGGAATTCCTCACCAGTCTGGGTTTTGCTGTGAACTGGAAGAAGTACTCCTCTTCCCAGTCAACAGGTGGAGTACTTGGGCTTGGTTCTAAGCTCAAGGCCCATGAGGGCAACCCTCTCAGAGCGACGGCAAGTGGATATTCTCGGCGCGCTCAGGGGGCTCCGTCCTGGCAGCTTAATTATTTAAGGTAACCAACTTGCGTCTAGCCACGCCCCCGCGGCGATGTAGCCGTAATTCCCCCTCTTTTAACATCGACGGTTAGCTCAACTGGTTCGGGGATGAAGGAGCACAGGACCTTGATCCTGATCGCGCCGGACCGGGGCATGGCTGTATGGTTCCCGGTCCTGATCCAGCTCTTGGTAGCCCTGCCGTGGCCTGTTCCTTCGTTACCGCGGGCCCTCTCTCAGGCACACGGATCTCTGTATCTGTTCCCTGTTCTGGGACAGCCACTGAAGGTTTGGCTGCTGAGGGGGTGAGTCTGCAGGGGATGGGTCTTGACCCTTCTGTGGTCGACACCATCCGAAACGCGTGCGCTCCCTCCACTATCGTGGTTTACGCGGGTAAGTGGCGTGCTTTTCAAGAGTGGTGTAAGGTGGGGGGCTGGGATCCGGTGTCCTGCCCCCTGGACGCTGTTCTTTCCTTCCTTCAGTCTATCTTGTGTAGACTGTCGGCCTCGACGGTGAGGGTATACGCCGCAGCTATATCCTCTTGTCATGTGGATTTTGAGGTCGGTACGTTTATTCAGTGCGCGTGCACGTGTGCGAGGACAGTGCAGAGAGTGACGCCGAGCGTCACCATACTAACAGAACTTGGTTATAGTCATAACCTAACGTTATGTCACACAGCCAGTTTGCATCTGACAGTTCAGACAATATTTCTTCAACCCTTTGTTACCTATTCCGCCTGGATCTTTTTTGTATTTTGGGCTGTAAAATTGTCAAAGAATGTCTGAGGAGTAAGTGCTTTTGGCTTTTTTCCTTTGTTACTTCATCAATACCTCAGATGTTCAACATACATGTATGTGTAAGAATGTGTAATAACTAAGGCTGTCAAAGTTAAAGCTTTATTAATGCATTAACCCACAATTATTTTAACGCCGCTATTTTTTAACCCAAGATTAACGTTTTTTATTTTTTTTACCCGAGCTCTTGGGGGGCCACATCAAATGACGTGGCGGGCCACATTTGGCCCGCGGGCCATGAGTTTGACACCTATGGCCTACAGGGAAAAACACATTCACAACAGGCAGCAAAGTTTATTTTCAGCCAAGTATGATAATAAGGTAACTATTAGGATATATATGGTATGGATTACCATACTTAATAACTTATTACTATCTGTGGTAGCTCTAGTCTCCACCTACACAAATTGTTTTTGTGCTGTCCATTGATCATGCACCTTCACGTGGTAGGCACATTAACTGTAGGTCAAACTCCTCAAACAAACACGCCATTGATTTAATTGCCATATAAATCACATACAAAGATCTAACTATTACTCCTCTCTGAACATGAATATAAAACAAGAAGGTGATCTGTGACTGCAACTTGTTCCTGTTTGCGGACGACTCAGCCCTGCTGGTCTCTGACAAGAACAAGTTGCAGGTTGAAAAAACCCTCAGCTCGGAACTAGGCAAAATCTGCATATGGCTCGCTGATAACAAACTATCATTACACATAATAGAGTCCATTCTCTTCGGTTCAAATAACAAACTCAGCAAGACCGACGGCTTCTCAGTTGCAGTGGGTGACAATATTGTCACAAGGAAAGATGAAATTACCTACCTGGGTTCCATCCTAGAGGCAAATCTTTCCTGTGACAAAATGGCATCCAATGTAATAAAAAAAGTCAACCAACGAACTAGATTCTTGTACCGGATCTCCTCTCTGGTAAACAAGAATAGCCTGAAGACTCTGGCAGGAGCACTCATTCAAGGGTACTACGACTATGCGTGCACCTCATGGTACCAAAGCACCTCAAAGGCGCTTAAAACAAAATTACAAACATCACAAAACAAACTGGTCAGACTACTACTTGACCTTACCCCCAGAACCCACCTCACCCCTGCCCGCTTTGACAACCTAGGATGGCTTAGAGTAGACAACAGAGTACAGCAACTTGCAATGGGCCTGGTCTACAAGATACACTATACGACTAATGTACCCATGTACATGTCAAAATACTTCCCAAAGGTCAGTGAATACCACAACCACTACACCAGAGGAAGCTCAACAAATCATGTTAAGCCCAGATTCGGCTCAAACAAGGGACTAAATACGTTTCGCAGTTATGCCACATCAATGTGGAACGCCCTACCCAAAGCTGTAAAGGAATGTGAATCCCTACCCACATTCAAAACCGCTCTTAAAGAGCACCTATGGGAGGCTGCAATTCGAAACTGGCCACTGTAAATGCCCAAAACCCCCACCACCTCCTAATAGACAGTCTCCTCCCCACCGCATGTATATATTCCCTCCCCGCCGTATGTATATCTCTTTCCCACCCACCCACCCCCTCCTAATGTACAGTCCCCTCCCCATCATATGTATATACTCTGTCAGGATCTAGGGGTAACAGTACTGTATATTGAATACCGTTTATGTCACAAATGTATCAGTACTAAATACCTATATGTCCCTATGCCATAAATGTCATGTATGTTGTGTATGTCATAAATGTCTATATGAATTGAAAATGGGGGACCCTGATGGAAACAAGACAAACGTCTTTCTCAGGTCTGCATCCCCTTAACAATTGTGTGTATTGAGCCATACTGTATTGTACCCATTCTGCAATCTGTTAAATAAAGTTGTCATTCATTCATTCATTCATTCATTCATTCATTCATTCATTCATTCATTCATTCATTCATTCATTCATTCATTCATTCATTCATTCATTCATTCATTCATTCATTCATTCATCTATTAACTGTGTAAACCTTATGCAATATTCATCATTGATATTTGAATACTCAAAATCTGTATGAACTGAGTAGTTAGTATCAAATGAAATAAGATGGAACAGCTCATGCATTCATTGAATAAACAACTTTTGCTCATTACCAGTATGGTATTGTTTAAATTGTACAGCTTTTTGCACATCTTTGTCAGGGAATTCCAACAATTCTGGACCTGAATGTACCAGTTAATTGTAATCATCTCTCTCTCCTTATGTCTAGTCAAGTCAGGTTGTGGAGGAGAGAGACAGGGATGAACAGGCTATAGACTACTTTGCCCATCCTGAGCCTGCTATGATGCAGGTGTTTTTACATCACCACCCAAAACAAGATTCAGCCAAGAGCGAGGGAGTAGCCTACACTGGTCCACTTGTCCATGGCACTTACTACCCAGCTTTGTAGTGGGTTGGGGGAATAGTACAGTAGGTACGCATATTTAAGGGGACCGCAAGGATGGTGTACTGGTGGGTGGTGTCCGACCGATTATAGTGGGCCGGTCTGGGCCAAAAAAATAAATGGCCCTCCCTAATTTCTAAACCCTGGTTACGACATTGCTGTTTCCAGCCGGTCCACCTCGCAAAATTGCAACGTATTTCCCCATTGCCCATTTCTAAATCGTCTCATTTAAAACAAATAAAGCATGAACATTTGCATGGTGTACCTTTCTCTGCTTATTCATCCACAATCTATAGCTCAACATGAAAATATTTGCAATTAATCGAAAAATTCGATTCGAATCGAATCGAATTTTATTTCAACCAAAAATGCTTAAACAATAATGTTAGTGATAGAAGGCAATTATTGTGCAAAAATGGAAAGCTTTTACGGGTGGACCTTGCGGGCGGTCCAAAGTGACGTCAGACTACACCTCCCTATTGTACCTGTGTGGCAGAAGGCTCCAGTGTAGGCAGACAGGCCACAGTCACAGGAGAAGCCGTTGGATCTCTCCACACAGCGGCCCTGGTTCTGGCAGAGTGGGCCGTAGCTGCTGCAGTGGCCCGGGCAGCCGGGCTGGACCCCGGGAGTGATCTGAGCCCTCCGCTCCAGGTCCAGGGTGACACCGTTCAGCTGCAGCCAGCGAATACAACCCAGGAAGCCCTTCTGTCTGGAGGCTGTTCCTCCTGATAACATAACATACAGAATACACAACCATCAGGCATGTCTCTCTAAATCATAGGTGTCAAACTCACGGCCCGCTGGCCAAATCCGGCCCGCCACGTCATTTGATGTGGCCCCCCAAGTGCTCAGGTAAAAAAAAAAAAAAAATAAAAAAAATGTACATTAATATTGGGTTAAAAAATAGCAGTGTTAAAATAATTGTGGGTTAATGCGTTAATAAAGCTTTAACTTTGACAGCCTTAGTTATTACACATTCTTACACATACATGTATGTTGAACATCTGAGGTAACAAAGGAAAAAAGCCAAAAGCACTTACTCCTCAGACATTCTTTGACAATTTTACAGCCCAAAATACAAAAAAGATCCAGGCGGAATAGGTAACAAAGGGTTGAAGAAATATTGTCTGAAATGTCAGATGCAAACTGGCTGTGTGACATAACCGAGCATCTCGCTCAATTGAATAAGAAGCTGTAGGGACGCAAACAAGTCCCACCCAAAACTTGACCAATATAGTTGTGAACTGAGACAACCCTTATTTTGTTATTTTTGAGTACAGTTACAGTTGTGTGTTCAAGCAGACACATAATAGCAATTTCATTACGAATTGAAAATGGGGGACCCTGATGTAAACAAGTCGAAAGTCTTTCTCTGGTCTGCATCCCCTTAACAATTGTGTGTATTGAGCTGTACTGTACTGTACCCATTCTGCAATCTGTTAATTAAAGTTAATTAAACTATCTTCCATTAGTTGGATGTATGGCCTCTGCAAGGTTGTGTGCAGCCATTTGTTTTTGTAACATCTGCTACATCTGTCCCACATGTTCTTTGCAGCTCACAGTTGTTAGTTCTGCCCCTCTTGACTGTGACAAAAAGGTTTTGAACAAACTTAATGTCATAGCTTGTATTTGATGATATTCTTCTTTGTTATTTACTTGAATGGTTTGATCATTGATTGGTGGAGTAATATGGGGTTCTGATAAACTAAAATTATTTGTTAAAATAACATAAGCTAACATATATTTTTACATTTATGCAAATTAATATGCAATATGTATAACTTGAATAAGTAATAAATACAGAAACACCATGTTTAACAATATGTAAATGTGTAGCTACATTTATTTTACATTACATTAACATTTATACGGTCTTTGGCCCTTTGAGGGCAACCATAATGCTGATGTGGCCCTCTGTGAAAATGAGTTTGACACCCCTGCTCTAAATGATACAACCCAGGAAGCCCTTCTGTCTGGAGGCTGTTCCTCCTGGTGACATAACATACAAGATACACAACCATCAGGCATGTCTCTCTATATGATACAACCCAGGAAGCCCTTCTGTCTGGATGCCGTCTCCTGACTGTATAAAAAATAGGAGCCATCTTACACACAAACATGTTTTCTCTTCTTCTCTGTGTCGATTCTCCATGCTTTTTCACACACACACACACACACACACACACACACACACACACACACACACACACACACACACACACACACACACACACACACTAAAACACACTACTCTCCAGTATGACTAATAATCCAGCACTTAATCCTACATTCCCTCAAACCAAAGCAGGCAAAGTGACCGTTTGAGTCATTCAGCCTGTCCTCTGTTGCCTTACCAGTCAAATACCATTATTTCTACTGTAGTAATGTGGTGATGACTACAGTAACATTGGTTCTACCATAACCTCTATTACTACTAGTTATACTGTAGTGTTACTAGTTACAATATGGTTAATTTGACCTCTGTGTGTGTTGGGTAATATGAAATGACATCCGCAATATAAACAGGCAGAAAGATCCTGCTAATACTGAATGGGTCTCTTCCATTGCTTCTCCACAGACACTTTGATAGAGTAAATGTTACATGAGGTTCATGTAGCGAAGTTGTCAGGAAATAAACAGAGTGAATGTACTAGCAGAATTGATAAGACTGATATGAGATCAGAAATAAACAGAGTGAATGTACCTGTTACAAAGGGTCAGATTAAACCGAATATATATATTTATTGCTTGAGATCCCATGTATAATATTTGTATATCGTCTGATGTCCCTTGTATATTCTTTGTACATATACCGGAATATCCCTTTACCTAGGTACAGGCCAGACCATAATATTCGTTCTCCTATTGGACAGCGACCCCCCTAGGCGCCAACGGCCATACCCCCAATGTCTAGTTCAAAGCCACCGCTAAGACATGTCTCAACATGCCCAGGTTTGCGCAGTAATACGAGACAGAACTGAGGTTGGCACTAGATTATTCACCTTACGTATAAATACGTCGCAGGTGGATACAGCAGTTAGTTAACCCAACAAGTTGAAGCCTTCATCACGAGTCAACGACAAAGTGAAGTGAGCAACCTTGCGTCTAAATAGAGCACTTAGAACCGCGTGCGAATAGGATAGTAAAAGTGTCAGAGCTTAGTGAAATAACGTCAAGTTCGACCTAGTTAATGTGAAGTACCGTGCACAGGAGAATCTACACCGGTGAATGCAGAGCCTTTTCCGGCTGGATTGTATTGCTTTTGGTACTGTGGCTGCTGGAGCAGAGAACCGTCTACCCCACTGCTGTGGGGGATCTACCCGTGAGGAGCATCACTCGAGCCCGTCTCTAGGAAGAGGCTGGCTGGCTTTCATCTATGCTGTCGCGCATACTTGGATTATAGCTGCTGCTTTTGTCTGCCGATCGAGGGGAGTATATGTACCGCCTCCCGAGCTTATTGATTCCTCGTTGATCCAGACTTTTGCATTCGAACATTCCTCTCCCCTGCTGGCTTACAACCGGAGGGAACCCCCTTAGTATCTCCAGCTGACCTACGAGTGTGCCTTATATAATTCTTATGCTACAGGTGGTATTAATTATCCCCATCGTAATATGCTCATGGACTTACGCTCTTGACCTATTTATGTATGTTCTTCGCCATATAAGCGCGACTCATAATTCTCAATACTGTAATCTACTATTGCTGCTCTTCTAATAAATATTCTAAACAGGACTTTCTTTGTTAAGCTGTATTCTTGTGTGGGTGTTCACCATATATACCGTGTACTGTATGGCCAGTAATTAAAGTACATAACTAAGTAGTGGTTTAATAATACCATACTCTCAATACAGTCAGGGAATTGTACCGCTCAGTTACAGTACCAGTAGTATTGATAAGACTGATATGAGATCAGAAATAAACAGAGTGAATGTACCAGTAGTATTGATAAGACTGATATGAGATCAGAAATAAACAGAGTGAATGTACCAGTAGTATTGATAAGACTGATATGAGATCAGAAATAAACAGAGTGAATGTACCAGTAGTATTGATAAGACTGATATGAGATCAGAAATAAACAGAGTGCATGTACCAGCAGTATTGATAAGACTGATCTAAATCAGGCGGTTGGGTGGCACAGCGGAGAGTGTGCTCGTCACCAATGCAAGAGACTCCGGTATCAAATCCCAGTCTCAGCATTGCCTTCGACTTGGGCCGGCCGTCGTACTGGCTCATTTGGCAGAGTCAGCGGGTGGAAAGTGAGATGAGTGGGGATTGGACGTTGTGGACAGCGACTCCTACAGGTTGGTTGGGTGACGCCTGCACAGCAGAGACAGGAAGTATCGGGGGCAGCGTGAGCCTCCCATGCGTTACTCCTCGCCACTGAGAGTCCGCGCTGTCTGGTGAAAAGATGCGACAGGCTGCCTCCTTGTGTACCGGAGGGGACACGTGATGCAAGGCTTCTATCCTCACTACAACCGACCAGTGGGGGGCATAGTCTAGCAACGTTCAAGACAGGGGAGGGGAGAATTGGCAATACGAAATTGGGATGGGAGAAAAGTAGAAAATGGGGAGAAAAAGTGGATAAAAAAAAAGGCTGATCTAAATCTCGAGTCCGAGTTGAGTCTCGAGTCTCCAGTGTCTCAGATTCAGACAACTTTATTGATCCCGCGTGGGGCAATTCATATTTGCAGCTTCACCAACAAGCAACAAAGACAAACAAACAACAAAACATCTCAACGACAGCACGGCAAATAAAAAGAGAAACACTCCATGTGATACACAATCCAGCAGTAAAAGTAAAAGTAAAAACAGACAACCAAGTGCAAAAGGCTACTTAAAATGACTACCGTCTGTGTTTAAAAGTCTGATAGCCGAGAGAACAAAAGATTTGGCGTAGCGGTTGGTCCTACTTGGTGGGACGGCGGCCAGAAGGCAACAGTGAAAACCGCTGAGACAGAGCATGGAGGGGTTGATTAATGATGCTCGTCCCCTTCTTGACCACCTGGTCCGTCCAGAGAGAACATAGGTCTCTCTGTTTTACTCCAATTATTTTGGAGCACACTTTCACTATGTACTGTAGGCTGTTCCTATCTTTAATGGACAGGCCACTGAACCATCAGATAAAAGAAAAAGTTAGGAGGCTTTCAATAAAAGAACTATAAAAAGTGCTCAGGATCTTCGCACTAACATTAAAAGAGTTCAGCTTTCTCAGCAGGTAGATCCTCTGTTGACCTTTTTTAACAATAGAGTCCGAGTCAAATAGAGTGTTTGAGTCCGAGTCCAAGACAGAGTCACCAAAGAAGAGCCCGAGTCGAGTCGGAGTCGAGTCCCCATTACCCTAGTCCGAGTCCGAGTCCAAGTCATCAAGGTTGAGTCCACTCCACTCTGGCAGTCAAAGAGCTGACATACAAATTGGGGCAGAGGTGGCCTAAAGGTTAGAGAAGCAGGTTTGTGACCGGAAGGTCGCTGGTTTGATCCCCCAGGAAAAATCTGGGCTGGGGAAGTGAATTCATAACTCTCTCCCATCACCTTAACAACTACCGCTGAAGTGCCCTTGAGCAAGGCACTTAACCCCCAACTGCTCCAGTGGAGTTGCTCAGTGGCCAATGGTGTCAACTGTGGTTGTACTGGGCAGCTCCCAGGTGTGAATGGAACTGTGTGAATGTGAAGCAGGGCGTTCCTGAAAAAGAGCATCTGTGCTCAGCGAACCTACCCTGGCTAAATAAAGGTTAACATTTTTTATAATAATAAAAAATACAAAAAGGTCTACATTAAACATAAATGACACAGCGGTCACCGTTTCAAAGGGAGTTAATTTACTTTGTGACACAATAGCCAAACAAGTGCACTAACCATCAATATCTTATAAAATGATTAGGGGCTATTACAAAAATCATTTAAAATAATCAAGTCTGAGTCCTCATCTGCACCTTCCGAGTCCGAATGCAGTCAATGCTCGAGTCCAAGTCCGAGTCATCAGTGCTCAAGTCCAAGTCAAGTCACAAGTCCTGAGAGTACTACAACAGTGCCATGAACATACTCGTATTCAGCAGGCTACTGCATTATAATGTGCACAGATAAGACACTGCACACACGATAAACTCTCCCCCTTGGACACACAAACACCACATGATCCACGCCACCAGTGTTCCCCCGGCGCACGCTTATCTATCGACTGTTGTTTAGAGTTTAGAAAGTGTCGACTCAGCGCCTCCGTTTCCAATACGGCTCAGTGTGGCTGACGGCACTTAGTCGATAGCAGCCTGGCGTCAGCGCCGTGGGAGGTGCTGCTACTGTCTCACTGAGGATTAGAGGCTGCTTCACAACCCTCCTGTAGTGCTGTGGAATGGTTAACACAGGAAGAAGGATGAGGGAGGAACTGTAGACACAGGAGGCGCTGGCGTGATGCAACCCAAGGCTAGCACTCTGAAATTCAAAGCACCTAGTCCTAAACAGAAGCGTTTTTAGGGTTAGAAAACATTGGGGGCTTCAGCTGGGGGGTGGGGGGGGTGGAGGGGGGTTCCCCCCCCCCCCCTTTTTTTTTCACAGAAATATGCAATTTTAGAGTAATTAGAGATGAATACTGAAGAACTAGAATCATTAGAGGTTCTCAAAGTGAGGTCCATGTCCATGAGAGGGATCTGGGCAGTCCCCATAGAAAATTCAAAGTTAACAGGACCAAATCATCAGTTTCTTATTTATTTATTTAACCTTTATTTAGCCAGATAAAACATTGATCTGGTCCAAGAGGCCCCAACAGGAGTACAAATATACTTATGTGTTAAGAATCATACACATAAGCAAATAAACAAACAAACAAACATATGCACAGCCTATGTACAAAAGAAATAAACAGTTAATCTCATTGATTTGGGTATATGTAGATAAATAAATAATATTTTCATCAGTCTACAGCATTGGTCTTGTGTAGTGTTTGGTGAATTTATTGTATATTTGCACATTCTCTGCATACTTCACTTACAGTACTCTAATCACTGAGAAGTAGAATTGCTAAATGTGTTTTAGGTTAAGCACAGCAGTGTGTGTAACTGGTTCCAACAGAATTAAGTCATATGAAACGTGTGTTTCATATGGTAACAAAATGTAGTTTTTATAAATTAGTGTATGGTTTTGACAAGGATCTGAAGTGTTCTGATAATTGTGTGTGTGGTTGTGCTAATTGTGTGCTTTGAAACACTGTGCCCCGTTTTCAAAATCATGCTTAAGCAATCGAAAAAAAACTGTATTGTGTGTTTCATTATATACATATGTTTTATGTCTTCTCATAAAAAAATTATTAGATTTTTGGGACTTTTCCTGCCTTTGGTCCGCTTTGCATTCACTTCTCAAATGAACCGCAGCAGGGTTCACTTGCAAGAGTGAATGAGCTTTCACACCACCCCAAACCAACCGGACTATCCGAGGAAATTAACCAGGGTTCGATTAAAGCTTATTATAGTTTATCACAGTATCATGAGCATGTCTTTGTCAGTGGACACTGGACATGGGTATGGATGGCTCCAGGTGCTGCTGCGTTAAAGTGCACATCTTCAATACCTATCTGTACTATTTAAAAGCACAGTGCAGGACACACTCAAAGGTTATCGCACCTCAGAGATGGCAGTGGACATGTATGACAGGACAAAGGCCATATGTAATGGCCTTTGGATTGAGGAACATACTACCAGCCAAAGGAGGAAGCAGAAAAGGATGGACGAGTATGTAGTTGAGTCATCTTGTGGCACAAGCTCAGACCTCAGCTCAGGAGATCAGCTGATACAGAGACTGTTCTATCCAGCCGTCGACAGAATGCTGCAAGAGCTTGAAAGCAGGTTCTCATGAGTTGGATAACAACTTATTGATTTGATTTGATTTGATTTCTCTTAGTGGAATTGCTGCAACCCCTCGCCACACATTACAATATCCAACTATTGCCAGAGGAGATCACAGTTGCAAAGTGTTTCCTGGTCAGGACAGGCAGAGATGCAGTCCCTACTATCCAAAGTGTCTTTTCCCTCCTGGATGATAATAATAATAATAATAATAATAATAATAATAATAATAATAATAATAATAATAATAATAATAATAATAATAATAATAATAATAATAATAATAATAATAATAATAATAATAATAATAATAATAATGCATTTGATTTATAAGGCGCCTTTCAGGACACTAAAAAAAAGTCCACAAATCGGTGAATGAAAGAATTATAGGATCAAATGAAAACTACTTACTAAAAATGGATGTTTAAAAGTACTAAAAACCAACAAAAAATACCAAACACTAACAAACATTCAGCACAGACAATGGGGATGCTGACATCTTTTATTTCATTTTTTTTAAGCTTCGGGGCTAGGAGAAAAACATCCGGGGCTAAAGCCCCGGAGGCCCAGGCCTAACGACGCCACTGGTCCTAAGTAATCAAATATTTTCATATTAATAAGTGTAAATTGATATAATTTAAATAACAGCGATACTGTTCCTGTTCTAAACGCTGGGTGCCGGGTAGGACATTTCACGTGAAACTCATCCGACGCACATTAAGTGATGAAGGGTTTTACTGTACGTCACCAGTGGCAACAGCCATTTGCTTGGATGGAATAGAAGTCACACCCTCTAGTTGTTGTCCGGCAGCGTGGCTACATGAGTAGAGCTCCGGACTCATGATCGGAAGATCACCGGTTCAAGCCCCGGTCAAGGCTGCTGTCGGAAAGTGGTGTTGTTGTCTAGTAGGGAGCACTCTGTCCTCTGGACTTGTCAGTAACAATGCCCCTGTTACGGTGATAGGGACACCGTACAGCAGCAAGTGCCGTCCTTCGGATGAGACGTCCAGACTGAATTCAGTTGTTAAAGAACCCAGGACGCCTATCGTAAAGAGTAGGGGGTTCCCCGACGTTCCTGGCCAAATACCCAATCAGGTATCTGACATCAAGGCCACCTAATCATCCCTTCCCCTTAATGAACTGATATCAATCCCTGTCTCCCGAGCCGTTCAGCCATTGTGTAGTGTGATGTGTGCCTGGTGCCAGTGTATGGCAGCCATGAGCCTGCGTAGCCCAAGGTTGGGTGCTACCAGTGGTGGTGAGGGAGGCCATTTCCACCCTACATTGTGGGGAGCGCTTTGAGTGTCTAGAAAAGCACTATATAAATGCAATTAATTAATTAGTTAATTAATTAGTTGCCATAGCCACTGTACAAAATGCCCAAGGACTGGGCAGACATAAGGACTATGGGGTGCTGTGCTGCTGTTCTGCTGTTCTGCAGCGGGACGCCTCTCAGTCAGACATAAAGGCTGTGGGGGGCTGCTCTGCTGTTCTGCAGCAGGACGCCTCAGACATGTCTAGACATGTCTGTCGATAGCCAGCATCCATATATACTAGTGGGCTTAGAGATTCCTTCAGTTCATGTGTGCGTCCCTGATCACAAGTAAGTGTTAAATATGTGTATGATGAGGACGCTTAGTTATTGTTGGTGATTTATATGGTTATGGCCTATACTAATGTTATAATTCTACCAGCTGTTTAGGAAGCAATTTACCAGTATGTTTATAGTGATAATCTAGCCTATTGGGTATAATCTATGTTGTTGAGTATAGTATCTAGTATCTGTTTAGCACAGTTTATCCCTGTAACTAGTATAGGTAAAGCACTGCTTATCCCCATTGGTAATTCCACTCGTGAGGTTTATGTTACTTATAGCAACAGTATATTGTATAGTATATAACAGACTGATTAATGAGTACTAGTAACGCTGATGTCTTTGTTTCCTCCCCATTTAGAACCACACACACACACACACACACACACACACTCTCACAAATAGAAGTAGAAATCGCCTGTGCATCATCTGTCTGACCATTGATAATAAAACTCATCAAAGAACGTTCCTGCCTCCCGTGTCCTGACTAGACACCCCGTGTTGTTGACTACCTTTCCTAACCACAAGAGCTTCAATACAAATGGTCCTTCGAACCGGATAGAGTCAACGATATGGCAACCAGTCAAGGAGGGATGAGCCTCCCCGCTTCACCATCCGTGCGCCCCAGACGCACCGTGCAGCGCCCGAGATGGCTAGACGATTACCTAGTGGACAGTACACGCCAGCGTGACACAGAGCAGCTGCGCAGGCATGAAGAGGATAAAGCACAGCTCAGTCCCGCTAGAGGCACATCCCCCATGCCACCAATGCAGAATGTGCACGAAACAATAATGCACCACGTTCTGGAGACTGCGCGGCAACAGAGTGAGACGGCTCAGAAGCAAACCGAGCTTTTGGAGCTTGTTCTGCAGCACCATTCCTCCCGATCCTCAGCTCAGTCATCAAGGAGGTCATCACGGCATCAGACTCCAGTTCGCCAACTCCACCCAGAAAGAGTAGGTGAAACGCAGGTCTCCCCTGCCCGTGCACCTCACTACTCCCCAGCCGAGGATCACCCAAGTATAGCTGCAGTGGAGCTTGTTCTGCAGCACCATTCCTCCCGACCCTCAGCTCAGTCGTCAAGGAGGTCATCACGGCAACAGACTCCAGCCCGCCAACTCCACCCAGAAAGAGTAGGCAAACCGCAGTTCTCCCCTGCCCGTGCACCTCACTATTCCCCAGACGAGGATCACCTAAGTATGGCTGCAGAACTAACCGACCAGCTAGAAGATTTGAGTACCCATGAGCCAGAGTGGACACTTCCCCCACCTCTCAGCCGAGCCACTCACCCCCTCCAACGTGCAATCGAAGTACCCCACGGCCTTCAGGCTTGCAAGCAGGAGAACCAACATAACCAAGGCTCCTCTCGTCAGCCCAGCCAGCCCAATAGGCCAACCCAGAACCTGCCGCAATCAGAGGGCCTGGCAAGAAGCGGACCCTCATACTGGCCACCGACCTCCTACCCGAACCCACGAAGCACATCCAATGTGGCTCCGCCTAGCCGCAAGTACGAGGAAAGGAATGAGCCTCAGCAGAGTTACCCGCCACCAACCTGGGCGACACCTCAGGTCATGCAGCAACCCATGCATCAGCACCTGCCTCAGTCTGCACACCAGTCAGCACACCAACCTCCGTATGTGCCCTACCTCGCCTACCAAGGGAACCCAGTCATAGCGAGACCATATCCCTCCACAGTATACCAGCATGCACCCCCCAATATAGAAGGTCCAACATTCCCGGACTTTAACAAGGAGGATAGAGCCCAATACGTGGAACTACGCCTTTCCCTCAGTACACTCCTCAATCCTTCTCATTCCGAGCACTACAAGTATGCCATTCTGCTGAAGCATATAAAGGTGCCGCGTGCCCACCGCCTGGTGCTGGCTTACGCAGAGTCAAGTATGCCCTACTCTGAAGCTCTGAGGGCACTGGACGAGCGATACGGACGCCCATACCAGTTCGCTCTGAAGGAGATAGAGGACATGGAACGCTTACCACCCATTCGAGACGATAGAGCCCTCGACGAATTTGCCATCAGAGTGCAGTCGCTGGTCGGGATGCTGAGGTCCCTTCAAGGCGAAGGTCACGAGGAACTCCATTGTGGCTCAAACGTGAAGCGCCTCCTCAACAGGCTCCCCAAACACCAACAAGAGAGGTTCCGTCGTCAACAGTACAGGGAGAACCCAGACAAGACGAAGCTGTCCCTCACCGACTTCGCAGAGTGGCTGAGGGTAGAAGTCAGATGCCTGGACATTGAGCCCTCCCTTCATGCTCACAGTGAGAATGACAGGAGAGACCCCAAGTATCAGCCCAAGATAAAGGTCACTACGGTGATGCATGGTACAGACAACCCCCAAGATCCTCCACCCGAAAGGCCCTCCAAGGTATATCAACCTGTCCAGACCCAAGGGAAGGGTAAGATATACTGCCCCTACTGCGAGTCAGAACACTACCTCAGCCAATGCGAACGCTTCGCTAAGCTGACCAGAGGGGAGATAGTGGACTGGATCAAAGCCAAGAGAAGGTGTTGGAGATGCGGTCGTCCTCACCTAGCCTCTGCCTGCGACCTGAAGAAGCCGTGTCGACTCTGTAAGTCCAAACACCTCTCCGTCCTGCATGAGGTTAACCAGAGGAGTGGGAACGAGCCCACCATCACCTCAACAGCAGAGACTCACTACCTGGATCAGCCAAACGGATACAACCGAGTGCTCCTGAAGATCGTCAGAGTCAACCTGCACTACATGGACAGAGTCTTCAACACCTACGCAGTGCTGGATGATGGCTCAGAGAGAACCATCCTGCTCGCTTCAGCAGCACGCCACCTGGGAATACAGGGTCAAGCGGAAGACTTGACCCTTCGCACTATCCGCCAAGACGTCAAGACCCTGTCAGGCTCACGTGTCTCCTTCGCCATTGCCCCAGTATCCGAACCAAGGAAAAGGTTCCCTATTCAAGGTGCCTTCACCGGTGAACAGCTAGGTCTGTCTCAGTACAGCTACCCAGTCACCCAGCTCCAGGAGAAGTATCGCCATCTGCGAGGCTTGGTGATTCCACCAATCGACGGAGCTCAGCCAACCCTCCTGATTGGATCTGATCACGCCAACCTGATCGTACCGATCGAGCCGGTGCATCTGGGCCCCCACGGTGGCCCTGCGGCAGTCAAGACTAACCTCGGCTGGACACTCCAAGGCCCAGCAAAGTACATGCAGCAACAGCTTCAGACCACACAGTGCTTCTTCACTGCTGCTTCCTCCCCGGCTGCCGAGCTATTCAGCCAAGTCGAACGGCTGTGGCAGCTGGATACACTGCCTTTCAAGAGCGAGAGGTTAGTGAACAGATCCAAACAGGACAAGTACTCAGCGGAGCTGTTGGAGGCCGAGACCACCCGTGTAGAGGTCAACGGAGTGCAGCGGTATGCCACCCCCCTCCTGCGAGTCCAAACCATGCCCAAGCTGCAAGTTTCAAATGAAGTTGTAATGAAGAACCTGCGGAACACAGAGAAGACAGACGAACCACCATCAGTGTACCAGTGGGAGGTCCTGCCCTTCGGGACAACATGCAGCCCCTGCTGTGCAACCTTTGCCCTCCAGAAACATGTCATCGAGTCTAGCCAACCAGCAGAGGATGTCCGCCACAGTGTAGAACAGTGTTTCTATGTGGATAACTGTCTGCAGAGTCTGCCCACCAAAGAAGAGGCAAGCAGCCTCGTGAACAAGCTGAGAGCCCTCCTAGCCACAGGCGGCTTCGAGATCCGCCAGTGGGCCAGCAACCAGCCAGAGGTGATCGGCAACCTGCCCAAAGAGGCCAAGGCAGATAGCAGTGAGAGATGGGTCTCCCAGACCCACGGGGAAGCTCAAGAAATGACACTAGGACTCAGTTGGCACTTCATGGAGGACACGCTCCACTACAGACATCGCCCGGTTGCCCCAAGCCAGACGACTATGAGAAATATCTACAAGATACTAGCAAGCCAGTACGACCCCCTAGGTCGCATCCTGCCCTTCATCACAAGGGCCAAAGTTCTGGCCCAGAAACTGTGGGACACAGACCGCGACTGGGATGACCCACACTTACCTGCCGATCTCCTGCAACCCTGGACCACATGGGAAGAAGAGCTCCCACAGCTCCCAACAGTCAGCCCCTCACGGTGCTACTTCCTCATGGGGCGGCCCGACTCCTCACTCCCTCCAGTGGTGTACCCTGAATCCGAAATCCTCAGCCGGAGAAGATGGCGACACAGTCAGGTGTTAGCCGACCAGTTTTGGACCCACTTCCTGCATAACTACTTACCCTCCTTGCAGTCCAGGCAGAAATGGGTGAAGGACACAGAGAACCTCACTGTCGGCACGGTGGTGATGGTGATTGACCAGAGGCTACCTAGAGCACTGTGGCCTGTAGGACGGGTCACGAAGACCATCAGGAGTGCCGACGGGAAGGTGCGGTCTGCAGAGGTGCAGGTGGACGATAGGACCTACACCAGACCAGTGGCCAAGCCTATTGAGTTACCAGCCATCCCAGAGGACGCCCCGACAACGACTCCGGAAGACAATTGAGCCTTTCCATGAACTAATCCACACCGTGGATTAGGGGGCGGCTGTACAAAAGGCCCAAGGACTGGGCAGACATAAGGACTATGGGGTGCTGTGCTGCTGTTCTGCTGTTCTGCAGCGGGACGCCTCTCAGTCAGACATAAAGGCTGTGGGGGGCTGCTCTGCTGTTCTGCAGCAGGACGCCTCAGACATGTCTAGACATGTCTGTCGATAGCCAGCATCCATATATACTAGTGGGCTTAGAGATTCCTTCAGTTCATGTGTGCGTCCCTGATCACAAGTAAGTGTTAAATATGTGTATGATGAGGACGCTTAGTTATTGTTGGTGATTTATATGGTTAAGGCCTATACTAATGTTATAATTCTACCAGCTGTTTAGGAAGCAATTTACCAGTATGTTTATAGTGATAATCTAGCCTATTGGGTATAATCTATGTTGTTGAGTATAGTATCTAGTATCTGTTTAGCACAGTTTATCCCTGTAACTAGTATAGGTAAAGCACTGCTTATCCCCATTGGTAATTCCACTCGTGAGGTTTATGTTACTTGTAGCAACAGTATATTGTATAGTATATAACAGACTGATTAATGAGTACTAGTAACGCTGATGTCTTTGTTTCCTCCCCATTTAGAACCACACACACACACACACACACACACACACTCTCACAAATAGAAGTAGAAATCGCCTGTGCATCATCTGTCTGACCATTGATAATAAAACTCATCAAAGAACGTTCCTGCCTCCCGTGTCCTGACTAGACACCCCGTGTTGTTGACTACCTTTCCTAACCACAAGAGCTTCAATACAGCCACCGTACAAGAAATCCAAGGAATAAGAAACAGATGAAACATTAAGAGGAAAGAAAGCATTACTGAAAAGGACAACGATCATCTTTGGGCCAGAAATAGGTTGAACATCGGCACTCAAGCCCGGATTAACCAACGGGCCGTTGGGGCCGCGGCCCGTGGGCCACGAGTTCCCCCTAGTGACGAGGGGGCCTCCACTACACTAGTAAAAATAATTAAAGAAATACGAAAAAAATATATATATAATCAGATCCAGCGTTTACTTTCACAGCGTCTATAGTGACTTACTAGTAGCATCTCATCTCTATCTATTTTTATTAAATTTTTTGTATTGCAAATAAAAATATGATTGATTGTGTTTGATAATGAGGGGGTGAGTCCTGTGTCACCTGCCGAGACACGCTGTGGAGTGTGGGCGTGTTTGGTTTACCTGCAGTCTAAACTGTCATGGCAGCGCCCACTAGTTGAGTTTTTACACATGGATATTTGATATTCTCACTATTTTTCTTTTGTTGAGCACAAAGAAAATAACGTTTTAGTTTTAAATTGTGTCTTGGCTCAAAGATCCTATCACTTTGTTTGAAACAATCTGACAGCATCCAATCAATTTGTGCGAGAGAAGCAGTAACGTTACAATTCAGAACAACGGATCCAGTGGGAAATGATACCAAAGATTGCTTCGTTTGCTTATAAAAACGATGTGGTGGTCAACAAAAAACTAATTGCAGTACGCAAAACGTGCGGGTCGAAATCACAGATGAAGACGCAACAACTTCCAACTTCGTTCAACATTTTGCTGCACAAAGAACAGTAAGTAACTTGGCTTGCTACTGTAGCTACAGTTGTTAAAGCCATCGATACAGTCAGTGTGGTAACGTTATCATTACATCCAAGATTGATACATGGCTGGCTAGGCAGTTGGTAGTCATAGTCTTGTCTTATAAAATAAATAAACAATCAGCAATGTCTCGCTTGATGAATGGCCAGCAGTAGCCTAAAAGTACTGCTGTTCCTTAAAAATATCTATTGATTGAAAATTGTATTAATAGATTGCAGAATGGGTACACTACAGTGTGGCGCAATACAAACAATTGTTATGGGGATGCAGACCAGAAAAATACTTTTGTCTTGTTTATATCAGGGTCCCCCATTTTCAATTCATCATGACACTTATGACATGTGTAACATGACATACAGCTATACAGTACTGTTTTATGATACATTTATGACATACAAGACATACAAGTATACAGTACTGTATAAGAGACATAGATCATGAGAAACAGAAATATATACATTGGAAGGGGAAGAAACT